>NC_061795.1:37465371-38090371 GCF_021462225.1 Girardinichthys multiradiatus | reverse complement strand
TGGTTGGAAATTAATCAGCACAGGAAACTTGTTCAATTCAGAGTTCCCTCTGTGAATTATCTTTTCCTTTCATAGGTGTAGAAAACAGATATTTTTTGTTGTATATTCCTGCGGAGTCTTTTTCCTTCCACATCAAATAAAAAACAAATTTTATTACATATAATCATCGCATATTAGTATACCTGCTGTGCTGAATTTGCTTGTAGCCTGTTCCTGAAGACATAGATGGAGACAAACAGTTGGATAGAGAAAATGTGAGGAGGTAAATGAATTTAGATGATTTAGAGACATGAACACGCATGAATTTCTATTAATTCAATTCAGTTTATTTATGTAGCACCAACATGAAAAATATAGGCCTGGATATTTGCTATCGAAGCTATTGGCGTCATCACTGTAACCCTTTAAGCTTAGTAGCATTCAGCTTATTATTCAGCACGTTCTTTGATGCATTTTGTTGTGAGTTTATAAAAATCAGATAAAGCTTAGGGACATATGCTTTGATGCATAAATGGGGATAATTTTATAGTCCTTTTCTTTTTCGGTTGGATTCATAAATGCTCTTCTTTCAATCAACCTGCCTCAGATTGTTATTTAGTGGTCAGAGTCATTTAACTGTTGACTTAAAAGAAATTATGAAAACACAAGTATATATGCGTTGTAGTATTTTAAAAGTAAATAGGAATGATCAGGTCAGACTTCAAAGGAAAATGTAAATTGGGATCTGCTGATAAAAGCTTGATCGGTGTATCTCTAAACAGGAGCTGTGTTTAGCCAAAGGCTCTCACATTGTGAGAGCACACTTAAAAATGCCAGATCAGGCCTCTGAGGCAAGATTTGGGATTGGGTCAGGATTTCCTTGGTTATTACTTACATAGCAACATTTTTAAACCACCTAGTCATGCAAAGCGTTTTTCACTGTTCAGATGTTTAGAAGAAAACTTCCAAAAAATATTGAGTTATCAGTTTAGACACTAAATTATTGCACCATTAGTCGAGCTGTTCTTTTCCGATGCAGCAGTATTAAATAACTGTATATTTCTAATGTTTTGTTATCAAAATCTTTTAAAAAAAAAGCTCTTTCGTCATTTGGGTTTTGAGCTCACTAGTCCCTGTTGAAAACCAATGCTGCTCAGTTTTGTTTCACCAGATATTAGCAGCACAGTCTAAATCAATTTATCTAAATCAGTTTGGACATATATTGTTTTATTTGTTTGACAAAATAACCCTTTTATCTCTTGTTAGCAGAAAAAAATTTAGGAAGAACATGTTATTTTTCCAAATGAAAAATATTCTGAACAGAATATTATGTCCAAAGGCTAAAACGATGAAACACTAGTTCTCAGGAGTGTAAAACAAAATCTTGACCATATTTGTTAGCAAAAAAAAAAAAAAAAGCAAAGCATGCACAGTTATACCATTTGATTTCATTTCCTGGTAGGCTGAACTCAATGGATTGCCTTTGTTCATGCTGTTGTTTTATTTCTGCAAGAATTGTAATGCAGACACACAACCAGCAGTGAATCTGTATTTAACGTTTCCCTGCAGGATTTTATGTGAACATAGAAAATCAAACTCTAAATCCATGGTAAAAACAAATGACCAGCTAGGCTGACATTATAGCAATGCAGCCATTAACATGAATCAAACAGCATTTGAGAAAGCGTCTGGCCTACATCTGTCATGGGCACTTAAAGCCTGCTGGTATTTCATATGTTAAAGCAGCATTAGAATTCATCGTCTATACTGACTTCTGCTGGTACTTGATGAGTCAGAGAGCTTTTGAGTTTCACCAAAGGTCTTTGATGGGTCAGAAATTTATTCTGGCTTTTTCACTCATTTATCTTAACAGCCAACATTATAAGCAAAACCACCATGGTTAGTGTCCCATCATTGTCATATCTGTAAAAATTTACTTGTTAAATGTCTGTCTTCTGAAATGGCCGTACAAGAAACATTTTAAAGGCAGATAGCAACAATCTTAGTGAGAGGGTTATGTATTTCTTATTAAAATTTCTATCATGTAGACCACTTTAGAAGCAAATGAATAAACACATCATTTTTAAATCAGTTATAGTTTTAATCAGCTATACTTATAGAAATTAGCCACAGGAGCATTAAAGGGGCAGTGAGGAGACAACCAACTCAAAGAGGAAGAGGCAATTGACAATTTTCCCTCCTCATCTTTTCCGATTTTCTTTACTAAGGTATACTTATGTGCAATGATTATATCTAATAAAACTTGTTTTTTTATTTGATGTGAAAGGAAAAGACTCAGCAGGAACATACAACACAATTAGATCATGCCTGCAGTTCCTGGAGGATGAACTAATTCATACAAACCACTGATTCCCTCGCTTGACCAATACAATCCCTGAATCTCATAGAATATTACGGGTCGGTGCATTTGGCGCCCTTAGGTCACATCTCAGACTCTTCAGGAGCTCAGTGATGCCCTGGTCCAGATCTTGGAGGAGATCCTATCATCCACAGTATCATTATCATTGTCATGCATGCTTACAGACACACTGGGACCAGACAAACTATTTTTGGGGCGTTTTTGAATTCACCTCTCCACAGTTTGTTTTTTTTTTTGAATTTTTTCGGCACTACAGGCCTTTATTTTGATAGTACGCAGACAGGTAGGAGGGGCAAAGAGAGGCGGAGACATTTGGCAAAGGTCCGGGACTCAAACCCGGAACGGCTGCTTTGAGGACTATAGCTTCTATATGTGGTTGCTCGCTAACCCCTACACCACCAGCGCCGTGCCACCTCTCCATAGTTTTGACAATTTTTATTTACATCATACAATTTGGCTTAATTTTTAGCAGTGTATATTACAAGAACAAAGTTCAAACAAAATGTTTGACATTTAGGTTTGACAGCTAATTTCTAACATCTGTCCAAGTAAAGCACGACAGTCAACCAAGACAAAAAGTGACAAGAATCTTATTTGAGATCTGTCATTTCTAATAACATCCGACATGCAATTGCTTTTCCTGTTATGAGAAGCTTCAGTGTATACAGAAAGAGGATCAAGAGCATCCCACATCTTCATGTTTTTGTCTCTCCCACCTGAAATGCCATGACCGTCTTCTCACTTCCCCATCCTCCCCCTTCCTGGGGCATTTTAGGAATAAATCATCCTTCTGGATATGTGCTGGGATCATTATCAGCGTCACTCAGGGAGTAAAGATGAGAAATTGAATGAGAGAGATGGAAGATGGAACTGCCAGCTAATTTAGATTGTGTCCTAGGGTAAATAAAATAAGATTGTCTTGTCAAATGCTTTTCCTTTTTATTTAGACAGCACACACAGAGGTACTGGAAATAAATGTTTTACATAATAAATTAGCCATGGTATGGGTCTAAGATAAAAGAATGCAAGCCCCGCTGCCTGGATTATGAAGAAACTTAGTTTAGACTTGTTCCCTTCAAAATGATCTCAAAAATCTCCAGGTAGAGCTCCTTGCTTTTATCTTGATCCTCCTAGCTAGCAGCTCTGTGGTCTGAAAGCTTTCATGCCTTTGAAAAGCTGCTCTCAGTCCTGCATGTGCTGTGTGGCTGTGTACTGTGTGAGCCCTGTCACATCCATCTCCATCTGGTTTTGTGTCATTTTCTGAAGCCAGCATGCAATTAGTGTGATGCCAATAGCGATGGATGGAGCAAAGCCACCAACAGGTTTACATGAGGTTTATTGTAGTTATGCGCATTAATGGGAACACAGCTATGTGGGGAATTTTAATGAATCTCAAAGTCATGTCTCCCTTTGTATGTTTCTTCCCATGTAAACTGCTGTGTTTGTTTTCTGGTAAATAAAGCAGTCCTTTAAGTGGCTACAGTTATTTTCACCTCATGCAGCCATGGTTAAAAGAAAATGCACCCTCATTCAACTGTCAGATTTTACGGAACATAATATAATAAACCCTACCTAGTGTTGACCAGCTTATAATGGACAAAAACACAACAGATTCCACTCTCTCATCATTTATTGAAGGTGAGGTCAAAATGGAAACCATCTTTTGATAGTGTGGAGGAATTTTAGCCCATTCTTCATTCAACAACATGGTCTCATTAGTGTTAGATAGACTCATATATTAACTTTGGAAGGGTTGGGTGTACAGTTGAGTTAATGATTAAATCAATGTCTGAAACGTACCCAGGTCCTGTGTGCAAAACAAGCCCAGTCCAGTGCTTAACTGCTGTCTGAGATGACTGAGGACCAGTTCTTTGTTGTCTCCACCATCCAGAATCTGGACCTAGCACAGAAAAACCAGTGCTATCCCACCACTAAAGGTCGGATCCTAGAATCGCCCATTTTGTACCCTTTCTCACATTAATGGGAAGTGTTAATTACAAGGTCAATGATGATTTCTTTTCTGCTTGGCATTACGTAAATGCACACCTGTTGGGTCCTCAAATGGATCATTTTATCATGATGGTCACAGTTGATAATTGGTTAGTTTGAAAAGCAGCATCTGGCTGTTTATCTTAAATCCAGTTGGAGAAGCAAAGGTGTTCTTATAAATAAATAATTTTTGTGTCATAAATAATGACAATGTTCAGTTTATTGTGTGTTTCTGTACACCTGAGGTTATATTTGAAACATCCTGGGACCTTTCACAGACCAGATCATTAGATAAAAGCCTAGAACTGATAGAAGGTCTTTTTCTCTGTCCTTTGTTATTTTCCAGTATCCTGTATGGGATAAAAAGCCTGAACCGCACCAAATTGCTTGTAAAATGCTGCGTCCTGCATGCTCTAGGTCACAAAACTCTATAGGCGCAGTGCAGTAACCTGGTTACTAAGAGGTATTGTGAAACCACAAGCAACAGCACTAAAAATTGCTTTCCTCCCTTCTACTTTATATTTTTTGTGTGGGCAGATAATTCTGGGGGTGATCCTCCTCTACTACCTCTTGGGAATCAGTGCCTTGATTGGAGCCACAGTCATCGCAGTGTTAGCTCCTGTTCAATACTTTGTGGCCACAAAGCTGTCACAAACACAAAAGAATACCCTGGTGAGTATTTTCTGTAGGCATCACTATCTCAGACAGTTTTTATCATGGTTTGGTCTTATACATCAGCCACAGATGACATGTTCTGTCCTCTAGACTGAAAATATCTTAAGAAAATCTATGTTCACCTCTTGTAATATAGTTCATCATTCCTACCTTTGGATTGTTAACAGTGTCAGATATCATATTTAAAGCAGTCAAAAATAACTGGAGTGGACTGAAATGTTTTATGGTAAACTAAACAAGGTATTAAAATATAATATTTGGTTTTTAAAAGAAAAAAGATGTCACTGAACGTTGGGCAAAATATTTTGAATCCTTAAAAATTTAGAAAGAACAATCTTAAAATGATTATGGTAAAGAGATGCCAGAATTGGTGAATTGTTCAGATTTTTTGTATATTACAGGACAAGCTTTTTACCTCAGTGATTCACACTGTTTGAATACTCCTGTGGTTACACTTGCATTAACCTACATGTGAGGTTTGTATCCGTCATGCGTCAGACTTCAATTACAACTTTCACATTTTCAGGAATACTCCAGTGAGCGTCTGAAAAAGACAAATGAGCTGCTGCGTGGCATCAAGCTGCTGAAGCTGTACGCATGGGAGCACATCTTCCGAGATAGCGTGGAGGAGACGAGGGGCAAGGAGCTCACCAGTCTGCAGGCCTTCGCCCTGTACACGTCAATATCCAGTATGATACCATGCAACCTTTAGTTGTTCAATACAAATTGTGCAGAAAATGTATAGATTCAACTAAAACAATATCTGAACAAGTAAAGTTTTACACTGAGACGTTAAAGAAAATCAGAAAAGGCAGAGACACACCAAGGAATGATGGTGACTCTGAAGGACACAGGTAGACAAACAATTCATCTCTGATTCAGTCCTCTTTTAATGGATGACACCAGTTAAATGGCAGATCTGTTTGCCTCTGAGAGTTTTTACCTTGAACTGGTCACACCTGACTGTCAGCTTCACAGAAGTGAATGGATTTATTTCAGACTAACCTTAGACATTTTGCCTACACTGATTTTGCAGACGTCCACATTTCACCAACCTGTCCCCGGGTGACATTGCTTCTGTTGTTGCTTATTGTACTTTTAATCATTTCTCATTCCTCAAAAACACCCGATGACAACTGTTGTTCAAAGCTGATGAATTTCCCCCAGCCTTTGACTGTCATCTTCAAGGAACTGCAGCAGCAGCAGCAGTGGTCTGTTTGGCTCCAGTTCAGCTATAGACTGTGCTCAATCTGAAATCAATTACTGCAAACTAAGACGGGCAGTCATAATTATCTTGCTGTAACTAACACATTTATCTTGCTGTAAATGTGTGGGATAACACATTTTTTTTATGTTGATTTTAATATTCCCTGCATGCTGTGTGTTGTCCTGAAACCTTTAAAGAAAACTTTATAAGGAAGCACAAACACAAAGGTTTTACTCTGACAAGGTAAGGTTTAAACCCAGGACTACAAGATTCTTAATACAGCCTCATTGCAGATGTGGATAAATGTGTTGGCACCCTTGGTAAAGAAGTGTATGTAGCCTGAAAATAAATACTTGTGTTTGAAAATGTATATTTTCAAACTGAAAGGTTAGGAAATAATTCAACTTTAAATTGAAGTGCCTTTATTGATTGAAGAAAATAATCCCATGTTACATATAATTGGGGTTTGCTTCTCTTAGCACTTCTTGGTCAACAGGATGGCACCTTTTCTTGTCCATCACAACCTTGTGTCACACAGAAAAAGGTTATTTTTTACTATTCCTCTTTGCTCCATTTCTTTAGATCATCCAGAGTCCTGATACTCTTTTATGCCCTATTCCCTTTACCTCGCTCCACTGCTTTCCTTTGGGATTTAGGTCTGGGAACTCAGGTGGCCTCAGAAAGAGGTTGATGATATGTTTGGTGAAGCCATTCTCTGTTCATTTACACCCTGCTGAAAGATACGGTGACAAAACATTTTTCAGTTTTCTGGTAGAGTCCACCAGATGTTTATGTAAAACCTTTCTATGTTTAAAAAATGATAACAAATTATCTGCAGACCCAGAGCACCACAGATTCTCCACCGTACTTAACAGTGGGTATGATATGCTTTTCTAGATATTCCACAAATTCAACATTTGTTTTACAAAGAGATCACACTTGCACCCTCTTTGTTATGGTCATATTTACACTCGAAGGAAACAGAAACTCAAGGAATACTAGACGTTCCTAGAAACTGATCCAATGAATAGTATAAATAAAAATGCTTCAGTTACATTTCTTTTAAGGGATTGATAGGGATAATAGCAATTTCATGCCTGTGTTTTTATGTTCAGAATCAAATCTACCTATATGCTTACATGAGAAAACTAAAACTTATCAGATACAAATCTACGAGATCTTCTCTTTTTGCCTCATATTGTTTGTTTTTGCTTGTCAATCCTGGAAAAGTCTTCACATCCTAATCCAGTTTGTGTTTCCTGCTTCTAGTTTTCATGAATGCAGCTATCCCGATTGCAGCTGTGCTGACAGTGAGTTTTCCTGCTATTTCACTTCACATTACCTTTTTCTTTGCTTAACATAGTAGTGTACTTAGTATGCAGTTCATAACTGTGTGTGTTTGCCCCGTGGTAAAGCAAAGACAACATCGGAATGTTCAAAAGCATTTCAGAGTGACACTCCAAAGTGTGACCTGACAATACACTAAATCCTTCTTGCATTAATAGAAGTGCTTCAAGGCTGTTGACTTGAGAGGTTAAACAAAACCAGAAAAGGCAGAGACACACCAAGGAATGAGGGTGACTCTGAGGGACACATGTAGACAAACAATTCATCTCTGATTCAGTCCTCCTTTAATGGATGACACCAGTTAAATGGCAGATCTGTTTGCCTCTGAGAGTGTTTCGCTTGAACTGGTCACACCTGACTGTCAGCTTCACAGAAGTGAACTGATTTATTTCAGACTAACCTTAGACATTTTGCCCACACTGTGATTCTGCAGACATTTGTGGTCCACGTCCACATTTCCGAGGACGCTGACCTGTCCCCAGCTGTGGCCTTCGCCTCCCTGTCTCTCTTCCACATTCTGGTCACCCCGCTCTTCCTCCTCTCCAGCGTGGTGCGCTCCACCGTCAAGGCCCTTGTGAGGTGAGAAGCACCAAGAAGGCTCTGCTTGTTTACACAAGTGTTTTAAGCATTTATCAGTAATAAATGTCAACGGATAGTTTTGCTGAAGGGGGAGTCAAACTGCAAACCACCTGAGAATGTGCAGAGTGCTGAAAAGCAACCTGATTAGATGAAGCACTTGACCTTTTTCCTTCAGCTGATGGAGCAGTCTCGTTATTGGATCATGTAACTAACACCATCAGTTCTCTGCCGTTTTCTTTGTATGACCCAAGGATTTATTAGTTTCAGCCACGAGCTTTACAATTACTTTGACACCCGAAGCATCAATTGCGATCAGGCTGCAGCTGTGCATCCATCGGCCACCAGTCTCTAATCTTGTCATCCCTCTGACTGCTTATAGAGCTTTGCTCATTACATTGATCTGTAGGCAGGTCTTTGTATTGAGGAAATGGATATTAAACCCATTTGTAAGCCTACATGCTTTTATTGTCAAAGCAAATTAACTGAAAAAATTTCTTGATACCCTACACTGCTTTGTTAAAGTATTTATAACTCTTGAACATTTCCACATTTTATCATTTTACTACCGCAAACTTCAATGTATTTTATTTTGCACAAGGATGCATAAAGTGCTGGATAATTGTGTTTTTCCAATTTTTTAACCCCAAAATATCTGAGAAGTGTAGTATGCATTTACCCTTGAACCCTTTAATAAAAATAGTTGCCTAATGGCTGGATTGAATGCACCTCTGTATAATATCTGTATTAAAACTACTGATTTGTAAGGCGTCATAGGTTTTTCTTTAGGGAGCATTACTCGACAAACAGCATCTTAAAAACCAAAGAAAACACAAGACAAGTCATGAGTAAAGTTGTTCAAAAGTTTAAAACAGGATTAGGTTATGAAACAATATCCCAAGCTTGGAGAGTCTCAAGGAGCACAGTCCAATCTTTCATCCTAAAATGGAAAGAGTATGGCACACCATCCAAGACATGGCTGCCCACATCAACTGACATGCTGTTATAAAGAGCATTAATATCAAGCAGCAAAGGGTGCCATGATTACTCTGGAGGAGGTACAGAGATCCATAACCCAAGGTTGGAGAACAGCTGTTTTCTTGGACAGAAATCTGGCTTTTATTGATGATTATTTATTCATTGCACTTTCTAATTATGTACTACTTTGTGTTGGTATTAGCTATAAAATCCTGTAGGTTTAAGCAACCTAAAATACTTATAACATCACAAAAAGAAGAGAAAGACAAAGAATCAGTTATTTTACTCGCTGCGAGGAGAACGGACAGAAATGTGCTTTCAGTTACAAATCACCTACCACTCTGAAAACCATCTGTCCGCACCTCTCTTTTTATTATCTTTCGGGGTTCCCTAGTTACAATAAACGTTGCTCTCTAAGGATGGGAAAAACAGCTGCAACGTATACAGGTCATAAACACCCTTATCTTGTAACAACACACTTCCACAGTCTCCCCCATCTTAAGATCAGAGTCTCTTCTGTTCAGCGCAATCAGCCTTCCTCTTTATGACCTCCTCATCTGTGACTGCTTCCTTCTCAGCTCCACCTTTGATCCTTGCCTGCAGACAAACTCATCACATCCTTACTCACACATACATCATGAAAGGTTATAAAGGATCAAATAGTCAAATTAAAGAAAAGGAAAAAAATATAAGATAAATCTATATACAATTATTCCAACAGTATTAGCTATAAAATCCAAATAAATACATTCAAATGTGTAGTTTTAATGTAACAACATTTGGAAGGTCAAGGGCTATGAATACTTGTAAAAGGCACTGCAAGCTGCCCAAAAGCATGAGCAAAAAGGCAAGGCATGTCACACACAAATGTAAAAAGTAAAATAAAATGAGGTAATTAATTTCCTGAAGTGATTAGTTATGCCTTGAAGAAAAAAAGTTTAAGCAAAACAATTCACTTACCTAGTTCTAAGGATGTTACCTGAAGTGAGTGAGGATCACTACTCAGGTAATAATGAGGGCACTTCACCTGAAAGACCATCTCCTCAGACAGATCGCAAATTGTGCAAGACAACTTTTTTTCTTCAGGCGTATCCCATTGCAGACAGGAAAGCTGGCTGTGATCCTCAGAGATGCTTATTTTAGGGACAGAGTACACTTATCGGTGCCAGGAAATGAAAAGAAATCAGCTCTGTATGGCTTGTCTTTGCAAAATATGACAGAAATATTTCTTTGAGCAGGGAAAAAAAAGTAGCAAAAGAGAAACCCTATGAAGCTTCATCACATCTTTTCAAGTAGGTTTTCTTTTCCCGAGACCCAGTTCTTGAATCAGGATTCAGTGCAGTTGGAGAGATCAGTTGTTTTAATAGGAGTTACTTTGTTTTCCTTAATTCTCACTTCAACTCGCTTGTTTTTCAGTGTTCAGAAGCTCAGTGAGTTTTTCTCAAGCGATGAGATTGGAGATGAACAGGAGCCCAAAGTGACCGTGTCCTCTGGCTGCAGCAACCACAACCAAAACAGATACCAGGCAGTGGTGGGTAAACCCAAACTTGGCTGTTTTTACTGTAAAAACGAGGGGGGAAACATTCAATTCACTGTTACTTCCATTCTGCTCTGTCTGAGTTGTGTTATTTAGCGCTGATTGTGTTCTTCTTCCTCCACCCGACCGCTACCTTTGACCATTAACCCTCCTTCTCGATCCGGGTATCATACAACCCTCGTCTAGTCATCCTCTAAGCCTTTCCCTTCGTCGTCCTCCTCCTTTTTGTCTCGATACCTCCAGCCAATGAAGGTGGTGAACCGGAAGCGCCCTCCAAGAGACGAGTGGAACAACTACAGCTCACAGGGGGACCAGGATGGCGACGGTCCATCCCAGGAGGTGGACCAAGACATCTGCATCAAGGTGATGGTTCAGTTTGTCTTTTCCCTGAACTGATCAGGAACAAGACTTGACTTGTTGCGGAAGAATTGGTTGATTGCAGTAAAAGCATGAAAACCTGTATAAGTTGAACTTTTGTTAAAGGTCAGGTGATACAAAGTTTGCAGTTTCATTAAATAAAAGGAGTATAAAAAAGTATTTACATTGTCTTTTTATTTTACTTCTAGTGGTGACCTTTAAAGATTTCATTGCATATTGGGTCACACCACCAAGTCGATGAATTCTGGTGTTACAATCACTTCCATGGCTGCTGATGTATAAAGTTTGTAAATAAACCTGACTGACCGGCACCAGTTTGAACACACTCCTAAACTTTGAGGAAGATGCTCACAGACTAGTTAAAGTTGCTACTGGGTGGGTCCAATTGGACCTTATAGATTAAGAATAGGACATCATCAAAGTTCATGTACATGTAAAAGTAGACAGACAATATACGTACGTATATATTTAAATAAACATTTTCCAGCAGTAATTTATGTATTTACACATTTTTTAATTCTTCATTCTTTCATTTATTTTTAATTAATAAATTAAAATTAATGTACACCTTTTGCTTTTTTCTCTTTTTATCATAAGTGGCAATAGTTTAAACCCCCAGGATTTTTGGAATATGTGCTTCTTACATGTTTTATGTCTATCTCTATGGTCTCCTTATCACCAGCAGCACAATTGTTTCCTAACCTTTCAAACCAACGTCACTGCTACTAACTGCACATTTCTGGAATGTAAAGTGCTCTGTAACTAAACATGGATTGATTATCCTTTGAGTCTTTCAAGAAAATGTAGCTAAAAGCATAAAATATTTTTCTCAGGAGCCAAAATGTCATTTTACCCTGTGTTTCAGTGTGTTTGCCTTGTCTTGCGAACCTGACAGGCTCCAAAGATTGACATTGTTATTCTTCATCAGCTTCTTGGGAGGTTTTTCTACTACTTGTCTTGCTGAATGGTCCTTCAGAAAATGTGATTAATTTTTATTTTTCACCAGATCTATCAGCAGACCCATCAATATCATAAAGGAGCATGACAGCTTTTTATTCCAGCTCTTCAAAGCTGAACTAATTGGCCTCAAGTGTCTCATCAATGCATGTTCTGCACATCTAAAACAATGCTTTAAATAAAATCTGTTTAATGGCCTCTGCAATTCAGAAAGTTATAAAAAAAAGAAAAAAAAATATTCTGGATCAAAATTTAAAATCCTGTGAGTATATTTTTTATAAAATATAATGACTTTAAAGATATTTCCTCCATTTTCTGTAGTGATTTACCAAGTTAAACAAAAATGAGGCACATCTTACATCAGATTTCTAAAAGTATTACATTTTAACAGCTTTTTATAAAGACAGATTTTTTTTATCTTTTTGACATGTCTGAATTTCTGCATTGTTTTTAGATAACTAGTGGTTATTTCACCTGGACAGATGGACCCCCAACACTGTCCAACGTGGACATTAAGATTCCCTTTGGTAAACATTAAGAAATAAAGCAGCAATGTCTCTATGATGCAGCCTCTCAGTTTATCTCTTTTTAAAAGGTTTCTTGTTAATTTACCATAAAACTGTCTCTCTGATGAACTTTGTCAGGAAAGCTAACGATGATTGTGGGTCAGGTGGGCTGTGGGAAGTCGTCTCTGCTGCTGGCAGCACTGGGAGAAATGCAGAGAGTGTCTGGAACAGTCATCTGGAACAGGTATGATGTATTTTTTTATCTTATTGGCTGATAAATGTCTGTGGAAAAATCTCTGATTCATGATTCACAATTTTCTTTTCTTTTCTTCACATTACTGGCTGAACAATGCCCAACATTTATACACAGAAAAATGTTCTTGAAAGTTTCTGTTTTTCTCTTTGCTTATTTAAACCTCTGTGGCATTAACTCTTTTTTTCTGGGTCGTTTGCTGTATTTTTGTGCAGCAATAAATTCTGAGTTCCTGACAGAGAAATTAACTTACTTTGCAAAAACTCCCTTGCCGTGACACAGCAATACAGTGAATTGGATTTGTAGGGTAATGCAAAATAGCTGGTTTAGCAACTTACATTTTTTATGTTTGGAGGTACAGCCTGAGAGAAATGTGGGGACTGATTTATGCACCACTGACCCAAATTCAGCCAGCTGTTCCAAGGAAGAAAAGCTAAATGTTTGCTGTTTCTGCAAATCAGGACCACACCAAAGTTTCTGCTCTATTTACCTGCATCTCACCTTTAAAGCCATCAGTTGCATTGCCATTTTGTCAGACTGATACAAAATTCTTCTTTTAAGTAATAATTGTTTATCCTTTTTTATTAAGTTAATAGTTTAAAAGTAATTTGTGATCATATATATTTCATATCATGTCATTTCAAACTGTAAAAATAATATTGAATGAAACATATTTTATCAAGTTAATCTTTAGAGCAAACAATCTTCCAACTAAAGATAATTTTGCACTAACCTATCACATATAACTATTTCAAAGCTAAATAAAAACATGCACATTTAAGTTTGGAATAACTCCAATTGTCTTCAGTAAAATTATTATTACTCTAATATAAATTATCCTTATATTGCTCTGAGCTTTGTCCTTTTGTAGATGAATGCAGGGAATGATGGTAGAAGTAACTGGGTTTCCGTTGTTATTGATATAAATGCAACTCCTGGCAAAAAAGGAGGAAAACTCAGATACTGTATAAAACAAAACTGTTTGATTTAACTCTAAACACTCTGGCTATGTGAAACATACCAAAAATAGGTGTTGTTGCAATTACTGCCCCCTCTTTTTTTAATAAAGTAGTTAAAATAACATAGATTTGCTCAATATAGAGAAGAAAATAATGTAATCATAAACCATACATAAAAAAACAATCACAGTCAATAGTTTGATGCATGACAGCTTGAATTCTTTGAGACTTTGAATTTATTCATGGAAAAAACGACTTTATCAGTCAATTTTCAGCTGTTTATAGTAAAGATTGGTGTTAATTCTTCACTTTATTTCTGCACCAGTAAATTCAGATATTAGTTCTTGTCATTGATGAGAACATTCATGCATTGCATCTTGTTGTGTTTTGGAACATCTATTGGTCCAGTGGTTTCTTGGTTCATTGTGTGGTGTTAGTTCTGTTCAGCCATTCCTCCAGTTGGGTCTGCTCAGTTCCTCTGTTTTCCTGCTCTTTACTCAGCTGCTTCCACAGACGCAAACTGTCAAGCCTGCAGTTTTTCCCATGATTGTGTAGACCATAACATGACCAAAACAAAAGATTTGTGTATTAAAAAATGTTTTATTGGTGTAATGCTATATTCTAATTTCCCAAGAAACTGAATTTGTTTTTTTATTTCAAGATACTGGCAATAAATCACTCCTGGGTCCTACTTCACCCAGAATCATTATGGCACCAGTATTTTTTGTTATCAGATCAATCTTGTCATGCACCTTTTTTTCTGACTTTCCACTATAAACCTCCAATTGCATGCAAAATAGACTGTTTGCATGCTTGTGTGGACTTGTTCCAAATTTAAGACACAGCTGAACCATATGCATTTAAACTACTGAGGGATTTTCAAAATCCTTTCTGATGTTTTAACCGACAGCTGTCTTGTTAGAGCCCTGTTTCCTATCAGTCAGCCATTTGCAGAAAGTACTGTTTCATAACTGCAGATGTGTTTGCATATTTAAACTTATTTTGGTATTTGTTTAAAAAATAAATAACAGAGTAATTAGTTTTTTTTCTGAACTTGATCTAACATTCATCTTAAGTTTTGGACAAGACCCTACCTGATCACGAGCTAATGTACAACTTTCCAGGATAAAGTGATTACTGTTACTGGATGGTAAAAGGACTTTCGGTGTTGTTTTTGACTGAGTCGTTTTGCCTACAGACTGAGGGGCAGACAGAGGTAATGAGATCATCTGTCAGGGCTGTGAGAGGAGTCATACTGAGTGGTTCAGCAGGCGAGGGGAAATTAAAAATGACAGTGAATGTCTCTGAACTGTCAAAACAAAGTAATAGGGCTCATCTGTATCCAGTTCGAAGCCTGAATTGTTTTACCTTACAGGTTTTTGTTTTGTTTTTCTTTTCTTTTTTTTGGGGGGGGTGGGGGGGGGGGGGGGGTGGGGGGGGGGGGGGGGGGGGTTGCTGTATTTCAGATTAAAAAAACTGAACAATTTCGGAATCAGCCACAAAGCAAATTTACTCCAGAGTAAGTGAGAGATAATGTTTTAGGATTTACAGGAAGTTTACAGCCCTAAGATTGTAATGCCTCTAAACAATTTGGGAAAGTCCAGATGCTGATGTCATGGCTTTGTAAGCTTCTGTAGATGTATTTTAAGGCAGCACTGCTTCCTCATGTGACATAATGGGGGAAAAATCCGCTAAGATAGCAGGAAGATATTTGTGGACCTCTAGAAAGTCCTTGGGTACATCCTTGGGTACAATCCCCACATGCCTGAAAGTATCATGTTCCTCTATTAGAACATGTTCTGTGTCGCTGAATTTCTTTTATGTTGTGAAATGTGTATCAGCCCCAGAAAAAACAAAAGCTATGAAGCTAGTAAGAGAGTCTCGTTATCCTCAGTAAAATGAGTCCTTTACAACATAAGCTGAAAGGCACTCAGAGAATAAATTATCACCCCAAAAGAAACTGAAAAGACAGATTGCAAAAGCACTTGGGACTAAGACCTTAATTACTGGGAAACGGTGTTTGGCCATAATGGCCATTGTTAGATTTGGCGGAAAAAAGGGGAAACTTGGAAACCTGAAAACACCATCCAAACTGTGAAGTATAGGGGTGTCAGTATCATGTTGTGTTTTTATTAAATTTTTTGCTCCAAAAGAGACTGCTGGACTTCACAAAATAGATGGCATCATGAGGAAATAAGGAAGAACTGAAATGGCATTTCAGCCAGGTCCAGGTCTCAGGCCCACAGAAAATCTGTAGACAAAGCTGAAAAGGTTTGAGCAAAAGGGCATAATAACCATACTCCGTTCTAGTTGTTCTGTCAGGAGGGATGGGACCAACTTCCAGCAAACTATTGTTGGAAGCTTGTGAAAGTATACTAATACTCTTTGACCCAATTCATACAGTTCAAAAGGCAATTCTACCAAATACTAAGGAAATAAACTGAACAAAGTATCCCTTTCATTATTCAGCCCATTAAATAATAAAAATCATTTTGATAATCCTAGCTGATCTAAAACAGCAAAATTGATTGATTAAATAGCAGTAAGTGAAATGTGTCTTTCTGGTATCCTTGGGCTATTTCTGAACAAGCTTTTATCTTGCTGCAGATGTGTATGTCCTCTTTTTTAGTTTCAGTTAAACATATACCCAGTGGACACCGACAAACAGAGTGCATTTAAATCAGCTCATCTTGAAGTAAACTCATGTCTGTCCCGGAAGCGTTCAGTGAGCCGTTCCTGTTGCTGAATGCCTTGTCAGCTCTCAGAATCATGCAGCTATCAGTCTCTATTAGTCACAGAAGTTTAGGGTTCCTCGATTAAATCTCTTGTTGGCAGCTATACTCACTCACTCATTCACTTCAGACTTCAGCTGCACCAATGCCAGGGTCATGCTGGCACCACCTCTGATTTTGGCTTGAGTTCAATGCTTTGTCACCTGGATTGTGTGTCCTCGGAAGGCTAAGCAGCTGTCATCTCTCCTGGCACCTTGAGACACACATTAGGAGGACTTTGGTCAATGTGTTTCCACCACATAATCAGAGGGTGAGTCTGCAAGGCTGCCAGGTCCATAATGATGCTTTCAAAGACCTGTTTGAAAATAAGTTGTTATTGTGACTCAGCTGTAACCAACCCGCTGATGGAGTTAATGAGTCCACGGCCCTGTTATTTTTCCTTGGTGCTTTATATGTGTGTTTTATTGATAATTTACTCACTAAAGGTACATTTATCATCCCAAGTGCTGTTCAGCATCAGTAGTTGAGTTTTCTAGGTTATAAGATGAAAATAATAATGTTAAATTTTAACATTTACTCTTGACATTTGAAAACAAAGTACTTTTTTATTTAGGATATAATTACATTTCTGAGCCTTGATAAATGTCAGTCCACATTTACTGCCTAAAAACATGTTTATCTATGAATGAACATTGCAAAAAACCAGCTTGCTGACATATGGGAAGAAACAATACTTTGGTTATAACTAAAAGGTTGGTGTTTTAGGCTTTAACATTGATTTTGCTCTTCAGGCATTTCTGACAACAACAACAAATCTAGATAAATATAATTTGAACAATCCACATTTATCCTATTCAACAGAAATGTGCATGTATTTTTTTAACCACCTCTAATATTTGGCTTTCAAGGAGCGAGACTTTCTAATCTTTTAAAGGGGTCTTGATCACTAGTTATTTTTCTTTGAACTTTATATACTTTTTCTTGTATTTTTAGTCCAGTTCTTAGGCCTGATACTTTTTCGAAAAATTGTTGTATGGTTTAAGCCGCTGTCACACTGTTCGAGCTAAGTATATCGGTGTACCACGAACACACCTTATGAGGGTCTAATGAAGACCTGGCCAAAATAGCACCACCTTAAACGTTACAAGTTAAACGTCTATTATAGGTTTGTCACTTTTGATGTGCCCCTATTACATATAGTGCATGTGTATTAGGATGAGGGGTATAAAATTCAGTATTCCACTGTGCCACTGTGTTTTTGTTTTGTTTTTTTTCTATGTTTTTCATCTGAATATGAAAGTTAAATGTGCTAATCACAATCTATAAGTGCCCTGAGGTGGTTAAATGATTATTAGCTCACTTAATCATATAGTAGATACGAATGGATTAGACTAAGATGTTATGAACATAACAACATATAAACATGTTTGTGTCATTTCATTTGGCCTTAACTATATGCAAAATAATTGGCAGAAGAAAGCTAAATACCTTATCCCAATTTAAAAAGGCCATAAAATGTTAAACATTTATTCACATGGTGCAATGCAGTTTGAAATCTAGGTGGTGTTTGTTAAGAATCTAATTGCATTTTATTTATTGTATAGTGGTGTCTGGGGTATATTTAACAGTATTTGTCAAGCCCTATTGGGTGTTGTAAAGCTGTTTAGCAAGCTGTGAACTAGGAGGTGAAAATTACAACTGATATCAAGGATAGAGAACGTTTGCACAAATCAATTGCCATACATGTACTAAATACATGTACTAAATACATGCTGGAGTCTCCATAAATCTACCACAGCCTCTCCAATGTAATTTGCTTATTATTGATTAAAAACAAATAGGTAGGTCTTTGTGTCATTATGAAAGTAATAATAATAATAATAATGAAAGTAATAATGACCCACAGAGATTACTCTGTGGGTCATTATTACCAGCCTTTGTTGCATTAGTTTGGTGTAGAGTGCTTCAGATAGCTGCCTGATCTACACATTTTCTTTCCTAAAAAAAAAAGTTATAAAAACCCAAAAACCCAAATGACCACGTTCTTCTCAATGACAGAACAAACCACATGTGACTGATATATTCTTCTGAATGCATGTATCCATTAGGGGCGTTTTTACTGTGATGGTTGTGTATGAAGGGCTGCACGGTGGCGCTGTTGGTAGTACTGTTACCTTGCAGCAAGAAGGACCTTGGTAAGACTCCCGGCAGACCACTGGAGATAGGCACCAGCTCCCCCGTGACCCACTATAGAAGAAGCACGTATAGAAAATGGACGGATGGATGAATGGCTGTGTATGAACACATGTATGGTTTCATCCATAGTAATTACAGATTGTAAGTAATCATTATCCACCCTAACAGATCAACATTAACTAAATTCACTTCATGTACATTTGTTTCTCATGTATGCTGCCCAGCTTATAGCATCAGTGATGTCTAAGAAATGGGTAAAAGTCCTCATTTTTCCCATCATAACCCATGAATAAGGCCTTGTATTTTTCTATATGCTTGACCAATAAAGTTCTGAATCTGTTTTACTTAATATTAGACATCACCTTAACAAGGTAACTAGATTGCTCTCTAATAGCACTTTAAGTCTTAATGATGAGCTTCAAACTGTAGGAATCATCTCTGAAGTTTCTCATTGCTGATTGAAAGTGGGAAGCACGACTCGTTCACACATTTTCCATCTGAGATTACCGTCAGTCCTCTACGGTGTTGATTAAAGTAAATTAGAAATCTCTTTCTATGCTTCAGTCAGGCCTGAGCATGATTATCATGTCATTACAATGACTACAGAATGGTAAACACTCAGATCTTCTGCCAAGCCTCAAGTTCCTTCAAGTGTTTTGTGGTGATGAGACTTGATAATGTTATTTCAAGGGAGGGTTTTTACTTTTTGAATTTTTTTTCATATGTTGTATATAGTTGTATTTAAATTAGCATGTTGTTTTGTTTGCCTCTTTGAACCTTCTACTTCAAGCATTATGTTTCATGATAAATCCTTGTTATTGAATGGATTCTGTACTTTTCACTTTAGTCAGTCTATGCTGACAACATTTAGAAAGGCAAGGCAAGTTTATTTATATAGCACATTTCAGCAACAAAACAATTCAACTTTGCATTAACAAACAACAGAACATACATACAAACATACAAACGTAATTTGCAAACGTATAATAAAGGATAGTAAAGAACTGTAAAGAAAAGTTGTACTGAAGACTAAACTTAATGAATTTTAATTATTTAGCCCCCCCCCCCCCCCGTAATATTTAACCCATTTAATGATTTTGCCATAAGGTCAAAAAGTCAAATTCAAAAAGTGAATTCCTGACAGAACCCTGACAGAACTTTGGTTGTAAATTTCTATTTTTCTAACAATATACTTTTTATGTTTGAACAACATAATATCAAGTTATTACAACATCCATATTTACCTCAAAAAAACTTTACGTTCTTACAATACAAATATTATATTGTAGTAAAGGAATAATATATTGTATAAACAAGCGAATTATATTCTTTGAACAATTAAGTTTTCAGGGTAAAACATGCTGCATTTTATTGTTAGAACTTAATATGTGTTTACTTTATAACATAATTAAGTTGATGACGGTGAGTATAAGTGGTTGAGAAAATGTCTGGATCTACAGGAACTGATTAAGTTCTGTTTTATTCTTGCTTTAACCTTGCATGCTGCATTTGATTGATGCCGTTATACAAAGAATCACAGTACTCTAATTAGGTTAAGGTTAACGAAGACATGAACAATCTTTTGAAAAGAAACAGGGCTTTAACATTCTCTTTCTTACATATAAAGCCCTTAATAATCAAATTCCATCAGAGATCTACGGTGGCCGGGGGGTGCAAAACACTTTTACAAGTACCGAAACAAATTTACATTTCAGAAAACAAATTTACATTTCAGAAAACAAATTTACATTTCAGAAAACAATTTAACAAGATGCGAAACAAATTTACATTTCAGAAAACAAATTTATATTTCAGAAAGCAAATTTACATTTCAGAAAACACTTTTACATTTCAGAAAACAAATTTACATTTCAGAAAACAAATTTACATTTCAGAAAACACTTTTACATTTCAGAAAACACTTTTACATTTCAGAAAATCAACCGGAAAGGGAATGTACCAACGCCGAGGCTGAGTGTTTTCTGAAATGTAAATTTGTTTTCTGAAATGTAAAAGTGTTTTCTGAAATGTAAATTTGTTTTCTGAAATGTAAATTTGTTTTCTGAAATGTAAATTTGTTTTCTGAAATGTAAATTTGTTTTCTGAAATGTAAATTTGTTTTCTGAAATGTAAATTTGTTTCGCATCTTGTTAAATTGTTTTCTGAAATGTAAATTTGTTTTCTGAAATGTAAAAGTGTTTTCTGAAATGTAAATTTGTTTTCTTAAATGTAAATTTGTTTTCTGAAATGTAAAAGTGTTTTCTGAAATGTAAATTTGTTTTCTGAAATGTAAAAGTGTTTTCTGAAATGTAAATTTGTTTTCTGAAATGTAAATTTGTTTCGGTACTTGTAAAAGTGTTTTGCACCCCACGGCCACCGTAGAGATCTGATTGTTTTATATGTTCCCTAGAGACCCCTTCACTCTTAGAACGCAGGTTTAATGGTGGTTCCTAGAGTTTCTCAAAGTAGAATGAGTGACAGATCATTTAGTCGTCATTGCTCCTCTCCTGTGGAACCAGCTCACAGATTTTGTCCGTAAAGCTTTTACTAGGCTTAAGACTAAGCTTAAAATTTTCTTTTTTGTAAAGATTGCAGTTAAGTTACCCTTAGCTATCTATAGCAATGCTCCTTTAGGCTTAGCCTGCTGAAGGACATAATGACAACCTTTTCATCACAGCTGCTTTTGCCTACAACTCTCCAATTATGTTTTATCTGCTATTATTATTGCCATTAACCTTATACTCACCTTCTGTTTTTTTCCTCTTCATGGAAGGTACATCTGGCATGCTTTCTGTTTGACACCTTCCTGGCCAGGGTCATCGGTTGAGCCACTCCTGCAAATAACTTAATGTTCCCTTCCTATAGATGATACTTATGTCTCTGTCTTTCTGTGTTTAACCTTGTCTCTCTCCTACACAAAGAAATTGAAGAGTAATTCTGTTAAGCACTCTGGTTTTCTTCCCATAGATTTTATTACTGGCTCAGAGTCTTGAGATGAAGTCACTAGAGAAGCTACAGCCGGAATGATTTCTTATCTAGTTCATTTCGAACTTTGTAGCAACAAACTGTAGAGCATCTATTTTTCATTGTTAAATACATGACAGGTAATATGGGGTGATGCATAAAATGATTTTGTAAACAAATAAATACCAATGATTGAGACAACGGGCACACAGGGACATCCAGTTAACCTTAGCATAGAGTGGAGATGATGAGTAAGGGGACAGAGTTAGTAGTGGATCTCCGTGACCCATGGAACACACTATAGAGCATCCGGAGACTTGTTTCTGTAAAAAAATCCCAATAAAATTTGAGTTTTGGTAAAATATACTGAACATATTCATTATTCCTTATATATTCCCAATTCCCATGTTCCTTGCAGAGTTCTGTATTGTATATGACCTATTTTCCTTATATATATATGATAAAAATCTTTTAATTATTTGTCCTATTTTGAGAAATAACCTTTAGTAACCCTTTCATTTTATGTTATTTCATTTATATTCTAATGTTTTTGTCATTGTTGACAAGTTTAATGGCAAATTGCTTTTTGTGAATATAACCAAACTGCTTTCCTTCTATTTCTTCTGACATCATGGAACAGCTGTGTTTTTACACGTTCAACAGCAAACAATGGGAGCTTCTTAGATGTCAGCTTCCTCCCTCCCTAATGGTTGTGTGTTACTATAGCTGCTGCAGTAAAAACGGCAATAAAATCATCATTCACCCTCCATTTGTCCTTAGATGTGACTGAAGTCACCTTCCCAGGATGAATACATGAGGTGTCAACTGAGCACACCTAAACATACACCACTGCTTCTACTAAGCATGTGCAAACCGTATTATGTGCACATGTGTACAGCGCATGCTGAGCTATAAATTAGTCAGGAGTAAAATGATGTGTGTGTGAAGTTACATGAATAATTACATTTTTCTTGTGTCCCTTTGGCGTTCTTTCCAAACCAAAATGCTGCAGATCAATTAAATCTAACTTTTGTTTGTTATTATTTCTAACAGTATGCCCATCCTTGAATCTGAAGGAGATGCAAGGTAAGCCAGACCCGTCAAACCCAAACATGTAAGCCAACACTGTGATGTATTTTTAGCCAGGCCCTAGATAACATTTTCTGCAGCTCTCAGGCTGATTCAAATGCACTCAAAATATTTTTCAGATTACTACCACACATAGCCAGTTAGTGCTGTTTTCAGTCCCAGTTACTGAAAAACATGAAAAATGTACAACTCTGGCTGTTTAGAAAGGTTTTGAATAGTAAAGGGAGTCTATATGTTCCTTTCTTCCCTGGTTGTCATGATATTTGTTACCTAATGTTCTCTAACAAATCTGTAAGCCCGACACAGATCAGTTGTATTTCGACTGAGATTAAATCTCACTCAGGAGACGTCTATTTACAAATTAGGTGACTTTTGAAGGCAATTGAATGCACTTGTTTTTATACAGGGGTGTCAGATTTAAGGGGTCAATTACATATGCACACCCGTCACACTTTTCAGTTTTTTATTGGAAGAAAGCCTCTACCCTCTGTCTTCCATTTCACAATTATGTGCTACTTTGTGGTGGTCCATCACAAAAAATTAAAAAATAATACATTGGAGTTTTTGTTTGTAACGTAGCAATGTGGAAAATTCAAGAGGTAGGAATTTATTAGTGAGGCACTGTATGTAGTGCCCTTCTCTTGTTACTGACAATCCGAGCACCTTGTAACACTTCAGATGACTTCTGCACTCAATTACACACACACACACACACATACACACACACACACACACACACACACACACACAAAACAAGAGGTTAGATGAAAAATATTAGAAAGCAGAACCTTTGGGGACGTGTATTTATTTTCAAATGCTTTTAATGTTTTTGCATTCTGCTGAAGTATACTAAAATTTGTAAATGTAATTAATAACTTATTGTCATTTTAAAAGGAGAGTTTTTAAGGAAGGTTTTTTCCTATTTGCATGTACATGCAGTTTTTTTTTTTGAAGGAATCTATTTAATTTCGATCTTTTTCTTTTTTACTTAATACTTCCGTGGTAATTTGTGGTTTTGTACACTTGACAATAGATTTAAATAACTGTACACCTTGTAAAGGTTAAACTTGTACATGTTAAAATCCTACCATTGGCAGAATGTTTGCTTTTGTTGCTGTGCCTACACCTTACCAATAATATGCTTCTTGACCTGTTTTAGTACTCAGCTTCACACTAAAAAAACAAGTTTAGTCTGGCAGATCTAGCAGATATATATATATATATATATATATATATATAAGTTTGGACACACCTTCTCATTCAAAGAGTTTTCTTTAATTTCATGACTATAAATATTGTAGCTTCACACTGAAGACATCAAAGCTATGAATTAACACATGTGGAATTATATACTGAACAAAAAAGTGTGAAAACACTGAAAATATGTCTTATATTCTAGGTTCTTCAAAGTAGCCACCTTTTGCTTTGATTACTGCTCCGCACACTCTTGGCATTCTGTTGATGAGCTTCAAGAGGTCGTCACCTGAAATGGTTTTCCAACAATCTTGAAGGAGTTCCCAGAGATGCTTAGCACTTGTTGGCCCTTTTGCCTTCACTCTGTGGTCCAGCTCACCCCAAACCATCTCGATTGGGTTCAGGTCCGGTGACTGTGGAGGCCAGGTCATCTGGCGCAGCACCCCATCACTCTCCTTCTTGGTCAAATAGCCCTTACACAGCCTGGAGGTGTGTTTGGGGTCATTGTCCTGTTGAAAAATAAATGATGGTCCAACTAAACGCAAACCGGATGAAATAGCATGCCGCTGCAATATGCTGTGGTAGCCATGCTGGTTCAGTATGCCTTCAATTTTGTATAAATCCCCAACAGTGTCACCAGCAAAGCACCCCCAGACCATCACACCTCCTCCTCCATGCTTCATGGTGGGAACCAGGCATGTAGAGTCCATCCGTTCACCTCTTCTGTGCCGCACAAAGACACGGTGGTTGGAACCAAAGATCTCAAACTTGGACTCATCAGACCAAAGCACAGATTTCCACTGGTCTAATGTCCATTCCTTGTGTTCTTTAGCCCAAACAAGTCTCTTCTGCTTTTTGCCTGTCCTCAGCAGTGGTTTCCTAGCAGCTATTTTACCATGAAGGCCTGATTCACACAGTCTCCTCTTAACAGTTGTTCTAGAGATGTGTCTGCTGCTAGAACTCTGTGTGGCATTGACCTGTTCTCTAATCTGAGCTGCTGTTAATCTGCAATTTCTGAGGCTGGTGACTCGGATGAACTTAACGTCTGCAGCAGAGGTGACTCTTGGTCTTCCTTTCCTGGGGCGGTCCTCATGTGAGCCAGTTTCTTTGTAGCGCTTGATGGTTTTTGCGACTGCACTTGGGGACACTTTCAAAGTTTTCCCAATTGTTCAGACTGACTGACCTTCATTTCTTAAAGTAATGATGGCCACTCCTTTTTCTTTACTTAGCTGCTTTTTTCTTGCCATAATACAAATTCTAACAGTCTATTCAGTAGGGCTATCAGCTGTATACTGTATCCACCTCCTGCACAACACAACTGATGGTCCCAACCCCATTAATAAGGCTTGAAATCCCACTTATTAAACCTGACAGGGCACACCTGTGAAGTGAAAACCATTTCAGGTGACTACTTCTTGAAGCTCATCAACAGAATGCCAAGAGTGTGTGGAGCAGTAATCAAAGCAAAAGGTGGCTACTTTGAAGAACCTAGAATATAAGACATATTTTCAGTTGTTTCACACTTTTTTGTTCAGTATATAATTCCACGTGTTAATTCATAGTTTTGATGCCTTCAGTGTGAAGCTACAATATTCATAGTCATAAAAATAAAGAAAACTCTTTGAATGAGAAGGTGTGTCCAAACTGTACTGTATATATATATATATATATATATATACATTATATATATGTGTATATATATAGGCAGTTCTCACTGAAACACACACGAAGACATGATGAGCAGGATGCCAGCAAACAGAAAACTCAGAGCTGCTGTTGACGTTCTAATCTCGTCCTTTGGAATCAGATCTTCTGAGAACTCCCTGAGTCCAAGCAGGTTGATGCTGATTTCCATATCAGCAAATTACAGGAAAACGAACAGGATGAGGGCAAAATGGGGGCATTATTTTTAGGAAGGATAAGATTACTGTTAATGATAGATGTGTTCATGTTGAGCAGAGGTCTGTCTGTGTGTTTCTGGGCCAATGAGCACTGACATGATTACCATGGCGAGGAGAGAGACAACTGGTCTGCGTTTGTTTTTTGTTAATCATTGCATATACACGGTGAAGTCAATCATTTATTGTCTGCCTAATGTTTCAGTGTTGTCATGTGTTTGACATTTTCCCTGCAGTCCCACAGACAGATATGCAGCAGGGGACCAGGACATCAGGTGAGCCCAAACAGGACAGCCTGTCCTCATGGAGACACATCATCATTAAAAGCTGAAAGCAGCACTCAGGCTTATCTGGAAACCCACCTGCCGTTCTCTCTGCATGCCTACCTGGCCCTGACCCTCAGCTATATATTGACTGCACAAACACCCCACAGCATCTAATCAGAATCAGCTTTATTGCCAAGTTTGTACATACAAACAAGGAATTTGACTCCGGTACACTTTGCTCTTTGGTTTTGTTTTTGCATTACAGAATATACAAATTTACAATTAACAATGTACAA
Organism: Girardinichthys multiradiatus; assembly: GCF_021462225.1. Classification (NCBI taxonomy): domain Eukaryota; kingdom Metazoa; phylum Chordata; class Actinopteri; order Cyprinodontiformes; family Goodeidae; genus Girardinichthys; species Girardinichthys multiradiatus. The sequence goes on along the minus strand of NC_061795.1, from coordinate 38,064,015 downwards.
TATACACATATATAATAAAAAGGTGCATTTGCAACATCTGTATGCTGTTGTAATGATCCCTGCACCACTTGTTTAAGGACTAGAGATGTCTTAAAGCAATGTCACCCTCTAAGGTTGAGGAGTCCCTGTGATCCAGAGATTTGAACAACTCCTCGACATCAGCCCATCTATTAAACATAAAAGACCCGTTAAGCAGTAAAATTCAGAAATGGAGAGATTATCCTGTTTGTTTGATAACTGTGTGTGTACTTAATATCTTGCAGGAAGAGAGGCCCTGTGGCCTACGCTTCCCAGAAGCCCTGGCTGCTGAACACCTCTGTGGTGGAAAACATCACCTTTGAGATGCCGATGATAAAATCAAGGTAAGCGTGTATCTGCAATTAGAAGTTTATTGGTGTGTATTTTTCAACTTTTTACCCATTAATTGCACTGCATATAAGAGCGGATTGCTGAAAATGTCACCTTTGTGCAACAACTGAGCTAGTAGTGGAGTCCTGCAGGGTATTAGTGTTCATTATACTTTTTAGCCACTGCTTTTGGACATTTTATGTATTTATTAGTCAGTTAATTAGAGCAAAATCCAGTGCTGTTTACGAGCACACACAAATTAGCCCTTTAATAACTGTTGAATATAGCTGTTTTAGCCGATGAACTTGGATACACAGCAGCTCAGCCTGTTAGGAAAATAACAGGACCTCTTCTCTTAACCACAAATAAAACCTGGTGGAAATGTTAAAGTTGACAAAACAACACAAAAACATCTAATGATATCTAAATATGGTTTAAAAGTTGTTAGAATTGATCAAAAGACTAAGAGATGTCTAACCTTTGATGTGTTTGTGGGCTAAATCCTTCCAATTACAACAGAGTTCATTTGGCTAATTAAAGACAAAGACTGACCAACCTGAAATCGTCATGGACGTGTGGGGGTGTGGGAATGGATTTTCATTTGACAACTTTGTAAATGTACCATTATGGGGGGAAAATAGAAAAATGTGAGATAGCAGACCCACTTATTGTGGCTAACTATGATAATGTTAAGGTGTATCACAGTTCTCACAAAGCAGAGTTAAAAGGAAACCATTTTTAACAAAGCAGGGCTGGATAGAGGAGGATACCCCTGAGCTACAGCAAGTTTTGGTCCCCTACCCACCCAAATTTATTTTTCTCATGCACTTTAAATTAGACTGAAAGTGAGGTAGACCTACACATCAGGAGGTGTCATTTGATGCCTGGTCAGTTTAAAATGTCCCTTGGCAGATGGTTTCATGTTGGTTATGTTGTAAAAAGATTTTCCCCAAAATCTCTTTAGAATTGCCCTTAGGTATGAGTGTGTGTGTGTGCCTGGTTGTCTTTTCTGTCTGTGTCTGTTGCCCTGTGATGAACTGTATACCGCCTTTCGCCCAATGACAGCTGGAGATAGGCACCAGCACCCCTGTGACCCTGCATAAGTGGGAATTGACAATGGGTGGATGGATGTACCCCAATAAATAGGCCAAACTGACCAGCACCTTTTCTCAAAATGCATTCATCCATGCAAAAAAATGACCCGAAATGTTTTTGTCACTATTCCAGGCCTCTTTGTGTTGATGCAACACAATCACAAAAAACAAGGAGGTGTGGAATATGCACTTAAATCGTTTTGTTTGTCTGAATTGGCGGAGATTCTCAAACACTTGAGTATTTTTCATTCTAACTAAAGTCTAACAATTGATAACAGCTCACCTGAAATGGGCCTTTGAGTTTTATATAAAGTATATTGAAAAACTAAAATCCTCGGGGTTCCAAAAAAACTCTAACTTGAGATAATGCCGTTATCAGCCCTTTCTCAAGTCTGGCCCAGCATTCCAGGTTTTACATGCACTGTGTAGATGCATGATCCACACACTGATTGTGTCCAGATCTCAACATTCAGCTGGAAAAGAAGCAGAGGAAATAAGCTGCAATTTAGAAAATAAATTTGAGTGATTCTGTCACTTAAAACAAAACTTTTCTTCAGGCATTAAGGAACAGCTGGATAATATTAAATAATGATAACAACCGTGTCTTCAGTCAGAGGCTTCTTCAGATCTGCTGTAAGACAGACAGACTTTTAATTGAATTTGAAATAATAGTAATAAGGAACAGGATTAGACCTGCACTCACCATGGATCCATCTTCCAGTTTATTGTGAACAAACATTTTGATGGGTTTAATGGTTTGGTTCAAATCAGAAGAGTGATCTACAGTCAATGCTAGCTCCTGGTATACTTTTATCCCCCATCTGTACACTTATAGTCATGAAACTGTGCTCCCCGATTGTCTCTTTTGACAAGTATTCGGCCTTTAGTTTCAACCTGAAAGTCTCAGTGGACCCCAATTTGAGACCAAAATATATGAATGAGTCAGATTTATTATAATTTTGACCACATTGAGATTTTTTTAAACACAGAGAATAGCAAACAGGATTTCTAATGTGGCGCTGAACAGAATTGCAGCTTAGAGTAGAGTATCACCAGATGTAAACAGTCTCTGAAATGAATATTGGAACAATGTTTTTGATGCTTTTAATTTATTTAAATAGCATGAAAGGCAATTTGTGTCTCTGCTCTGTTCTCTCAAACCCCCAGTCAGTCGTGGCAGATGACAAATCACACTGAGCCTGGTTCTGCTGGAGGTTTCTTCCTGTTAAAAGGGAGTTTTTCCTCTCCACTGTCGCTACATGCATGCTCAGTATGAGGGATTGCTGCAAAGTCAACGCCAGTGACGGTCCACTGTCTCTACATGCTCATCCAGGAAGAATGAATGCTGCAAGTCACTGGCTCGATGCAATCTGCTGGGTTTCCTTAGATAGAAAACTTTTTAACCACTTTGAATAATAAACTGAAACTTGACTACACTGTTTGATAGTTAGGATTAATTGGAAAGTATGTACCTGACTTGAAATCTGTATGATTCGATTGAATTTACTTTGTGAAGTGCCTTGAGACGACATGTGTTGTGAATTGATGCTATTTAAATAAACTGAATGGAATTTAACTGAATACTAAAAAGTAAAAAAAAAATAAGAAAACTACTGAGGAAGACGTTAGATAAGCTGCTAACATTTAACAAATTGAAAAAGCTAAAAAATCTAAAGTTAGGAAATTAAGACTTTGGGACAATTTATTGGAATTCCAGAGGATGTTAGTTTAGCTGCTAAGATTAAAGTTGCACAAGCTACAGAAGATAATGTTGTCCTTGAATATAAATGGTCCAGTGATCTGAGAAAATTAAACCACTTCATGAAAATACTGATCTACTCATGACTATTATCAATTATTCTGCCAATTTAATTCGATTAGTTTTTCTTGGGGCTTTTTTCTTGACACCTGGGATCACGTTTGAACATTAGTAGAAATGCCCTATGTAGACTCATTAATTACTACCTGAGTTTTGACTACCTGTCAAGCCAAGATGTTAAATGAAATCAGTCTCTGTTGTCACAGTGGCCTCTGCACTAAATTAAAGGTGCCGACACCTGAATAAGTGAAAGCCACTTTTTGACCTGACAGGCAAAACACTTTGAAAGAGGATTATTTGATTTTTACAAAGGGTGTGTAATTCACCCTCCTCTCCTCTTAGTCCTTGCACAAGTATACATGCTGTGACCACCTGTGTCTCCAAAATCACAAGACACAGCACCAATAGCACACAAACCCACACTCATGAATTTCACAACAAAAGACTGAAAGCCTGCTTTCTTTCTCTTGTGGCAACAGGCTGCCTCTCTGCAGGTCTAGTGGACTGCTTTTCTTTTTCCCTTCCTTTTATGAAATACTAATGGCTCTGTGTGCTTTGTTATTGTATATTTGGTCTATTAAACATCTGGCCAAGTGCAGACGTTCTCACTGGTTGTGCTGCAGTTGTTTTACCATGTTTGTGTTTCTTGAGGTGATGGCTGTTATTTTCAATGTCAACAACAATGCGAAAGTTGGTTCGAGTTTCTGTATGGATCATTTATTGTTTGTAGGGCGCAAATACCTAAAAGACCTGCTTCTCTCCCTTCAGTTCTCTTCAAAATGTTCTTGTCGGACCCTAGATCTAGTCAAAAGAACTTATTCCTACAGATTGTGCCTCATAATCTCAAAAAATATATAAAACCGTACATCTGATGGCAGACATTTAATCACATTGTATAAAAAGACACATGACCATATTTTTATCACTGTCTGAGATTAACTCACATTAAACTTTTCCTGTTTTAGGTCAGTTATAGTTAGCAACATTATTTCTGTTTGATATTTGCCAGAATAATAAATGAGATTTTTAAACCTAAAATTAAGTTGTTAACCCATTTTCTTTAGGCTGCTGAGAAACCAATAAACTGTTGATAAATTTTTAATCAGGTGGATACTATTTGAACTCTCATTGCCTCACATAAACCTTCCCTTTAATTTTTGTAAAAGAACAGAATTCGTCATATTTTCTCTTTTTATCTTTCTTTTTGTGTATTTCTTTAACTTAAGTAGGTCTAAATGTGACTAATATTAATTTTAATTCCAGATTTCAACAGTTACTAGCTCTTGCTGTTCTCCTGTTGAAGTGAATTATCCTTAATTGATGCTAAATACCTTCTAGTCCTGAGAAATGGACAGAAATCGTTTTCTGCTTCTTTTAAAGTGGTAGAGATTGCTCAGATGAAAGGTCAAGATTTTGATTTTGAGATTGTGACTGATCAGTTTGGTTTATAACCTTAAAACAATTTAAATTAGATAATTAGTGATACACATTTGTAAATATATTTTGCATTTTACTGATTATTAAATTGCTAGTTTCATAAATTGACGTCTTAATTGATCGGCACATCGGTGTGGCCATTTGTTTCTGTTAACCCAGGCTTTTCCTGAACAGATTCTTGGCATACAGACCTGCTGCTAGTCCTAAACTTGATAGAAATTGAGTACTTCTTGCAGTGCATCTGTGGAAGTCCTAGCTTAGTGTTTTGCTAAAGAATTAACAGATTATTCTTGATTTAGAAACAAAGCTGCTCTCCTAAAGCTAAAGTACTGATTTCATAATGATTTAGCAGCCCACACGGTCCAGAACCTGTAGACGTTTGTTTTTTGGGTCATGGCATTATGTCATTTGCATATAACCTTAATATGGTTCCAGCAGTCAGATCATGTAAAGATGATTGCATTTAATAAACAATGTAGGCTGTAAGGTTTAGATTGCATTTTAAATTTAAATTACATAAATGGACTGAATTTCTCGCTCCCCTGCATTCTGTGTAGAGTTGAAATCAACTCGACTGACCTCTTCATCTCCCAGCAGCTGCTGCTTCTTTTTTCTGCATTTACTTCAGGTTTTGTTGTGTTATGCGCACCTAACAGCAGCTGAGATGTAAAATCACTAAAATGACCATTGGCTGGCACAGCAACAAAGAGCAGAAGCCTTGTTTCTGTCTGCCAGCTGATCTCTGCCCTCATTTGTATTCTGTGTCTTTTTGCAGATACAACACTGTAATTGAGGCCTGCTCCCTTCAGCCAGACATTGACATCCTTCCACAGGGGGACCAGACAGAGATTGGTGAGCGGGTCGGTACCACTTTGAATATTCTGTACATAATATATAACTCTGGAACTCATTTTTCATCGTTGCTGTTCACAAGGTTTTGTTATTTCTGCTTGCGTGGAGCTGGACTAACTGATTTCCTTTTTTGTGCACTACTAATGAAGGGAATAAATCATTAATAATGATATAATATACACAATATAACCAGAATCCATTGTCTTGTTATTTTGTGTTGAGATCCTTCTCTTCTGGTGCAGGGTATCATCCTATCAGGAGGACAAAAACAGAGGATCAGCGTGGCCAGAGCCTTGTACCAGCAGACCAACGTGGTTTTTCTGGTGAGTCTGTATAGAAACAGAGCAGAAGCTTTTATCTAGAGAATCACTTTGGTTGATGGGTTTTGTATTTGAGCTTTCACTCATATGATTCTATTTCTGAAGCTGTCCTGCATGACAAAAATAGCAGCATACTCCTTCAGCTTAGAGAAGATGACTCTGAACTGTCAGATCCTGATGGACTTTCTTTTAGGATATTTTTATTCCATTTGACATATATTTTCCACTATCTATTTTGCTTTTTTTTCAGGATTATTAAAAGAAGCCACTTTCTAATTACTCAGAAAACACGTAACAACATGCTGCACACTGGGCACCGTTAACTCAGGATCCAGTAGCACCTTCTATAGGATCATCATAGGAAACAGTGTTTTCCTTGTTCATCCCAGCTTTTATTTTGTGTTTTTTTATATTACCCATCTGTAAGATATCTAATGTCACATGAAAAACTAAAATATTATTTATTGCCACCATATTCTTTATATTTGTGACAGAATTACTGATCTAATGTAATCATAAAGTGCAGTGTTGGTTTTATCCCACACTATACACTCCACATTAAGCAGCTACATAAACAAAATCCAAAACTGGACCTCACTATTGATGGAACAAGAATGGTCTTTGCCAAAGCTCTCCCAGATATGTCGGTCTGCCTAAAGAACGTCTACAAAAGCAGAGCTTCAATGGATCCGTTTGTTTAGATGACAAACTGAAGCTCATCAGGAAGAAACCACACCTACTGTGAAACACAGTGGATGATCTAATGTTCAGTCATATTCAACAGACTAGAATATTACTGAAAAGTTCATTTATTTCAGTAACTCCGTTCACTGAGACGTTTTATAGATTAATTACACGCAGACTGATGTTTTCAAGCCTTCATATCTGTTAATTATGATGATTTTCCACTTACAGCATGAAAACAACATTTACGATTAGAATATTAAATTAGATATTTAATATTTAACTTAATGAAAAGCATAAAACCTGCTTAATAGGTATTTTTAAAAGGTACATTTAATCTGGCAAACAAACCTCGTCGGAGCGCATATTTTAATTTATTGAATATGACTGTAATTTGAGATTCCTGCATCTTTTTCTGCTGCCAATACAGTGCCTTTAAAAAGTACTCATATGCTTTGACTGTTTTAACAAACAGTTAGGTTATAAAACAGGACCTGGGGCTTCTCACAGAGCACAATTTAATCATCTGAAAATGCAAAAATTACAAAGAAACATGAGAAGATGAGAATATAATAGCGACAAATCAACTTAAACACGTCTATCCACCTAAACTCACACCATTATTTAGAGGAGCAGTCAAGAAGCCCATAGTAATTTTGGAGGAGTGGCAGAAACTACATCTCAGGTGGGAGAATCTGTTTAAGGACACATAGTATTTGTGTTTTCCATAAATATAGCCATTATGAAAGAATGATAGGATCAAAAGCTGTTGAAAGAAAGCCAAAACAAGTCCCATTTGATTGTACCAAAAGCCATGTAGGGGACAAACCAAGCATGTGGAAAAGTGTGCTCTAAATGAGACTAAAACTGAATGTTTTGGCCTACATGCAAAATGCAATGTGTGGTAGAACACTAACACTGCATATTAGCCTGAGCACTCCACCTCCAAACATGGTTGTGGGGGCATCATGCTGTGGGGATGCTTTTCTTAAGCATAGACAGGGAATTTGTGGGACAATGAATGGAGCCAAATATAGGTCATTCCTGTAAGAAAACTTGTTAGACCTTTGCGTTCCACTGTTTGTTCTAACAGATGTTTTTCTTGCACTTTGAAACATTTGCTTATATATTTTTAGGATGACCCATTTTCTGCTTTAGACATCCACCTGAGTGACCATCTGATGCAGGATGGCATCCTCAAGCTGCTGAGGGAGGAGAAGAGGACAGTGGTGTTGGTCACACACAAACTTCAGTATTTGCCACATGCTGACTGGGTAACACAACAATGGCTTCTTTCCTTCAAACATTTTATAGACCGCACATCACCAAGATATCTGTCAAGTGTATGAGGATACATTTCTTCTTTCTGCCTCTGTGTCCGTGTTTATTCATATCAGATTATTGCCATGAAAGATGGGACAATCCAGACTGAAGGGACTTTGAAGGATATCCAGAACTCTGAACCTGAACTCTTCAAACAGTGGAAGACCCTGATGAACAGGCAGGACCGGGAGTTTAAGACGGTGATTAATAACTGCATACACAGTATTAATGGGGTTTCAATGACTCTGAATCAGCACCTAATAAGAGATTACGTCTTTTAATTTGAGAATTTCCTGAGCAAACAATCACAGGAACTCAAACGAACTCTAATGAAATAAGTTAGAGTTAAATAAGTGATTTTATTCTAAAAAATGTATCCAGTCCTCATCAGAAGTTTATGTTGTGATTATGAATATGAATATATTATTTAATATTTAATATTAATACTTTCATATTTTATTAAATAATATTTCGGTCTGTTAAGGGTTGTCCTGTGAATACCAGCCCAAAATTGAAAGGGATGAGCCAAGCTCTGACATTATTGAAAAGCAAAACTCTGCACACAAATGGAATGAATTCACACAATTTCTTAAAATACAAGAATTTATTAACAAAAATAAGTCAACTCAAAGTCAAACATATTTCAATCAACAAACTCTTTACTATGCTAAAACAATCCAACTAAACTACCAAACAAAATGAAAGAATAAGGAAGACTAATGGTTTATGTACAATATAAACAAGCTGATCAAAGATGGTTGAAAAGCATGACTGAAGTAGTGATGCAACTTTACCATACAATGTTTATGTTTATGTTTGAGAACCAAGGATTATCTTGAAGAATCTGGAAGTGAAGACAAGTTAGTCTTGGAACCAACTTAGGCAATAATCAGCATACCTTTAGACAACCATTCACAATGCAAGATCAGATAAAATATTATTTTAATAAAATAATATTTTAAAGGAAAGATTTGCTGAATAAAACCAACCTTCTGGATGACCAATTCTCAAAGGTGTTTAATTAGCTGCCTTCATTTATTAAAATAATATTTAAAGAAATATTATTTTGAATAAGAACCAAATCTTTGAGAAATGGGCTTAATTGTGTTACTTAGTTATCAAGTTTAGTAAAATAATATTTAGGGAAATATTATCTTACTAGATTGAAAACTAACAACCTTTTTGGGTAAATGATCTTTAGCAGGCAAGCACATGTTTTAGCTGTTAGCCGTTGGAGCTAACAAAAGAAGCTTATAGCTTATCATCAGACTCAAACACACACATTTAAAATACCACTAGTAAAAGGGTTAAAATGCATAAGCGTGAACGGCGCGTTATGGCCGATCTTCTATGTATAAAATCACCCTTTAAATAAAGTTTGTCTCAACTTAAAAAAACAAAACAAACAGAACACACAAACTGAGCACGTGTGCTGAGCAGATAATCTGCTAGCACTAAGATGGCTGAGTTTTCAACACAAACAAAACCAAATGTCATTAAACGAAAAATGTTTAGATTATTTCATTCTAAACTACTTCCCTCTGCCCAAAACACAACCTCTTACGTGAACCGTGCTGAGGAAAAGTTGTCCGGGCGACGAAGTTGAAGGAAGCTTCCACAGTGAACTTTAAGCTAACCTAACTTGCAGCTAACCTCCGTAACTGTGGGATGGGGCGGCTCATTCTGCCGGGCTTGCCAAACTGCACGTTACTGCTGTAACCACGGTGATGCGGTCCTGTTGTCCTTCGTTCAGACCAGGAAAACTGCTCCACTCGGCTTTGTAGAGACAGGGTCTCTGCTGGGAACTCTCTGTAACACAGTTTGATTCTGTAGACCTCAGAGAGAAAAGTCAAGCCACACTCGTACCTTAATTACCCCCGTTCATGAATGAAGATACACAAACAGCAATTAATTCCTACTTAACCTAGTGCATATGATCGCGTGATCATATGACACTCTTGGATCCAATTTGAAGAGTTATGTCTGTTTGTCTGCAAAGAGACATTAGCGGGCTGTGTCCCTCCGTCCAGTTCCTCTGGGGACCTGCGTGGAAGCGGTTTTTTGTTGCAAAAGCGGGGTTTTTATTCAAACAGTGATGTCACGGGAAGTCCGCTGTTACCCCTTTTCCTGGCTGTGCTGTAAGTAGGTTAATGCGATTTATTTTGAAAGTTCCAGAAAAGTTCTTATTATGTTGTCCCCGTGGCTGAGGTCCCAACATTTACATACGCACATCATGGGCATGATTGTCATATTAGTTTTGGGTTTTGCCTATTGCCTTTCTTTTTCCAGGCTGGACTGATAATACAGCAAACAGCCTCAATTAATTTAAAAATAGGAACTGGATGGACAAGGATCATGTACTCAGGCTAAAATACATATACCCCAAATAATATTAGCTTAAATGTCTCTTAACAAGGGGCAACTCGACCAAATACTTATTTGTAGCCTTTAAGAATCCTCTGACATAACTCTGGGTGGAGTTTTGATCTACCTTCTTGGCAGAAGTGGTAGAGGTCATTTGAAATGGTTTGTTTCCTACCACAGATGGAGCTTTTAAGAACAGTCCCTACATTTTCAACTTTGTTGAGGTCATGGTTTTTCCAGCAGCTGGATGTTATCTTGATTGTTCAACTCCAAAACCAGTTCTGATGTGTGGTTGGGATCATTGTCCTGTAGGAACAGCCTCTGAGGAAAATAAATTGGTTTGAATGATTAGGAATAACACTGCTTAAGCCCAACATGAACTGGAAACTGTTGGAATACCAGAGTCACTGCTGACGATGAAATAGGTTTTCCATCAACACAGACTGAGAGGGTGCTGACCAAGAAAGAACCTGCTGCTCCAAACTGAACACCCTCAGGCTTGACTGAAATGTGCAGCTGCCCAATGGACAAGACAAACATGGATGGAGAAAACATTCACACTCAATTGCGTTATTTAGATACACTGATGTATTGAGTAAGTTTGCATGATTCAAGGGGAGGCCTTCAAACATAAGAACACTGCCCCAACTATCAAGCATGGTGGTTGCAGCATCATGATGTGGGGCTATTACACCGCTAGACGTTCGGGTGCAATCCACAAAGTTGGTGGAATAATCAAGCAGGAGGATTACCTCTAAAGTTTTCTACTTTCCCTCAAATCAACAACTAGATGGTTAAAACTTGAACTGACATGACCAAAGGCACATTAAAACTGGTTTTGAAATGATAGAGCAGACCTTAATCTTTTTAATAATATTCAGAATATGCTTAAAAGCTGAGTCACTGCAAGGAAACCAACCAATGTATATAGACTGTATTGATGTGGTAAAGAAGGGTGTTTAAATATCCAGGTTGAATTGCCAGAAGCTTGTTCATGGCTAAAAAAATGGGTGTGGTTTTTTTTAAAAGGTTGAATGCCTATAATTTGAGCTTGTATTTGTTGTTTACTGAGGAAATCCACAGTAAATTCCAACATTTGCATCAAATTTAAATAGATATTAAAGATTCAATAAATGTTTTACTTTAAGTGTGCACACAACATTCTTTATTCTGTTTTTTAGGAGACTGTGGTGGAGAGTATGACTGATCTGGAAAGGAAAAACCTACGGAGGGCCATGTACTCCAGAGAAGCTCTGAGGAATGAGGAGGACGAGGAAGGTGAGAGGAGACAGGGAGCAACCGGCTGGAGTAGATTTATGCATGACTGCAGTCTGAGCTTCTCTGATTTCATCCTGGGTGATATATGCAGGAGGTCATTTTCCTTCACCTGCTGTGTTTGCTGAGAAGCATCTGTTAGATTGAAGCTTAAACTCCCCCAGCTTATTTTAATGTTTACCCCCTCTCTGTCTGTAGTAACCCAAGTGACTTCTAATACTTTTATTTATGTTTTATGGTTAATGCAAACACTTAAAAGTGGCTAAATAATCTCAGTCTTCTTCTTGGCTCTCCTTTGACCTATTTAGCACTCAGAAATGTCCCCACCTTCAGCCCAGCAGCCTCCTGCTGTGGGTCTCTGTGTGTTTGTGTCTGTCATTTAAAAAAAGCTGAAGGTGTTGGGGTACAGAGGCTGCGTTCTTTATCTGTGCTCTGTATTGTCTTCCGTGTGCTGGTGGCACCCTGGGATGGACTTGTACGATGTCTCCGGCAGCAGGTGCCGTCCTTGCGTTCGATCAAGCAGGTGTGGCCAGAAAACGCATGGTTTGGGTAAAGAAATAACAGCAAAGCAGCTATTGTGGCATTGTGATGCAGGTAGCAAACTGCAGTGTGGATTTCTCTATTTTAGAATATCATCATTCTTTGTGGTCATGCCTCTCTTTCTCTTATGTCTAAAACATTCCTCACTCCTGCTCCTGAAAGTTTGCTGAATGAAAGCATGACTGTAGGTAATTATAATTGTTGCCATTTTGCTCCTGCTAGTCATTCAGTTTGTTTTCCTTCTGCTTCCTATGTGCTTCCAGCATGTTTGAGCCTAGAAGGCAACGACATGCAGCCTCATGCTCCAATGCTTGCTGCATGTGATGTGTTATATTTACTTTACATTGTGGGTGGGGAAATGGCAGGAGCTCATTCATTAGCTTCTTACCCCCCCATGGGAATGAGCATCTGCTTGGAGATGTAGAGTAGAGAAACTGTAGCCTGCAGATAGTGCCTCACAAAAGTATTCATAGGCCTTGAACTTTTTGTCACAATGCAACTATTTCAATCTCTTTTATAGGGCGGTTATGCTATACAGGTCCTTCTCAAAATATTAGCATATTGTGATAAAGTTCATTATTTTCCATAATGTAATGATGAAAATTTAACATTCATATATTTTAGATTCATTGCACACTAACTGAAATATTTCAGGTCTTTTATTGTCTTAATACGGATGATTTTGGCATACAGCTCATGAAAACCCAAAATTCCTATCTCACAAAATTAGCATATTTCATCCGACCAATAAAAGAAAAGTGTTTTTAATACAAAAGACGTCAACCTTCAAATAATCATGTACAGTTATGCACTCAATACTTGGTCGGGAATCCTTTTGCAGAAATGACTGCTTCAATGCGGCGTGGCATGGAGGCAATCATCCTGTGGCACTGCTGAGGTCTTATGGAGGCCCAGGATGCTTCGATAGCGGCCTTTAGCTCATCCAGAGTGTTGGGTCTTGAGTCTCTCAACGTTCTCTTCACGATATCCCACAGATTCTCTATGGGGTTCAGGTCAGGAGAGTTGGCAGGCCAATTGAGCACAGTGATACCATGGTCAGTAAACCATTTACCAGTGGTTTTGGCACTGTGAGCAGGTGCCAGGTCGTGCTGAAAAATGAAATCTTCATCTCCATAAAGCTTTTCAGCAGATGGAAGCATGAAGTGCTCCAAAATCTCCTGATAGCTAGCTGCATTGACCCTGCCCTTGATAAAACACAGTGGACCAACACCAGCAGCTGACACGGCACCCCAGACCATCACTGACTGTGGGTACTTGACAATGGACTTCTGGCATTTTGGCATTTCCTTCTCCCCAGTCTTCCTCCAGACTCTGGCACCTTGATTTCCGAATGACATGCAGAATTTGCTTTCATCCGAAAAAAGTACTTTGGACCACTGAGCAACAGTCCAGTGCTGCTTCTCTGTAGCCCAGGTCAGGCGCTTCTGCCGCTGTTTCTGGTTCAAAAGTGGCTTGACCTGGGGAATGCGGCACCTGTAGCCCATTTCCTGCACACGCCTGTGCACGGTGGCTCTGGATGTTTCTACTCCAGACTCAGTCCACTGCTTCCACAGGTCCCCCAAGGTCTGGAATCGGCCATTCTCCACAATCTTCCTCAGGGTCCGGTCACCTCTTCTCGTTGTGCAGCGTTTTCTGCCACACTTTTTCCTTCCCACAGACTTCCCACTGAGGTGCCTTGATACAGCACTCTGGGAACAGCCTATTCGTTCAGAAATTTCTTTCTGTGTCTTACCCTCTTGCTTGAGGGTGTCAATAGTAGCCTTCTGGACAGCAGTCAGGTCGGCAGTCTTACCCATGATTGGGGTTTTGAGTGATGAACCAGGCTGGGAGTTTTAAAGGCCTCAGGAATCTTTTGCAGGTGTTTAGAGTTAACTCGTTGATTCAGATGATTAGGTTCATAGCTCGTTTAGAGACCCTTTTAATGATATGCTAATTTTGTGAGATAGGAATTTTGGGTTTTCAGGAGCTGTATGCCAAAATCATCCGTATTAAGACAATAAAAGACCTGAAATATTTCAGTTAGTGTGCAATGAATCTAAAACATATGAATGTTAAATTTTCATCATGACATTATGGAAAATAATGAACTTTATCACAATATGCTAATATTTTGAGAAGGACCTGTAGACCAACACAAAGTAGCACATAAATGTGAAGTTTGAGGAAAAATCATCCAGGGTTTTCTTTTATTTTATGTTTTTTTGCAGACAGAAAAGCATAGTGTGTGTTTTTATTCTGCCACAGTGAGTCACTATTTTGTAGAACCACCTACATTTACAGCTGCATGTCTTTTGAGGGATATCTTCACCAGATTTGCACCTCTAGAATCTTGCATGTAGGTTAAAGGTTTGATTTTTTTTTGTCTCATATGAAAAAGCACCTTTTCTTGTTTGCTGTTTCTCCTTCATGGCTTGTGGCAAACTGGATTTATCTTGGCTTTCTTTCAACAAAGGCCTTCCTCTTTCTATCCTTCCATAAATAGAAATATGGGGACTACATGACTAATGGTTGTCCTGTCAAGAGATCCTTCCACCTGAGCTATGAATCTCTGCAGCTCCTTCAGAATTACCATGGAGGAGCTGATGATTGATTAACCAATACCCTGTGAGATGTTCAAAGCTTAGAATATTGTTTTACAGCCTAACCCTGATTAAACATCAGCAGAAAAGCTGGATTTATACTGAGATTAAATTACTCATAGGTAGATTATATTACTAACAGAGTGATTTCTGAAGGCAGTTGGCTGCACTGGATTTTATTTAGGGGTATCAGAGTAAAGTGGACTGATTACAAATGTTTTTATCAGAAAAAATTGAAAACCTTCCACTTTACAATTATGCACTGCTTTGTTTTGCTCTATAACGTAAAACTCCAATAAAATACATTGAGGTTTGTAATTGTAATGTGACAAAATTTGAATAAGTTTATGGATATGTTACAAGAGACTGTACTTTTTTAAGCTGTCTTCTCTGTCTTTGCTGTTTTTTTGTTTCTTATTTATTGCCCTAGAAGTAGCTTGTTATGGAGATGATGGGGGAACATTATAGAAATATGCCTGAAAAGACTTGATAAGAAGAGGGTAACTGAAGATAAAGGGCAGAAGCAGAAATGTTAGTCAGGTCAGACAGACAAAGAAATATGCCGACTTAAATAAAGTTTAAAAAAAAGTGTGTAACAGTACAACAAATGCCACATTAAACGGTAGCTCCTTGACCTTTCAATTCATTTCCATTTTGATGCCAGTGGAATCATTGGACAGCGAAGATGACGACAATATGTCGCAGGTGATGCGTCAGCGAGCCACCATCCCCTGGCGCTCCTGTGGTACCTACCTGTCCTCCGCCGGCCTTCTCCTCCTCACTCTCCTCCTCCTCTCACAGCTCCTCAAACACACCCTCATGGTTGCCATTGACTACTGGCTGGCACACTGGACGTCGCACGTCATCACAGCCAAGATAGACGCCAATGCTCACAACTGCACCCTTGTTAAGGTGAGAAACTGATAAGGTCTTCTTTTTCTGCTTCATTGTTTGGGCCATGTTGCAGTGGTCACCACAATGGGCTCCAGCCCCTCTGCTACCCAGTATAAGATTTGGCTGAAATTGAAAATAGAGCCAAATAGATTCTTGTGCAGCCTGGAAAAGTGTGGAGTTTTTAGTGTTTTCCAGATCTGGATGGGCATGAAAAAATACTTTCCAGACATAATTTCTGGTTTAATTCTCTAAATGTTGAATGTTGTGTCCATCCATCTTTCATCCACATGTCATCCATCCATCCATAGCCTGACCTCAATAGAAATATCTGAAGTAAATTCTTTGCAGATATTCTGTAAACATTAGTCAAAAGTTGACTAATCTGAGTTAGAAAAAGAAGGAATTTGGTTATATGTATGAGCCCCGCTCTCTGAACTGTTGTTTTGGTCATTTTCATTTAAAAATATTGTTTTCAAGAACCGCCGTGGGAGTTAAAGCTGTAATGTTCATACTCGTGTCTTCATGAAGCATCTGACTTGATATGAGAAACACATCTGCCTTTGCAGAAATCCCTCCACATAATGTTGTCAGACTTAACAGTATGGCACCAATTGCTGGAAAAACACTTTGTACATTTGGATGACATTGCAGTTCTTTTAACATCCAATGTAATAACCCAATTTTTATTCCTTACAATTATTAAGTGGGTGTAATAATTGCAGAATTTCCCTCTAGGGAAATCATCACAGCTTTTTTACACTTTCTTCACGCTCTCCTCACTAATTTTCCACTGAATCTCAGCTGAACAGAGCTGACCTAAAACCCAAACACAGACGTTGCCAGCTCCAGATGGAGCATTCACTAACCCACCCTGAAGCAGCGGCAGCCGCCGCTCAGTCTATCTGCATTTCAGAGCTGGTGTCACGGATTCATGGAAAAATCTGTGCCAAGATTTAAAAGATTTTCCCAAACTTTCAGATCTCAAAAGAGAACTGAAATTACAAACAAAAGATGCAATACTTAAATTCATGCTGACAGAAAACTAATTTAATCTAAATTACAGCAAATAGCAGAAATAAGTCTATAAACTGAAGTGTTAATATGTCTAATCATGGCAAATAATGTTTGCATCTGAGATTTCCCACCTCTGCTAGACTGATTTTCCACATCTTTTTAGTCATTTTCATTCAAAATGTGGTTTATTTTTTACACACTGTAGTGATAGCACATGCAACACATGGCAGAGGATCACACTTTCATTCTAAATCAGTATAAATATGGTGAGGCAGGTCCTGCTGCGTCATTCACATTTGGAGGTCACACCAGCTGTTGCCAGGGTGCTGTATCCGTGACAAGAAAACCAACAATTTAATAATAGTTTTATGTGTGTGTGTGGCCGTGTGCATGTGTGTTTCCTGTAAACTGAAATGTGAGGTCACATTTCATACGGTCATGTGAAGGCTACAAACAGATTCAGCTGTCATGAAGGCTGCTGGTCTGAAAGGTTTTGTAGAACACAAACACAAGCACACTATAAGCACAGCTAAGTGCAGATAAATTGTCGCCAAGCACATCTTGTTTGGTTTAGCTTCAGAGACTCTTTGCCTGGTTTATCTAATCTGCACTGTGCTTGGGGACTAATCTACGTGGGGACACTCAGAAGTCCTGTTTGGACATCAAGCACACACACTTCCCGTGAACCGGTCAGAGACGCAGAGCGGGATGTATTCAGCCTGCCTTTTTACCTCACTGAACAGAAAATATGCGGAGTTCATGCTTTATAAAACTGTTGCAGGATAACCCTGGTAATATTTCTTTAAGTCGCAGAATTACTCACTGTTTTTGTCCTTTTCATTATCTTCTAAACAATAAAGGCAGATTTGGTCACTTTAATGGGTGCCTTCGAAAGAATTGAGACCCACTGACCTTCTCACATTTTATCACTTTACAACCACTATTTTAAACAATATTTTATTGGGATCTTAGGAAATACACTAACACAAATCAACACATAATTATAATGGGGAAGGAAATGAAACATGGGTTTGAAATCTTTTTACAAATAAAATCTAAAGGACAATGTTGCTTGCATTTGTATTCAGCCTTCCTGATTCAAAATCTCTGGCTGTGTGTTTAAGGTTATTATGCTACTATAATTTGAACCAAATAGGATATCAAAGTAAACAGACCATTACACTCTTTAGATTTTATTTATAAAACATTTTGTGATACAAGGGCTGCATGGTGGCACTTGGTAGCACTGTTGACTTGCAGCAAGAAGGTCCTGGGTTCAGTTTGCTTGTTCTCCTCATGCATGTGTTAATTATACTTAGAAGTCTTGTATTCTCTCCTTTATGTGCTGCATGGCTTAAATAAATCAGTAGAAGAACACAGCATTACTCAACATTAATAAAAATTCAAAGAAAATACGAGAGATGGACTCATTTAAGGTGCAAGTTGAAGCTGATGAATTGAAAAGAAAGTGGACAACAGAGCATAATCAGCATTTCCCTTTTTGTTTGTTCAAAGGCTTAGCTTTGCGCTTCACTGGTTTGTGCCACATTAGACGGGTAATTTTTAACCAGCCTCAAAGTTTAATTCTGCTGGTAATTATAGTACAAGCAAACTAAGTGACACCTCCTCAGACAGAAGTGTCACAGCATATCCCGTTGATAAATGTATCTCTGTGTCACAGGACTGTGGCTTCAGCCACTCGTGGTATCTGTCCGTGTTTAGCGTGCTCTGCTGCCTTGGCATCGTCCTCTGTCTCGCCACCTCTGTGACCGTGGAATGGACGGGCCTCAAGGTGGCCAAGGAGCTCCACCACAACCTCCTGAACAAGATCATACTGGCCCCTATGAGGTACAACACCTACAGTGTGAGCCTGAATGCAGGCCTGCCTCAAACCAGATGAAAACAGGATGTTAGGGAATAGCGTGCTGTATCTCTGTTGGTCCGTGTGCCGAGCAGATCATTTATATAAAGAGACGCAGTTAAAAGCACCTCAATTTAGCCTCATTACTCAGAGCACAATCTGTTTTCTTCACTAAAGCTGAGTTCTTCCCTGAACACAGACGAACCTCTTGTCTGTCCTTCATACAGTCAGACACTCACACATACAGGAAAAAAGAACAGCTGTACTTGATTTGAACTGAAACAGCTGATTGGAAAGAGTGCAAACAGAAATAGTTGAAGAATGTGCATAAAGAAAATTACTGTAGGTACAAGCTACTTTTAAATGTACCTTTTTTTCATTCCCACAACTAACTGGGAATTAATTAGCAACAAGTAATTCACAAAATAACATGTAATAATATATATTAGGTAATAAATAGGTGAAAAAGAATAAAGAATGACACAATAAAAAGGTAATAATTGATATGTAGGATTAAGATAAATGTGTGTAGTAATGTAGTATGAAGTGATAAATAACATAACAATTAATATAAGGTAAAAAGATGAGAAATAAGTACACATAGATAAATAAGTAGTATCAAGACAGTCGGAGTTTAAAAAATGGGAATCTAGTAGTATACGATTAAAAACTCTTAAATAATAATAAGTAAAAGGTATATAATAAATTAATAAATAAATATTTATAGTAATAAGAGTAATTAGTAGTGATACATAGCTAATAAATGACAAATGTGTAATAGATATGATATGAACTAAAGATAAGTAAGTAAGATACAAAACATAAACAAATTAGAAAGTTATGATAAGAAAGTTACATTAAATTGCAAGAAATCTGTACTAAGTAAGTCACAATATGTAGGTAACAATGGTAAGTAGTGGTAATAAAGAAAGAATGAGTAGGGAAGAAATAAGTAGTGACAAGTAGATGACCAATTATAAATAATAAGTAAGTAATAAGATGTGGTTGAGACATTAGTTCTGAAAATGAAGGCAATACATAATAAATAAGGATGAAATAGATAAGTAGTATTCCATAACGTAGTAACAAGTAACTTCTAATTTGTATGTCACAATTACAAACTAGTAAAGATTAATAAATAACTAGTACTAATAGATATTAAACATATTATAGCATATTATTTGTAATATACATAGTAATAAGTAACTGTAGTAAATAAGATAGTTATAAGTTCAAATAAGTGGTAGGTAGTAATGAGTAGATGTGGAGTAAGTAGAAAGCAGTAAGCCAAAATAAATATTCAGTGTTCATTAAAGTATTAGTATTAATAGTATTGATCACCAACTTGCAATGAGTAGGTAAGACACAAGTAGATAGTAAGAAGTAAGGAAGTGATTAGTATGTAGTGATAAAAATGTAAGAAATAAGGACCTACTGCCAAAATACAGAGTAATAACTAAGTCTTATGATGTAAGTGATCTATGGATAAGAAATAGGTAAATAAAAAATTATAAGCAAGAAATAAGATACCAGTAATATATTTTGTTTAATTCAGCTTATATTAAGTAAGTTTTAACAAGTAGATTAGTAAGAACTTTAAAAGTAGGCTAATGAGTAAGAAAGAGAGCTTAATTCTGCTTATTTATACAAGCTTTGGATTGGATTGGATTTAAACTTTGTCCAATTTGGATGACATGAATTGGGCCTGTTTGTCTTGTAAAACACATAAAGATAATAATTAATTGTTAATGTTCCCCATGAATATGAATTCAGTCCAATTAGAAATTTGTCCATCACAGTTAGAAATAAACTCAGAAACGTATTGACGTTTTATCCAGTTTGCATCATCAAATTCAATTCAGTGAAAGAAATCTAATAACACATAAAACCTGCTTAATTGAAGATCATAAATAACTCTTGCAACAGTAGCTGACTCCTTTTATAATTAATATTTATTGCATTTATCCTAATTGTATCTTTAATTAACAAGGGACACCGCTTTCCTTCTACCTTTGTCCTGCTAAGGCTGTTTGAGACAACGCCACTCGGCAGCATCCTCAACAGGTTTTCCACGGACACAAACACAATCGACCAGCACATCCCCACCACCCTGGAGTGTCTCTCCCGCTCCACCCTGCTGTGCCTGTCCGCCCTGGGTGTCATCTCTTATGTGACGCCCGTTTTCCTCATCACCCTGCTGCCGCTGGCTGTCGCCTGCTACTTCATCCAGAAATACTTCCGAGTGGCTTCAAGGTGAGTCAGGCAGTTTGGAACAAAAATCTGTTTCCATCTATTATTTTTTGTAATATTAGTAAAGCTGTAATTTCCCTCAGGCTCATTCATGGTATAATTTCAACTTCAGCTGATACGTTCCCTGTCTTGTTTCTCTGCTGGTCAGGGACCTGCAGCAGCTGGAGGACGCAACCCAACTTCCTTTGCTCTCCCACTTTTCCGAGACAGTAGAGGGCCTCACCACAATAAGGGCCCTCAGGTAAAAAGCTTATGTTCTGCCCTCAGATCTGCAGAAACAGAAGCATGTTACCTGTAATACTAAAAGCTGAATGAAGACAGAGATCAGTACTGCTTGGGTTT
This sequence comes from Girardinichthys multiradiatus, assembly GCF_021462225.1. Classification (NCBI taxonomy): domain Eukaryota; kingdom Metazoa; phylum Chordata; class Actinopteri; order Cyprinodontiformes; family Goodeidae; genus Girardinichthys; species Girardinichthys multiradiatus. The sequence goes on along the minus strand of NC_061795.1, from coordinate 38,042,998 downwards.
TAGATTAAATGCATTAATGATTGTACCTGAATTTTCAGAAAAAATGTTGTTCAAAGTGGTATTCTGTACAAAAGCCTGAATGAAAACATTTTTTTTCTGGTTGGGTTTCCAGAGGTTAAATGCTGTTTTTCATTTTCCAGGATAGCATGACTACATAATTTAATTAATTTGAATGCATAAAAGCAAATCCTATCCAAACACATTAGGATCAGCTTTTGCAAACCTTTTGACTCAGGCCTGAAAATTAATATTTTTGCATAAAATATAGGCTGCAATCTGCATATCTAAAGTGCACCAGATTCAGACTTCTAACTCACTCTTCATAAAAATGGATCCACTATCACCCACTGTTTTGCATATTTTATTTTATTTTATTTTTTTTTCATTGACCATTAAGAAATGATAAAGCATCTACTTCTTGTTTTGGGCATTCACATAAAATTACAGCGGTCTGTATCATTATTTTCAATACTTTGATCAACTGCTAAATGGTTAATGACTGTGAGGATTAGTAAATGATGTCAGTAAGCTACAAATGTTTTGGGAGAATTTATTTGGTTTTCGTCTGGGATTTCATGTTGTTACAGCCACCTACTATCCCAACAAGGTTATCGCAGAATTTTATTTACATAATTTTTTTTTAAACAAAACAAATGTTTAAAAATGATCAGAGTCAGGGCCTGACTCTTTCAAGAACTGTACAAAATGCCTGAACATTTATTTTATACCCAACAAACTATGTCTGCCTTGTGTTTGAATGTGAAGTAATACAGGGTTAAATGAATGATGCTACAGCATTGCCTTTCTACGTATCAGATACTGTAGAAGAAGTAGTGGTGATGTCCAGTGAAGTGAAGCTCTCTGTGGTTCTTATAATGTGTAGAAATGTTCCATGGTCCACATGGTTCCACCGTTACAGAATGTGCTTAAATCCCTCTTATATGAGAATTTATTTCCATTAGTTTTATCCTGTATAAATAAAAATAAAATAAAATAAAATAAAAAACTAACATTAATTATCCATTTTCCCACCAACAAATGTTTTTGCTACAAAATTTACATAATGATGCAGAAAAGACGTGATAATGTCACCTAATCTACTATTACGCTATGCAGACACTTAGTCTACGTCAATGAAAATTCATTTCAGCATACTGAATGTCTTGCAATAGCTGCCGCAACAGGGGGTCTGACTTCTTTTCTGATTAATTCAATAAACAACAATCATTCACTTTTCTACCTGCAAGCCTTTTTCTTTCTGCATCAGGTATTAAAAAATATTTGTCAAGTTTTTTTAGAAATCTTTATCTTTTTGATGTGAATTAAGTCATTCCTTTAATTAAAACAGCCTTGGTAACGTTTGCTGGACTACACCACTAAAGTTTAACCACTGAGCTACAAGATGACCCTCCTACTGCCAGCATTGGAACCAGTAACAGAGTTTGAGATGTTGTGGAATGAATGAAATCTTCTCCTTCGGCAGGTATGAGCCCAGGTTCAGACAGAGGCTCCTGCAGTTCACCGACGCCAACAACATTGCCTCGCTCTTCCTCACGGCTGCCAACCGTTGGCTGGAGGTCCGCATGGTAATGACCCATCTGCTGTTTGGATTTTTGAAATTCAGATCAGTTCTGCTTCACTGTTGGTCACTGTATTGGTTCACATTTACGTTGGTGTGGATGGATAATTGCTCCCTCTGGTGAATTACTGAAATGTCGATTTCAGCATCTACAACATTTAATTTCCCTTTGGGATTAATAAAGTATTTTTGAATTGAATTGAATTGAATTGAATTGAATTGAATTGAATTGAATTGAATTGAATTGAATTGAATTGAATTGAATTGAATTGATTGCCTGATTGAGGCTATTTCCATAAAATGCAGTCTTCATGTCATGTTTAATGTCTCGGCTGATTTTCCTTCCTTATTTGGTGACACAGTCTTAAGATGTTTATTAGATTGTGTGCAAGAATGCAGAAAACAACGCCCGTTCATCACTCTCCTGTGCTGTCAATAAACAAATCTACTCTATTGAATCACTTCAACTTCAATATGTCCTGTTCAGTCATTCATTGAGTCTCCTTGCTGTGATCTGCAGGAGTACGTAGGAGCCTGTGTGGTGCTAGTGGCGGCAGTGGCCTCAATCACCAACTCTCTGTACAACCAGCTGCCCCCCGGCCTGGTGGGGCTGGGACTCACATATGCTCTCATGGTGAGCACGTTTTATTTTTTAACAAAGATCTTTCTTTAACAAAGCACATTTTTACCAAAGTATTGGGCATCATCTGCACATCTGTATCAAAATGAACTTTTTTTTAGCTCAAGGTTGATAGCAAGGGTTTTTTTATTTTTTTTATGTCATCATAATTAGTATTTCTTACTATACTAACAAACTTGTTATTTGACATTTTTGATAAACATTATTTCATTGTGTTGCTTTAGACTAAATTTAACAGGATTTTTATCATTTTCTTTTTAAGCAACATGGATAATTGTACTCTGCTCTTTGCACAGTCTGTGTCATCAGCACTGTCTTGCAATGTTTGCACAATTGCAAAAACCTCTCAACTTTAAACTTGTGTTCAATTAAACAATATCAACCAGTGACTTCAGAATACATCAGTATATTTTTTTTAGATTTTGCACTGCACCACGTGGCAGCCAAAGACACTAAAAAAGCTATCAAGTACATCCTTCCTGTAAGGAGTTTAAAGAAAAAAGAGGCATTTTAAAACCAAGTTTTGAAAACTGATGAAATTAAAAATAGACCTTTGAATTTTTACTAAAAGATTGTGAGCTGAATCAAAAACCTTGGGTGTAAAACTTTTTCCAAGAGCGTGGTGGTGGCACAGCGGTAAAGTGTGCGACCCATGTATGGAGGCTATAGTCCTCGACTCAGCCATCAAGGGTTCACGTCCTAGCCTTTTGACCTTTGCCTCAACCTCTTCTTTTTTCTTATTTTTAAAACAAAAAAGTTTAATTAAAAATTAGATCACCTGGTATTTGCTCAGATTTCAACAGAAACAAATTTGCAGTTATTCAAGAACAAGAGACATTTAAAATGTTAGGAGCTGTTCTGAAAATCATTCTAGTCATTTAGTCCGATTTAGCCTCTTGCCCAATATTCAGACTCTGCATTGCAGTCATTTAGCAGTGTGTCCAGGCTGCAGGGACTACGTGACTGTAATTGTTCTTGCTGTCCTCTTGTATCAGGTGTCCAACTATATGAACTGGATGGTGAGGAACTTGGCAGACATGGAGGTGCAGCTTGGCTCGGTCAAGAGGATTAATGGCCTGCTCAAAACTGAACCGGAGAATTACGAGGGACTCCTCAGTGAGTGTAGCAGACATATTTCAGAGCCCAGATCAGTCTGTTTCTTCTTCGTCTTTTACTTTTTTTTATTCCATGGCCTTTTAACCTTGCGTGTTTTACATCCTCTTGTTATTTTAATTCTGGGTTAAAATTCCAAAAATCATGTTTTCTTTTGTTAACTCTTATCAAAATAGAACAAAGTTGTTCAGCCTGTTCTGCAGACAAAAAAGAACCACACAAAGCTGTGCTATAGTTTCTGTGATGTTTCTGTGTGTCTCAGCTGTGTCTCAGGTACCCGATGGTTGGCCTCGACAAGGTGAAATAAAGATCCAGAATCTGAGTGTCCGTTACGACACTACGCTAAAACCTGTGCTTAAAAATGTCAACGTGCATGTGCACCCTGGTCAGAAGGTAAGCAGTGTGTGTGTGTGTGTGTGTGTGTGTGTGTGTGTGTGTGTGTGTGTGTGTGTGTGTGTGTGTGTGTGTGTGTGTGTGTGTGTTTGTGTGAGAAGCTGCTGTACGGATCTGAGCATTGTTCATGCATCTATGATTTGTTGTTTGCCAGGTGGGGATCTGTGGGAGAACTGGCAGCGGCAAATCTTCTTTCTCGTTGGCCTTCTTCCGCATGGTGGATATGTTTGAGGGTAAAATTGTTTGCAATTTTGTTTAATATCACGGTTGCAGATAAGAAGCTGTTTGTTGGGACTTCTGATAAAGGTGCATAAAAAGCCTTAAAAACATACAAAAAAACTGTTATCACAGCAGCATTATCTCACACAGCAAATTAAAACCCTTTAATTTGAGAATATTTACTCAATGCAGAAAAATATTTATGCTTGCACAGTCATTAGTACCCCTACTAATAATTGTACAAACCCCTTTTGCTAACAGGGTTGGAGATTGCACTTTGTCTTCTTCTGTAACATTTCACAGGGTTGGACTACATAGAGACACAGATCTTTGACCATTCCTTTACGTACCATCCCTCTATAATGTCTAGAGTCCCTGTTCCTCTCTTTTGGACTCTTCTCTTCATCTCATCCCACAGGTTTTTTATCAGATCTAGATCTGAAGACTGGGACGGCCATGAAAGAAGACTGATTTTATCTGTTGATCCATTGCTTTGTAGATTTGGCCAGATAGTTCGGATCATTTTTCAATACTTGCAGGTTACTGGTCAATAGTCCACCATATTGTTCTATAACATACTCTGGTAATTCAAAGTTCATAGTGCCATGCACTTAACAAATTTTTTATAGGCCCTTCAGAAGAAAAACAGACCCAAAGCATTACAGATCCTCCACCATACCTAACAGTGGTAACATCGTGCAAGGGCCATTGCTTACAAACAATACATGTAAATAGTATCTAGTTGTTGTTATGGAGACTTGATGGCCTTAAGATGCTACCCTTTGCTTCAGTGAGCTTTGGAGGATTTTGTATGTTTTATTTTACCTACCTCGCCATCCTCCATACTATGTGTGGTGGCGAGATAGATAAAGGTCTTTTTTCGGCCTAGTGGCAAAAGGCTAAAATAACACATTTAATGTGTCACATCATATTCATACCCAAGGAACACAAAAAATATTTCAACTGGAATAGGAATTACCTTTTTGCAGAGGTTAAAGTCATTTGAGGTCAATGACAGAATCTTATCTGCTGGCTAAAGAATCCTTCTCTCAGGTACGGCATAATTAAAGTCGCCAAACACCCACCATGAAAAAGACAGGTCCGGAAGAAAGCAGAGGGCATTATCATTCAAAAAGACAGACATGTTTTATTCATTATTCTGATTTTTTTCTTCCATCTGCAATTGGACGTCTGAGTGTCTTAAATAACTCTCCTGCAGGCTTGGTTTCAACTGTTTCCTGCACTTGATGATTGCGTTATGGATATCGTTTTTATGACTGTCCTTTCAGAATGTAAATGGAAACAAATTGCCCTCAAAAGGATTTATAAAGTTTTCTTGAATCTTGAATAGATTACTAATTAGAAGTACCTCGGAACTCTAATTAACTTTCAAAAAGTGAAGCATAAATACAAAATGCTTCAGTTTCCTTTAAGGAAGGTAATTAGGGGGAAACATTAATTGTGCTACCAATGATTTTTGTCCAAAATAATTATTTCTATAAAATACATGTATTAAAATGTTGAGTTTTTCTGTGTAAGATTATGCTACAAAACATTGTATAAGGCTGTTTTTATTAAATTCAACAGGGATGCCTGCAAATTAGTCTGTGTCTATATTCCAATACTGCTTTTGAAAGAAGTAAAACAAAAAAACTGCTTACATTTTTCCTGTTTCACAGGGAGGATTGTGATTGACAACATCGACATCTCCAAGCTGCCTCTGCAGACCCTCAGGTCTCGGCTGTCCATCATCCTTCAAGACCCCTTCCTGTTCAGCGGCACCATCCGGTACAATGAACTCCTCTGTCAACAGGACGACTCGTTTTTGGAGGTTTAGATCAGACGATGCTGCTAGTGGTCTTGGTTAATGAAGAGGGACACAGAACATTTCCAGTAGGATGAACATTTGGGAAAACTGTGACCATTAATCACACTTATCTGAAACACGAGGAGTGTTGCTCATAGATAAGAGGATGTTTGCCTATTTATAGACGTCAGTGGTACACACCATAAAAGTCTCCTCATGTTGGAGAACAGACGACGGGAAATTATTAAAGGCAACAGTTTCTGGATATTTAAGTCAGTAAAAACACAACCAGTACAGTTAGTTTTTAGTATGTGATATCAAGAAAAATACAGACATTTATTGGAAGAAAAAGTTTAGAATTAATTTAATTGGAGAATCCACAAGCAAAATGTTCACTTTTGCAACATTTATTTTAGATTTTGTTATCGGTGAGAAAATCCCTCGCTGGTTTATTTGCTCGTTATAAAGTAACAGCAGTTCTAAATGTTGCTTGGTGCAGGTTCAACCTGGACCCAGAGATGAAGGCAACAGACGAGATGTTGTGGGAAGCTCTGGAGATCGCCCAGCTGAAGCCTGTTGTTAAAACGTTGCCAGGAGGTTTGGGTAAGTGAATACAAATGCTGGCATTCAATTCTAGTATAAATGTGTTGCATAAGATGTGCTTTAGCTAATTAATAAAAAAAAGTTCATGTTCAGAGTGCCATCATTGAGTGTCTCTGTTTGATTAAACTGCTATATCAGGTCACTTAGGCATTAAATTTTTAACTTACTTCACCTTCTTAATACAGCTGATCTCACAGTTGAGTCAAGGTCACATCAGAATATATAGTGCCTTGCAAAAGAATTCATACTGTGTGAATGTTTTTTCACATTGTATTTTTATTGGGGATTTATGTCATAAAGTAACAAATGGTAGAGTTTTACTGTAAAATTAAATCTAAATGTTACCTGGTTTGTGTTTCATACATTTGTTTTCAGCTGCTCTTATGATTGATGATTTTTACCATCTGGTAAAAATCATCAATTTCTCATGTTGAAGCCATCCAGAACGCAGCAGACTTACTAAATCCGGAAAAGAAACTCATGTCATGCATAATCTGTGCACTTTACATTGACTCCCAGCAGATTTTAGAACGGGTTTAAAGTACTTATACTCGTCTACAGTTTTAAATCGCCAGGCGTCTGATTAATATCACACTGCTGCTCTTAGCCTTTGATCCAAGGCTCAGAATCCGTTGGTTGTTCCCGGTACAATGATGAAAACCTTTAGCCCGTGGGTCCTGAAGGCTTTGCTTTGGTAACTCTGTGGGCATTTTTTAAATCAGTTAAAAACTTTCTTACAATACTTTTTTGGTTTGGACTCTGTGTTTTGGGAAAAAAAAAGCTTTATTTCCTTCTTATTTACCCCTGATACCCCAAAATAAAATTCAGTGCAAATAATTGCCTTGAGAACTCAACTAATTATTGCAGTCTGTGTGTAATTGGAAAACTAACATTGCACACACCATCCCTATGGCAAAACATGGTGTTGGCAGCATCATGCCGTGGGGGTAATTTTTATGACCAGGGATAGAGAAGCTGGTCAGAGTAAATCTGAAGATGGATGGAGTGAAACATATGACAATCCTGGATTAAAAACTGTTGAAGACTGCAAAAGCCTTGAGACTGAGGCAGAGGTCACCTTGAAGCAGAACAGTGAGGACAGCCAGGGCCTAACTGGAATGGTTTAGATCAAAGCATATTCATGTGGTAGAATGGCCTAGTCAAAGACCAGATCTTAATCCACTTGAGAATATGTGGCAAACCTTAAAAATTAATGTTCACAGTCTTTCTCCATACATCCTGACATAGCTTTGGGCTGTCATGCAAATAAAAATAGGGGAAAAAAAGTCTGTCTTTGTGTCACTATGTGCAAAACTGATAGAGGAATCCCTCCAAAGCATTGACATGCCGGGGCCCCACTTTCAGATTTTTATTTGTAAAAAAAAATGTTATTGTCCTTCATCTTCACAATTGAAGACCACTTGGTGTTAGTCTATCTCATAAAACCCCAATAAAACACACTGAAGGTTGTAGTTCTAATTGACAAAATGTCACAGGTGTTCAGGGGTTATAAATATTTTTGCAAGCTTCTACAGTACAGACCAAAAGTTTGGACACACCTTATTCAAAGAGTTGTCTTTATTTTCATAACTATGAATATTGTAGCTTCACACTGAAGGCATCAAAACTATGAATTAACACATGTGGAATTATATACTGAACGAAAAAGTGTGAAACAACTGAAAATATGTCTTATATTCTAGGTTCTTCAAAGTAGCCACCTTTTGCTTTGATTACTGCTACACACACTCTTGGCATTCTGTTGATGAGCTTCAAGAGGTCGTCACCTGAAATGGTTTTCACTTCACAGGTGTGCCCTGTCATGTTTAATAAGTGGGATTTCAAGCCTTATAAATGGGGTTGTGACCATTAGTTGTGTTGTGCAGGAGGTGGATACAGTACACAGCTGATAGTCCTACTGAATAGACTGTTAGAATTTGTATTATGGCAAGAAAAAAGCAGCTAAGTAAAGAAAAACGAGTGGCCATCATTACTTTAAGAAATGAAGGTCAGTCAGTCCGAACATTTGGGAGAAGTTTGAAAGTGTCCCCAAGTGCAGTCACAAAAACCATCAAGCGCTACAAAGAAACTGGCTCACATGAGGACTGCCCCAGGAAAGGAAGACCAAGAGTCACCTCTGCTGCAGACGTTAAGTTCATCCGAGTCACCAGCCTCAGAAATCGCAGGTTAACAGCAGCTCAGATTAGAGAACAGGTCAATGCCACACAGAGTTCTAGCAGCAGACACATCTCTAGAACAACTGTTAAGAGGAGACTGTGTGAATAAGGCCTTCATGGTAAAATAGCTGCTAGGAATCCACTGCTGAGGACAGGCAACAAGCAGAAGAGACTTGTTTGGGCTAAAGAACACAAGGAATGGACATTAGACCAGTGGAAATCTGTGCTTTGGTCTGATGAGTCCAAGTTTGAGATCTTTGGTTCCAACCACCGTGTCTTTGTGCGGCGCAGAATAGGTGAACGGATGGACTCTACATGCCTGGTTCCCACTGTGAAGCATGGAGGAGGAGGTGTGATGGTGTGGGGGTGTTTTGCTGGTGACACTGTTGGGGATTTATTCAAAATTGAAGGCATACTGAACCAGCATGGCTACCACAGCATCTTGCAGCGGCATGCTATTCCATCCGGTTTGCGTTTAGTTGGACCATCATTTATTTTTCAACAGGACAATGACCCCAAACACACCTCCAGGCTGTGTAAGGGCTATTTGACCAAGAAGGAGAGTGATGGTTTGCTGCGCCAGATGACCTGGCCTCCACAGTCAGTGGACCTGAACCCAATCGAGATGGTTTGGGGTGAGCTGGACCGCAGAGTGAAGGCAAAAGGGCCAACAAGTGCTAAGCATCTCTGGGAACTCCTTCAAGACTGTTTGAAAACCATTTCAGGTGACTACCTCTTGAAGGTCATCAACAGAATGCCAAGAGTGTGTGGAGCAGTAATCAAAGCAAAAGGTGGCTACTTTGAAGAACCTAGAATATAAGACATATTTTCAGTTGTTTCACACTTTTTTGTTCAGTATATAATTCCACATGTGTTAATTCATAGTTTTGATGCCTTCAGTGTGAAGCTACAATATTCATAGTCATGAAAATAAAGAAAACTATTTGAATGAGAAGGTGTGTCCAAACCTTTGGTCTGTACTGTATATCTGAAAGAAACTGGGTAAACTGCTGTATATACATCGACTCGATGTACATGCAGTTGAACAGGCAGCTTCTTGCTGCACTGTTTTATTTCAGCTTCAGCCTTTTTGTTACTCCATTCTGTCGTCTTCTACTATTTCTAGCAAGAAAACAGAACAACCAGTTGCTGCTATTTTTAAATTACAGACTCAAGCTTATCTCATCTGATGGATTTCTCCTACTTTAGAGTCAGAACCCTGCTTTCTTTTACAATGTGTAACACAGATGAAAGCATGCATCTGGAAACTGAAGAAAGATACTAAATAAGATATTTATCTGTGGACAGGGACTTTAAAGTTAATTCAGTTTTCCCTATGATTTAAGGAAAATAACTGTACAGCATCTTTGTTGGACACCATCAGTTTGCAGTGCACTGCATGAATAATTATGGAACCTGAGGCTAAATATAGAGCTGGAGAAAGTAAGAACACATTAAAATAGTTTAACACCTCCTTTTATTTCAAAGGCTTAGATGTAAATGGATTTAGCCTAGGTTTCCTCACCCAGAACTTTGCTTTTATTCATTTTTGTATGTTGAACAAGGCTTCTATGTGAGGAGAACCCATAAATATTACAACTGTGAGGGAAATATTTATCAAGTTACAGCTACTATAACAGACAGAGGATCAGCTTAAGAATTTCACTTCAATTATTGAGCAAGTTTAGAGTTTCAAAAAGGCCACTTATAAATGTTGCATACCTGTCACTGTGTTCACGGGAACAGATGTTTATTGGGCTGACTTTGACCTGGCCAGTTTGAGACTTTTTTAATGGGAGTTTAGATAGATACAAGCAGCAAACTGGGGAAACTAGTCTTCACCTTCTGGTGCATACATCATTTTATTAAAAAGTAGTCAGTGTCCTCTAAAATATGTCAGTCTTGAGGCTAAAATAATTGTTTAATCAAAATCGGCAAAGATATTAGTAGTTTATTTTTTTAAGCTATATATGTTTTAAATTTATAAAGGCTTTTCTCTGCTGAAACAATGAAGCAAAATTCTTTTGTAACAGAAGAACACTTGTTACAATATAAGAGATGAGTTATTATTCACGTGAACTTTTTACAGTAAATCTGACCAACTCTGCAAACGTATCTGTACATATGGACATATTAACACAGTGGGTCTAATATTTGTGATTTCTCCATCATACAAGTTTAAAGAAATAAATTAAAAAAACATTTATTTTAACTTTAAATAGCTCAAGGCTTGCATGTTTTTTGTCACAGTGTGTAATTTGATTTAGAAATGCACACACAAATATAGTTTCTAAACATTTTGCTGCATCCTTCTAAACTGTCGAACCTCAAATTGTTCAAAAATTGTATAAGTGACTGTTGCTTACAGCCTATAAATGCAAGAAGTAAACTAAAGCCTATAAAATACTAACAGGCAAGCAAACTTACTCCGCACTCACAGGTGGAGAACTGGAATGTAAAATGAGTTAATGTAAAATCAGTTCATTTACTGAGAACAAAAAATCACGTAAAGAAATACATTTTTAGTTTTTGCAACACGCTCCTCCTATTAATGCTTTGTACAACCAGCTTTCACCAATTAACTAACAGTTAGTACCCCCCTATAATATTTCATAAGTCTGGAGCATACAGAGCAAAGGATCTTTAACCATACCTCTAGATCATCCAAAGTCCTGAGTCTTTTGTTATGCTCTCCTGATTTCATTTCACCTTCAATTCACCTCAGAGCTTTTCTGAAGGACTTAGATCTGGGGACTGAGAAAACTAGGAAGAAGGTTACAGTTTTTCACTCATAACGCTTCTATTTCAGTGAGTTCATTATGCCATGCACTGTAATTCTAGGTTTACTGAATCTATGGGAGAGAAATAGGCCCACAGCATCACAAGTCCTCCAATATACAGTGGGCAGGGGGTCTTTCTTTTACATTTTTTGTGATTCCAAACCCAACCAGGAGCTGGAAAACTAATTTATTAACAGTGATTAGGCAGGAAATGAGCAGAGAGAGAAGGTAGACATGCAGCAAGGGTCCTAAGGTCTGGAATCAAATCTGAATGGCTGCATCGAAAACTAACAGTCTCCTCCTGTCCCAGGAAAAGCACATCTGACCAAAGCACACAGTTTTGGTAAAAGTCCCAAATACAATAAATTTCCACCTCTATGTTTGTGATGCTGACATAAATAAGGCTTGTTGCTGTTATGCCTCACAACCAAGTGGTTGGAACATAGATCTTATGTCTAATGTTTGTCATGCAGACTTTTTAGCCCAAGATGCCATTTCTTCCTGTATTTCTCCAACAGTGTGCTATGGAGATTTTTTTCTTACCATGATCCTCATTGGTGGCAGGATAAAATTGGGTCATCATCCATCCTTGTTCCAGTTGTTTTAGTCTTTTAATTAATGTTCTGACTATATATTTGGGCCTGTAGTTATGTTTTTTGCTGTGATTTCCCGAGGTATGAAGATGAACACACATCTGCTTTACTTGTTCTCTTGTTTTGCTATTTTGAAGTGTGGCAACACCTTATTTATATCCCAGGGAAACAGGAAGTAATAGACTTGTTAAAAGTTGTGTTCCCTCAAATTAACTCAAAATGCATAAATTAAGAGTTGGGTTTAGGTGTCTGTAGCTGTGGCAATATTTTCTCAGCATGGGATTTTTCCCAACTGAATAAATGTACTCAAATTTAAGGTTGGATTTTTCTAAATTATTCAGTGTGAGATTGCTACAATAAAAGATTAATTTATTTTCAGACTTTTTAGCGATGCCAGTACTTGTGGAGGGCTCTGTGTAATCAGTAACTATTATGTTTATAGTTTATATTCGATTAAGTTTGTGATTGTGTTTTCAGACGCCATGGTGACCGAAGGTGGAGAGAACTTCAGTCAGGGTCAGAGACAGCTCTTCTGTCTGGCCAGAGCCTTCGTGAGGAAGAGCAGCATCCTCATCATGGATGAAGCCACAGCCTCCATTGACATGGCGACGGTCAGTATGTGACTAACGTGAGACACGTCTCGAAGCAGTGAAATGGAGACAAGGCGTTGAGGAAGGGACGTGCAGGAAATTGAGAAAACCAGAGATAGGAGAGAGCGAAGCAAATGAGAGCTTGCAAAGTTCCCTTGGTGCATTTTAACTGTCAGCGAAGGCGCAAAGATCAAGACAAGTGAAGCTATTTATGAAGTGACATTCCAGATACAAAGAAGCAGAATAGTTAAAAGACAAACCAACATGTTTCAGGAAGACATGAATCACGGTGAGTCTCAGATGATCTTAAATTGAGATGTAAACTTTTATAACCGACTACCTAGAACTACAGATTTGGTCAAGAGTTTACACCCACTCACCATGAATCTCATTCATTTTGGGACTTTTTATAAACGCTTTGAATTGTTCTGTTGGGTGGCTGAGTAATGATACTGCATACAGCTATAGTGACTTTGCAAACAAGAAATGAATGCTGAAATTTAAATCTAATGTGTGTTGTCTCTAATCCAACACAGGGTCAAAATTATGTATATAGGCTGAAATATGTACATAAACCACCACTAATATTTGAGTACAGTAGTTGATATGAATCAAAAAAAGGCAGACCCAAGATTCAGCCAGACACAGTACTGAAAGTTTAAAAGGTTTATTCAGCCACAGGAAAACGTCACACAGGTAACACTCCTCACAGCTTCCAGGAATCACTGAGGCAGAAAGAGGGATTAGTGACTTGTAGTTTCTCCAGATTTTGCAGGGATCAGAAAAGTCACTAACCTGCTTTTGTCTTGAGTGGAACTTGAAACCCAGAGGGGAAACCTCAGTGGGCGGCAGGCGGTGATCTCCACAGCACAGGTAAGAAGTGACTCCAGGCTCAATAATCCAAGGACAGAAACAGGGTCAACGATCGGAACAAGAGGCATCAGGCAAGGGGCAGGCAGAGGCATAAACCAGATGCAGGAAACAAGGTCGACAACCAAAATCCAAATAGTCCGACAGGGAGCAGGCAGAGGCATAAATCCAAAAGGCAAGGCAAGGTCAAGAACAATGATCAGACAGGAAGGAACGCTGGATATCTACTCACACAATGGCTTTCAAAAATCTGGCACCGTCTGCTTGTCAGAGTCAGTAAATATCAGGGAAGACACAGGTGCTTGGCATGCCACAGATTGCACTACACTGCAGCAGCCACCAGGTGCATCTAATCTGCTGATTGCAGTCAGGGAGACAAGGTAGAGCAGATGTGCCAGAATCATAACAGTAGTTGCAATTGAGGAAGTTGCATCTCATGTTTTCTGTACCCATCACTAAGCTTCTGACATAATTCTGAAAGGATATTTTTAGTAGATTCTGGTTTTTGATCATTAAATTTTATAAACATGTTAGGGTCTGATGTTTGTTTAGGATCATTGTCCTGCTGGAACATCCATTAGCATGCCAATTTCAGGCATCTGGCCGAAACTGCAACCCTAAGAAGGAAGGATGGTGTTTAGGATGTCCAGAAACAACATTGCATTACAATGGCTCAAATTTGCCATGAACTGGAAGAAGCTCGGATTGTAGAATCCCTATTCACAGTAATGCAAGTTTTACATCGCAATGGACTAAGAGGGTGCCAACCAAGAAAGAAGCTCTTGCTCTAAAATGAGCAACTTCAAACTCAACTTAAATTTTCAGATGCCTAAAAGAAATAAGCCAAACGGCTTTGGGTAAATGGGATTAGGATTAGAGACACAACGATTGAAGTATTTTGCCATACTGAGTGGAAGAATGGTTGGAGGTTTTAAGAGGAGGCTTTCAAAACCACAAAACACTGTATCAACAATGGAAAAACACACATTCATATCTAAGGACAATGTACAGAGATCAGTTAACCTAACAACCAGGTTTTTGGACTGTGGGATGAAGCCAGAGTACCCAGAAAGAACCCACGCATGCACGATCAGAACATGCAAGCTTCATGCAGAAAGAGCCCAGGCTGGGATCCAAAACCGGCACCTTCTCGCTGCAAGACAACAGCGATTACAACTGCACCACCGTGCAGCCCCAGAGATAGCATAAGAATTTAAAAAAAACTTATCAGAGCATTCATGCCAGCGATGAGTTTATGCTAACCTCAAACCAAAACTGTAGATGATAAATATGAACCACTATGGGAGAGAGAGAGGTGATCAGATATGTAATCCTACACTGCACCCTAAGCTGATGCTCGTAGAGTGAGAAGGAGAGTAAGAAGTGCTGGAGGGGTATGAATGAAGCTGAAAGAGGGTGAAATAAAGGGAAGAAGAACTAAGTGTATATAAGAGCCTGAGGGGAGTTTCTGTACATTTAAATGTCCCTCTTAAATGTTCACTCAAACCGCTACAATAATGCAACAGCAAAGCCCTGGAGGAAACATGATTCACATTGTTATACACAACAGATAAACAAGAAAAAAGCAGTGGGAAGAAGCGTGAAGTTATGTCTCAAACATATTTTCATTTAAAGTGAAGTATATGGTGTGCATGTCTGAACCAGCATCCTTTTGCTCTGCATCCCACAGGAGAGCATCCTGCAGAAAGTGGTGATGACTTCTTTTGCTGACCGGACAGTAGTAACTATAGCAGTGAGTACCGCCTCCTCCTCTTCCTCTTATGCTGCAGAAGCACTCCAGGGATTCACAGCAACACATAACAGCTATACATTTCCTCCTGAGAGTGCTGACTTTCAGCCTGCTCTGCTAATGTGTTTCTCACAATTGGCTGCAGATATTCTGCTGCAGATTATAAGGAAAGGGGAAAAACTGGGTCAAAAGAAATAAAGGAATGTCGTCTGATGTTTTATTGTTCTCATAAAGGTTTTTGCAAATACATAAGGTCATGATATGTCAAAATGTATTGTTTTTAATCAAGGAATCAAGGGCAAAAAAGACATTCAGCCACTTCAGCTGTTTTTAGCTCCAATCACTGACTTATGCATAATCACATCACTGCATCTAGGTTTTAAAAGAGCAACAGTGAGTCAGTTTGACCTCCTCAAAGCTCTGTCTGAGCTGTCCCAGCTCAGTAACGGCTTCCTTCCTCTCCGCCACGCAGCATCGAGTCCACACCATCCTGAACGCCGACCTGGTGATTGTGATGAAGCGAGGGATCATCCTGGAGTACGACAGACCCCAGGCCCTGCTTGACAGAGAGGACAGCATCTTCGCCTCCTTCGTGCGAGCGGACAAGTAAAGGAAGCAGCACGAGAAGAGGAAAGCTTCGGAAGCATCAAATGAAGACATTCAAAGTGCAATTGTCCCCTGGAATATATATATTCGTTTTATTTTTTAATCATGCTGTATTATATTTGTACATAAAAATGAAGGATTCTTTGTTAATAAAACATAAATTATCCTCACAAAGTTTTGGGAGGTTTTCCAGAGGTTGATTTTATTGCTGCAGGTTAAAAAACAGAGAGCTGAGCAAATGGTTGGTACCCCTGGTAAAAATCTGTAAAAAGCTTTAAAATAAAATTCATCCTATGTGGAAGTAGCATAATTTTTCAACAAAAAAAAGCTCCAGTCTTTAACTTTAGTATTTTAGTTTTTTATTCAGTAGAGAAAAAATTCCATGTTAACAAAATTAACAGTGGCACAAGTGTGCAAACATCTACAAATCTCTAAAATAGGTATATTTGAAGCCCTTTTATTGATTTATACTTGATTTTTGAAATAGGTCTTAGTGTTCAGAAGCTTCTAATTGATAATCCATGTTTTTTCTGTATCATTGGGCAGGCTTACCATAAGCAGAGACCCATCTGTCTTAGTCACTAACCTCTAGGCTTGATCAGGAACATATTTATCTTACCACCGCACACCATAGTAAGAGAGATAATAAAAAGTGTTAGAGGACTATGCAATGGCTGACATCTTGGAGTCACTCAATCAGCATTGCAACCATTAGACACAATCTGCGTGCTGGTACCACCCTACTAATACCGTGCTTTGATCAGATGAAATATTTGGACTTTACAGAAATAAAGAATCCATTAAAAATCTGTTGGACTCTGCCAGTAGACTGAAAATGGGCCATCATTAGCTCTTTCAGCAAGATGGTGATCCAGAATATATGTCCAAATCAACAGAAATAGTTCAGACACAAACTCAGCTTTGTTCCATGGCCATCTCAGCCCCAGACCTAAACCGTGAAGAAGACTTGCAGGGTGAGCTGAAAACAGGGGAATAAAAGAGAGTACCCAGGACTCTGGATGTTCCAGGATGCACAAAACAAACATTTTCAACAATAAAATAAGAATTTTTAAATTTCAGACTCATCTGATGAATGTTTGAGATTTCATGACATATCCACCCAAAGATGCAGTTTATTTGGACCAGTCCCACAAAGCACTGGCTTTGTAACTCCATTCGGTTAATCTATTGCATTATCGTAGTGATCGCTTCCATCACTGTTTTCAGAACAGAATCTAATTTGTAAACATTCAGCTTCTCCAAGTTTCCTGGTGTGTTTTGTTCTGAGAGCTTGTGCCGCCTCCTAAGCCATATGCCCATATCAAACTCGCCCGCTGATTAAAGGATGGGTGCCAATATTTGCACCATTGATGATTTTCACTAAAGAAATGATTTGTTGTTTTTTTTCTAAATTACCCCAGTGTGAGATTATGCTGCTGCATTAAAATATAAATTTAGTTTTTGGGTTTTTTTGCACATCTTTACCAGTAATGTAAGACGCCACCATTTTTACAGAGGTTCTCAGGGTTGATTAATATGGAAACTTGAAACATTGCAACACTAGGTAGGGTCTTTTTGGGTTGAGTAAAGACAAATCACTGATGTTAGTTAATCCTGTGTCCTAAATGTAACCCTTCATAGTGCCTATTCAGAGCTGGAAAACCAGGCTTGATGAGCTGCCCGTTGAATCTCTCTTAGACCTCATCTGCTTCTGTGCTTCTGTTGCTCGTTTTTAGCAGAAAACAGAAAGTCAGCTGCAGAGGCAGTCTGAGATGTCTGAAAATGATACATTTGACATACCACGGGTTTGCCTGAGGGTCTGTTTATGGTGAGTAAAGGAAACCAGCTCCTGTATAATTATGAGCTGTCCTGTGAGCCGTGTTCGCGTTTAAAAGGCAATAATAATAATATCACCGATAGACGGAGTGTGGGGGAGGGACTGCTTCTCCTCCTTACGCCATCTCACATTACCGAGCTATAGTGGAGTAGCGAGGTCAGCACAGAACCAGCTGGGACACATGAGCCTGCCGACAAATCCAAATGTGATCAAACGCCGCTCTGAGGATCATTACGCCCCTCAACCGAAAGTTTCTTTTCCCCAGAATCTCCTTTACGCACAAGGCCACGATGAGAGAGCGCAACGCATAGGTGAGCGGACTCACGATGAGACTAGGCGGCGTGGCCCGGCTATATCCGGTCAGTCAGTCGGTGTTCTGAGTGACGGTGGCAGCTGTGAAGCTTGGATGAGGAGTCTTCTCATGGGACTTCCCATGCCTGAAGCGCCTGATCCGGAGGCAATGTAAGGAGCACGCAAACCTCCTGAACACAGATGACATCAGGGCTCTTCTCTCTGGGCCCGACAGCTGACACCAGCGGGAGCAGATTGGAAAGGAAGAGGGGACGAATCCATCTTTGAGCCGGGCGCACACAGTACACCGAGCCTGAAGGTTGGGGTACGTAGCATGGGAGTGCAATGTTGTCCAGGAAGGGACTCATTCCTGAGGATTACTTGCTGACACGATTAGCTGAGGATGTTCTGCAGCCGAAGTTCAAGACTAAACAAGGGAAGGCTCGGTTTGTGGGGAAGAACGGCACCTGCAACGTTGCGCACACTAACATCAGAGAACAGGGTCGGTTCTTACAGGATGTGTTCACCACTTTAGTGGATTTAAAATGGCTCTACACTCTCATTATTTTCACCATGTCGTTCCTGTGCAGCTGGCTCCTGTTCGGGATGATCTGGTGGCTTGTGGCTTTTGCGCATGGAGACCTGGATCAAAGGGGGGATGATTTTGTCCCGTGCGTAACGGACATTCACTCCTTCTCCTCCGCCTTCCTCTTCTCTATAGAAGTCCAGGTGACCATCGGCTTTGGGGGTCGGATGATCACAGAGGAGTGCGTCTCGGCCATCATCATCCTCATAGTGCAGAACATCGTCGGACTGGTCATCAACGCAATCATGCTGGGTTGCATCTTCATGAAAACTGCGCAGGCCCACCGGCGCGCAGAGACGCTCATCTTCAGCAAGCATGCAGTCATCTCCCTCCGAAACAGCAAGTTGTGTTTCATGATCCGCATCGGGGACCTTAGGAAAAGCATGATCATCAGCGCCACCGTGCGGATGCAGGTGGTTAGGAAGAGCACCACGGAGGAGGGAGAGGTGGTGCCCCTCAACCAGATCGACATCCACATGGATAACCCGGTGGGTACCAACGGGATTTTCCTGGTGTCTCCGCTCATCATCTCCCATGTGATCGACAGGTCCAGCCCTTTGTACGAGCTATCACCGACCGACCTGCAGCACCAGGACTTGGAGGTGATCGTGGTACTGGAGGGGGTGGTGGAGACCACCGGCATCACCACGCAGGCCAGGACGTCCTACGTGTCGGAGGAGATCCTGTGGGGGCAGCGCTTCGTGCCAACGGTATCCGAAGACGATGGCATGTACGCCGTGGACTACTCCAAGTTTGGCAACACCGTGAAGGCACCGACACCGTGCTGCAGCGCAAAGGAGCTGGAAGCGGCCGGTGGCATCGCGCGGTTTAAGCTGAACGAGGGCGTCACCATGCGGACGTCCGTGAGAAGGCGGAGGGGGGCCGCGATGGTGCGCAGGTCCAGGTTGGAGAACAAGTGATGCATTCTGTTTAAAACTAAGTCGCTTCACTTTCAGGATAATTAAATATCTGAATCATATTTATTTTACACATGCGCGGTGTATGCAAACATAAACCACTGTTTAACTCAGGGTCCGAGTGGCAAAGCACTGAAATAATTATGTTAAAGGCATAGTTCAGAACTTTTAAATTGGGGTTCCGTAAAAGGTTACAAGTAGTTAATAACCTATCTGCCATAAATGATTCTCTATGACTCCATATTTATTATAAATCCAGAGTGGTTGAACCATCTTGAAGGAACAGTTTGAAACTTGTCACAATGATTTATGTCAAAGCTGTTTTTAATGAGGCTTTAAAAACGATTTCCCCAGTGCCGTATTTAAAAAGACGTGGGCCCCTGGGCTCAAGCCAGTTTTGGTGCCTGACACACAAAAGTTTCCTATATGTGTAGAGTGTTTAAGATGCGTTATTCTGTAATAAATATTTATAAACCAGTCAATCTCAAACCCTATCAAAAATCAGTCTGATGACATCAAATATAACCTGAAGGATGAATTATTTTCCTTTCATTCACTGAGCCATCTCTATAACAAAGAAACAAAGCAAGTAGATTTCTGTGAATCTGACAGTATTAGTTAGTGATTATAAGAATAATTATCAGGAGCTGGCGATTAATAAAATCATGCAATGAATTTATCATTATTTTGACTATTAACTAATAATTTAATTAAGCTAAAGAGACACAAATTAGCAAAGAAAAAAGCTAAAAAGATACAAACACTGATTCTACTAAAAGAGAAACTAGCAAACTGAAGTTTCAAAAATGCTAATTAAACTGACTTAAGTCTATTTTTATAAAGTGTTTATTTGTCTCTCTGGAGTTAAAAGAAAAGAGTAAAACTCACAGATTGTTCCTTCAGCTTTCAACACCAGAACTGCCAGGGATAGAACTAGAAATAGTGCCTTACCTTGGTCTGACCGTTTTTTTTTTTCTGCCACCTCCGTCTCTCAGGTTAGAAATCAACAGGTTTATCTGTCTGTCACTCTGAAATGGAAAGCGGTACTGAACGTTTCAAAATACTCACTTTGAATTTAGAACTGGGTCGGATGTAAATGAAGAAGCGCTTAAAGAAAGTTAGTAAGTGTCTGAAATTACACATCCAAGGCTTTAAGGAAAAACAAAAAGTCCTGCGAGTTCTTTCCACAAAATTAAATCAATAGTACTGGGTTGTGATGAAAATTCAGAAACAGGATTAATGTCAAACTTCTGAGAAAATAAGTCTCAAGTGGGCAGTTACAGATAAAAAAATGTTTATGTCAGGCAGTAAAGAGGACTAGGAGGTATGAATTAAAGCCTAAAGCTTTGTGGTGGGTTTGCAGGTTTTATTTGAGTTGAAGTCACAACTCACCAGGATCAATGTGTTCTGGGAGGAGACATCAAATGACAGATTAGCCAATCAGAAGCAGACTTGGGGTAACATGACAGTTATGTATGGCTAGAAAGCCAATAGAAAATGGATATCATCTGTCAACAATCTATTACTGCCGCCATAATATCACCTGACTGGAGGCATTTTCACATTTAAAGTTTCACACATGGAATCATTTTATTAAATAATTATTCTCAAACTAATACGCTTGATTAAAATTTTAACATGAAATGCCCTCTAAAATTCCTATTTTAAGTCTAGAAGCTAATTTATTTAAACAGGACATTGACGTAGGAGGCAGTGCAACATTAATGATCTTCTGATGTGAAAAGAATAAAGTAGGACATATTTCAGTTTTATCAGGTGTTCTGATATTTCATTTAAGTTGTCTGGCCCAAACGGTGATCAGAACCACAAGCAATGGAAAAAGGGTGTAACCCAAAATATATTCATTTTAACATATTATGCAATTAAATGAATGTACATAATTACAAAGACAAACTTATAAAAAATAGTTTAAGTAGTTTGGTACAAATGGAAGTAGGAGGGGATGAAATATTATATGTCGGTACATGACAGGGCTATAAACTGGTGAAGAGGAGAAACAACTCAGTCCCAGTAGAGAAACATTTTTCTATTGCTGGTAAAAAATTAATTATTTTTAACCTTTTAATGAAACCCTACTTCAAAAAATCTGAGCTAACCATTTAATTAGAGTCCTGGTATCCAGAGTGAAATGTTTGTTTTATAATCTAAGGGTAATTGCATGTATTTTAAATTATTAAAAGGGAAATGTTTAATTTAAATATAAGAATGTTGTATATGGCCTTGCTGAAAATTATGTGAAAATTAAAGTTTTTTTCATGTACTCTTGTCTCATTTAATTTGCACTGACACCACGTTAGACATTAATAAATAAAATAGCATAGATAAACATAAATAAGCCTTTTTAACATTCTACAAGCTTAAAAGTATAAGTGGTGGAGGAAGCATCAACTGTGTGTTACTGATGAAGCTCCAGTAGATGGATATATTCAACTACTACTATTATATAAAGTTTTTAACTGATAGAAGCTGCAGAATTTGCAAAATGTTACTAATGTGATTTATGATTCATAATTTTTCTCCTTCAGTCCTCCATTAATCCAGTAATACTGAACTATTAGAGCATTTATGAAAAAAAAATGAGGTTCAAAGTATTTTAAATAGTTCAGACATGATTGCAGAACTGTTTTTCGTAGATAAATTTGCCAAATGAATTAGGAACTTGGTTTCTATACTTTTCCAGACAAACTTTGAAAGTTCCCTCATTCTTTTAAATTTTTTTAAAGAATAATTTAAAAAAGTTCAACTTAAATTTCATATCAATGCACACACGGGCCACTTTATTAGGTACACTGTGATAGTACTGGGTTTGAGAACAGCCATAATTCTTCATGGCAACACAGCAAGGTGCAAAAACATCAGAGGTCAGACAACTGCATCAGAGATTTTGGTCCAAATAAGCATCATAGAATCATTTGTGAGTGACATATCTATATGAACACCCCTTTCTACCACATCCCTATAGGTGCTCTGGTGACTGTAGAGGAGACACTCAAGTAGAGAACTATTTGTCATGTTCAAGAAACCAGTTCGAGATGATCTAAGATTTGTCACACGGTGCATTACTTGACTGGAATGATTTTTATAATTATCTTTTTATCAGCTTGAACCAGTCAGTCTATTCTTGTGATGTCAAGACATTTCTTGGATGCGGTGCTGGTGGCGTAGGGGGCCTATGTATGGAGGCCTCAGTCTTCGACGCAGGCTGTTGTGGGATTGAATCCCGGCTCGTTGATGCATTCCCTTACCCCACTCTTTCCTGTCTGATTACTGTCAAAAATTAATAAATGCCACTACAGCCAAAAAAGAAAACTAAGACACTTCTTTCCACAGATCTAATGCTTACTGGGTATTCTTTTTTTTTTAACTAGTCTCTGTAAACCTAAAAGATCCATCTTCAACATGCAACTCCAAAGCCAAAATATAGATATAATTTCATTTTTTTCATGGAACACTTGCATTGAGTAACCACAACAGAATAATAGCAGCACCAGTAATATGTTTTTGTTCTATTTTCTTGTCATTAGGTTTGGAAGGTCTGTGCCATCATTTTCCACAAATAACATCCCATAGAAGAAAATGTATCCATCCTCTTTTTGCTAAGGTTTTACAGTTTTCTTTATTTAAAATGATAAAATAGAAATCAAATAGTGGTTGCTTAAAAATGACAAATTTCCCATAGAAGATATTTATTGAAAAATATAAGTTTTCATGTAACTCTAAACGGGTTTTATTTACCTGGACTGAGGGCTAAAAGGGTCCATGAACTGTAAAAGTTGTAGACCCCTGACTTAAGATATGGTTGAGTGTGAAAAACCCAGAGGATCACTCAGACCCCCTGTCTGACAACAACCATGGCACAGTGACTTGAACCCCCTTTCTTCCCCAAGATGCTCAGTTTGAACTCCCAAGTCATCTTTACCGCATCCCGATGGCTAAATGCACTGAATTCATATAATTTGGATGTTTCATCATTTTTGTTAAGTAGTTGAAAAGTGGTTGGTAAGTATTTAAATGTAGGTCAACCCCAACATGAAAGAGCCGGTAAAATGTAGCAGTTACTCTAAATTGTATTTTAATACAAAACTTGATAATGTTTTTTAATAAACCACTCATTTTTTTAGACTAATTGCACATACTATGCTCAGAATAATAAGACACAGAGACAGGTGGCATTTCTCTCTTTTATTAGATTATAATCCGCAGAGCTTAAAATATTAAATTGCTTTTAACTTAGTAAATAATTAAAATACATAAAATGAGCCAGAACTGAGGAACCCTGCAAAAAAAAAAAAAGAGAGAAATTTTAAAATAAATAAAATGGAGATTCATAAATCCAATCCTCCTCCATACAGAGGCTATATCTGACAGAACCCGCTTGTGATTCTTAGTACAGTAAAGTCCAAGCAGACTTTGCATTTTCTATACCCAAACTAATTTTCCTCTGATAATCTTTTTTTCTCTTAAAAAAAGCTAATTTAAAGGGAGAGGCAAAAAAGAAAAGCTATGTTTTTAAGTACTGAGCTGGAAGTACAGGTGAGTGTTTACACAGCAGAGCACCGCTTTTCCCACCCCTCCTATCCATCTCCATGCTCGCCTCTCTGAGCCTGCAGACATGACCTCATGTCTTTGTCCTTCTGTGCTGCTGGAGAGGGTGGTGCTGCTGTGCTTGACACCAGCACACAGCTGTGAATTACCCTAAATGGGCACCCAGTCTGCCTCGAAGAATTTGCTCTCTGATAAGATTAAACATCTAGCATACAATCTTTAGATTTGCCCCCTTGTCTGTTGCTTCCTCTGCATGTTTGCTGCCCTCTACAGGTAGGCTCTGGGACATGTTTGTTAGGAATTCACTGGGTGGTTATGCGAGCATAGTGCAGTTAAAACATGATCAACATTTGTCATATGAGGCAGTCTAGTGAAGGGACAGAATGAAATTGAGAGGCTCCTCTCTGGCAGCAGTGACTGATTCTCTCAGATCCTGAGTAGGAAGCACCTTATGTACCCCCAACCCACCCTCCAGATACAGAACCCAAACAGTGATTGGCTAGCGTTGCCCCATTGGGCGGTAACATGGTTGCCTCCTGGCCCAGAGGCACCTCTTCTCCACACATCAACAACACTGTACACATAGCAGGTTGAAGCAAAGCAGAGCCTCTGCCCCCCCCCCACCCTTTCCTGTACTGTATACACTAGGTAGAGGATAGATGGAGGTGGACAGAAACAGTGCACCCCGCTCAAACAACAAAATAAAACCAAGTAGAACTTTCAAAAAAAAAAAAAAAATAAATGCAGAAAATAAAAACCAAAAAAATAATAAAATAAAATATACACATTTTTTTTGTTCCTAGTTTAGATTGCAGAGAAGATGGGAGGGATTTGTCCCTGGGAGGAACGCTCACGCCAATTCCTGCTGGCGTGACAAACCCCTCCCCGCATCCCCAAACACCCCATAAAACCCTCTTCCGGCCTTTTCTTCTGGCTGGTTGGTTGGTTGGTGTTGTAGCGAAATATAAGGGTAGTGGAAGGTTTCGTAAGTCCTGCTTGCACCAAGGTAGGGGGCTGAGCTGTTTCTCTTCCTTCTCTCCTCTCTCATCTTCCATCATCCCCCAGGGCTGCTGTCTCGCCGCCGTGCCCCCTGCTCATCTCTCCGTCACGTGGTTTTGTGAGGAGGGGGAGGGAGCTGGTGCTGCGGTGGAGGGGGCCGGGGTGGGCAAGGGACTGCAGAGGATTTCGGACAAGTCGTCCATGATACAGGTCTCCTTGGGGTCGATCAGGTTGAATTCCCTTACGAAAACGATGAAATGTGCATACAGAGTGTTCAAGTGGCCGTGCAGGTCCAGAGCCACTGTCTCCTTAAAGTGCGCCCAGTAGAGGTGAGCCAGCACGTGGAACAGGTACCGGCAGATCTTCTTTACCAAGGACTCAAACGAGTTGGGAAACTCTTTGCCTAAAAGGAGAAAACAAAAGCAGACAAGAGAGACTGGTTTATGAACAAGCATCACGAGACAGAAAAAGACAAAGAAGGTTAAGGGTTAACTCTGCTATTGTGTCATAGTCATTTATTTATTTTTACTGATGACACGCGCCGTGACAGGGCAGGACTAAACAAAGCCTGTTTTGGTGTCAGGCAGAATAAGGTTAGTTTTACTACATCTAGCTGAAGTACTTGTTACAAGTCCCGGTCAGAATCCAAAGACCAGATCCAGAAAATTTAATTTCCGTTATGTATCTTAAAACTCCCAGGATTCTCGGCCCCTTTTAGTCCACTTTTCAAGTAGAATTACAAAAAACAACATGAATTTATGGGAAATATTTCAACAGATGTCAAAGTTTAACCAAGGAACCTGAAAAAACAAGGAGGAAGGTTGCATGATGGGCAAACTGACTGGCTGATGAAAGGACGGACGGACAGACGGACGAATGTATGAAGCGATGGATAAACTAACGGACAAATGGATTGACAAAAAGATGGATTGAAAGACAGACTGATAGATGACTGGATGGAGGGACAGGAGGACGAACAGATAAATAGAAAGAAAGCTGTATGAATGGGTAGGTAAAAAAGATGGCTGGATGGATGATGTACCTATGGATAAGAGACTGCTGGATGTAGGAATGATTGACAAACAGATGCTTGGATGGATGAAAAGATGGATGGAACATACGGATGATAGACGGGCATACAGAAGGATAGATTCAAGTTTTAGACAATGATATGGAATAAAGCCTGAAAATACAATTATATATATATATTTTATATTCCATTTAAATATATTTTATCTTCATAAAACCTAAATTAAATTTCATACTTAAGCAGACTTCTGAGGAAACTATTACATTTCTACACCTGCAGGGGGCAGTGAAGCATGAGTTAGAGGTCCTGTCTGCCTGCAGACAGAAGTACACTCACCATATTTTGTGGGAAAGATTTCCTCATCTGTGACCAGTTTCTGACAAAGACTCATTACAAAGTCGACGTACTGTGGAGCAGTGCACTTCGTCTTCTTTCCCCTCTCGTCATACCAGTAGTATATTCTGGAGATAAAGACAATCATCATGTAAAACACTGTTATCTGAGATTGAATATGTTGGTGACACATCTGTGTTACTCTAAATAAATATATAAAAAGATGCCTGTGGCAGCTGAGACAAAAACAACTGCACTTCCTGGACTAACAAGGAGATGAATAACACGTTAGCCGCTGATGAGACATAATTAACCTATGAAACAATCACCTGCTGTATCCTCAGTCAGGAAAAACCCAAATGACTTTCAGAATGAAACAATGCTGATAAAACCTTCCACGGAGCTAAATAAACAAACTAGGTTTAGGTTTTCCAAGTCCAACTGAACCAGGTTCCCAGTGATGGACGGGTCACTGATCTCTCCTACATCCATCCCCAGGTTCAGGCCAGTCTAACATTTCGGTACCGACTGCCCCAGATATCCGCAACGGTAAGTAAACTGTTTGAAAGCACAGGTAACAAACGGTCAAAAAAAGATTGGGCAGACCTGAGATCAGTCAGGAGAAGTCACCTGACAGACTTTAGCAAGCTAACGATGAGTCAGACAAAAGAAACAGGACGAGTAAAGAAACAAAGGATGATCTCACAGAGCTGAAAGGGGTTGGTTAACTGGCTGATAAAATGTGAGTACAGGTGTTGGTAAGACGTAGGTAGGTGTGTGTGGGAGGTGGTGGGCTAGACGTTACAAATCTCGAGTAAACCTGCAGGAGGAGACCTACTGACCACAGCAATCATAACACACTCACACTGCCTTGCAACAGAACTTGTTCCACATTTTGTTAACCACAAACTCAGGTGTGTTAATAGGGATTTAGAGTAATAGACCAAAACAAAGTAGGGCATGATTGCAAAGTAGCAGGAAAGGAAATTTGGCATAAATATTCTTTTTTACAAATAAAAATATAATCTTAGCCCCCTTCACACTGATAGCCCTAAATAAATTCTAGGAGAACCAACGGCCTTGAAAAGTCATCTTATTGGTAATATTAGTGTAATTTAATCCAAATATAAATACAGCTGTTCTGTAAAGGCCTCAGAGAACATCAGCAAACACACAGCACCATGGAGACCAAGACATGCCAGACACAGGTCAGAGATGCAGTTATGACGGTTTAAAGTGGGGTTAGAGTATAAAATAAAACCCAAAGCTTCGAGCATCTCATGGACCATTTAATCCATCATCTGAAAATAGAAAGACTGTCACCACTGCAAACATACCAAGACATGGCAGTGCACCTACACTATCAGGCCAGGCAAGGAGAAACGGCCAAGAGGGCCATGGTAACTGGAGGAGCTGCAGGAATCCACAGCTCAGGTGAAAATCCGTTAATAGGAAAATGATTAGTTTTACACACCACAAATCATTCTTTATACAGACGAGTGGCATAAAGGAATGGTACATTTGAACAAAAATTAAATAAGAGGTTCAGTTTAATATGTGCCACAAGCCATGTAGGGGACATGGAAAGGTAGAAGTTTAACTTTGGTCACGAGACCAAAGTTAAACTTCTTGGCCTACATACAAATCTCTATGTCTGGTGAGAAATTTATTCTGCACGTTATCCTGATCACACCACCACCATCTTTGAGGTCATAAGTTCATGCTATGGGGATGCTGTTCTGAAACAGGGAGAGGGAAGCTGTTCGGAGTTGATGGGAAGAGGGAAAAAGGACAATACAGGGCAATCCTGGAAGATTGTTAGAGGCTGCAAGAGACTGGGTGGAAATGTTCCCCTTCCGGCAGGACAACCACCCTAAATATGCAGCCAGAGCTACAGTGTAATGTTTTAGATCAAAGCATACTCATATTGTGGGTTCGATTCCCCCTCTCATATGACAATGAGCCCCTGGGCGAGGCATTTAACCCCAAGTTGCCTACCAGTCTACGTATCGGTGGATGAAAGTGTGTGCGTTAATAAGTGCGACTGGGTGAATGAGGCTCTTGTGTAAAATGCTTTGAGCGGTCAGTATGACTGGAAAACCATTTAAGAACGGCCCAGTCAAAGTCCATATCCCAATCCAATTAAGAATTCCAAAGCAAGAATTGGAAAACCATTGAAAAACAATAATGTTCACAGCCACTAGATGTGCAAAGTTAGGAGAGACATTCTCTAAAACACTTGCAGCTGTAAATGTTGTAAAAGAGGTTCAACCATTTGCTGACAGAGTGGTGAATATATTTATTAGATTTTATTCCAAAAACTTTAAAAAACTTGCATCGTGTCCTTCCTAGTCCACAGTCATGCCACCAGTAAATTATTGTGACATTTGTCGTTATAATGTGACAAATTTAAGAAAGTGCAAGAGTTGAGAATACTCTTAAAGTACTATATTCACACAGACTTTGATGCACTGTGTAAAGTGCAAACAGTGCAGATGTAATGCAAATATGGCCATTAGCAGTACTCAACCACACTCTAAACATGTTCTAATTATATTTCAGGAACAGTTAAGTTTCATTACTTTCAAACTGCTTTAAAGGGAAAATCTACATTCAAAAGATTTTATCGCTGCTTGCTGAATCTAAAATGGAACCAGCTAAGTGAACCCAACAATGAACACACAGAGTACTTTATCCGCCCACCCATACGGAATGGGCCTAAAAGAGCTGCTAAATGGTACCATTCCCTCAAAGATCATGGAAACATTTTCCTCCAAAAATAGAGCCGAACTGTGCCCGTGGGCAGGGGCACTGACGCTGCTGCGACTGTGGCTCCGTCAGTGCTTTACCACAGAAGGAGAGGGGGGGTGCCAGGTCCTGCCTGGGGCAGGAAAGGGTGGGGTCCTGCACAACAGGCAGCAGAGAAAGGTAGTCATAAATATAAGCCTAGTGCTGCAAACCGGATAATTAAATCCAGAGAGGAGCTATACGACTAAAGTATACTCAAAACTAGTTTGAACTGTATTTCTTCTTGATTCAATCATTCGTTTTCTTTTCCACGGCTCAATGATCTTGGCAAATAAAAAACACGAGGCTCTGACATCTCATGCGCTCACTTCCGCAGGCGAAGCACGTTTGTTTCTTCCATTCCTCTTAGGGTGTACGCTAGGAATAGCAGCTTCAGGTGACAGCAGTGGAAAAATCCACTGTTGACTGAGAGGGCAACTCACTAAGCTTCCTTTACACAGAAAAGCTACCATGTTGTCATTTGTCAATGGTGTAGATGGGTTTGTCAGCTTCTTTTTCCAATGCAAGCATGTGGGTGAGCTGTTGCAGATTGGTTAATATGTTACATGCACCTGCAGACTGCAGGCTATATGTCAGGAGCTGTTCAGAGAGCTTTACAATGTGTAGCTGATCAGGTTTTACCACCATTTAGCACACACAGAAGACCTCTCTTTGCAGACTTATGAAGGATAACAGAACCACACCCTGACAGGACAAACTAGATAAACTTACAGTAAATCACCTCCCTTCATGCTAAGATGTTATGCTTACAGTCCAAGGCACACAGTGGCTATAACCTCTGCTAATTACTGCGATGAAACCTCTTTAGCTATTGGTGGACAATTTTTCCGATGAATCAATTAATAATCGTTTAGCAAAAGGTGGTTAATTAGATTTTTTTTTAACAGAATTTGAACCAGGTGAAGCTAAAACTATGCCACTTGAGTTCTAGATAAGGCATATTTACAGACATCATGAGAGGACTAAGAGAAATAGGCCACTGTGACATCATATTCACACTACAGGGAAACAGTCATGGATCACCAGTCAGAACTTCCTGCAAACTCTGGTTATTAAAAAAGTACTCGTACTCATCGTCTTCCGCTTATCCAGGACCGGGTCGCGGGGGCAGCAGACTCAGCAGACGCCCAGACGTCCCTCTCTCCAGACACCTCCTCCAGTTCCTCCAGGGGGAGCCCAAGGCGTTCCCAGGCCAGCCGAGAGACATAGTTCCTCCAGCATGTCCTGGGCCTCCTCCCGGTGGGAGGTGCCTGGAACATCTCCCGAGGAAGGCGTCCAGAAGGCATCCGGTTTAGATGCCCGAGCCACCTCAACCGGCTCCTCTCGATGTGGAGGAGCAGTGGCTCTACTCCGAGCCCCTCCCGGATGGCCGAGCTCCTCACCCTATTTTTAAGGGAGTGCCCGGCCACCCTACGGAGGAAGCTCATTTCAGCCGCTTGTATCCGGGATCTCGTTCTTTCGGTCATGACCCAAAGTTCATGGCCATAGGTGAGGGTAGGAACGTAGACCGACCAGTAAATTGAGAGCTTTGCTTTTCGGCTCAGTTCTCTCTTCACCACAATGGACCAGCACAGCGCCCCCATTACCGTGGCAGCCGCACCGATCCGTCTGTCGATCTCCCGCTCCATTCTTCCCTCACTCGTGAAGAAGACCCCGAGATACTTAAACTCCTCCACTTGAGGCAGGAACTCCCCTCCAACCTGAAGAGGACAAGCCACCCTTTTCCGGTCGAGTACCATGGCCTCGGACTTGGAGGAGCTGATCCTCATCCCAGCCGCTTCACACTCGGCTGCGAACCGCCACAGCGCATGTTGTAGGTCTTTGCTAGAGGGGGCCAGCAGGACCACGTCATCTGCAAAAAGAAGAGACGAAATCCACTGGTCCCCAAACCAGACCCCCTCCGGCCCTTGGCTGCGTCTAGAAATCCTGTCCATGAAAGTTATGAACAGGACCGGTGACAAAGGGCAGCCCTGCCGGAGTCCAACATGCACCGGGAACAGGTCCGACTTAGTGCCAGCAATGCGGACCAAACTCCTGCTCCGCTCGTACAGGGACCGGATGGCCCCTAATAAAGGGCCCCCGATTCCATACTCCTGGAGCACCCCCCACAGGGTATCACGAGGGACACAGTCGAATGCCTTCTCCAGGTCCACAAAACACATGTGAAACGGTTGGGCAAACTCCCATGAACCCTCGAGCACCCTGTAGAGGGTATAGAGCTGGTCCAGTGTTCCACGGCCGGGACGAAAACCACACTGCTCCTCCTGAAGCCGAGGTTCGACTATCGGTCGCACTCTCCTCTCCAATACCCTGGCGTAGGCCTTACCAGGGAGGCTGAGGAGTGTGATCCCCCTGTAGTTGGAACACACCCTCCGGTCCCCCTTCTTATAAAGGGGGAAAACCACCCCAGTCTGCCAGTCCAGAGGCACTGTCCCCGACCGCCACGCAATGTTGAAGAGGCGTGTCAACCATGACAGCCCTACAACATCCAGAGACTTGAGGTACTCAGGGCGGATCTCATCCACCCCCGAAGCCTTGCCACTGCGGAGCTTTTTAACCACCTCGGTGACTTCAGCCTGGGTGATGAAAGAGTCCAACCCCGAGTCCCCAGCCTCTGTTTCCACCACGGAATGCATGATGGCAGGATTGAGGAGATCCTCGAAGTACTCCTTCCACCGCCCGATAATGTCCTCAGTCGAGGTCAGCAGTCTCCCGCCCCCACTATAAACAGTGTTGGCAAAGCACTGCTTCCCCCTCCTGAGGCGCCGGACGGTTTGCCAGAATCACTTCGAGGCCAACCGGTAGTCCTTCTCCATGGCCTCACCGAACTCTTCCCAGGCCCAAGTTTTTGCCTCTGCCACAGCCCGGGCCGCAGCACGCTTGGCCTCACGGTACCCGTCAGCCGCCTCAGGAGTCCCACAAGCCAACCACAGCCAATAGGACTCCTTCTTCAGCTTAACAGCATCCCTTACTGCCGGTGTCCACCACCGGGTTCTGGGATTCCCGCCACGACAGGCACCGCAGACCTTACGGCCACAGCTATGGGCAGCAGCATCGACAATAGATGCGGAGAACATGGTCCACTCGGACTCTATGTCTCCAACATCCCCCGGGATCTGGTAGAAGCTCTCCCGGAGGTGGGAGTTGAATACATCCCTGGCCGAGGGCTCCGCCAGGCGTTCCCAGCAGACCCTCACTATGCGCTTGGGCCTGCCAAGTCTGTCTGGCTTTCTCCTCCTCCAGCGGATCCAACTCACCACCAGGTGATGATTAGTGGACAGCTCAGCCCCTCTCTTCACCCGAGTGTCTAAAACATGCGGCTGAAGGTCTGATGATACGACAACAAAGTCGATCATCGACCTCCTGCCTAGGGTGTCCTGGTGCCAAGTGCATTGATGGACACCCTTATGTTTGAACATGGTGTTCGTTATGGACAATCCGTGACTAGCACAGAAGTCCAATAACAAAACACCACTCGGATTCACATCCGAGTGGTGTTTTAAAAAAGTATAAATTCAAAAATGCTTTAGATACTTTTATTTAAAAGGAATTGTTAGGGGTACCTAAAGGTGGCACCAGTGACTTTTTAAAAAGTGATACCCTAAAGTATGATTTTCTTCCCACAGAATAACTATATGACTAATTTTTCTACATCTTTAAATGTTAAATGATGCACCTACAAGAAAAGATAATCTTTTCTAAGGCTTTTACACGTCTCTACCAGCGGTGCCAATTAAAGAGGCCAGTACCATATGTGTTAATAACGCGAGGAAATTTGGGGCTAATAAAAGCAACAATAGATTCAGCCTATTATATTGAGACGTAGCCACAGTAAATGAACAACTCTCATCCTCCACGTTTCAGAATGGAAAGTTATGTAGTTCAAGGACCAAAATCTGTCCAAATTATCAGTGCCGACGCTTTTATGAGTTAACCGATCAGAACCAAATTTCTGATAAATTAACCACCATGCATTTGTTGCAGAGGTATGAATACGCCTTAACGTGTTGTAGATAACTTACGTGCTACAAGCCGTCATGGCCTGACAGGTTTCCCCAGTGCAGAACTCTGAAATGGTGCTGTACTGCAGGTTGATAAGATTGAAGAACGTTGTCGCTGTGAAACAGAAGAGACACACAGATCACAACACGGTAGCAACACCATGACATCTGCTGCAGAGGACTAAACCAGGCTGGACAAATATTACCAATTCCCCGTTATGAACAACAAGAGACAAGTGTTGTCACTTAAAAATGTCTGAGTTTCGGTTTGCATTCCCAAACAGGGAAACGAGCCAAAGCGGAGGCTGCTCACTGTTAGAAACGGTTTCACAGGTTGGATGTGTGAAACCTTGTACTTTTTCCTGGTGGGGTGACATTCCATCCGGGATTCAGTTGTTTACTTGAAGCTTACAACTTCAGTGGAAATTAACCAAAGAAATGTTTCCTTGTTGACAATATAATGATCCCGAAAAGGCATGCTTAACAACAGCAAACAAGTAATAATGCCTTCCATTAGAAAAACTACAAAACAGAACTTTTTGCATTGAACATAAAACATGCTGGGGAAAAGTCTTCTCATTCATGTTTAACCTTCACATTATGGATTATGCAAAATTCACTTTTTGCTTGTTTTTATACTTCCATTTAGGTCTGTAATGCTGCTACAAACAGTCCAAACCCATACAGCCATTTTTTGGCTATAAATATATGTTATCTTTTTCTAGAAAACGCACGGTTTCAAAAGCTGTGTAATTGTGACGCCACATTTGCACTGGCACCTGGCAATGTTACCTGAGCCCCACCCCTGACTAGCAACTGAACAGAGCTCCACACACTTGATTTTCAGGCAGATGTTCTGTTGTTTGCTGCAAAGACCAACATGTGTCCATGCACATTCTCCCGTTGTCGGATAACTGCTGGCAGCCATTTTCATGTGTATGAAGTGCTGGCCAGACACAGCTAATTTGCATAAATATGCCTTAACAGCTCTGATCTTCTGAAAGAAGCTCAAACAAAGGGAACCGAGGAGGTGAAATCTCATTATCTGAGAAAATTACATTTTTCACACAAAACCTAACATGTTTTGTATAGCCCATAGACCTATCCCAAATGTTTAAAACGAAGTATAATAGGTCACCTTTAAATATAGTGAGGGCTTATTTTGGATCATTTAATATGGATCTGCAACTTTGTAAAAGCTTATTATAACTAATTTATGTCACTTAATTATCTAACATCTTAACCGCACCAAAAAAATTATCAGAGATTGAAAATGAACAGTTTTCACTTGATAGCCACATTTTGATTGGCAGGTCAAATACTGAAAAATCACTTTCTTTATATTCATTAAATGCATCAAAAATGAAGTAAAGATAAAATAGCAGATCAACAAATAACACTTGGGATCTTAACCTGCCACGCATAATGATATTTTTAATGTCAAATTTAAATTTTACTAAAAACTCCAACGGTGCACTGAGGGTGCACCGTTGGAGTTGTTCCCACAACATGTGTTGTGTTGTGGGAACAATTTCGATGCTGTGCCAAGCCTGCGTTGTGCCAGAGGATAAGATTTGGAACGTCTTATCTCCAGAAGATAAGTGCGTGCATATTTTGAAAAAACAGCCCCAAGCCCCAAAGGGAAAACTGTACAAGTTGAGGCAAACCCTAAGCTTTCAGGTATAGTTTGTCTTAACGAGATAATATCCCCGCCTCTCATCTTAAGGCCTACTGTGTTTAATTGCTCTTTAGTGGCTTGGTAATTACATTAGTGGTTTCTTTTAGTGTTACATAACTGTCGGTTGTTGAGCTCTAGATGCTCGTACTTATCTAATGTTCTCAGTCACTCACTGTTGCTTGCTAGCCATTCGTTGAGGTCAATCTCTCTGGGCAGCACCACCAGCTCCTTCAGGTCGAATTCCAACACTCGGATTTTGGTGAACTCTGGCTCCACATACTGCTTTTTCTCTTCTGCTGGTGGTTTCTTTCCATTTGGCTTCGTCTTCGACTTCCTGTGACACAAAGAAAATGAGGACAGGTTCAAAAGCTGCAAATGTTTTTCGTTTGGGCAAATGTGATGCATTTGAGACTGAGATGTAAGACTAAATTCAGCTGTGCAGAAGGAATCCCAATAATTTATGGTGGATTCATGGAAGTTTCAGTTAAAGACACCTCATGCAAACACATTTTAACTATAGTCTCAGGTCAGATTCACAGATCTATAAAGCATGGGGAGAATGAATCCATAAACACTTTTGAGGAAGAAAAATGTTGCACAACTCAGACTTTGACAGTGACTTCAGCACAGACCACACAAAGACCCTACTGTTGCACAGAATAATCTTTACTGCCAATCTCTGACCTTACATTAGGTCGTATAACTTTCACACAGACTCCTGTCCACAGCATGTTGTGCTTCCACTGCTACTTTTAGCACAATGTCATATCACACCCTTCCTTTACTTCCAGAGCTGTAACCTTGCCTCCCTCAGGCTCCTGCCCTTCGTCTGCATCAGGAGTAGCAGGTCGCTGTGGGGTCAAAGGCTGAAAACCTCGACACATAATACAGACTGATGCCCAGTCGGCCCTCTGTACAACACTAAAGGTTGAGATCCTGCCTGATAAGTACTCTGTTCAAACATTTCCTGTCTGATTAACGACTCAGTTCCTGCTCATGGTACTCACGATGTCTCCATCCTGCTCCTGATTGGCTCATGTCCACAGTTTGTTTGGGTTTGTATGAGGAAAATGGAGACTGACTTAGCTCCTTCAATGCATCATGCTTCTGTTGATCCCACTTCCAGCCTTTCTACATTAACCTAGTCTATCTCTTACACCCACCATCTAAACGCAGCAATGGGTTCCTGAATATGCTTCCAATTTTTTCCTTCAGGGATAACAGAAGGAGGACATATGTAACCCTAGAGTCAATAGACAGTTTTAGAGGGAAGAAATGTAAGAAAGAAGGTGAAAGGAAAGGAGGAGGGGGGAGTTAAATTGACAAAAGTCCAGCTGATAACCATGGAAACAAATAAACACTTTCAAAACATGACAGGACCGAGAGGCACGGTGCTTTCTGGCATTGAGAAAGCCCTCTGCAGTTTAATTCCCTCCTCAAGAAGCGTTGCCTTGCTTTTCTACCTTGGCAAACACGGGAGGGGAATGTCAGCATGTAGCTGCACACAGGGCCTGCGGCCAGCTAACTTTGTAAACATTTAAAACCTGCCCCCCGTCCTTTTTCATGTGCTTGCAGTTGTCTAATTCATCAGACCTGGCAGAGGTAAATTGCCTTTTCAATTCCCGTGAAGCCGTTATTGACCGAGGGACCCAGACTTGCACAACCACAGGTTCTCATTTATTGTTTTTTGAAGTTTTCATCTCTCCCTCCAATCACACACCAGTTGAGGTTGCTGCAGCTTCAATTAAAATTCAAGGACGCTAAAGGTAACATTGGTGGCTGGTGATTACTTAATTCCCTGGGATTCATTTTCCCAACATCTAATCTTGGACTGAAGGATTTTCTTTTTGTTTGGACTACTGTGCGGCTGCCATCTAACCTTTTAAAACATCCAAATTTTCAGGGTCGAAAGCTTCAGTCCATTTCCTTTCATCTGTCCTAATTCACTGTTTAGAATGTCTGTCATTTCTCCATCTGATCAAACGATCATTCTCCACCTGCTCATGAGGGTGCAGACCGATTCATGTGGTTGTCTGCTGCGAAATACATGTTCTATCATGTGAAAGGGTTTTCCCAAGGAACGAGCTTCAGCTGCCGATACTGTCAGCTCTCATAACTCTCTAAAGGTTTTTGCAAAGCATCTCGGAAAAACTGACCAACGCTTATCAAAAGGGTCCTTTTAAAAACAGTGTTTCACACCCATTTCCGGCTCTGCTCTACTCTAAGCAGCTTCATTATTTTCCAAACAAACTCCTCCATTTCTAGCGTCCATACTTCTAGGTGGGGGGATGAAATTGTTAACTCATTACATTTATTTTAGGGTACAGAAAACTTGCCCTACACCAGCACTTATCTGGGCATGCATAGCACAAAGATTTGACTGTTCTTGGTAAAAGCTTTTACCATAAAAGGCTTCAGATGTCTCTTTTTCCACACCAGATCTGGGCAGAGCAGAAAGCAAAATTTGAGAAAAAGTGAGGTCAGGCACATGTTTTTGGACTGTAGAGAGCCACAGCCTGTCTGGCACCAGTAGGAGTAAATCCATGACGATCTAGGAAAGCTAATCAAACCACCACCTCATATTTTAACCGAGGGTGGTGTTTACTTGTAAGAAGAACAGGGAAATGGGTAAAGACACACCAATAAATCAGTCTGATTTCCCCTTTAATCTATAAACAATTCAACCAACAGCGTGTTCTTTGGGTGGAATGGGTCAAAATTGTACATTAAAGGCCAAGTTCTCAAAGAAGATGGGAAATTGGTCAGAGCTACACTAGAAAAAGACATTTATTGTTGGGTGATACAGAGGTCAGAGCAACCGACCCGACAGCTGTTCAACTCGGAATGTTTGTCACTTTCCCCCTCTCACTTTTCCCAGCAACACCACCTCCCCCTTTACTACCTTTCCTCTTGTGTCCCCCACTAAACACACACACACACACACACACACACACACACACACCTGTGCCTTTCACAGAAGCCACACTCACTTTTCATGGTCCAGCTGGTCCCAACAGCTGCGTCCAACCCCAGCCTTATCCAACCAGACCCTCCGAGATAACCGACAAGAAGCGAGTTCTGTCTGGTTTGAGAAGCGATGTTTGTTCAAGCGAGTGCGCGTCCAGCGAAGGC
Source organism: Girardinichthys multiradiatus (assembly GCF_021462225.1). Classification (NCBI taxonomy): domain Eukaryota; kingdom Metazoa; phylum Chordata; class Actinopteri; order Cyprinodontiformes; family Goodeidae; genus Girardinichthys; species Girardinichthys multiradiatus. The sequence continues at coordinate 38,005,100 of NC_061795.1, read as the reverse complement.
AGTTCAAACATTCATCTGCCTAGCCTCCGGCTGCTGCAAATATTTGTCGCTCTATGTGGCAAACGAGGGCTAGCTGGGTACAGCTAGGTTAAAAATGAAGAGCAAAACCCAATCCAGTCTTTTTACCAAAACCTGGTTCCAATTTATCCTGGAAGCACATCCCAGAGGCATGCAGAAAATTCAGCTTAAGTGCTTTCATAAAAGTATAACAATTTGCACCTGAACAGCTCCCTCTTCCCTAAGCCCTTGGACTAAGATTAGTGCTTTAGGCTCATCACTTTTTATTAACTTTATTTTGTATGGAAACTATTTTACTGAACTGACACCTGTTTAATAACCTCCATGTAATGAATTTCCCCTGAAGCTTGGGGCTCCTGCCAAGCCAAATATTGCACAACCGTTGCCTAAATTGGCTCTGTGGATGGAAGGGGTGTTTAAGTACTGGCATATGGATGCACTCAATGTAGTCCAAAGAAAGTAACACTGACAACCATCTTATCTCAAAGTTCTCTCATACTCAACACTGTACAAAAGATTTAAGGGATTTTTCTAAATATTTCATGAAATAACTAACCAATGAAAGCCCTCTTCACAAATAAAATGCAGTCGTGTTAAAAAGGCAAAGCAACAACAGTTTGGGGTGTTGTTTTAAAATGAACGGGATATATTCATTCTAATTTAGTCACGTCTCTAAATAAATGTGGTGTTTATGATACAGTCAGGGGTCCGATGGCTTACAAGATCTTAGAGATCATCTGCCTGTGATAAACCCAGCAACTGTCAGCTAGATAAATATGGTAATTATTTCAAAACTGCAATAAAAGAAGTGACTGAATGACCCAGTTTGTAAAAAGAGCAGTGTTAGGAACTTCAGTTGTCCCTGGGCCACTAATCTACTTTGACGGTCCACACCAAAAGACTCTTTTCACCCTGAAAACCACAAACACAGGAAATGCAGGCAGTCCAGACCAGACCGGAGCTAAACCGCAGTAGCCATCACAGTGGCTAAAAAAGGGACATGGCTTTGGACTAAATAAATACTCAGCCCTGTGTTGCTCAACTCTATGACACAAAGTAGTAGTCAGAGTAGTTTCTCTACATTCAGCATAGTTTTAACTAATTACAGACAGACAATCAAGGAGTTTTTAGCCGCTAACGTTAGCCATCCCAGTTCTGACGATCCCACATTCCCCTGGCCATTCTGTCCTACATCCCATTCACAGACTAAGGACCAATGGTGTGCACAGGGGAACCCCCTGCCTGCACCATAATGGGGTCTCATCAACATCACAACACACATGTATGTGAAGATGGGGGATCTGCGACCCAAAGAGACAAATTGATTCCTTAAGGATTTTAAATGTAAATTTAAAAGCAGGAATATGAGGTACAATAATGTTTCTCTGCATGCTTTCTGTAAATCTAAAAAAAATTAGTTGATCAGATGGTTAAATGTGATGCATGGAAGAAGAGTTTCTGTTTTTCCCTAACTGTTCAAGCTGTTTAGATTTTATGAGGGTAGATCGTTGCCCTCAAATGGGCCAAAGTCTAAGTTTATTTCTCCATCTTTCCCGCTTGTCTTTATAACTGCTTCCAACTTAAAAGGTATTCAACAATTTACTGGAGAAGGACACACATTAAAAGATACGCTATAACCAGGTTAATAACCCTTATCATTCTTATAAAACGCCTAACTTTCTTCCTTGTAATCATTGGCAAAGTCACTTTTGCTTTTGTTTTCCCCTCAAGAAATGTGTCAAGCCTCCTGACTTGAATTTGATTCTGTTGTATTTCCTCAGTGAGTTGCTGATTTCTAAATAACGACGTTGGCCTTCCTGAATAATAGGTGTAGCAAGACTTGCTACTACCTGTTGCTGGTCGTGTAACAAACATGACGGCATAGAATAATCCTTCAGTTCAGCTCTCTGAATTCTGCTTACACAATGTTAGGAGATCCAATTTAATGAATGATAACCTCACCATCAATATTCACACTACTACTGTGCTGCAAAAGAATTCATCTTAAGGCATTTGCCCCTTGGCCTGCTGCTGGAAAAACACACCTCTTCCCTGACTTGAAAGGTAAGAGGAAACTTCTTGGCATTCACAAGAAAGCCTGTCCCCTGAAGGAACAAAGTCAAAATGGTGACTAAATTAGGAACAGACAACAATCAATCAGCAACTGATTGACTTTTAAAAGGAAAATCGTCCAAACACCAAATACCTTACTTTCTGTTCGATTCACATCCCACTAGCTGCAGCAGAACCTTCTCTTTATGAGACTATATCAGGAATTGGTAGTAAATGTTGAGAATCAAATTAATGGGTCAGACTTCAAAGAAAACCAGGAAATCGGTAATGGCCAGGAAGCCCGATCGGTGCATCTTTGGTAAGAATGGTTAAGTTTGGAGTTGGATTGGAGTTAAATGGAATACTAGTTTGTCAGACAACCACATTTACATTCGTTAAGTGTGAACGCAGCTTCATCAGTTTATAACCTTTAGAGGGCAGTGGATAGAACGCATTCTACAAAATCAAGTTTTATGCACATAAATATAGATTAAAGTGTTTACAGATAGGAACAAAACTGGTTTTATGATGTAGAAAAATAGCAAATATGACTAATGTGTTTTACCTTTAGTCCTATAACATTTTTATTAACATTTAGTTTTTAAGACAAAACATGTGATGCATCCTTTAAATCCTCCATTTTCCACCCAAAATATTTACTTCTAAAATATTTCTTTTTTTAACTTGTTGCCTAAAAAAAATGCTCTGTAAATATTCTCCTTTTTTAAATGTCACCAGTTATAGCTTCCTCAAATACTTCTAAAATATTTCTTTTTTTAACTTGTTGCCTAAAAAAAAATGCTCTGTAAATATTCTCCTTTTTTAAATGTCACCAGTTATAGCTTCCTCAAATAACAACCCCCAACATGTGAATAAAAATCTATACTTTGATATAAAAATCTTTTCCCTTTTTCTTCTCTTCTAACCTATCACTAGAGATTTCCAATTTAAATATTTCCTCTTCTGTCACCAAAGTCCTTTCTCCCTTAAATATATCGTTAGACTACATCAGAAAGGTGTTCCATTAGTCTTGGTCGTATCGAGTCTTTTTAGGGAGAACAGGAAAAGAAAGGAGACTTCCTGGCAACTTTTCTCCCCTCTTCATTGTCTTCATCACTGCGGTGACCCCCCGGAACCAGGGGCTCTTGTGTAATTACTGAAACACTGAAGCGACGGGGGATTTATGGCTCGCTACCGAGGCGCTAGTTTTCGTATCTGGAGCGACGCAGACTCACTGATACGTGGCGTAAACTCGCGTCCATATGCGAAATAAAGCGCTGTTTCTACAACAGTTTCGGTAAAAAACAAAAACGTTTAGTCGACTAAGAGTATTTGGCATACAACATACAACTGTAACAAAAATAATGTAATAAATTCCTCCCAACAGTTAAATTAGAACTTAAATTAAAAAACAACATGCATTACCTTAGAACTTTACCGACTGCCTGAATCACCATTTTCGCTGTTAACGGAGGTCTCGGGTTTTTGTGAGGGTGCATAACTTATCTCAACAAGCGGAGCAATAATCTCCAACCATAGCCTACAAACATAAAAAATATTTCAAGACGTATCTCATTGAGGTCCGAGGAATTAAAAACCTCGGCTCGGTTCCACAGACACTTGTGATGTGATCCAGGAGAAGGAAAAACTTTGAGTAGACTTCACAGAAAATCCTCCCACCCCTGCTCCGTTACTCTCGTCCAATCAGAGAGCAAGAACAAACGTAGGGGGCGGGTCGCAGTGACGTCGAAATCTGCCCATGTGGACGTAGATTGGTGGTTAGAATGTAGCAACAGGTGGTCGGCTTCTAACTACCGACTAGCGAGGTGGAAAAGGTGCAGCAACGTTTTATGCTCGTGTTGTAATATGAACAGGTTTGCACACTGCCTTGCTTTTCTCATCTCAAAGGCGGCTCATTTTAAATGAGGAAAACAGTTTATGATCCATCCACTTGTTATAATCTTTTTCAATGTTTTCCTTCATTAAATTTGTTTTAAAACACCTTGTATCAGCGTGGATAAGCAAGCTAAAGATTGTATTAAAAGTTTGTAAATAGAGAGTAAAGAAATTAAGAAAAAAAAAAAAAAAACTGCAGTCGAAATAATTATCAGGGATTTGCCTCTCTGTGTAAGTGAACAGTGTAAGTGTGGTACAGGGCCTGCAAGGTGACATTCCTCCTTTTTATTCTCAAACCTTACCCACACTCCAGTTCTGAACCCAGTTAGACGTGTTCATGCATGACTGAGGAACCAGTGAGGGAATCCAGCTGGCTTGTATACTTGTTGCGGGGCATGGTTATTGCTCGATGGAATTGTTTGGAGACTTTTCATTTTAACATAATTTAAGGCACAAGTAAATTATACATTCTAATTACACTGTCAGAGAGCTAACAACACTTGGGCACAAAATGAACAAGAGATTATGAAAACTCACTATAAGTTGCACTCATGGGAAAATTACAACTGCTGTTGCCAAACTATCATTCCCCCTCACCGTTGTTCCCTTTAATTTTTGCCTGACAGCCACACGGCCTCTTATTCTCCTTCGTCTGCTGCACTGTTGACACATTTCTGCTGCTTTTCTTGGTTTATTTTTGTCACCTCTTGCAATCATTGTCGCATCCACAACAACTGGGGGGTCGGTGTTATGGCTGCACATGTGGCAAGTACAAGACCGACAATCTACTGGAGCACAGAAACTAATCTGTGCAATCTGCAGAGCTACAGTAAGAGCATTCCTTATAGGAGGTTTGGGGCAAGTAGATGCATGAGGCTTTGCTTTCTGAAGGTCCTTCCTGTTTGATCCAAAAAGAACCCTGAAGAATTCAGAACAATGACTTGATGGTATGGTACAGAGGCCGTACCATGTGGGTTCCTGTGCATTCTCAGAGGAGCTTAGTCAGTGACTAAGGATGAGGGAGGATGCAACAGCCCATAACCAGATGTGGCAATGGTTTGTGTTGGCAGCCTGCTTTCTCAACAATAGACAATACTTTTCTAATACCTTGAACATGCATCTGTACGACCATATTAAAAAGCTTACAGTAATATAATTTAAAAGTGATTAGTGCAAGTTCAGAGGGGTGCAAAGGTTCAGCTGTGAGCATCAGTTACAAGTTACTACACACAATATAAACAAAAAAGTACAATTTCATGGAAAAGTACAATAAGTAAAACTTTTTTTTATCTAGACAATGCTGAAAAAGGCTCTTTATGCCATGCATCTTTATAAACTGGAATATCATCTAAAATAAACTCAGTAATTCAGCACAAAAAGGAAAATTTAATTGATTCTTTACAGAGAGAGGTTTATTCTTTTTCTGTTCATTTTGACAATTATGGCTTACTATTATTAAAAACCGAAAATGAAATTCTGCAGATGATCAAATACTAGATCAAGCCGATAAAAAAAAAGGATGCTGCAGGATTGTCACTACTGTTAAAAAGTATGTTCCTGCACTGTACGGTACATGCATTCGGGACTCGGTTGGGGACTCCTATGCATGAATTACTGCATCAATGCAACGTGGCATGGAGGTGATCAGCCCTTGGCTCTGTTGAGGTACAATGGAAGCTCAGGTTGCTCTGACATCAGCCTTTAGATCATCTGCACAGTTGGCTCTGGTGTATCTGATCTAACTCTTGACAATAATCCATAGATTCGGTATGGGGTTCAGGTCAGGCCAGTTTGCTGGTCAATCAAGCACAGGAACACCATGGTCACTGAAAGAGCTTTTGGCACCTTTGCCAGTGTAGACAGGTACCAAGTCCTACTGGAAAATACAATCATCTACATAATATTTATCAGAAGAGAGAAGCAAGAAGTACTCTAAAATATCCTGGTAGACAGCTGCCTCGACTTTAGATTTGATAAAACCCAGCTGACCAACACCAGCAGATGACATGGACCCAAAATCATCACTGATCATCCAATGGTTATAATCAGTCTGACAGAGGGAGGTATCCCAATCCTTGTGGTTTTTAGTATAACAATGACCATCGGTGGGACCCTTTGTGAGCTGCCTTGAGACGACATTGTTGTAAATAAGCGCCGCTTAACTAAATAATCTGAACTGAAACTATCTGTGTAGTTATGCTGCTATAGGCTTAGGCTGCTGAAGGACATAACGACCACTTTCATCCTCTTCGCTACATTCTCACACTACTCTCCAATTTTGCATTATTTGCTGTTATTTCAGTTTTTAACTTCATTTTCTCTCTCTTTTCTCTTCCTAGAAGCTACACCTGGCCTGGCTCTGTGCCTGCCTGTGACACCTTTCTGGAGAGGGGAATCGTCCGAGCTTCTGCTGGCAACAACTTAATGCTCACCCTCTACCGATGATCCACATAGCCCTGTCTTTTAGTGTTTAACCCTTTCTCTCTCCTAGACATGGAAATTGACTGAGCTTTTACTGTAACTAATTATATGTGCTCTCTTTCAGACTCTAACATTGAAAACCGGCTCAGAGTTTATCTGTTCTTTCTTTCTAGGTGAAACGACTAAAGGAGCTACATCCATTAACATTTACTTTTCCTTCCCATAGAAAGTACTTCTGGATCAGTGCTTCTGTGTTCTTTTTGTGTCTCTGCTCTGTTCTCTCAAACCCCGTCGGTCATGGCAGATGGCCGCTCACACTGAGCCTGGTTCTGCTGGAGGTTTCTTCCTGTTAAAAGGGAGTTTTTCCTCTCTGCTGTCGCTACATGCATGCTCAGTATGAGGGATTGCTGCAAAGTCAACACCAGTGACTGTCCACTGTCTCTACATGCTCATCCGGGAGGAGGGAATGCTGCAAGTCACTGAGTGGATGCAATCTGCTGGGTTTCCTTAGATAGAAAAACGTTTTATCCAATTTGAATAAAAAGCTAACTCCGACTGCACTGTTCAATTAATTGGATTAATTGGAATGTATGTACCTGACTGTTGTGAAGTGCCTTGAGACAACATGTGTTGTGAATTGGCGCTATATAAATAAAACTGAATTGAATTGAATCATCTGTAAAGACAACTTTAGGCCAATGAACAACAGTTTAGCCCTTTTTCTCCTCATCCCAGGTAGGACGTTTCTGATGGCTTTGGTTCATGACTGGCTTAACACAAGGAATGTGGGAGTTGTAGTCTTGATACAACCCTCTCGAGGCTGTAGTTTACCTAGTTACTGAATTATGGGTTTCAATAGCTTTAAGCCATAATCATGCAAATAAACAGAAATAAAAGCTTGAAATATCGCACAAAGTTTGAGTTGGTACCTGTAACGAAAAGGTGTTTTACAGAGTAACAAAAAAGTCCAAAGAAACAAATTTAAAGAACATATAAGACAATAATATGAGCGCTACAAGTCAAACTGATTACAATGTTGTTTTCATCTATAAATCACAACAAGGAACGATGCATAGACTGAGAAACTGTTATGGAAATCCCAAGCTCAGGGTCCTTGTGGTCACCTAAAATAGAAGACATGCATTCAAGATAGGAGAGTCTTCACTCAATCCAGCATGATAATTACAGAGTGGGGGCTATTTAACATTGCCTTATATTAAGTAGTTAGCATGTTTGTCCTTTTTATATGTAAGCAGGTGGAGACAGAGACAATGCCATCCAAATGAGCCCTGCATGTGTGTTTGACGTTAGTGGAAACCAACGGCCACATTCCTTTGGTCTGGCAGACAAAGGTTTCCTATTTCTGCTCTCATCACAATCACCTTTCCTCTCCTCACTATATACATAAAACATAGCATCACTTACTTTCTACCTGATCTACCTAAACTAAATGTAGGTTTTATTCTTAAGTTCAAAAGCAATCTAAAGCCAGTGTCAGAGATGTGTGCAACCAAGAAAAATGGAAGAGAGGTTAAGATAAAAGGTTGGTTTGCATCATTCTGCTTCAATAAAATGTAGAAAACACAAAATATGATGAATAAATTAAGGTAGTTTGGTAAAGCATCTATAAATACCAAAAGGTCTGGACATATCAAGAAAAAAATGCCACAAAAAAGCTGAGAAAAACAAAAACCATCTATGGAAACATTGACATTACTATCCATGTGACAAATGATATGTTTAGCTGCAATCTGATGACGTTAGAAAAAGGAACATTTATGCCAATAACTGATGTAACATATACATGAAAGTATGCAAAGGCAGTTAGGGAGAAAACTTTAAAAAAAATTCTAATGAATGCAACACTGACGTCATAACACACCATTTAGATGGTGACCTGTGTTAATTTAAAGGTTAAAATAACAGGTTACAGGCTGCTGCAATTTTTAACGACCTAGAAATAGGAAAAAATTTAACTATGCATCTTTAACTAATGATATACCTGTCATTAAGATGAAAGGGATTCATTTATGGGGAGCATTTGGTACGAAAAAAAACCCAACAACACATTAACGAGAACTATTCTGTTCAGTGCCAAATATAAGGCTCACTGGCTGGCTCAACAGGTTGGGTCTGAAAGTCTGCTGACGAATTCCACCAGCTTTAAAACAAAGAAAATAGCAGTGATTCAGGGCGAGCAGCAGATTAATCACAACTGTTGACAAGGTGCCTTGGAATCCTGCCAGCAGCCTCTTCCAATGCCACCATTAGGACACTGCAGCCCATCACACCTGGGATCTAAGTGATAGGATAGGAGTCCAACTATGTTTAACACAGAGTCAGAGAATAAAAATCAGACTCTGTCCGAGCTGGCCTTTAGGACCTTTGGCATTCTGGACTTGCGGGCATGTGTTTAGGTAAGGTCTTAGTCATTGAAAACAGTGCAGCCGGTAATTCTTCAGAGCCCAGTGGGTTTCTGTATGCCCAGAAAAAGGTCAGCAGTTTCACAAAACACTACATACTGAACTGAATGACCTGCACGGCTATATGAAATCCAAAACTATTGAGCAAAGTGTGGAGTTTGCTTGTCATAATAGGAAACTATAATAAAGTTTAGAGATGCACAGAGAAATCAGAGAGCGACATGAATAGGACAATTTTTAGTTTATTCACTTGGGACCAGCTGCTCGGAAATTCAAAAATTGCACCATAGTGTTGAGATTTTTATCACCAGGTTGTAGTAACAAAACCTTTGGGGGTAGACAATGTTAAGGCCAATTTATGCTCCCTTTTTGCATGTAAATAAGTCCGCCCATTAGTAATGTTGTCAAATGCCACTGTTCTCATTCTTAGAATGTGTTAAAAGTTGGCATGGTTGTAAGCAATGTCACCACTAGAGGACAGTTCTGGGTTAGCCTCCGAATTCATAGGAAAATGGTAGGGATGCATGATATCTCTATTGGCATTGACATCGGTATTGGCCGATGTTGGTCATTTTTTAACATATCGGTATCGGTCCGATATGGAAAACTGGGCCGATTATAATAACCGATATTTATTACCATGTTGTTGCTGTTTGTGTATGGGTTTCTGGAGCGGGAGGGGAGGGGGTTGGGCCATGTCGCTTTGGATTGTTTGGGCATGTGACAGTGGTAGTGATGCAGGGCAGGATGGTAGGGTGTTTAACTGAGCAGAGAAGCAATGTCAACAGTATGGTCATTTTTTAATAGTGTTTAAAGGGTAATGAGATATATAGGACATATAATATCGGTAACCGGCCATAACAGCGATATCAATATTGGATATCAATATTGGATATTGATATCGGCCTAAATTTTTATATCCATGTGTCTATAGAAAATGGTGACGGTGGAGGAAATCTTAATGTACATTCTTAGAAAAAGGCCTAAAAACAGGCCTAGCAATAGGCGGAGGTGGTCTATGTGGCTGTTAAATGCATTGTGGCATGTGGATTGAGAAGTTCCACCATTTCTATCATCCTCTTCTTCTTCCTTCCTTTTGCTAATCGCATCAGAGCTATACTGCATCACATTGTGCCCAGGATTACTAATGGTATTGCTCCATCTATTGTGTTTGGGTAAGGATCTTCAGGCTCCTTGATGACAAACAAAAACTATACCTTAAATTAATGCAGAAGAATCAGCCTGTATGAGTCTGTGCACCTAACATTAAGCATAAATGAACCTTTACTGTGAAGGAGACTCAAACTCACAGGAATCACAGATCTAAGAAGCTATTTAAATGAAATTATTTTGTAGAAACTGTCAAAACATGCCTGCAATTCTTTTATGAAGCGAGAGAGGGCAGGAGAGAGCAAGACTTTTAGCAGATAACAGGAAGGCTGAACATATTATAGCCAAGTTTCTCCATGTTACTATTTTGTTATCCGTTAGTCTGCACTACTTTTCTGAAGTGAAGAGAATCAGAGCTGCCTGGATCAGAGCTGGAAAACTGACAAGGGACAGATGGGCTGGTCCTACCAAGCACAGCCAGTTGTGATCAGAGGACTTCTCAGCAAAAGGCTTCCAACAAGAAACCTTCACAAGAAAAATGATTTCAGAGGTTGGGATATCTAACAGACGAAGGAGAATGTTGAAGCAGATACTATAGCCACGCTGTTCAGCGTATTTGATGGGAAAAGATCGCCAAAGCAAAGATTGTTGCTGCTGTTGCTAAATGGATCAAGGCTCAGCAGGTGAAAGTACATTCAGATATTGGATATTATTGTTAATTATTTAATAATAATAATCTGAAATTATTATTACTAAAATAAGATAAATTACACACGCATACAATATATTTAAATAAATGTTTTTATAAAGATTCTAATACTGCTCTGTGCTGCTCAGCTTCGCCTCTGGTTGTTTCACTCACTGCCGTATATATACTGTAACTTTGGATTTACGCTGCATCTGCTCCAGTCCTCTGCGAAGCCTGGGGGAGCTCCAAGAACTATATGCAGATAGTGCAACAAAAGCCAGCGATAAATGAGGAAGCAAACCCATAACAAGTCATTCTGTGGAAGTTAAACCAGTAAAACTGCTTCATTTTTTGTTTTATGCATCCAGATATTTTCCTGTTTTCTTCTACAATGGGTGGAGCGTAGCTATATTTGTTGCTTACCTAACTCAAATAACCACTCGTTACAACCAAAGGTATGCAGAAGAGCATCTCTGAATGCACAACACGTCGAACCTTGAGGCGGATGGGCTACAGCAGCAGAAGACCACACCGGGTGCCACTCCTGTCAGCTAAGAACAGGAAACTGAGGCTACAATTCCCACTGGCTCACCAAAATATTGGACAATAGAAGATTGGAAAAACGTTGCCTGGTCTGATGAGTCTCGATTTCTGCTGCGACATTCGGATGGTAGGGTCAGAATTTGGCATCAACAACATGAAAGCATGGATCCATCCTGCCTTGTATCAACGGTTCAGGCTGGTGGTGTTGGAATAATGGTGTGGGGGATATTTTCTTGGCACACTTTGGGCCCCTTAGTACCAATTGAGAATCGTGTTAACGCCACAGCCTACCTGAGAATTGTTGCTGACCATGTCCATCCCTTTATGACCACAGTGTACCCATCTTCTGATGGTTACTTCCAGCAGGATAACGTGCCATGACATAAAGCACCAATTATCTCAGACTGGTTTCTTGAACATGACAATGAGTTAACTGTACTCAAATGGCCTGTACAGTCACCAGATCTCAATCCAATAGAGCACCTTTGGGATGTGGTGGAACGGGAGATTCGCATCATGGATGTCCAGCCGACAAAACTGCAGCATCTGTGTGATGCTATCATGTCAATATGGATAAAACTCTGAGGGATGTTTCCAGTACCTTGTCGAATCTATGCCACGAATGATTAAGGGAGTTTTGATGGCAAAAGGGGGTCCAACCCGGTAATAGCGAGGTGTACCTAATAAAAGTTGCCAGTGAGTGTATACACATGTATATATGTGTGTATGTATAAGGTCAGAATCCTGACCTTGAGAACTTTGGTGCACCTCCTTACCCCCTTCTTGCTCTGCCCTTCTCCTGTCTAAATCACTGCCAATGAGGGCCACTAGCACCACAAAATCTAAGCAAAAACACCCCCCAAAAATGTCTTGTGTGTTCACAGAACCCTAATAGACTCACAAACTGCGTCTACAGGCAAAAAAAACAAATTGTGAGTCACAAAAGGCAGTATTTAACTATCACTTCTACTTAGAAAGGTGATGACACCAAATTGTACACACCAGTTTAGACACTTACAGAGTGCCTCAAGCACCAGCATTATTTATGAAAACAAATAAAATAATCTTGTGTTGTGTCTTATTTCCCTCCTTTTTAGTTTTTCTCTCCGTTCCAGCCCACAGCATTTATCCTCCGTTGTTCTCCTTCTCTCTTCCTACTCTGCTTCATCCCTTCGTCGCTTGGCATTCCTGAAGGGGGGGGGGGCAGCATGCAAAGACATGCCTGTGCTCTTTGCACAAATACTGGCTAAACAAAGGAGAGCAGAGCTAAACCAAGTCAAGAGGATAAATACTACTAATTTGGTTAGACTGACTCTTTGTGTTTGTGAGTTTGATTATGTGCATCTTACAAGCAAACACGCTAGGATTGCAATTTCTGCTCCATTTACCACCAGCAATGAGATTCATGATAAAATACCTGTCCGCATAATTGAATCTGTTGTGACACGAATTACAAGTCAAGTGGGATCTTATTTTGAAATTTTCAGCTCTTCAGCTTCATGGCACAGATATTTTCATGTTTGCAACAAAGAGGAGACAGACTTGGATAGTCTCATTGGTTCATGGGCTTTTTGCAGGAAGACAGGAGATGAGAAATACCAGACTCATGTCCAGACATATAAATCCCCATCTCCATGGATACTCCATGGATTCATGTCAAAGGGAGAGAGTTGGAAAGGAATATGAAGGGGAAGTAATGGGAGACTACAAAAACCAAGGACAAAATGAGAATAAAGTTAAAGAGGTAAAAAAGATGGTCAGTCATGGATCACAGAGGTAAAACTCAGAGCAGAAAGACTAGTTGGATTAAAAGAAGTTTGGATCATAGGAGTGAAACAGTTTGCATCTGGGTGGGAGCCTGTCACAACATGTCCTGAGCTCCAGATGAACTCCTCCTCGCTACATTCCTGAGAAGAGGAGAGTCACTATCCATCGTACAATCTGCCATTTGGGGAGCCAAACACCTGTCAGTCAAATACAAGATCATGCACTCAAACAGGGGTTGTTTACCCATGAGTCCAATGGGTCAAGGGCACAGTCAGCCATATCAGATTTACAGTGAAACAAGGTGGAGGACAAATTTTGCAGAAGAGATAAGTAACATTCAGTAATATTCAAAAGCCTCGAGTCCCCTCATCATTTTTTTCATATTTTGCTTAATAATTTGAGCAATTGTTTTTGTTGCTTTCAGAATTTTAGAGCATTGGCTCACTTATTTTTAGTCCTGTCTCTGGACTTAGAATCAAATAAACAAATCAAATAAAAATTCTCCAGTCTGCTCATGATCTGCTTGTTCAAAATGTGATTATGCAACACCAGTAAATATGTCTACCTGCAGAATTGGGTTGAGTACAGTTTGTGTTTAAAGTTCATGTTCATATGAATGAACCTAACAGAATCACAATCAATGGAAATGGACTGAAATCTAAAATGTTCAGAAAATATAATTTCTTTTTATTTACAAAGGAGATTTAAGTATCTTTACAATTATTTATCTGCATAGTTCCTTAAAAATACTTAACTACAAAAATAAAGTATACATGATGGTTAGGTATATAAGTATGAAATATCTTGTTAACATGTAGAAAATGGAAGTAGGAAGAGACCAAATTGTAGTAAGCTTGTACAAGATGGGAATACAACTTGGTAAAAAGGCTTACCGACCCGTAGTTGGCCCAACTTCATGTATGCATTGTAACACTGTCACTAGTCACCTCTGACAAAAGTACAGTTTAAACAAATGTATTTTTCCACCTTGTGCTAGTAAATTTCCCCTGTTACCACTTAAAATTGGTTACTTGCTAAGCTATCTATTATCTGTTTACACAACACTGGTTCATCTCTCAACTTAGATGCCTTTAAATGAGAGATCAATCCAATTCCTAAAGACACTGAAAACACAAATGGGTTAACAACTGTTGCTTAAGACCATTTTAAGAGGATGGCCTTTTTTTGTAACAAAATATAAAGAAACGCGAGATGACTTTGATTATGTGCTTCTGTTGACTGGTAGACCAACCAGTGAAATGGTGCAACATCAAAGGAGTTCACAACATACCTACAATGTGACAGTCTTCCGGCCTGAAGCTCAGAAGTGTAATGAGGCTTTATCCTGCAAGCGGCCAAAGGTCTGTGGACAAGGTCACTCTTTCAGTGTTGGAGATTAACCACATGACACAGTGAAGCCAGGCAAAAAAAAAAACAGGTGCAGCAAGGGGTTTAAGAAAAAGAAACACAGCCTGGATGCCACCGTTTGTCAGAAAAAAAATACTGAAAAGGTAGCTATGTCTAGCATGTTAAGACTTTAAATTCCTGAAGGAAACAAATAATCCTTCCCCATAGATCATAGTTTTCCCAAAACATTAATAAACCACCAAAGCGAGAGAGACAGAAAGGAATGTCTCTTTTCCTGGGAAGTCTGTGATAACTAGGGCATGGAGGTTTGGAAACCTGCATGTTTGCAGATTTCTCCAAAGCAGATAAAATTCTGAACATTTCTGATTTAAACTAAAACATGACCTCCAGATTACAGGTCCAATAAACACAACAGTGAACAGGATTGTTTGGCATTAGGTTTTGAGGGGAAAGCATTCCAACTCTGTTTCATACAGATAGTATTGTTATGGAATCAATACTGCCATCTACTGGTTCAAAAAGTAGGTGTGCAGAGAATTCACAGAGTTTAGCCCAAAACCAACTATATAGTTTTTCAGTTTAAAGACTTTTAAACTGACATTGTAAAGATTATCCTTCGCATCTGCATATGTCTGTGGAGATGGACCTTTATTCCTCTTTTTGAAAGCGGGATTTGTACTGGAATGTGGCTGCTCACATAAATGTGTGAAGATTTTTGTGTCACTTGAAACCAAATTAGGAATGCGCCGACAGCACAGACACCAGCATCCTATTAAAACAAAAAAAAAAACTGTAAAATTTGTTACTTTCCGCTTTTTTTGGAAACTACGAAAACAAACACAAGGAAATGTGTGGTGTTAGGGAGTTGGGGTGGTGGGGGTTGGTGACGTAGGAAAGAGGTGCAACTGGAGAGGTTTTGGTCATACACATGCTAATGTTTGCTGAGGAGAACAAAAAGCAGCCTGTATGTGTGTGAGAGTAGGCGCAGCCCAGGATAAGGTGGAGGGGGATGGCGAGGGTAGAAAGAGCATCATGGAAAGAAGAGGCAGCGGGAAAAGGTACTGGGTTGCACCCATGTTTGCACAGGATGTACAGGGTGGAGAATTATGGTGCAGAAAATGAAGCTTTAAGGTGAACAGAGCCCTCTTTTCAAAATTAATGAGGGAAATAAAAAAAAGTGAAGAACATTGGTTTAGATTATCTGATAGGGGAAAGCTCGGTACAACCAGGTTCCTGCACATTTTCCAATTTTTCACACTCAAATTTCCAGAATTCTGTCATTTTTAGACAATTTATTTAGTATAAATAGTAATGTTCCCTATGCATTCATGGCAAATATTTTCTATAGTGGTCAGGCTTTAAGAAAGTGGGTTAGCGGATGGAAGGATAAACTGAAGGATAGATAGAATGACTAACATAAATGGAAGAATGGATGAACGGATAGGCAGATGAATGTATAGACAAGTGGATAGATTGAAGCAGGAATAAAATGAAAAACCAATTGATAAACGGATGGATGGACATAAAATGGCTGGACAAACAAATGAATGGACACACTTATTGATAGACATACTGAAGACAAACGTATGGATGTACCGACTGAAGGGTGGACAAATGAATAGACAACTGATGGAAAAACCCATGGATGGATGAATTGATTTATCTTTCCAGACTTTAATTCCACACTTTTTGATTATTTTTCTACACTTATCCAGAACTGGAAAACACTGAAATCAGCCATTAAACGTCTCTAGAACCTTGACCATCAAATATGCAACTCCCTAATTCAATAGATTGGGTAGCTCTCTGTTCCAGTTCATCAACCCCAAAATGAGAAGAATGCAACCATGTGTACCTCAAACATACAACAGCACAGGCATAAAATGCACAAAATGTTCCTTTCAATGACTGCAGAGAATGAATAAGTCTTGAAGAATCCATCATCACCACCTGAGTAACTGTACTGAATCTGTGTATCTCTGAACTTTAAAGAGCAAGAGGACCATAAATGTGACAATTATGTGGAAAAATGTGAACTAGATCCAAAGTGGTGTGGCTCACTGTCACCCCAAGGTCAACTGTAATGAGTTTCAGTCAGCACACATGATTATCATTTAAAGAAAACACCTGATAAGATCAACACGCCTTCCTTAAGAGGACTTGCTAAATTACATTAGTCTGCTTCTTAACGTAGGCCCCTGCGTGATTCAAAGTATCTTACATAACTGTTTCTCTCAGCCTGCAACAAAGCAACAAGAGGCAGAAATAAGAGATGAAAGCAGTGCGTTTAGGGGGAGGTGGACCCAATTCCCAAAGGAAATGTCTCCCATTTCCTGCACCAGCAGACGGTGCTCAGCTTAATCAGACTGTCTGACATGTTGGTGTTTGAGTTGTTATTTTATCCCGACCGGTGCCCTGCTGAACTTTAACCTCAGGAGGACAGAACAAGCTGACCTGGACTAAATTTACTGAAGTACTGACAAGTGTTCAAAAGTCATAAAGCTGAGGCTTTTCACTGCTTGTTAGATTTAGATCTACAAAACTAAAACTATTCTGGAGTATTTATTTTAAAGTAAAGCCAATTTTGGTGCCCTAAATTAATCAAAATGTAAAATTTATTTTTATGTAAAAGTTTTTTAATAAAAATAAAAATCATGATCTCATTAAGCTTATAAAGTATAATAGTTTCGTCTACTAAAAACTTGTTGTCTTTGATTTGGCGAATGACGTGGGCCTCTAATAAAACGCTCCAGCTGTCCTCTGCAGTTTCTAATTATATGCTTCACATGGAACGGTAGGAACTTTGTGCATTTACAGACGTCACTGTGTTCGGTACAGTAGCTATCTCCGAAGAGCATCGTTGAAGTCTTCCCCGCAGCCCCCACCAAGCGTCTGGTAGCCTCCTGGAACAAAATAAAACCAGCAGACTCACATCTGCTGGTCTGCTTATCATAACAGCCACTCGGTCAAACGGGGAGATCAAGGACATTTTCAGAGAACAGTGCAGCCAGTTCCTTTTCAGTCCACACACACACACACACACACACACACACACACACACACACACACACACACACACACACACACTCTCTCTTGTTTTGCTATATGTAGTGAGGACCATCTGTTGACTCCCATTGACTTCCATTGATTTTCAGTCATTTTCAACCCTTTCTATGCCCTAACCCTGACAATAACCCTAAACCTAACTATTACCAGTGCTTACCTAACCCTAACCTTAACCTAAACTCAATTCACAACTTAGTCCTAAACTTAACCGTTAGCAAAATAGGTCGTGAGGACCAGCAAAATGTCCTCACTTTGGTACAAACGGTCCTCAATTTGATGGTGAAATTGGGAAAATGGTTCTCACTGTGATGCCAAGACAGGAACACACACACACACACACACACACACACACACACACACAGCGGTGTTGAAAGCATAGCAAGCAGTCATACCCAGGAGCCTGCAAAGAGGTGAGGAGAAGCAGGTGATTAAGTGAGGCAGAGAGCCGACTAAATCATAAAAACAAGATGAGCTCATTTTAATCTCTAATCGGCTGAGATTACGTGGGTGTTAGCCAGGTTCCACCCAAAGACCTTTTTTTCTTTTTTCGGAGCAATTAGCAACAGCGGTAACTCAGAAAACAAACCGTAAACAAATGCTTAGCTAAGAGGTTTTAGGTGCAACACTTTGATGTATGATTCTGTGTCTGCGCCAGGCATGGCCGGGTACCAGTGTCCAGGTATTAGAACTTTTAAAAAGCTACACTGAAATCTTTCAACGGTTTCCTTCTACTGACAGGGCAGAGAAACTGCAGGAGGTGCCACAGTTTTCAATACCTGCATGAAACACAAAGCAACACCTCAGCCCTCATCTGGTGCCATGCACTGCTGACCAGCTGGCTGAAAGCACACTCACTCCCACACTTTTCCTGTCACTTACAAGGGAAAATAAAAATAATCATGGGGGTGGAAACTAACGGAGCTCCATCCATTCTAGAAAAGGGCTTGCTGCTAATATGAATGTCCAAACTTACCATTTCAGCTAGAGCTTCATAATATCAGGAAAATATGAAACTGGGGCACTACTGCTTAAAACACAATGCTTATTACACATTTTTTACTTCGGTCTATGTAGCAAAATTGAAGTAACAAATAAATGTCAAGTATCTCATTATTAGGGCGACCACTAACATTTATTCCCCAGTAAACCTATGGCTAATATTTTCATCATTTAATCTAAACGATTCAAGGTCAAATGTTCCCCTTACAAAAAATTTTTGCATTTATTTCATAGGACAAAATAAAAAAGGAAGATTTTAATTTCCATGTACAAATCATATGCATAAGTGTCACCTCAGCATGACAAGGCAAAGTAAAATGAAGCCCTTTTTTATGTAGTAATAAAACTTGAACTATAATAATTTTGTCACACATGATTAAACAAAAACTAAAAAAAACTAAAAACAAACCTATACCTAAAATATAATAATGAAGACTAGAGCAACATTTCAATATAGCTTTCAAATTACATGTATTCAATAAATGTGTTTGAAAAAGATAATATTCCCAACCAAAGTTATAGGGTTTTACTCCTTGTAGGCGAAGCGGACATGACGGTGAAACCATGAGGAATGACTGCACAATGTCTTGTGTCATCCTGAAACAAAAGAAACACAGTCCCGACCATCTGACCCATCAACAGCTACCATTGCTCATGCAGACTGGATTTATTCCCATTTCAAATAAAAATTAGAAACTATTTTCTCATAAAAACGCAGGACCAAACAAGTAGCACCTGATGTGTCCAGATGGTCTGCCAATGATAAAGGAAGTGGGTGGAGGCAGATGCAGCTGTTGAAGAAAAAGAGTTGGAAAGGGAAAAGGCAGACGGGAGGTCGAATCAATACAGAGGGAGGTGAGGATGACTGCGTTCCTCATTTCACTGACATCTCCTCCACCCATTCACCACAGATCCTTTCATAAGGGACGAGCTGTTGGGAGACCAAAATAATCTGATCCTCCAATAAAAAAATGGGATAGGTGGTCATTAAGATCGTTACTAGAGTAAATGTGGATTTTAAGCGTCTTCACGCCTTGGGACTGAGGTGTAAATAAGCCTCTGATTGGCTGAAGAGTATCTGGATCCCACCTGGGAAGACGAGCTTATGCAATGACATCATCTTTCTGTGGGGGGAAGCGAGGGATTATAGTGCAGTGTGCACATCTATCTGCAACAAAAAGGCATCAAGAACAGCAGAAAAGGGCTAGAGAAGATTTTTTTAGTGAATCCACTGAACCAAAGGAGAAGGCATAGATTCCAGTGTCACAGGACAGCACAATGACACAGTTTCTAGACAGATGGGATTGAGGCAGAGCGTGTGGTGTATTTCTGTCTGAAGATGGGTACAAATAAGGAAGTTTTGCTTACTTAACACCATTTTCTCTATTAAATTTGGCTGCGCCTGACCAGCACCCCTCCTCCCTTTCACCCAGCCGTCGGACAAACCTGATAAACAGGAAGTGAGGCGCCTTTCCGTTTCCCTGTAAATGGGCCTTGTTCTCAGAGGGTACACCGAGGAGTTGTGAACTGCTACAGCTAAGACTACTACGACCAATTTCCACGTTCACCTTTCAGAAGCCTTACAAAGTCTCCAGGAACGTTGTTCTTGGTAAGGAATTCTGTTCGACCCTTTTCCTGCCAGACGACCAACAGACAAACTAAAACAAACACAAGGAAGCTATTATTTACCTGTTAAAACTGTCTATGTCTAAAGGGGGGCACCCACCAACTCAGACAGGTTTTTATTCCTATTTGACTTTTAAAGTTTACATTTGCTCGGGTTCATAATTTAGACACCTCCATTAATACAAAAAACTGTTAAACAACAGACTTCCAAAAAAAAAAAACCTCCTGTGCTTATTTTTAATTTAAGTGCGTTTGCTGACAGAGAGGATCTAAAAGTGGAGTTGAGGTTAATGCAAGGCCATCTCTTTCTCCTCCTGAGCCAGCAGAGCAAGGCTGTTTCTGAAAAAAAACACACACACACACTCTTGTTTTGCTATATGTAGTGAGGACCATGTGTTGACTTCCATTGATTTTCAGTCATTTTCAACCCTTTCTATGCCCTAACCCTGATAATAACCCTAAACCTAACCATTACCAGTGCTTACCTAACCCTCACCTTAACCTAAAGTCAATTCACCCCTTAGTCCTAAACCTAACCGTTAGCAAAATAGGTCGTGAGGACCAGCAAAATGTCCTCACTTTGGTACAAACGGTCCTCAATTTGATGGTGAAATCGGGAAAATGGTTCTCACTGTGATGCCAAGACAGGAACACACACACACACACACACACACACACAGGGATTGTATTATGTAATTGATGTGTGAGGTGGCCTGTGCTCTGCTGTGATTGGGAGGATAGGTGACGTCATGATGGACAGTCAGCTAGGTCAAAAGACAAGCAAATCTTAAAGGTCACCAAATGACCACCACTCCATAAGACTATCTGTCTGAGTAAAACCAATCAAGCATACCAGGAAATTTGAAATGATTAGAAAGAGGTTGGAGATCTAAAAAAAAAAAAAAAAAAAAAAGGCATCCATTAAACCCTAAAACAAAGGAATGGGAGACAACCTGGGGGAGAAATTCCTCAAGATTAACCCAAAGAGAACGATCACATTAAACCAGACTCTTCAGGAAGCAGTAGAGTCTGTGCAAAGCGGTGGTTCTGAGAATACAGTCTCTTAAATTTATATAAACAAGCAAAACCATCAAACTAAAAAAACTTGAAAATTCAAGGGGTCTAAAATGAAATCATCAGTCATTCCTGCAGGTTAAATGGATGTTCCATTGGACTGTATGAGTAACGATGGCTGGGTCAAGGTCAACAGAAACAAGAACCGCTTAAAATCGGTATTCAGGCAACATTCTGACTTTACTGCAGTTTTTCTTTAAAAAGACATTTTCAACAACCCACTCGGTGTGGAGGCTGCAAGAAATTATTCCATCCAGCTCCTCCAGACAAGACTTTCATAGTAAATAATATCAGACATTTTTTCTATACACAAATCAAGGATTTTATGTCCCAAAGAGGGCCTAATGAGAGACGCATGGCCACCAGTAGGGTCCGCTCTGCTGATGCAACACACTGTGTGACGATACAGTCAGATTTATTGTTCACCAGCCAGACATAATTAAATTTACCAACTGATCCACAGTTAGCAAACACACACACACAGCGCTTGTCATGTGCTGAAGCCTTGAGGCCTGGATGTTCCAGTGTTTCAGCAATGGGTCAAAGGTTATTCTTTAGGCTAAACAAACATTAAACCAGTTGATTCAGAGGAAGCTGTGTGAGCACTGCACAATTTGACATAAATATATTACCATAAAATCACAAAGCACTGTAATGTAAAGATCATTGCCTAACATATTCAAAGCACTTCGTCTCCACTTCGACTGTTTTATAGGTCACGGTCACGAATACGCGCGGCGTCACGGCCACTCTCTGCCTCGCACTGACATGTCTATTCCTCTTCTTCGTCCCTAGTTTGGTTTAATGACCTTTAACACCACCTTCTTTTCCTTTTGTTTTTCCAAAGCTACACAGCAAATTAGTTCCGCCTCCCTGTCTGGTGACGCTATGGCAGAAAGTGCGGGAAATGAAAGAATTTGACATCAGAAATATAGGACATTGGTACGCTTGACTATGAAGGGCCGGGCGCTGCTCCCAGTTCGCCCAACTATGTTCTGACTGTTGACGTCAGTTTGTTTCAGAAATACAAAACAATCTTTGAATGTTCGCCACTGACTTTTGTTCAATTAACTACAATATACAGACAAACAAAAAACGTCTTCAATGAGTAAAATACACATTTGATTGGGCTGCATGATATTAGAAAAAGAAGGCATAACTAGTATTTTGTTTAATGTTGCGATGACGAAGTCAACTACAAATTACTCACGTTTTCCTCATTTATCTCCGTCATTATAATGTTCAAACCACTCTGAAATTTCTGACGTAGGTCACCAAGATCTACAGGTCCTTCTCAAAATATTAGCATATTGTGATAAAGTTCATTATTTTCCATAATGTCATGATGAAAATTTAACATTCATATATTTTAGATTCATTGCACACTAACTGAAATATTTCAGGTCTTTTATTGTCTTAATACGGATGATTTTGGCATACAGCTCATGAAAACCCAAAATTCCTATCTCACAAAATTAGCATATCATTAAAAGGGTCTCTAAACGAGCTATGAACCTAATCATCTGAATCAACGAGTTAACTCTAAACACCTGCAAAAGATTCCTGAGGCCTTTAAAACTCCCAGCCTGGTTCATCATTCAAAACCCCAATCCTGGGTAAGACTGCCGACCTGACTGCTGTCCAGAAGGCCACTATTGACACCCTCAAGCAAGAGGGTAAGACACAGAAAGACATTTCTGAACGAATAGGCTGTTCCCAGAGTGCTGTATCAAGGCACCTCAGTGGGAAGTCTGTGGGAAGGAAAAAGTGTCGCAGAAAACGCTGCACAACGAGAAGAGGTGACCAGACCTTGAGGAAGATTGTGGAGAAGGGCCGATTCCAGACCTTGGGGGACCTGCGGAAGCAGTGGACTGAGTCTGGAGTAGAAACATCCAGAGCCACGGTGCACAGGCGTGTGCAGGAAATGGGCTACAGGTGCCGCATTCCCCAGGTCAAGCCACTTTTGAGCCAGAAACAGCGGCAGAAGCGCCTGACCTGGGCTACAGAGAAGCAGCACTGGACTGTTGCTCAGTGGTCCAAAGTACTTTTTTCGGATGAAAGCAAATTCTGCATGTCATTCGGAAATCAAGGTGCCAGAGTCTGGAGGAAGACTGGGGAGAAGGAAATGCCAAAATGCCAGAAGTCCAGTGTCAAGTACCCACAGTCAGTGATGGTCTGGGGTGCTGTGTCAGCTGCTGGTGTTGGTCCACTGTGTTGTATCAAGGGCAGGGTCAATGCAGCTAGCTATCAGGAGATTTTGGAGCACTTCATGCTTCCATCTGCTGAAAAGCTTTATGGAGATGAAGATTTCATTTTTCAGCACGACCTGGCACCTGCTCACAGTGCCAAAACCACTGGTAAATGGTTTACTGACCATGGTATCATTGTGCTCAATTGGCCTGCCAACTCTCCTGACCTGAACCCCCATAGTGAATCTGTGGGATATTGTGAAGAGAACGTTGAGAGACTCAAGACCCAACACTCTGGATGAGCTAAAGGCCGTTATCGAAGCATCCTGGGCCTCCATAAGACCTCAGCAGTGCCACAGGCTGATTGCCTTCATGCCACGCCGCATTGAAGCAGTCATTTCTGCAAAAGGATTCCCGACCAAGTATTGAGAGCATAACTGTACATGATTATTTGAAGGTTGACGTTTTTTGTATTAAAAACACTTTTCTTTTATTGGTCGGATGAAATATGCTAATTTTGTGAGATAGGAATTTGGGGTTTTCATGAGCTGTATGCCAAAATCATTCGTATTAAGACAATAAAAGACCTGAAATATTTCAGTTAGTGTGCAATGAATCTAAAATATATGAATGTTAAATTTTCATCATGACATTATGGAAAATAATGAACTTTATCACAATATGCTAATATTTTGAGAAGGACCTGTATATCAGGTATGGGCATAAACGACAGAGAAGGTGCATTCAAGTGGCCAAATCTTTTACTGGAAAGCAGAGGTTTGATGCAGAGCACCTGAAATATAACACCCTGCCAAATATTGCTTCCAAGTAGTCCTTTGTGAATTGTAATATTGCACACAGTGGTGGAAAAAGCCATCCAGCATTTATCTACCTCTTACAAACTCTTACAGGCGCAACACAATGCTACTTTCTCACACTGCTAGATCATTTTAAATCTCAACACTTGTCTCTATATAGGCTAAAGAGTTGCCCATCGACGCATGGCGAAGTGAATCCTGCCTATGCAACGAGGAGTCCTAACATTACCACAAAAAGCCAAAAGGTAGAAGAAATTCTGTTTTTTTCCCCCTTTATATTGTGTTGATAAACATGTTTTTTTGTTCCCTGTTATCGTAGGGTGTCAGCTCCCTCAGATGCAATCAGCCCCTGTCAGTTAGATGTGAAGGCAGATTCAAGGCTGAGGCGCACTGCTGTTCCTATCAAGAAGAGGCTACTGCTCAGCAGAAGTGTTAAGGTTAACGGCGCACTGTAACAAGAAGAGACACCGAAAGAGACTCAAAAGCTGTTGACCGTACTAAAAACAAAATACACAAAAAGAAAGGCTTAGTTTTATTTCAATTTAGAATACATTATACAGGGATAAATGGTTCAGTAGCTTTATTTTTTAACAGGATTCATTACATCTGGTAGTGTTTACAGTAGGGCTGGTAGGTCACATACCTATTACTGTAGTGCTTTAAGGCTACGAACTCCCAAACTCAGTCAATTAACAACATGTACTTTAAAAAATATTTTCAGGCATAAAACAAACAGATAAAGGTAAGCATCTATATTTGCACCATATAAAATTGGTTGGCAATCATACTTTCAAACTTTTCATAATGCAGCCACAAAGGATGGCTTAGATCCAGTATTTGGTAGGTTTTAATATTTCAGATGTCATTTGTTTAAACTGTGCTAACCGATAATATATCTGGCCAGTCTGACAGACATTTCGTGACCTTTAGACATTATATTATATAGTGATTTTAGTGGCCAGGAGGCTAAGCCTCGACGGTGGTGGGGTCATTATGATCATGGAAAAGAAACAGAAGAGTGAGAAAAATGTGGCTTAATTGCAATCAACAGTATTGTAATCTTTTAGGAGACGGGGAGAGGAGGACATTAAACTTCTGGCCGTAACCCTGCTTTAACAACGCCTTTGTGTGTCTTACAGCGAAGATCACAGCATCCAACACATGTGGAGCCTCTGATTTCCATGTCACACGCCTAAACGGCACTCCGTTACTCATGCTCAAAGTTGGATTGAAGTGTAAGCATCATTTCTTGAATAGGAATAATGTAATCCAGCTGTGCAGTGTGTCTCTGCATTAAAGCTACAATTTTAAGCTCACCATCAAAACGCTCCTTTAGAGCTGGAGAGTTATATTTAGAGTTTATACAGCAGTTAGGGCCAACCCCGCAACCACAAAAGAGGAGAAGCAGATCCTTTCTGCTCTGGCTACCACAAAGTCTAACATAAAATCCGTTCAGAGTCTTAGCTCAAGCCCAAAAAAGTAGCTAGTCAGATTTTTAAACTAAAACATTAGTTCTTAACACGTAATAAGTTGAATGAATGCAAACATGTTAAATTAAGGGCAAAGTCTAATTAAAACAACATGAAGGCAAAATACATTTCCATCCCCTTATAAGGGAACACTGTGTCCCAAACAAACAGTGCAGCACTGCCAAAAGGGGCACAGAGCAGGATGGGAGGAAAAGTTGGGCAAGCTTGACCGACTGGCTGTTTTTTGGCTGCATTCATTTCAGTCCAATTTGTCTTTACCTGCACCTCCAAACAAACCTGCAAGCAGCAAAAGTTTATCAGTCCTCTCTGGTCAGAAACAGGAGGCTGGCTGAGTGCCACTGCTGTCCCCGTGCTCGCAACTCCACCCTCTCTTTCCTCCTCCCACAGCACAAGATACCTCATGTGTCTGACTACAGCAGAATCTCTGCTACAGCAGCACTGTCCTTAAATGTCTCCTCCAAACCGCAGCACAATAACAGAAAGTGAAAGAGGTGAGGAAAAGGAGGGAAGGGTGGGATAGAGACACAAAGGGGAATATGACAGTTTAAGTTTCTGATTGCTGAAAACTCTACTGCAGAGAAATGAGCAGAGATTAGATAAGAAAACTACCTATAGAAGAAGCAGTCGCAGCACACAAGTACCCCCATCCAGCAAGCGATCAAGCAGAGCTGAGGAGACGATGTGTAGTCCAAACTGAACCGTTTCCCTCTAGGTGCTCCTGTTTCTGCTGACTGGGCTACAGGTGCACCGGTTCCGGCACGGCACACCGTAAGAGCATCTGGCTGTTGGAACAGCTTTCAGCGTCAATGTACGTCATGCAGGCAGTAAGCCCGACATGCAAAAAAATATCATTCACAAAAGCAGACACGCTTCTGAGCGCCTCTCTCTTTCTCCCTCTCAACCAACTACTGCAACTGCCTGGCTCACTTTCACACTCCTGCTCCGTCTCTCTGCCCCCCCTCTCTCTCTTACTGGCTCTTACTTGAAAGGCGGGAAGATTAGCTTGGCAAACAGTGTCCCATAAACAAGCCGCTGACTCTTGGGCAGTACCGGGCATACTGCAGAGGAGACAGAAAGAGAAGGCAGCTATCTCCGCCATCTGTATACATCCTAAACAAGGGCTAATCGTCCCCAGCTCCACTTATCGCTCTTGCAGACCAAACACAGGTCAGCCTGTTAAATACAAGTCTGTGTCAAATCCGGTCAAACCTCTGTGGACGCTTAATCAAGGCAGCGTTTTGATCTTTCTGTACTCAGTAATATGTTACCGTTTCACAAGCACACAGCTAATTGTCAACTAACATCAACAAAAGAGTGCAGCTGCAGGAAAGCACAGGATGTATACCCTTTTTTTGCAATTATACAATAACCATGACTCTTCATACATACAATCAATGCAGAAGTGCAGTATGGGAGGGGCAAGTATGGAGACAAGCCCCCCGAGAAGCAAGCCAATCGCTGCGCTGGTTCGGGCAAAAAAGGTGAAGGACACTGAGTTATGGGCCCCTCGCCATCACTTTCCACCCTCCTTGCATCATTAAGGAGAAGCACTCATTTGCTTCAGTCCTCTTTATTCACCTGCTTCCCCACAAACACTTTCAAGGGACTGCAGTGAGCAAAGCGCCGTGAGCTGATGTAATCGACGACTGCAGACCCTGCTGAGCCTTACAGACACGAACGCAGGATTAACCGACCACAGCCGAGGCAACCCGCACTGCCCAGCGCCGACGCTCAAAGTCAAAGGGACTGACTTCACTCTGCTGTCGGTGACAAACCGCCTAAGCCTGACGAAAACAAGGCAAAAACAGACAGCAGTCACCTTCAAAGGGTAGCTGTTACGTAACAACTGCAGGGGGACTGGTTCTGCTTACGTTTTGTCGCTGAGTTATCAAAGAAGTTCTTATCTGTGGGTTGAGTGGGTAGTAGAAGAGCCTCTCAATATATTAGAATATCTTAGAAAACATCATTTATCTCAAAACCTCAATGCAAAACTCATTATATAGATTTATTAGAAACAGAATAATATATTAAGTGTTTTATTTTGTTCATTTTGATTAGAATGTCTTAAAGCTAACAAAAACCCAACACCGAGTTTCTCAGAAAATATTAATATTATATAAAACTTGTAAAATTTTAAAACAGACATTTTGTGTTGTGGCCCACATGGCGATGGGTAACACTTCTGGCTTGACAGTCATGGCTCCCTCCACTAGGAGGAAAAGCCACAAAAAGGTAATTGCTAAAGAAGGTGGCTGTTTACAGGATGCTGTATCAAAGCGTCTTAATGGAAAGGTGAGTGGAGGGAAAAAGTGTAGTAGAAAAAGGGTGCCAAAATAATTTTTAAATGTCATCCTACCAAAAGGTTTGCTCATATTTTGTACAGTATATGCATTCAAAACTTGGGCTTCCTGCCATTCGTATGCATTATAGCATCAATGCAGCGTAGCATGGAGGAGATCAGACTGTAGCTCTGTTGAGGTGTTAATGAAGCCCAGGCTGCTTTAATAGTTGTCTTTAGTTCATTTGCAATGTTGGGTCTGGTGGCTCTCATCTTCTTCTTCACTGTAGCCCATAGCCTCCCTATCGGGTTTAAGACAGGTCAGTATGCTGGTGAGTCAAGCTCAGTTATACCATGGTCAATAAAAAAAAAGAGTTAGGGTTAGGGGGCACTGGTACCCTCAGCAGTGTGGGCAGGTTCCAAGTCCTGCTGGAAAATCAAATCAGCATTTCCATGAAGCTCGTCAGCAGAAGAGTGCTCTAACATTTCCTGGTAGACGGCTGACTGTGGACGTTAGAAAACACAGCGAACAAACACCAGCAGACGACATGGCTTCCCAAATCATCACTAACTGTGGAAACGTCACACTGGACATCAAGTACCTTAACTTCAATTCTTCACAATCCTCTCAAGGCTGCAGTTATCCATGTTGCTTGTGCACCAAATTTTTCTCTTCCACTCAACTTTCTATTATCACTCTTGGATACAGGAATCTGAGCAGCCAGCCTCTTTAGCAAGGACTCTTCGTAGCTATCCCCCTAGTGAAGGATGTCAATGACTGTATGCTGGGCAACGGTCTAGTCTGCAGTCATTTCCCTGATTGAGTAGGTCATAAGTATTTTTGTATAAAAAGTCACTTTCTGTTTTAGTCTTATTTATCAATACCAAATTTTTATCAGATGTATGACAAAATCATGAAAATTAACAGAAATAAACGTTTGAAATACATCAATGTTTGTATAATTAATCTCTGATATAAGGGTTTCAGTTTCTAAATAGAATAAAAAAAAAATTTCTGCTATATTCGAATTTAATGAGATAAGCATATGTTCTTGCTCAACACTGCTGCATTAAATGTGATTCGTTGGGAAAGCAACAAGCTCTCTCTGCAACTTTTCTCCGCGTCAGATGACAAAGAACTGCAGCATCTAATGATGTCATTCCTTTCCCTATGCTACCACCACTTCTGCTTCCTGCTGTTCTCAGGAGACCCATCACCAGGAGCTACAGCAAACAGGCCTCCCTCACCTGCACGTACGCAGATCTGAGAGCTCAGCATAAAGCACACGGTGCCGCACTGAAGCACAACATCATTGCAAACAATTTCCTAAATGAAACCAGAATGTGGAGAAATAGAGGGACACAGCTGCTCTGGTACTTTCAGCTGAGAGGAGGAGAGAGCATTGGATCTTGGCACTCATCTGCTCCCTTTGTGTTTTTGCACCTGAGGATCAGGATGTGGCCGCTGTGTGGGACAAGTGCAGCGGAAATGAATGTGCCCAGAAACAAGGGAGCGGGGAAATGAAGGGCAAAGGGGAAAGTGTACCAAATGAAACTACTAATAAATCAAATGTCACTTTCAAACAATGTGACTAACGTTCTTTCAGGTCTCAGTCAGCTTGTTTTTGTCTCGACTTCCTCAAAACTTTCTCTTATCCTAAAATCCAGACAAACTGTAAAGAGCAAGACATCCTGAGCGATGGCTTGTGTAAAGAAAGCTGGGTTATTTCTTCTAAATGTATGACTTGAACAGATAGCAAGAAGGAGAAAAGAACTGCAGAGATCAGCTGGGGAAAGACCCCGTTTGTGACGTGGTTTACAAGTATGGATGGAAAATGTTGCATTTATTTAAACCATAACTGGGTTAGGAGGTGAACTGGAAGACAATGGAGGCCATTTCATTCACTCTGCTGTACACGTGGAACCACAAGTTTACGATATAAAATCAAAAGTTTAACGAAACTCATGGGCTCTAACCAGCAAGAACTTTTCAAGGTCTTTCAGCTTCTTTTCAATCATAATGACCATCTGTCTCCCAGCACCTCTGTACTAACACACAGACGTTTGGTTGAAGGCCTCTCGAATCGAGTAGCACACAACAAAATGGCGAGGTCCTTGGAGCTCAGTGCAGAGCCGAGGGACAGGACGGAAAATTTTCATTACAAGGAAGCAACAGAGGCTGGAGTCATTACTAAGCAACCTTAGACTCAAATGTCATTGATTTAAAAATTATAATCTTAGATGAATACAAGATTACCTGGTGTGAACCTACTTAACCTGGAGCTGATAGATAAACTGACAAACGCATTCCCAGATTATTTGTTTTGAAATCAGCAGAAACAAGGATGGAGTTGATGAGCTATAGCCACAATAACCAGATGAGTGTTTGCAAGTATAAAGGAGGCCATTAAACCACCATGGCCTTGTTTTATGTCAAGAACATATATATATATATATATATGTTTATATAACTTAATTTTAAATCCTAAAGGTAAACTTGTACACAATTTGATTACCCAAAAAGGACAGTAGCTTTAAAACCTACAGATGTACCAAACGCTCAGCCAGAAATCAGAAAATGCCGATTTTTTATAAAGGCAGGTCAAATACAAAGAAGTCTGAATTTCTCCCCCTTTTCGCTAAATATATCAAAACATGAGGTGGGAGTTTTACAATTTTCAGTTTATAATCAACTAACAGCGTGTACTTTGATGTTTTTTCTTTTTCTTTAATAAGGATCTGATTTAGGTTAGGACCATATGCATTGATGCTTAAATGCAGGATAATCCTGAAATTTTGTAATTTTCTGTTGGATTCTAAACTATATCAAAGACCTACAGCACATTATTTCCCTCTTGTGTGTTGTAGTCCTTAGAGGGAAAAATAATCTGGAATCAATCAAAATCTGAATTCACAGGTCAGACTTTAAAGAAAAAGAAAAATCACATCAGCCTGGAAAAGCCTGACTGCTGCATATCTACTAAAAACAAGTTGAGTTGGATGGAGTCTCAACGTGAGGTTCTGACTTCAGTTCGATCAAAACTAACCTAAATTCTGCTAGGAAGGAGGAAGGAATAGAGACGAACTAATCAGGTTCAGATTACTAGTTTTTGCTGAGGTCTGTACTCCCGTTTCAAATATTGTCCAACTGCAAATTTCCTATGAGATTTAACACAAGCAAACTCTTCTGTGTTCATGTTGATTCAACAGATAAATGTAAAACATTTAGGGCTGTAACAATTAATCTGATTAATCAATTATTGAAATAATCATCGACTAGCTTAGAATTTGATTAATCGTTAACTGGAGTATACAGACTCTAAAACATGCCATGTGCTAAATGAACATCCCACTCAGAGAATTAATTAGGCCAAAATTGTACAAAAACAAATACATTTTAAAAACCTAAAAAACTTTTTGTCGATAAATATGTTCTATCCAAAACTCATCAAGAGGCATACCCTTAGCTTCACCTGGTTTAAATTCTGTAAAAAATCTCGTTAAGCACCTTTTGCTATCCAATCAATAATCAATTAATTAACAGAGGGGAAAAAAAGACATATTAAGTCGATTATAAAAATAAACGTTAGTTGCAGCCCTAAAAACATTGCATTCAAAAGCAAAAATTACAAAAATCCTGCAGGCTCCTTGATAGAGGCAGTAGTTGTGAAACCAGTCCCAAATTATTCCAATTTTCCATTTAAAGATAAATTCCTGGAATTCATATGACAAACTGAAAACAAAGTGCATCATGTTTAACATGTTTTGTAACGTGTTTCCAGGACAGAAAAAAGCTGAGTTTCTGTGCTTCTGATGAAAAGGAATAAGGGAATTATTGTTGCATTTGTCAACATTTGATCTGCTGATAATCAGTCCAAGTCAATAAAGGAAAAAATGGCTGATTTCTGCCACACTGATCGGTGCACCACTAATAAAGAACATCCACAAAATATGAGTACAGTCAAAGGGATAACTGTGATCATTCATAAATAATGAATGGAAATAAGTCACCAAAAGAAATAATTGCTCTAAAAGCTTTCAACAAACATCCATGCTGCTAGGAAGCTGTGTTTAAACTTTTGACCACGAACAGAAAAATGGAAGTGAAAAGCAAGAAGAAGAAGACGAAGAAGAAGACGTTGGGCTCCTTTTCCTTAATGGAAGAGGGGAAACAAAAGAGTTTAAAGCGAGACAGACGGGTTTCTCCCGATCCAGCCTGTGGCTTGATTTACAACAAGGTAGAAGACGATCATGAGATTTTAGATGAATTTATCATAAAGTTCTCAGACAGTATTGGAACCTATCGAAACCAGAGGTATTATCATAAACAAAAGTATCCACTTCAAAGAGCTACACTATAAAAAAAGTAACAATTTCCCTTTTATTAGACATCCCCCCGTGGAAAAAAAAAACGCGCATTTATGAGCCTCGGACATGACAAAACGCAGCCGCCTCCCCACCCCACGCAAATCCACGTTAACGAGTTCCCGCTGCTCCACTTTACATTACATCACACTTACCTATTTAACGTGTACGAGCCGTTCCTCTTAAACCTCATCCTGGACGACAGGAAGCGGATAAAGAAATCCAGAGTTGACGGCGTGTCGGGCTGTTGTTGCTCTCAGCTCGGAAAGAAACGAACCCACGCACGCCGTAAACCCTCCGTGGACGGACGCGGAACAATCCTCGCACCGGCTCTAAGCAGACCTGCCCTCCACGCTCTCCTGTTTCCTTTGGTTCCCCCCTCAGTTCAGTTTCCACGGGGCTGGGTTATTGGCTGTGCGTGTTGCATTGTTGCACGTAAAACTCCCAGGACGCTTTTTTGTTTTTGTTTTTTGTTTTGTTTTTTACCCCCCCCCCCCCCCAAATAACATCCAAACAAAAACTTGAACTCCAGCCCCTCCTCCGGTTTTAAACCGGGAGCATCATCATCATCATCATCGATGCGAGTCCGCTGTCTCTGCTCCATTCAAGGTCCCGTTGGAAATCTCATGTTTCCTATCTGAGGAGCTATTTATACGCGTTTGGATCCCTCCGCAGGCTGAATACAAAGCAGACGCAACCGGCCCGACACGCTTCTTATCAAAGCCTGTAAGGTGAGACAGATCCGAGGCCAAGAATAGGACTGAGGGATACATTAATGCCACTTAAATCTTATCCAGGACTACGTGTCTCTTTGTACTGCAAACATACATACTTTACAGGTGAAGATATGATTAGAAATGTGACTAAATGTGATGATAATCAAACTGCAGGTATACTGAATGAATTATATGCATCATACAATAATGGGACAAATGCTTTCTGGATAATTAGTAGGTGTTAATGTATTAGAAAAACTTTTTGTTTTTGTTTTTAATCAGCTAAACCACTCAGAATATCAGACTAATCACTAAGGTGCAAATTACATTCCCATTATGGATAGATTTGCACCGATCAGGCTTTTCCATGCCGATTCCGACAGACTCCTTTATTTCCTCCGAAGGACTAAAACATAAAATTGTACAAATGTGCTGCAAGCTCTTAGATAAAGATGATTTAATAGACAAAAATGAAATGTTGCACCGATCAGACTTTTCCACACCAATGCAGATTATTGTTTATTTAGGTTTGACCTGCCAATTCCATTTAGTTTATTCTTACTTAAAGGGCTATCGCATACATTTGAAAAATGTGCTGCAGTTCTTAGATTTAAAACAGAAAATGATTCAATGGATTCCAGGGTGTTCCCCAATTATGGATTGAAACATCTGTTCCTAACCTTTACCTGATTTTTATTCAACTCAAAAATTGCATTAAAGTAAATTCTGTCGGTTGATACTTTTATTGAGTTTAAATGATGGGATTTTGCTGTTTTGATTTAATGAAAGGATTTTTCAGTAATCGATCTGCCGATTACCAGTCAGGGCTGATCAAGAGGAAAAATGGCTGATTTTGATCAGTTTGAATAATTGCTGTACGGCGCATTTGCTCTATAAAAAAAAAAAACTCAAAACGATGCCTTTAGGTGTTTATGCAAGGTCTGTTAAAAGAAAGGTTGTTGCTCCTGCTGCATAGGATTTACAGGATCCGATGCGTGTACACCAACCACATCTAATCTATCAGTAAAACCAGTTGGTGCAGCTAATGTTTGGATTTGTATTGCAATGAGTTAAAAGAATCTGAGAGCATGAGAAAAAAGGGGGTTGTGAGTATGCTTAGCAGAGAGCCAGACCACAAAGGCTGAGTCATGGAGAGCTTGCATGTGTTTTTATTATGCAGCAAGCTGAGGAAGATTTAGGAAGAGAGAGAAAATCTGTGCAAAGGGTTGGAGGCTGTATTCATCTCCAGGGTAATAAACTAGGTTTTTAGATTTTTCATTTTATCTAGATTTTATGTAAACTTTTATCACAGACTTTATCTAGTCTCTGTTAACATCTAAATGAGAGCTATTTTTGCATTTCTCTTGTAAAGAACCAAAAAATACTCAGGGGTGTTTTGGGAGTTTTAAGTTTGTGCATTACAGTAAGAGCAAGCTGGCACCAAAAGTGCTGATCAGTCACGCTGCTGCCGCTGCTGGTCAGCAACTGCAGAATTACACAACAGCCACTGAGGGTTAAAGCTACTCTTTGATGCAAGCAATACATATATATGATATATATATATACATACAGGGGTTGGACAATGAAACTGAAACACCTGGTTTTAGAACACAATAATTTATTAGTATGGTGTAGGGCCTCCTTTTGCGGCCAATACAGCGTCAATTCGTCTTGGGAATGACATATACAAGTCCTGCACAGTGGTCAGAGGGATTTTAAGCCATTCTTCTTGCAGGATAGTGGCCAGGTCACTACGTGATACTGGTGGAGGAAAACGTTTCCTGACTCGTTCCTCCAAAACACCCCAAAGTGGCTCAATAATATTTAGATCTGGTGACTGTGCAGGCCATGAGAGATGTTCAACTTCACTTTCATGTTCATCAAACCAATCTTTCACCAGTCTTGCTGTGTGTATTGGTGCATTGTCATCCTGATACACGGCACCGCCTTCAGGATACAATGTTTGAACCATTGGATGCACATGGTCCTCAACAATGGTTCGGTAGTCCTTGGCAGTGACGCGCCCATCTAGCACAAGTATTGGGCCAAGGGAATGCCATGATATGGCAGCCCAAACCATCACTGATCCACCCCCATGCTTCACTCTGGGCATGCAACAGTCTGGGTGGTACGCTTCTTTGGGGCTTCTCCACACCGTAACTCTCTTGGATGTGGGGAAAACAGTAAAGGTGGACTCATCAGAGAACAATACATGTTTCACATTGTCCACAGCCCAAGATTTGCACTCCTTGCACTATTGAAACCGACGTTTGGCATTGGCATGAGTGACCAAATATTTGGCTATAGCAGCCCGGCCATGTATATTGACCCTGTGGAGCTCCTGACGGACAGTTCTGGTGGTAACAAGAGAGTTGAGGTGCACATTTAATTCTGTCGTGATTTGGGCAGCCGTGGTTTTATGTTTTTTGGATACAATCCGGGTTAGCACCCGAACATCCCTTTCAGACAGCTTCCTCTTGCGTCCACAGTTAATCCTGTTGGATGTGGTTCGTCCTTCTTGGTGATATGCTGACATTACCCTGGATACCGTGGCTCTTGATACATCACAAAGACTTGCTGTCTTGGTCACAGATGCGCCAGCAAGACGTGCACCAACAATTTGTCCTCTTTTGAACTCTGGTATGTCACCCATAATGTTGTGTGCATTTCAATATTTTGAGTAAAACTGTGCTCTTACCCTGCTAATTGAACCTTCACACTCTGCTCTTACTGGTGCAATGTGCAATCAATGAAGACTGGCTACCAGACTGGTCCAATTTAGCCATGAAACCTCCCACACTAAAATGACAGGTGTGGGATATATATCTATAGATATATAGATATATATCTATATATCTATAGATATATAGATATATATCTATACATAATATATATATATATATCTATATATCTATAGATCTATATATATATATATATCTATAGATCTATAGATATATATATATATCTATAGATCTATATATATATATCTATATATATCTATAGATCTATATATATCTATAGATCTATATATATCTATATATCTATAGATCTATATATATCTATATATATCTATATATCTATATATCTATATATATATCTATATATCTATATATATCTATATATCTATATATATATATATATCTATATATATATATATATATATATATATATATATATATGTTTAATAAATGTGTCTCCCTCCATCTGGGACAAAGCTTTGACTCAGAAGTATACTAAAATATATTAAAAAAACAAATATTTTAAGATATACATCATATTTCACCATTCAGCTTAAAAATATCGAGGTATTATGTCTGGTCCATATTGCCCAGCCCTAATATACACACACACACACACACACACACACACACACACACACACACACACACACACACACCGCCTTTCCTAATTCCCCTTCGGGGATCAATAAAGTATCTTTAAATTGAATTGAAGTCAGAAATAAACTGAACCAACAAGGCTATTTCTTACATTAATAAACTAAGCATTTATACATATGTAACAGTGTTTTTGCTTATGGACATCATAGATCTACAAAGACAAAGTCTGAACTTTGAACTTCCTAATCAAAGAATGGCTGCTTTTATTCCAGAGCCACAGCTGTAAGTGGGAGACGTAAAAACCGAAAACAACAGGAGATTCAATTAGTACAATTATGCTTATTACTACAGTTCAAATTCCCTCCATTTGCTTCTTCCTGCCCATTTTTATCATCTCCACCTTAATTGCTGATGATTTAATTAGGTGATTTTTTTCTCCCAACAAACACCACCTGACACCCCTTTTATCCAATGTCCATATTTCTTGCATTCGGTTTAACAGTAATTTGAGCTTTACGCACAGAGAATGAAGTATTCATAGCTCTTCAGCTTTCATCACATTTTGTTGTTACAACCAAAAACCTCAATGCAATTCATTTAGATTTTATGGCATAGACTGATGCAAGGCAGTGCATAATTGTAAAATGGGAGGAAAATAATACACAAATGTCTTTTTTTTTAAGCTTTTACAGACATTCAAAATGAATCTAAACAGGCTTTATAGAAAATAATGGTGCTGCTCACAAAACATTACGCACTGCTCAGGTTTAGTAGAATACAATGAGAATAAATTATTTTTATCTAATTTCTAATGGAATAATCTAATGGAATAATCCATTGACAAGATAACTATTAGTTGTGCACTTCAGAAATCTTGCCTTTATGGAGGAGTAACAAGAAAGTAATTGCTGGAACAAAGTCATACATTTTTTGTTTGCCACAAGCAACGTAAGAAGCACAACCAATATGTAAGACAAGGTTTTCTGATCAGGAGACCCTAATTTTTTAACTTGTGGTCTACCTGTAATTGACTATGTGTGGTTAAAAATAACTGCACATAAACCAAAACTCACCATACCCACTGTTAAAACATGGTGATGGCACCATCATGCTGAGGGGATGCTTTTCTTCAGCAGGGAGAGGAGAAGTGGTTAAAGTTTATAGGAGGATTGATGGGGCTAAATACAGGAAGAAAACCTGTTATAGGCTGCAAAAAAAGAAGGTCACCTTAAAGCATAGAGCCTAGACCTCATATAACTGAAAATCTGTCGCAAGATTTGAAGACTGATGAAGATGTTCTCCGTCCAATCAGACTGAGAAGTTTGTCCAGACTGGAAAAACGAGATGTTTTCATGTAGAGAAAACAATTGTTTCAAGTCCATGGTCGACATGTACAGGTCCTTCTCAAACAATTTGCATATTGTAATAAAGTTCATTATTTTCTATAATGTAATGATGAAAATTTAACATTCATATATTTTAGATTCATTGCACACTAACTGAAATATTTCAGGTCTTTTATTGTCTTAATATGGATGATTTTGGCATACAGCTCATGAAAACCCAAAATTCCTATCTCACAAAATTAGGATATTTCATCCGACCAATAAAAGAAAAGTGTTTTTAATACAAAAAACGTCAACCTTCAAATAATCATGTACAGTTATGCTCTCAATACTTGGTCGGGAATCCTTTGGCAGAAATGACTGCTTCAATGCGGCGTGGCATGGAGGCAATCAGCCTGTGGCACTGCTGAGGTCTTATGGAGGCCCAGGATGCTTCGATAGCAGCCTTTAGCTCATCCAGATTGTTGGGTCTTGAGTCTCTCAACGTTCTCTTCACAATATCCCACAGATTCTCTATGGGGTTCAGGTCAGGAGAGTTGGCAGGCCAATTGAGCACAGTGATACCATGGTCAGTAAACCATTTACCAGTGGTTTTGGCACTGTGAGCAGGTGCCAGGTCGTGCTGAAAAATGAAATCTTCATCTCCATAAAGCTTTTCAGCAGATGGAAGCATGAAGTGCTCCAAAATCTCCTGATAGCTAGCTGCATTGACCCTGCCCTTGATAAAACACAGTGGACCAACACCAGCAGCTGACACGGCACCCCAGACCATCACTGACTGTGGGTACTTGACACTGGACTTCTGGCATTTTGGCATTTCCTTCTCCCCAGTCTTCCTCCAGACTCTGGCACATTGATTTCCGAATGACATGCAGAGTTTGCTTTCATCCGAAAAAAGTACTTTGGACCACTGAGCAACAGTCCAGTGCTGCTTCTCTGTAGCCCAGGTCAGGCGCTTCTGCCGCTGTTTCTGGTTCAAAAGTGGCTTGACCTGGGGAATGTGGCACCTGTAGCCCATTTCCTGCACACGCCTGTGCACGGTGGCTCTGGATGTTTCTACTCCAGACTCAGTCCACTGCTTCCGCAGGTCCCCCAAGGTCTGGAATCGGCCCTTCTCCACAATCTTCCTCAGGGTCCGGTCACCTCTTCTCGTTGTGCAGCGTTTTCTGCCACACTTTTTCCTTCCCACAGACTTCCCACTGAGGTGCCTTGATACAGCACTCTGGGAACAGCCTATTCGTTCAGAAATTTCTTTCGGTGTCTTACCCTCTTGCTTGAGGGTGTCAATAGTGGCCTTCTGAACAGCAGTCAGGTCGGCAGTCTTACCCATGATTGGGGTTTTGAGTGATGAACCAGGCTGGGAGTTTTAAAGGCCTCAGGAATCTTTTGCAGGTGTTTAGAGTTAACTCGTTGATTCAGATGATTAGGTTCATAGTTCGTTTAGAGACCCTTTTAATGATATGCTAATTTTGTGAGATAGGAATTTTGGGTTTTCATGAGCTGTATGCCAAAATCATCCGTATTAAGACAATAAAAGACCTGAAATATTTCAGGTAGTGTGCAATGAATCTAAAATATATGAATGTTAAATTTTCATCATGACATTATAGAAAATAATGAACTTTATCACAATATGCTATGCTAATTGTTTGAGAAGGACCTGTACTTTAAAAGCAGCGAAGCTTTCAGAATGCAGTCATCTTTTGTTGCATTGTGGCTGAGAAACAGCCCTGCTCCCTCTGCTCCAGCTCAGGCTTTCCAGGAATACATTGAGAGTTACAAGCTGGACCGCAGTGCACAAACGCAGCCTATACTGAGGCTCCAGCAACTAGAGTGCATACAAGATGAGAGGCCAGCTTTGGAGCGCTCAAACCACAGCAAGTGCCAAGTTCCACTGCGTAAAACAGAGTCGATTTTGACAGGAAGTATAACACTCCCTGCTGTAAATGCCAAAGAAAGATCAATCTTACGAAACCAACAACATGTGTAGATTCTGCAGTTCTATGTATATTAACCTTTTACTGCCAAGAACTGGGTACACTCCTAACAAGCTCACAAAAACAAGCAAATGCATACAGTACACCTAAGAGGTGGAGTATAAAAAGACCCATATATATATTTATTCACGACCAGGCTGAGACGCCAGGAGACAGGCAGTCTGTCTGCGCCAGTCTGTTACATAAAGCACAACATATACAGTAAACAGAGGACACCACAGTAATGCAGTTCAAACAGTGTGTCCAGTCTTCACTGCACCACAGAGCTGAAGGTGATTCAAAAAACTGGCCTGGAACGGGACTGTAAAGTACCTAAGAGCTACATGAAGGATCAGAGGAAAGTAATTAGCAGAAATGACAGCAATGTTGACACATATTCAAATGATCTCTGAAGCAACAAGGACAAAATGAGGTAAAAATCCAGGCCTAAAGAATGCCAGGGATCTGCACTCATCAAGTATTGTCTTTAAACATCCAAAAATGTTTGGTTTTCATTTAAATTCCACCTGACAGGGGAAATGAAATGTAACCCAAACCATGAATTTATCACTTCATAGGCAACCTGAGGACGTGAAGCGCAATCCAGCTGGAATGTTATCCACACAGACCTGGCAGCCATCATCACAGATATTAATGTCCCAACCAGGAAAAATAAGCTGGTGTCAGTTCTATGCTGCAATCACAATATAGTCATTGACCTTGATGTTCAACACAGATGCAGCCAAAAGAATTTGAAAGATTTTCGAAAGGTTTATCCATTTAATTAAGCAATAAAATGCAAAAGGAGCCCTGACCAAGTACTGACTGCATATAATGTGCAGTACATAGACAGCAAGCCAACATTTCTGTAATAGAAAAAATATTTGCATTGATCTTATATACTTTCATTTACTTGAGCTTTCATTAGCTGTGAGCTACATGCAACTAAACTCTGCTGAAAGAAGAGCTTTAAATATATCACTGTGTAATGAATCTATAGGAACTTACCTTTTTTAATTAAACACTGGAAAAAAAGTTAACCTTTCAATGACATTAAATGTTTTTGAACTGTACTGACTCAAGCACTGTCCCTATTAATACAAAACAATTCGAACAAATAAAAAATCTTCAGAACTGGAGGTAGTTAACCCATTTTCTAAACAGTTAATTACATCCAAATAAAGTAGTTGCATGTAAGGATCCTGGAGGGAGTTTGTATTATATGTTTGCAGCCCAATACAATGTTTACTGGCTAATTTAACTATTTAAAAGCAGTTGAAATATTAATGATGTGACAGTGCAGTGTAATCCTGACTGCAGTTTTACAACCCAGATGCTGCAACTTGAGGTGCTTCAGCTGAGGATGATGAGACTATGACGCCACCTACTGTTGTTTAGGAAAAGTGCATTTGTGAAGAAGGGAAAAAATAAGCGTCTAATTACACTGTCCCACCGTCTCTGCTGTGGTTAGAGGGCAGAAAGTGATGCAAAACACATTTATTCTTTATGAACAAAATATTTTGTTTAATCTGATTTTCAAAATGAGACCAAAGGCAGACATGTTGGCTGTCGCCGACATCTTGTTCACTGGCACGCAGGGTGCGACTGCTGGCAGGTAAACAAAGTCTTTACGCAGGTAATTAAATCTGAAATTATAGGGTGAGGACAGATAATCGCACAAGAGAGGATGAAGGAGATGGGGCAGAATTATAAACCCTCTCTGACATGTGGTGTTTCTGGTATGTAAAAGACACTGAACATGAATAAAGGTGAGCAAAAAGAAAAAAGGCTTCCACTGTTTACACATTACAATGGATTTAAAGTCCACTTTATCCCTTGTGGTGAAAGTTTGAGGAAATTCCCAAAGATGATGATGGGATGAAGACTCATTTCATTAAGTCTAAAAGAATCAGAACATGTTCCGTCAAAGAAGAACAGAACCATTGATCGATCTGCCTCAGGCTGGTGGTAGACTGGTATTGCTGATTTAATACTGCCGCAGCTAGGTTCGGTCATGTGATACAAGAGCCGACTGAGCCCAGTGAATGCTGGGAAGGCCTGCGAGCCATGATTATGCAACAGCCAGATCTGATTTCATGCCCAGTGGTTTTTTCCCTTCCGTTGGTCCCGTATCTTGATCTTTCCATATCTACTTTTCTCCTGCCATCATGACCTAACCGTTGCTTCCTCTGTCTCAGCACTCTCCTAAACATAAAGCGCAGCACGAGCACCATTAAAAAACAGTGGAGTTGACTCTCTATTGAGAGTTGATCAGTTTTTTCCAAGCATTCTTACATATTCATTGAGATGTGCAGTCTGGAGATGTGCTGCCCTCTTGTGGTGTAAAGACACGTTAATACCATTTCTGCATAATTCTTTAAGAGATATGAGCTGTGGCTACTTGTTATGTAGGAGTGTAGGAATGCTTAAAAAATGAAGTCTGGTAGGCTGGTTGAACCTGACCTTTCTATGAGGATCTAGATTTGCTTTGCATGTTTCTACACGAGTCGAGTAATCAAACACTGTTTCCCACGTTTCAGGATTTTCCTTACTTTAAACTAGACTAAACTGGCAAGTTTTAAATCACACAAATCTAAAAAGGTGAAAAAAAAAATGAATTTGGAAAAAAAATTGAGATTTCTAGTATTTCCTCTTCAGTTGCTTTGAACTACAGGCAGTAAATAATTACATCCTGGGTGATGACCCATAACTCCTTGCTGCCATCCAAATGCACATAAATCTTAACAACTGCTACAATGTAAAACATTCAGTTTCTGGTGATTATTTATACCACAATCCTCAATCATACATGTCTAAATGTGTGTTTTTCCACTATTTAA
The DNA here is from genome assembly GCF_021462225.1 of Girardinichthys multiradiatus. NCBI lineage: Eukaryota > Metazoa > Chordata > Actinopteri > Cyprinodontiformes > Goodeidae > Girardinichthys > Girardinichthys multiradiatus. Next base: position 37,962,693 of record NC_061795.1, on the reverse strand, counting down.
TGATGATATTTCATCAGACTGCAACGCTTAAGTGAAATCTATCAGTATTCAGGTGTGGATTTTGAGGTGGGCACATCTCTGTGTAAAATGTTTTCTTCGAGGATCTGCTGGCTTTTGTTTTACTCAATTGTTCTCACAAGAAGTAATTATTTTATTTTTTCGCTACTGCCTGCAAAAACACGTCCAAAGCATGCCTGATTCATTCACACTTAGGGCCTGTGACAGAGGATGGAAATTTCCACCATCTGGCCTTTCCAGGTTTAATCAAGACAGTGAGCAAACCCAGCAACTGTTAGTGTAGATTATAGTTGGTGGTGGCTAAAAAAAAACAAAAAAAAAACAAACATATTTTGCAGCTTTTGTTCAAACGTAGGTTGTTGGTAGTCATCATCTGCAAACTTTTAAAAGCTCATCGATTCATGCAAATGGTCCTATTGGAATTTGCATTGTAATGTTTTGTAGAGCACATTCGTCATTTCATTCTGTTCATCGTGTCAACAGAACTTTAACACAGGAGCGTCCTGCGACCGCAGTTCAAGAATGATACAGATTTGGCTTTCCGCACAGACGCCTGCTGACTGACACTTTGTAGACTGAAAATTGTACTTATGTGAGGCCTTCAAAGCTAGATGCAGTCAAATCTTTAACCTCTCTAAAAGTGGAAAAATATACTTTTTTAATGTATTTTGTTTGCGGCACTAGAGCCCTTTATTTTTTTACGACAGTAGGCAGACAGGAAATAGGGGCAGAGAGAGGGGGAAGACATTCGGTAAAGGTCTTCGGGGACTGTAGCCTTCGATGACTGTAGCCTCTATATATGGGTCACGTGCTTAATGGGTTTGCGTAAAAGTGAAAAAATAGACTTTTACCCAAAAGCCTAGTTGGGTGCACCTTAAACCATTTAAGCAAAATAAAATAAACAGTATCAGCCATCCAGAAATAAAATAAATAAATAGTATTGGCAATAGAAAATGCCTATCGGTTGAACTCTAACTACAGCTGCTGCTCTCGGGCAGCGAAGGTCACATTGACAACCCGCACTTTATAGTAGCTTAAATCTTCGTGCCATCCAGAGTTCTGGAAAGATGTCTGGTATTTTATGAAATCGATCCAAAACTGCGCACACGTTAAATGGAATAGATAACTCATGTGCTATTTTGAATGTAATCTTGAATCTTTGCCCAATGAAGAATTCATGTCTGCCACTGACATTTCTGGGCCATCTAGTTCCTGTTGCACAACTTTAGATAGAATAGCTCTGTTAACAGCTTTCAGAAATTCTCCAAAAATATCAATCCCTTCATCTTTTCTGTTTGCATTCAGGGGTGCAGCTGCACAGCCCAGAGAGAGATTGTCACTAACATCAGCGGAGAGACGTTCACTAAGCAAGACTGAAAAGGACACGTGCGGTTAAAGACACGCTCACGTTGCTGCCTTTAGACTTCAGAATGACAGGCGCCAAGCTGAAGCCCGCATGCGGAAAGCAGCACTTCCTCCATTTGTACATCGCTCTATTTGTTTTCCTTCCAGCGCAAGAAGTAACAACGCTTCCTGTGAGCTCCTTCTGCAGACTCCCAGACCAGAACAATGATGAGATGAGAACACAATAAAGTGCATCAGGGAGTGTCGGAGGAGATGGAGCATTATCGCGCAAACACAGTCAGACATGAGGCTATATGCAAACACAGAGATGGATACAGATGTAGACGGAGACGCTCTGGTTAGCCAAGCCTACATTCAGGCAGAGGCTAAAGCAGAAATAAATCGAGCATTAGAGATGCAGAAAAATGCTGAGTAATACTTTAAACAACTAAATATCAGCTTCTTGTTAGAAGACTAATAGACTACTTTTCAGAGTACGCATTTGACCTTTTTAACATTTTGTCACCCTGCAGCCAATTCAATGGATTCGAGTTGAATTTTATGTGGTGGACCGACAAAACATAAATGTGAAGTGAAAAGAAAATAAGCCGTTGTTTACAAAACGTTTTTATAGACAAACATTTTAAATAATTGTGCCATGAATATGTATTCAACCCTCTTACTCCAATAAAATGGCTATCAGCAGTCACCTAATAGTAAACAGAGTTTGTGATCAATGAGGCCCAAATTTCACCTTTTGGCCCCAATGCAAAACAAAATGTGTGGAAAAAAACGAACACTGAACATCGCTCTAAACACACCATCCCTACAGTGAAACACAGAGGTGGCGGCATCAGAAACTGGGGCTACATATTTTTCAAGCAGTAACAGCAAGCTGGTCAGAGTTGATGTGAATATAAATGGAACCGAGTACAAGGCAATCCTGAAGGAAAACCTGTTAGAGGCCGCTGAAGACCTGAGAGTGAGGTGAAAGTTCACCTTCCAGCAGGATAACCCAAAACATACAGCAGGAGTTACAATGGATTGATTTAGGCCAATGCATTTTCATGCGTTAGAATGGTCCAGTCAAAGTCTGGATCTAATTCCTGTTGAAAATCTGTAATTGCAGAAAAAGTATTGACTGAGGCTGGCTAAATACAGATGCAGAACCATGCCACACTTTTCTTTTTTTTTTTTTTTTAAAACAAAAACGATTATTTTCCTTCCACTTTGTATTTGTTTCATAAAACTCCAATAAATTATATACAAATGAATAAGTAAAAGGTTGGTGATTGAAACCTTAAAAAATGGCAAGTATGAAGACTGAATACATTTGTTACTGCAACAGTGGCTGCTGTCCAGACACACCTGCTTAAATATTGGTTTGAGAGCTGTTTTCTCTGTGTACACTATTCCTCTACAACCCACCAGAGTGGACCAAACTCCTGATTTACTGTTCCTCTAAGAGAGGAAACAGATGTGGGGTATGTCTTTCTTCTCTCTCTCACACACAAAAAACAAAACGTGCAAACGGACACGTGACGCAAGGCTGAGAACTGCAAACACTTACAGAGCGGATATCCACAAGAGTTCCGACACACATCGCCTCTTACAGAGCCTGACTGTTTCTATCTGCAGATCCTGTCAATCCCAAGCTTCTGAAGTGGAGGAGAGGAAGTTCTCAGTGACTCAGTACTGAATGTATCGGAAGGAATGTGATGACTGAAGGGGGTTGCGTTTATCCTAAATTAGGTTTTGAAAATAAAATGCAGACTAAAGGGCACTTTTATTTCTAAATAATTCACCAGATAGATTAGCACAAAACTAGGGCCAAAACCATTAATCTGATTAATTGTGATTATTGAAATAGTCGTTACCCAATTTAGTAATTGAATAATCGTTAAGTGGGGATAGAGATTCTAAAACATTTGCTGAACAAGCAACCCACTCAGAGTAGTAATTAGGCCAAATTTGTGCAAAAAATATATCCATTTTTCATTTAGGATGGAAAAACCTTCTGTGTCTTTAAATATGCTCTATCCAGAACTCAAGTGGCATAGCTTTAGCTTCTCCTCATTCAAATTCTGAAAAAATCTCCTATTAAGCAACTTTTGCTATCCGATCATTAATCATATAATCGAAAAAAATAGTCAACAGATTAATCAATTAGCAAAAAAATCATTAGTTGCATCCCTAAAGCATTTATTAATTAAGAAGCTACAGCTCTTAAAAAAAACGGCTTTTGTAAGCATTAACATTTTGTATAACGAAAAAAATTATTCTCAGGCCAATTTTAAGGATGAGCCTTTTTTTGTGTGTAGTTTTTTCTTTTTCCAATAAAAGTATTTAAAACAAATGCATTAAAGCCAGAGGAACATCCAAAAATATTTGTGTGTAATATAGACTCTCCTCGTCTGTATGTACAATACTTTTTTTTTTTTCATTTTGCATCCGTTCATAAGTTCCTGGTGTATGTGCGGGTGAATTGGGGTTGCAGGTACTATAGGTGCCAATTACCACGTCTGACAAAATGCGTTGTCAGAATCCTTCTTAGCCACAAATCATGCAACTTAAAACAGGGCCAGTTCTCAGGGGTTTAACACAGTGGGTAAAAGGGCTGGTGCACAGGTGCACCAGCAACAAAGGGAAATGCAAATGGCAACATGCAGATTCACACAAATGTAAAATAACAAAATTCCCTATAAGCAGAGATGCAACAGGATATTGGCTGTTGAACAGAATTGAATGACTTGCAGCTTGATCTGCCCTGACAGATGACAGCCAATCAGGTGTTGAAAAAGGAAATCAGTAAGAACAGAATTTTGCGGGGGATTTTTAAAGATTTTTTGTCACTGGTGGCCTTTATTGTACAGTAATCAGACAGGAAAGAGGTTGGAGAGAGAAGAGGAAGACATGCAGCAAATGGCCCTAGATCTGGAATCGAACCCAGGACAACCGCGTTTAGGACTATTACCTCTGCACGTGGTGCACAAGCTCTGCCAACTGAGCCGCCAGCGCCTGAGCCACCAGCGCCCCCTATCAACTGAGCCAACAGCGGCCCCAAGCACAGCATTTTAATTCTGCATTGGAGTTGTCTTGTATATCAGTGGACAGATTTGCCAATTGTTCTCGTAGCTAACTGCTATTAGCAATGCAAGCCCATAATGTAATATTTTATTTTATTAGTGAAAATAGAAAACCCTTGAATAAAATGTCACTTTCAAAGACTATAAAAGGTCAGAAGTATTATACCTATGATTAAACGTGTCCTCCATTTTCCTCTTTGTTTTTCCAAGTCAGTCTTTTTTTTTTTTATTAAAATAAAATCCCATGATTCAACATTACATGTTAAGCGATACTGTGAAAACTGTGAACACCATCTTGTTGTATAACGTTCATCCAAAACAGACAACACTGCTTGATAATTCTCAAAAACAGCCAAACACAGACAGCTTTGCTTTGCAGAGACCACATGAGACAACTCCAGTGCCGAAGATGAGGGGTAGCAGAGAAAGTACAAGAGGAAGAACATAGAGAAAATGCAAAATGACAGGAGGTCAGGAGTCACTGACTGGCTTCAAAAGACCTTCTCCCTCCGTCGCTCTTTATGTAGGCTAATCGCTTCCATCTCGCCTCCCTGAGCTAGTCGGATCATTTAACCTCATTTAAGCAGCTAACAGCCGGTAATAAATTTAGCTACACACTCCTCTCACACCTCATACTATGGAAGCCTGCTCCATGAGCTCCAGCTCGCAGTGCACGGCTGCCACAGTAGATGGAAAACGACTGCCTGGACTATGTCGGCAGGGTCTCACAGCATGAGGTAAATAAAAACAGGAACTGATAAAGCGATGGATGAGCGCACTAAAATTCTCATGTTTCTTACACTTCACCAAGACTCACTTAGAATTTCTCATCTCAACCCAAATCTGATTTCATTTTAAAGAAGCAAAATATATGAGGTAGGATGAGAAGCACCAAAGCTGCGTTTAAAACTAAAGAGGCTACAATGGGAATAGCATGTTTATGGTATACATCTATACACAATGTGTGAAAGTGTATATAAAACTCTTTTAACCAAGTAAAATAGCTTTAACAATTCAAAAAGGTTACTTAAAATATACAACTATCATAACTATGTAACATATTTTTTTTTATTATTTCTGAACAAATCTGTTGTCTTCACCTCCTAGGCTTCCTGGATTAAAGGGTGGAAAATGTTTCTGCTGAATAAAGCCCCTGCCCCCTCATACGCCCAAACTCCTCATAATACCCCGTCTTCACAGCCAGTCGTTGTTAGGCTGGCAAGCTTGTAAATCTTGCTCCGTTTGCTCACAGAGTGTTGGATCGGTGTTAGCCGTTATCACGTGCCACCCGGCTCAGAGGCCGCTGGTGATTAAGGCTTCTAGAAAGGTCACATTAAACGAGTTACCAACTCTGAAACAAAGGGCAGGAGAAGAAAAGGATTTTGATACCACGTCCGGTAGCACTGTCCGTGCAAGTCTTGTCATTTTAATGCAGCACAGAGTGTGTTAGGGCGCAGGAACAGAGTATTGTGCCTTAATTCAATTATTCATTCCCCTTGAACATTTTCACATCAGCACAAACACAAACTTCCAAGTATTTTATTGGAATTCTTTTGTGATAGATCAACACAAAGTAGCACAAGCATGTTTTTTATTTATTTATATTTCACAAAATAATACGCCTTCGTATTGAGCCCCAAATACTCTAATACCAAAATAAAATCCAATGCAAACATTTGCCTTTGGAAGTAATCCAGTCCAGCCTGGCATAAATGCAGCAGTTCTCTGGAGTTTCTTAAAAACAATTAGGAAACAAACAGCATCATTAAGACCAAGGAACACAGCAGACAGATCAGAGATACAGTTGAGCTATGCATCGCTCACAGAGCACTGTTCAATCATCACCTGAAAATGGAACGAATGGAACAAAAAGGCAAAGAGAGCATTAAGCAGAGAAGTAGCCTGGAGGCCCATAGTAGCAATCAGTCATGCACTTTACAAATCTGGCCTTTATAGAAGAGTGGTAAGAAGAACTGTTAGAAGAAAGCCATTAGAAGTTTCACACAACGTAGGGTACACAAAAACAAAACAGTGGGAGAAGGTGGGTCAGATGGGACCAAAATTTGTGTGGTGGAAACCAACAATGACAAAACCCGGCACACACCGTTCCCCTTGTGAAACATGGTGATGGCAGCAGCGTGCTCTGGAAATACATTTCTTCAGTCAAAGTCATAAGTAAATTCAACTGAGAATCTGACATGGCTTGAAGTTCGATGTTCACAGATACCATCTACCCCATCTGACTGAAGCTGGGTTTTTTTTGTTTTAGAAGGTGAGGGGAAAAATATTCTTAATGTGTGCAAAGCTTAAATTTACAGGAAAGGTGGTTTGACAACACATTGATTCAGAGAGAGTGAATATAATGCATTATTAGTAAAGAATGTTAAAAAATCATTTGCATCCTATCCTTTTAGCTTATCAGTTATACACAACTTTATTCGGTGGATTAATAAAAAAAAAAACACTGATTTTATTTATCGGTGGATTAAATAAAATCTACTGAGTCTGTGGTTGAAACGTGACAAAATCTGAAAGTAAACAGAAACAAGTTTAAAGAGTTTGAATAATGTTGCAAGATACTGTAGTTTCTTCAGTGGGGTGTGCTGTAAGGTGTTACTTGATCAGACTTATCACTGTCGAAACACACATTTCCTCAGGGCGACATCAGAGGCCTTGTAAGGGTCAAACACTCCTCTATGCATCTTGTGTCATGTTTTTGTGTCCCGCCCTGAACTCCTCTGTCATGCTTCTGGGAGGCCCAGTCAGAAGCTCCCATACAGTGACCTTAACCCGGCAGCGGAAATCGAACGACCCTGCACACCAGCTCCTTGCCTGTTCTCTCCCCTTTGCCTTCATTCCAAGTCAAACCCTTCCCTCCCTCCTCCTCATCCACCTCCTTTTTTAGATGTGAAGAATGCTTCCAGCAATCTCGCAACCTCACACAGTCGGTTCCACAGAGGAGATTTGCACATGTTGAACCCCGTCCATAATTAAATGATACCTGCCAAGACCGAGATTAAGCAATGCCGTAATCATTTTCCCTGCTGATAGGTGGAGCAGGTTCAGCTAATTATACATGCGGGATGCGGATCTGAATGTTCTGCATCAAGAAATGTTGCAGTCAAACCAATAAAGAAGGGAAACGTTCCTATTCCTTCTGTTGGGTGCTGAACTTTGATCTCAAGCATACTTGCTTTCTGATTGTTGCTTTCCCCGGCAACCTTACCCAATATGTATGTGCAGTCATAGACCAGTATGACAATCTTACAGTCTGATTCAAAAGAACAAAAAAACACCATGGTTTCATGATGTGTACACAAAAACATCAATTAAAATATATAACATGAATTTATTTCTTGTTTAAACTAGAAAAATAACAATTCTTCCCCTTTCTGCTCAAATAATGTATTAAGTGCTACAGTTAAAGCCATGCTATCTATTACGAATTTCTGTATAAACAAAAGACATAGAATAAACATGCAGATTTTAATAGAAGTCTTCATGTGCTTATTTCACAGAATAATAGCTGCTATGTCGCACAAAAACAGAAGTATAACAATTAAGCTTATCCCCACGCAACAGCATGACGGTATGTTCTCTGATTGAAAAAACTACCAAACGGTGGATTTTTTCTTGAAGGAAAAGAGACTGAGTCAGCAGACTGCCAGTGAATAGCACCAGGTGGGGAAGGGACATCAGTGAAACCCTAAGCCTCGTGCAGCCGGAGAAAGGTCTGGACAGTCCAACATTTTCTCTGGAATTGAATAGTAGGAATGGCAGAAATGTTTTCCAAAGCAAACCAGAAGCATTTTTTAAAACACTGGAAATAGTCGAGTTTCTTCTTCTTTTAAGAGAGGGAAAGGTGTAGTAGCCTTGTGTTGGCCAGCTGACTCGCAGTGTGCAGCAACAGGTTGAGGAGGGACAGCGGCACATTGTTCTATGTTTCATACAATTTTATTTAACAGCACTTTCAGTGGCATCCTTTTAACAGAACATTTAACTGCAGGAACAGAGTGACAGAAAATCGTACTGATTTTGAAACCGTTGCTTTTTAGAACCTCGGCATATCTTAATATTTGTAACCGAACCATGCTTATGTAAAAATCCCAGTTTACTGCCACATAATACGCCCACAAAACAAAACAAAAATAAAAAATTGTAGAAGGTTAATCTACAAAAAACCTTAGGCAGAATTTAAAAAAGCATTTAGCAGCTGGGCCAGACAAACACCGCCCATCACATTACCTTTTACTTCCTGCTAAAGCTGCCAAACAGGAAGTAAACTCTTAAAAAGAGCAGCTCTTACTTTTTCCTGCAAGTGGGGCTGCTTTAAGTGATGGCTCGTAACATTGTGTTATTCGTCCTTTTTCCTCTCCTGTTCTCTCAGGAAGGAGCTCTGCTGTAATCCCATTAAGAGTGGATATCCACAGCACATGGTTGATCGCATACATGTCATGCTCACCAACATTAACCTGCTCATATAATATTAAAAAAAAAAGCTAGTTTATACAAGTGTGAGTTTTTTTGCAATCTGACAAAAGGAAGGGTGTGCTAAAAATAGACCAACAACAGGAAGATGAGTAGAGAAAGTGAGAGATTATCGTTGGGGAAAGGAGTGCAGGAGAAGGTACAGAGATGAACTTGACTCCCTGAGGCATGTGCGCTTTTAAAGAGTGTGTGAGGATTCGGCTTGCCTTTCCGCATGCAACATAGAAATCTCTAATCCAATTATAGTTCAGACCAGCCTAGCACCCTAGCCTCAGCCTCCAAGGACAAATCGAGCTGGCTCCCACCAACGCCAGTAGCCCACCAGCTCTGCAGATTTAACCGCTCACATCAGTGGACGAAAAAGCTAATCTATAACTTAGTCTTCAATGGAAACTTCCTCCTGCAGGACAATTTAAGCAATATTGGCGGAATGAGGACTTTGTTCTTTAAATTGTCTTGAAATGAGAACAAAATTGAATAGTCATGACATTTTCGCTACTTATTTCCATTCTTAGTCTTGTCAGAATGCATTTCTGCCTTTATGGTCACCCTAGATCCTGCTGTTTCTAACTTAGCTGGTTGACCTACATCGGTTTCCCCCATTTATCTCAATATCTCACCTACTGCCTCTACTCTAATATCATTTCTCTGTTTCAGGCCCTCCTTCCGCTTTATTAACGGCCCTCTCCTTCCATCACTCCCTTTATTGTTGATTTCTTCTGGTCTTCTTGGTTTGCACTGCTCCTGCATTTTTTAAATCAGGTCAAGGAACTTACAGGATGATGTCTGTTCTTTTGGTTTGCTTGCTGTCAACAGCTCAACATACTTTTGTTAAATTTTCTAGATGTGGAAATGTCACATGTGGAAAGGCAACGGGTTTGCATTATGCTTCACATTCAAAGATCTAGCTTCTTGCTGCAAAAATTATTAAAACAAGAAATTGTTCTCAACTTTTCCTGCTAGAAAAAAAACTCAGGTCAGGAAAAAAGTTCCAGCAAGATGTATTTACCTTCCTGACAGGATGTTATTTTCTAGTTAAATTCTGGATAGTGTGACGTGAATTAGTTGCCCAAATCTCCATGGATGGATACAGTTCCTGTAAGGAGTACACTGTGTGAATTCTAGGATTTAAACAAAACATAAAACCAAGAAATCAGCTGGTGACCACAATCTCAGCTTTATAGGCACTGACCCATGAACCACTTTGTAAACTCAAAAAAATCCAATCTTCGTTTCTCAAACAGTGAAATCATCATACCTAGGCACTATTAAGTCATAATAACAACAACCCTCTTCAGTGTGGAAGTTGCTACTGTGAATAAGAACAAAGGTTTGCCATTTCCAAGATCACTGAGCTGTTTAAAAATTAATTCAGAGGAAACAGAAAGGCTCTAAGAAGAGAAAAGTGTTTTCTCAAAAGGCTTGTCTGCTGTTCCTTCAGAGTGCTAATTTAAAACGGGGTTACACCTCAGTAAATAACAGGAAGCCAAATGTGTTATAGCAGTCACAGTTTTATCCTTTCAAGCTTTCAACCTCTGTCTCCATGGGGAGTATGTGCAGAGCCTGCTGTTTTAGTAATGCTAGCCACATTATTTGCTATTACAAGCTGCTAATGACTGTTTAAAATGTCACTAATACTAGTAATACCCTGCTTTAGAGCAATTCCTCTCATTAAAAAAATGAGAAGTATATTCCAAACAAAACCTAGATACAGTACTGTGAAAAGTATTTACACCTTTATAGATTTCTTCTATTTTTGCTTTTATGTCACACTTAAATGTTTCAGGTCAAACAAATGTTAACATAAAAAATGACCTGAGTAAATATAAAATGCACTTTCCCAAAAAACGTACTACTACTATTGTTTTCAAAGTTTTACGTTAGATGAAAAGGGAGCAACATCTTCAGGTTCAGCTTCTCTCTTGTCCATACAAAAAATATTTCCCAAAAGCTTTTGGGAGTCATTAAGATGTTTTTATGTGAGATGGGCCTTGGTGTTATTTTTGATCAGAGTGGTTTTGGCTTAGGAACTCTCCCGTAGATCCAGCCTTTGCTCAGTCTCTTTCTTTATCGCTGAATCATGAATACTGACCTTAACTGAGGCAAGGGAGCTCTACCAAGCTTCAGACGTTCTGCGGTTTTTGAAATCTCCTGGATGAGTCGATGTGTTGGAGTAACTTTTGTAGGCTAGTCACTGAGAAGGTTTCGTGTTTTTTTTATTTCTGGATAATAGCTTTGTAAAACCTTTAAAGGCTGACAGATGTCACTGACTGTTTCTCATCTGATCTTGAATTTCTTTAAATCAGCCCATGATGTGTTGCCTTTTTGAGATATTTGAGCCTACTTCATGTGGTTACACAGGTTCTATTTAAGTGACTTCCACAGGTTAGGCAGTTTTGAGGGTTGAGTGTGCCAAGTGAAACTGTAATCTGTCTTACAAAAAGTGTGGTTAACAAAAGAACTAGCACAGTTAACTCCTAATTTAATAAGGCAATTACTTTCTCACATAAGTTTGGTTTGGAAAGTTTTTTCCTCCCTCAATAAATGAAAATATCACTTGAAAACTGGATTTTATATTAACTCAGGTTATCTTTCTATGGAGTTATCATTTGTTTGATGATCTGAAACATTTAAGAGCAACTAAAAGACAAAACCAGACGAAATGTGTAAGTAGGGGAATAAAACACATCCAGCCTTTGAGGAAGGCGTCGTCTCATTTTTACAATGATTGTTGGATAAAGTTTCTCTGCGGGGTAACAACAGTGTTTAAGGTCATGTGCATTTTGCAACTACTCACAATTCAACTACTCCGTGCTCTGCCGTTTATGTTAGAAAACTTGCATTAATGCCAATGCTGTGAAGATATTAACAGAAATCCAACATCAGTCATATACAACTCAGTTATTGGAAAGATTACAAATTGTCGGAAACGTGTCAAAAAGCATTACATTTTCAGGGGACATTGTGTGGGTGGATGGAAACAGCACAGTTAAATTCTGCTGCAGGCAGGCTCAGCTTATTGTTGCTGATCCGAGGACGGTTCTAGTCAACAGCGGAACCCCGCTAGGATCCTTGGATAAAACAGGGGCGGATGCGAGGCCTGTAGCATCTGATCAAGCTTCTTTAGGAGAGGCAGGAGCTGAACTGTATATTTAAGAAGAAAAATGGTCCGATTCAACCAATCTAAGGAGTAAGAGAGGGAGAGAGAGTAAAAAGAGCAGTTTATTAGTTATAGCCTTCCCTCTGTTGACATTTTCTGTTGTTTCCAGCATTCATTGCAGTGCCAGTTGTGTGTGCTGGGCAAGGCTGCCTGGAGCGTTACAAAAGAGTAAACAGTCGTAGCATGTGGCTCCCTTGCCAAGTGCAGTGGAGACACATACAGACGAGCACAATCACTAGATCATCAGGAATTAAACAGAATAATGCCATGCAACTGAACAGCTGAGGGGCCTCAGAAGAAAGTAATACATTTAAATGCTTTGTATACATAAGAGTACAGATAAGGTCTAATCTGTGCCTGACATGTTACCACAACCTCCATCTTAAAGGCTGCGGGCTAAACATTAGAAATCTGATGTCATCATAAAACATACAGGAGCTTGTTCAAGCTCCTCAACAAGCCGAGACTCATCAGAGTAGGTAGGGCAGCCTGACAAGCACAAGCAGATCCAGGTACAGGGTCTAATTACATCTGCAGCGTCTTGATTCTTTGGTGTATTCGGTTGCATCATACTGCCATAGCTTATATTGCCTTGAAGCTTTTAAATGCTTCCTCTCCACTCAACTAAACTGTCAAAAAAAGGAGATAAAAGCAGCACACCTAGCAACTGTCTCCATATCAAATGATCATGAAAGCGCTTAATGCATCCATTTGGATTCCTCACTTATCCACTTATGCATATTCAGTGAAAGGTAAACTGCCAAGTCATTCTGGTGCCAGATTTGCTCCCGAGCTTCTCCCTGCTCCTGCCTCAGAGGAAGGAAGGTGTGGCACTGTTCGAGAAAAGCAGGAGCATACAGCAGAATTCACTGAGGGCAGCCAATGTGTGTGTGTGTGTGTTTGTTCTTGTCTCCAGGCTGTTTGACTGCTCAACAAGCATTCAAAGGAGCCTTTATTTCTCAATGAAGCATGCTGATGTCTAAAGAACACACATTATGATATTTTATTGTGTCTTCAAGCTTCCACTGATGCCTTTTAGTGACTCCAGAGCTCATTCAGACTCTCATTGACGTCAGCCGGTTCAAGACAGGAGAGCAACAGCATGATGGCTCAACATTTTAAACTACTTTATATAAACAGACACATAACCATTTTTTTTTCCTCTGACCAAACCGTTCTCGCTAGATGTTAGTTGGGATTACCAAAATAATTTCTATTTGCTAAACAGAATCATGAGCAACAGTGTTTTAGAGATGGCTTTTATTCAGTTCAAAAGTCATTTCAAAGTCAATAGATTACATATACTAAGATTAGTGTGCATTTAAAACAATTTGGGAAAGCCCAGATGATGTCAGGGTTTTATAAACTTCTGATACGCTAATTCGCAACATTTGAGTTAAACTGTAAATGTACATTATTTTAAGAGTACTCCTCAAACAAACTATTTCCTCGTGGTGAAACAAATCTAACAGAAACCAGCCAAGATATCATGGAGAGAATTTTGGACCCTCACAGATCCGATTCATCCATGGGTATAATGTCCGGTGATCTTTTCAAACAATTATATGTAACTATAAACAGCACAGGAATGTCCAGCCATCAGACCGTTCAGGAGGTAGATGGGTTCACAGTGGCCGTGTTTCTCTATGAAATATGCAAATCAATCCTAAAACAAAAGCAAAAGACATTGTGATGATGGCCGAAGCTAGTTAGAGAGTCTTATGATTCACAGAGAAACAATTGGTAGTAATGACAATTGTTACATTCAGAGAAAAAAGCCTTTAAATCCCAAGAACACCATCCCAACTGTGAAGTATGTGGGTTAAAGTATCATGTTTTGTGGCTGTTTTGTTGCAGGAGGTAATGGTCCATTTCACACAATAGGTGGTATCACGAGGAAAGAATATCATGGGGAAGTATAGGGTACAAACGGGTCTTCCAAAGGAATAATGAACCTAAGCATACCACCAAATGAGAAACAAAGAACAAGAAAGTCCATGTTTTGGAGTTAGGCTGCCTCATATACAGTAAATGTGTCTGTGACTGCTATACATTCAAGGATGACTGACAATAACACTTGCAGCACTTATTTTAATTATCACAAGTCATACCATTATCACGATATTTGGCCGATATTGTGTAGTCCTTTATTAAAGTAGCCATCACAAAGGCCATATCTCAGTCCCATATGCCCCTTTCCCACTGGCTCGATTTGGCCCTAAACTACTCCACTCGGCTCGCTTTGCGACAGTTTCCATTAGTTTTTTCCGTACCGGAACCTATTTTTTTGGTCCCTGCTCCTCGCAGGTACGACCGGGGCTGAGTAGGAACTACATGTGACATGACCAGACTGCTTTTCACTGATTGGCCGTGGGAGAAGGAGAAATGAGAAGGTTTTCATTGAGACAGTACAGGGAAAAGTTAATAAAACTCAGGAGCAACTACAATAACATTAAGGACCACAGAGGGGTGACTGTTTATTTTACTTTGCACAGCAGACAACACTGACAATGGAAACAACTGGTTTTGGGCTAAGTAGAGCGAGGTAGAGTGAAGCCAGGCGGTGCTGGAACTGTAAATAGAAAAGAGGCTATATGGTTTAAAAGGTAAGTCCACGAAAGGCTAAAAGTTCAGGTTAACATTTCTAATTTTCAAGACTTTATTATTCTGGAAATTATTAAAGAAATAATTTTGATTATCAGAAACAGACCTAAAACAAGGAAACATCTGTTTGTTTTAATCTCAGACAGGGAGAACAAAAGATTGTGTGTCTTTTTACACAATGTATCTAAACATCTGATTTCAACAAAGAAAAAGAATCAGACTTTGTCTACTGAATGCAGACACCTTTAGGTGATGCTTCAACAACTTGATGGGTGTCGCATTCCTATGAAACCTGAAGTCCTGGACACCTTTGAACTATGACAGCAGCACTTTTCTGGTGAAGCCTGCTTCACTCTGATGCGCTTTTGAGAAAGAGGATGAAACTAGTGATGCGGCTTTGCTCAGCATTCAAAACAACCTAAAGTCAAACAAGGACGATGATGTCAGAGAGGTACATGAGCACCATCTTGCTCCCAAAAGATTTAATGAGGAAAACAGAAAAAAAACAGTTTTGTAAAGAGCTTGTACCACATTTTCTGACATAAATCCCCTCCTCCTATGTGCAATGCTCCATGTTAAACATTTATCATAGAAGACTGAGGCTGCCCTGGGCCTGTACAGCGCTCCATGGGTCTGTAAAGCTGAACCGTCCAGCTCAGGCAGTAGCAGCAACGCACGCAAACGTCTCTGCACATCAGTGTCTCAGGAGAGGCAGAGGGAAAAACAGGGTGAGAATTAAATGGAGAGAAAGACAGAGAGGGAGATACAAACTGAGTCAGGGAGTCAAAGAGAGAGTGTGTTGAAGGCTTGGCTCTGACTAAAATGTCCTTTCAGGGGAGCAAACAAACCAGAGCACTCCAGAGAAAGTTCATGGCAGAATAAGCCGAGGCTTGATGCTGAACCCCAGGACAGGACCAGGCTACATAACCCCAATAAAATTAAAATAAAAACACATAAATATACTGGATGTTTGGTGTATTACATGAACTTATCCATTACCATTTCCTTGGCGTTGCAGCCAAAAGAGAAAAAAAAAGGATTATAACCTTGTTACATTATTAAGATGTTCCAATCAGGCAATCAAGGAAACCGGAACTGCCCAATACAAAGTTCCGGTTTCCTTGAATTACCCATCTGCTGACTCTGCTTTTCTTTCTATAACTATAACGTATGAAGTCATTTTTTGAAAACTTTATTTTCCATTTAGCATTTAACAGTAACAGTGATTTGACATGTCGATCTCAAGACAACTGATTGAAGTGATCACTGAGCAGTAGCCAACTGATTGGTGCATCACTACATTATGCAACCCAACAGAACCTAAATTCAGCTGAATTAACATTGAACCCTTAACTATAGCAAAAGCATCATGAAAATGGCAATATAACACTGGTAGACGATGTGACAACTGGTCAAGAACATGGCAATGATCTCTGCTGATTACTCTAGGGAGGTTTATTCTGAAATGATCAGTTTCGAAGTCCTTGACTAAACTCAAGTCCCGAACCCTGTTGTGGGTGAGTAGTCTTTGACTTTACCTAAGCTGGAACAACTGTGTCAGCCAGCAAGTGAATGTCTGCTTGGCTGATGTTTACCAAAGTGAGCCCTAATTATATAGTACACCAAATATGGGCTATTCCTCACCATTTGTTTTCATTCTGTATTAAAGGTACGGCATCACCTGTTGACTTGGTAATTTAATAGTCAAATCAAGGGCTCTGATTTTAAGTTTGATCAAGACAGCAGGAAAGATTATGACTACAACAGTTCCTCTTTTTAAACAGACGGCCCTCAGACAGGCAGACAGCATTTTATCAGATACTTCTCGCGTTCTGCACTATGAATATACCTTACTAAACTCAGGAAGAAGGTACAGAGATTTCTTCTGAAAACGCAACCGGTACAAACATTCATTCATCCCATCATCAGTTAAGCACATTAATGAGTGCGTGGTAAGAGATGAACCGACAGCCAGGAAACATGTGAAGTTTCACAGATAATTAATTCCTTATTGACTAGTTTGGTTCTGCGATTGTGTATACAAGGCAGTAGGAGGAGCATGGGTTGCTTTGGCTCTCTTTTAACCAGGAGGATAGTACATTTGACAAGGTTTTCAATTAATCTAAACAACTCTTATCCAAATATTTTTTATTTAATTTTTATTTATCTATGTGAAGTTACAGATGAGTACAATGGGTGCCAGTGCAGTAAAATGCTCTGTCCAAAGCACATTTCTCCCAAGGGAGACAAAGATACTTTGAATTAACAATCTTTTCTGACATATCAGAATTACAGGTCCTTCTCAAAATATTAGCATATTGTGATAAAGTTCATTATTTTCCATAATGTAATGATGAAAATTTAACATTCATATGTTTTAGATTCATTGCACACTAACTGAAATATTTCAGGTCTTTTATTGTCTTAATACGGATGATTTTGGCAGACAGCTCATGAAAAACCAAAATTCCTATATCACAACATTAGCATATTTCATCCGACCAATAAAAGAAAAGTGTTTTTAATACAAAAAACGTCAACCTTCAAATAATCATGTACAGTTATGCACTCAATACTTGGTCGGGAATCCTTTGGCAGAAATGACTGCTTCAATGCGGCGTGGCATGGAGGCAATCAGCCTGTGGCACTGCTGAGGTCTTATGGAGGCCCAGGATGCTTCGATAGCAGCCTTTAGCTCATCCAGATTGTTGGGTCTTGAGTCTCTCAACGTTCTCTTCACAATATCCCACAGATTCTCTATGGGGTTCAGGTCAGGAGAGTTGGCAGGCCAATTGAGCACAGTGATACCATGGTCAGTAAACCATTTACCAGTGGTTTTGGCACTGTGAGCAGGTGCCAGGTCGTGCTGAAAAATGAAATCTTCATCTCCATAAAGCTTTTCAGCAGATGGAAGCAAGTGCTCCAAAATCTCCTGATAACTAGCTGCATTGACCCTGCCCTTGATAAAACACAGTGGACCAACACCAGCAGCTGACACGGCACCCCAGACCATCACTGACTGTGGGTACTTGACACTGGACTTCTGGCATTTTGGCATTTCCTTCTCCCCAGTCTTCCTCCAGACTCTGGCACCTTGATTTCCGAATGACATGCAGAATTTGCTTTCATCCGAAAAAAGTACTTTGGACCACTGAGCAACAGTCCAGTGCTGCTTCTCTGTAGCCCAGGTCAGGCGCTTCTGCCGCTGTTTCTGGTTCAAAAGTGGCTTGACCTGGGGGATGCGGCACCTGTTGCCCATTTACTGCACACGCCTGTGCACGGTGGCTCTGGATGTTTCTACTCCAGACTCAGTCCACTGCTTCCGCAGGTCCCCCAAGGTCTGGAATCGGCCCTTCTCCACAATCTTCCTCAGGGTCCGGTCACCTCTTCTCGTTGTGCAGCGTTTTCTGCCACACTTTTTCCTTCCCACAGACTTCCCACTGAGGTGCCTTGATACAGCACTCTGGGAACAGCCTATTCGTTCAGAAATTTCTTTCTGTGTCTTACCCTCTTGCTTGAGGGTGTCAATAGTGGCCTTCTGGACAGCAGTCAGGTCGGCAGTCTTACCCATGATTGGGGTTTTGAGTGATGAACCAGGCTGGGAGTTTTAAAGGCCTCAGGAATCTTTTGCAGGTGTTTAGAGTTAACTCGTTGATTCAAATGATTAGGTTCATAGCTCGTTTAGAGACCCTTTTAATGATATGCTAATTTTGTGAGATAGGAATTTTGGGTTTTCATGAGCTGTATGCCAAAATCATCTGTATTAAGACAATAAAAGACCTGAAATATTTCAGTTAGTGTGCAATGAATCTAAAATATATGAATGTTAACTTTTCATCATGACATTATGGAAAATAATGAACTTCATCACAATATGCTAATATTTTGAGAAGGACCTGTACAAGGGAGAATGTATTGGCTGCTGCAGGGTCCTGTTTGTCAAATTGCTTAATCTGCGCATTGGAAAAGCTAAGTGTTGTTGGCACACTGTTGAGTAGAACGGCATTGAAAACAGTCAAGGGCAGAATAAGTAATGAGTTATATCAAAACCAGCCAATATGGTACTGTTTGCCTGGTACTTCAACAAACAGCTCCAGATTCAAGCTTTATCAGTAGGAGCAAGACAGAAGTTTATTAAAGACTGAAGCCATACGTGTCAACTTTGATATATCTTTAGAAACATAATACAGCCAAGTACGTTTTAAGTGACAAGCTGTCAGAACATTATAGTCGAGTAATTATCTGGTTAAGCTGGTGTGGGAGGAACATGTTTAGGCTGTCCAGCTGGTGAGGAAGGGTGCATTCACACTGTTGGTCCGGTCCAAAGATCAGTAAAAGTCAGAAATACACACCGGTTTGCTTTCACATAGGTTTTGAGACTGAACCAAACAACGTCATGCAGTTTCAATGGGCTGTTGAGGGTGCAGTATTACGCGGATTGAAAAGCAAAAACAAGCACAAAGAAGAAAGTCCGCTTTATCTGGGTTTCTGGTGCTACTTGGATGCTCAAATGTAGCTGTAGCCTGCACCTCCTCACTACTCCACGTAGCCCCACATGACCTTTTCAAACTGTTTCATCTTCACACTCTTACTATGTTTTTCTTTTTAGTTTAGTGTGAAAGCACAGTAAGTTAACTCCTAATACTGATATACTACTGATGAAATGTAGTGTAATACTTAACAGCACTCTCAAGCTACTTAAGGGTGTATTCACACCAGAAAAGTCCTTTGGTCCACTTGTTTGGTCCGGACCAAAACCTTATTTAGCGTTGCTAAGCAACATACAGCTTATCAAGTATGATTTCAGTACAACGTACACCTTTGCTACCGGCTATGGTGGCTTGTTAAGTTCAAAGAGACGTATGTTTTTGGCAGTTGGGTCGGATCGGGGCTGGTTCATATTCAAACCAGTTTGGAAGCGGACCGAGACCACCTCACAAAGTGGGTCGTGGTCCAGGTGTTTGGTCCAGACCAGGGTTCGCTTGAATGTATTCACAACTGCACAAAAGGGCCAGACCAAGGGGGTAAACAAAATCTGGTCAGGTTAAATAGGACCAAAGTGGTTCTTTGTATCGGCAAATTTCACATTTTAAATGACTGACTGAATTTTAGGAAATCTCTAGATTAATCATTTTTAAAAAGTAACATAGAAAAACGAATTTAAAAATGAAAATAAAGATTTACGAGACTACAATAACTAAGGTTAAAAGCACTCACAATAGCATACACACCCTGCTGGATTCCAGAATAGACCAGTCTTCCATAGACTGAATGACAGGGAACTTAAAACAGTGTAAGAATAACATCGTCACTTATAGGGTGACACTTTGCTAAACAAGTGATGAGAACCGTATTTGCATTTACTTCAGTGTTATGTGGCACACTGGCTTTACCCACTGCCAAACCCCGAGATGCTTAAACAAACAGCACACTCTAAATTTGTAAAACAACACAACAACTACTGTTATTGAAGATGTGATTATGTCAGGATGGTCTTAAAAGTCTTGGCCCGCTGGTCAGGGGCTGTGTAGCTGTAAAGCAACTTTAGTGCCTGGCATTTAATTATACCTAAATGAGCAGAGAGACAAAAACAGCTATATATGTTGGATGTGGAAGCAGAAGTCATAATATGATAACACTTTGTTTAAATCAGACTTGTAAATATAACTGTGGGACAAAAGAAAAACAAACAAAAAACATTCTGCACTTGATGAGAGCCAAAGAAAATGCCACAAAGACAAACTAGTTCAAACCAAGCGTCACGTTGAGTGGTTTCCATTCTGGGGCAGGTGACTATTTTCAAAAGATGTCTGTTCATGTATCAGAACCTATTATCAGCGCTGCATCCGAGGTGTGCGAACAGCGGAAACAGCCAACTTGGCTGAATGACAGCAAGTAATAACGTATGTGTGAGTGAGTAAGGTAGCGAGTGTTTGTCGTGTGTGAATGGAGAAGATGGAAATAAGGCATTGGGTTCACATGGGGACAGAGGTAGCGGTGCACTAAAAGAAACATCTTCATAAACATACAGAACGAGTGAGAAATGCGTGAAACAGGGATCATCCTGCAATGTTTCAACTCAGAATGAAACTGATGACTCCTTCCCACAATGTGTTACCACAGAGTCTCATGGCTCGGTCTAACACCACATGCAAAGATTGCTTTGATAGCTGAAGCAGTAACAGGCGATCTGATGCTTAGATCACTGACGTAGGGTGCCTTTGTAGGTTAAGGCTAATTAACACAGAAAGTGGGGAAGTTGAAAAGATACCTCAATATATCCATGCTTTTGAAAGAAAAATTCGACTTGTGCTATATTTACAAACGTGACTGTGTCTAACACCAGCCCAAACAGTGTGACAATACTAACGTAGGTAAATATCTGCTGTGAGACTAAAAAAACACTCCAGCTTTGCATGTTAGTGACAGTGGTGAGACACAATAACACAGACAGTCAAATGTTCCCCTGCTGCAGAGGAAGTTCAGCCTATATTGGTCTTGTGTGAAATCCCCGTCTTTGTCACCACCTGATGCGGTCTTCTCACTTGTCTTTATTAACTAACTTTTAGAGATGTTTGTAAGTCATCAGAGATTTTCTAGATTAGATCCAATAAAAATATTAAACTTGCCCCAGATTAGCCACAGCATGTAATGCATGTTTGTTCTGACTAGAAATATTGGTTTTCTTTGGTTCTTCAATTGAAATGAAAAACAAACCAAACCGTGTAGAACCAATGTTACCCAAGTAGTGTAGGTACTAGGGCTGTGTATCGATTCATTTTTCAAGAATCGATTTGCTTCAGATTCTCAAGATTTAGAATCGATTCTTTTCGATCCGATCTGGTCCAATCTCAAATTGGAGAGATATCTACAGCTGCTATTTGGACACTAACCTGGTGCATTATTAAATATGACATTAAAAAATTACCTAAAAGATGTTTCTGATAAATACAAATGCATTATTGTCATTATCAATATAAACAAAGAAAAAGCACTTTTTAAAAATTGATCTTTGGTTATAT
Organism: Girardinichthys multiradiatus; assembly: GCF_021462225.1. Taxonomy (NCBI): domain Eukaryota; kingdom Metazoa; phylum Chordata; class Actinopteri; order Cyprinodontiformes; family Goodeidae; genus Girardinichthys; species Girardinichthys multiradiatus. Next base: position 37,940,971 of record NC_061795.1, on the reverse strand, counting down.
GAATTGATCTTTACGAAATAATATGAGAATCGATTCAGAATTGGAAAATCAACTTTTTTTAAGCACAGCCCTAGTAGGTACTAGTGGAAAAGTGGCATAAGTGAGCCATTTTCTGCATCAGTGAGGTGTTTACTAAAGTGCTAAGAAGAACAGAGATTTTAGAAGGTATTGAAATGAAAACTATATTTTTCTCGACATGTCTGTGGTTTATGTAGGCTGCAAGATAGCGAGAGAGAACTAAACGTATTGTAGTAAAGTTAAGCTGTTTTATCTTTTTGAGTGTTCATTTGATTTAATTTATTAGTTTATTTTTTTTATAGGCAATAGCGTTCCTGTCGACACTAGCCCAAACTAATTTGCCATTACTGTCCCTTGCAACCTGTCCGTCATGGAAAATGCTGGATTTGGAAATTTTGGCAGCCTTTGGCAACTGTCAGTTACGGTAAGGGTCTACATTCACCATATACACACATACTCTTCTGTTTTGTTATGCTAGCCATGCTAATCACCAGTTTAAAAGTGACTGCTCCTGTATACACACTGTGTGATGTGCCTCTGCTCCTAATTTAAATTATTAACAGCCGCTAGTGGCAGTAAGGTCAGAATAAATATTTTGAATGCTGTATTTGTATATTTTATTACTAGATTTTTTTAAAGATCTAAATCTGACAAAATTGATAAACAGGTCATTTCAGTACATCTGGTGTGTAGCTGGTTTTCAGAACAAATTTAATCCCATTAAAGCCAGATTCAAATACAAATATATATGTGACGATTCTGTCCTACAAGTTATCCAAGAAAGTTCCACCAACTGCACCAGGTCATTAACTTTAAAACAATCCCTCATCTTGAGCAAAACCTTCCAGAGATGGGAAATCAGCCACCAATGTACTGGTGCATCTCCAGATGTTTGACATCTAACAAGTAAAAGAAACCAGAAAACCAAACCTTCATTTAATAGGATCTTAACTTGCTTTACTCCCCTGATGCAAAACAAATAATATTTTCTAACTCTCCAGAGAGGCACAGGTGATGCGGTGTGGGCCAAGTGTACATTAGTTCTGAGTCTTGTTCAGATCAGACAGCCTAAGGAAGCAAACCACATAGCTTGCAGTTGCTCGCTCTTCATTCAGCACTGCCAGCCCATCACTCAAAAGAGAGGGGATTAAGCATCTATCAAAGTCTGCCTACTTTACCCAGCAGGAAAAGACACATTTAGGCGTTGCGCATCTCCCCAGCGATTTAACATCCTGCCCAACTCTGAAACCGGACAGATGAGGTCATTCAGCGATGGAAAAATAATGCGGTCTGTGAAATAAAGCCAACTGATTGCATCAAACACATCCAACAACAAATTGGATTAATGAAGGTGTCATTTGGAAGAAGAACGAGAAGAAAGAAAAATATTTTTTTAAATTGTGTAAAAGTGTATTGGCAGATATTTGCTACTTCCCTTTGGAGCTCTATCTTTCCACCACCCGTCTGCAACCCTAATCCATTTTCTTTCTAATCAACCATTCCATCAAAAGCATTAATAACTCATTCTTCCATTCTTCATTTCCCCATCTATCCAATGGGGGGAAAAAAGATCATTTTCTGTTTTTAGATCATGGTTCCTTCCCCTCATCCATCTCACTTTCTATCTCCCTTATCCTCTTAACCTGCACATTTCTCACCAAACCACCTACTTTCACTTCCCTGCTCCTTCCATCATTCTTATGCTCTCTATCCTCACTTCCTCTCTCCATTGTTGGTCAAAGGGTCATTCACCGCATGTCTGTATTCAGAGTGATTACACGCTTGGTTAAGTCATTCATGGCCTTCACTTAGTTGTAGAACGTCGGATACACTCCGGCTCAACTCCAAGCTAGAGCACCTCATCTATGCGTCATACACAGTGCAAAGCTTGGATTTACCTTGGAGTTAAAGCTAAAACAAGATATAAACTCTATACAAAGACAAGCATCTTTTCCTCGTGTGTCCGACGTTAAATCAGACTAAACATAAACAGTAGAGAGTTGGTTTCTTTGTCTCAGAGATGAGAGATGTGCAAATAAATCCCAAAACAAAAGCACAAGGCCTACAAATGTGGGGTCTTATTATCTGCAGGGTAACGAGTCCTGTACTAATATGGGCTGAAAGGCCACTGAGCGAGGAAGAAGCCATTACAATATGATGTGTGGATGGTTTGCTACTGGAGGGACTGGTGCACTTCCCAAAATACATGGCATCATGAGGGATGAACATGTGGAAATATTGAAGTAGCATCTCAAGCCATCAGCCAGGGAGTTAAAACTTGGGCACAAATTGGTTTTCCAAATGGACAAGGACCTTAAGCATATCACCAAATTAGTTACAACATGCCTTAAGGAGAACAAAGTCAGTGTTTCAAAGTAGCCATTACAAAGCATGACAGCCCAAAAACCTGCCTCAGTTACACCAGCTCTGTCATGGCAGAATTCCCGAAATGTTTTGAGCCAAGTCATAAAGTTTAGATGCAATTATGCCAAATAAAAAACGAAATGTGTGTAAACTACTTGTCGTCTTCCGTTTATCTGGGACCGGCTCGCAGTGGCAGCAGTCACAACAGAGACGCCCAGAGTTCCCTCTCCCCAGAAACCTGTTCCAGTTTCTCTGGGGGAAGCCCAAGCCGTTACCAGACCACCTGAGAGACATAGTCCCTCCAGCGTGTCCTGGGCCTCCTCCCGGTGGGATGTGCCTGGAACACCTGCCGAGGAAGGCGTGCAGGAGGCATCCAGAACAAATGCTCAAGGCCCCTCAGCTGACTCAGTCACCTTAATGTGGTGGAAGCGTTTAAGGGCTCGTATGATCCCAGAGGCTATGTTGTCCAGGGATTAAATGCCCCTGGTAGGGTTTCCCATGGCAAACAACCTCGGGGTGACGGGTCAGACAAAGCGCGGTTCAGACACCTTCATGAGGACCAGTACAACAAGGCACATTTAGCCCGGTACGGCAGAGCCGAGGCCCCACCCTGGAGCCAGCCCTGGGGTCGAGGCTAATCGGCGAGCGCCTGATGGCTGGGTTACTCCTATTTAGAAGAAAAGTCTCTAAAATAAAAAAGCTCAATTTTCTGGCATTCAGAAAAAAGGCCCCAAATTATTTTGGTAATCCTAACTGACCTAAATCAGAAAAGGTTTAGTTTGATTTCATGCCCAACAGTTAGGAGATAAATAATTATAACTCATGTTTTTTCTCCAAAAGTATTTAAAGAATGACGCCGACATTTTTAACGTGATTGCATCATAGAAAAAGGATTGCTTTTTAATCCCGACAAACAGGCAGCCCAAGATTTACATTAAAAATGGACAGAGCTGACCACCTAGATGTAAATTGTGCCAAGAAAACCAGCCATGAGGGACAAAAAAAAAATTACATATACATAACATTTTTACTCAAGTGGAAACCGTTTTAGGAGGTTTCACCCCAGGGCATGCACCAAAACACCATAGGTAATGCCAAATGGATTGTCATCCACATGTTCCACATAAAACAACAAGATAATATCTGTGATTTGGTCAGAATTATACTAAAATATGTGTTGGTATACATGGACAAAATGAGGGTCTAGCTCTCAACTAAGATTTAACTTTGTACTGTGTTTATATCTAAGTTTACATATTAGACACACAAATATCCAGCACCTAGCTTAGCTTTAGGTTGTAAACACTTGCAGGCAGACAGACATGACAGACAACACTGGTATTTTATTACAGGTTAGACAGACCACTGTTATCTCTCAGCCAAACCGTCACAACGTGAAGAAACACCCCTGACAACTGGCCTCCACCCTTCCTCAACCCTGATCTACTTTCAATGTGCTGCAGCCAGCTAACTTGATAGCCTATAAGCCAAAAGTACAACCATGCAGCCGCACACTTTACTGCAACGAGACTCAAAGACATTTGAGATCAGTGTGTTTCATATTTAGGCATTTGTGGGAGAAATTAAACCTTGCACAGGAAGCTTTAAATGCACCAGACATTCAGTCTAGACCCTTAAAAAGTTTACATAGCAAATACATTATGTAAATGCAACAGAGCATATTTAGGCTTAATGGCTCTGGGCGTCTACATTGTAGGAGGCTACTCTGTCACTTGCACTAATGTCAGAGGTCAATCCTGCACACAGCGACCAGGGCTTTGAACTTTACATACAGGTGGCACGCTGAGGCAGCACTACCCAGTACGGATCATGTGCTCCAAATCAAACTCATGACTTGGACAAACCTGAGCTAAGAATAAAACTACAAATCAGCATCACCAACTTCAGCTATGTGTCACTTGGGAGATCAAGGCAAAAACTTTGCATAGCTTATTAAAGATTAAAAACAACTGATTTGGATAAAACTCGTGTCGTGCTTCAGGTATATCACTTGCTGTAAATTTTTTTTATTTTAAAAACAACCTAATTTTTATACTTTGCTTCCAGGAACATATACACGTTTTGCATTTTCAAATGTCTAGATTAATACCTCTTCAGACTTGTTCTATGGACTTTGGATGTTTTATTTATCATTTTCTGGGTAGTCCTTGCACCTGATGGCAGCACATTGTTCCAGGTAAGCTTGAAACACAAAGGAAGTAGAAATGAGAAGAACAAAAGAAGTGACCATCTTAAAAAAAGAACAATCTCAAGACAAACAGTTGTCTTTGTTCCTCTGATTTAAAGGTTTTTTTAATGAGATGTTGGAGAAAGCGCTTGACAGACCAAAGCATTGGGTTATACAGTGGGGCCTGTCCACCACATGTTCTGTGCCCTGCCAGTCAGCTGGCTGCAAGCTTTTGAGAAAGAGTGGCATGTACGTCAAGCAGTACGCCAACTGCAGCCTATAACCAAGCTGGTAGCCAGACAAACCATCCAGCCAATAACAGCTTGTTGTACTTGTCTTAAAGAGTAAAACAGGAAAAAGGATATTATTCTGAGCAGTAACCTGGTAAAAATTAAAAAAAAATTTTTTTTTATAGAAAGCCATATTAATTAACCTTAAATATTATTTTAGCAGCGGTAGGAATGATTTTGAAGTTCTGTTTGTAGTTAAATCAATTACATCATATTATATATACCGTGACACTTGGTTTGTTACTATGAGAGAGTCTGTGGCTGTTTTTGCTCCAATCAATTGAGCACTGATTATGCTAACGGCGACGTCATCCCCTCAGAAAACACTTTTTATTTGCAAATGCAGATTGAAATTCAAAAAACTCAATGACAACATGAAATGAACATACCAAAGATATAATTTGCTTTCTGACTGAACAGTTGCGGTATTGGTCCAATAAAACCGGCCTTGACTTACTCAAAGACGATTCGTATTTGTTTTAATAAACCAAATAGTCTGTTAATGTTACCAGTTACCCATTTCCCAGAAAATCTACTGATCTGATATGAGAGCACATGCATTTTTAGGCTGACCAAAGCCCAGATTCCACCAAAAATTCAAAATCGTATCTTCATTTTAAGATTGAACTAAAAAGTTTCATTTGAGAATGTCAGAATATTCTCTGCTGTGGTTTTTAAGTGGTCAAAATATAAGGTGCTACAATAACAACGATGGCCTTTGGGATACTTAAAGGCAGTGTTGCAACTAAAATCAGTAGATCCTTTATTATAAGATCAGTTGAAGATTTTGTCACCGTATCTAACAAACATTTTTGAATTTACAGGTCTTATAAACTGTGGAACATAAATTATCCCAGATATTCAGCTTTTATTTTTTAACCTACACACACGACCTTGGCATTGTATAAAATCCCTTTCAGGTGAACTTCGGTCGTTTTTACTCATGAATGTTTTGAATTTTTTTGCCAGCATACATGTAGATGCTGTAAAATTACTGTATTTTTACTCGAGACCATCATAGAGTGAGAATCTCATACTGGCCCATGTCCAGACCCATCATTGAGTCGTTGTGTCTCAAATGAGTCACATGAGTTAAAAGAAAATCAATAAATAATAATTATTTAAAATGGTGATGGTCTGAGAATGAGCGCCCTGCTTCCAAACCAGAACTTGGATCTTCAGAAAGCCAGGAGAAAAGAAAAAATCCGCTCCTTAGAAGCAAGGTGTCGACTCAAGACTTTCGCACAATGCTGCAGTTTGGGTAAGTTAGCATGCTTGCTAACAGCGGCACCTTGCTTTGGGAATTAACTAAAAACGCTCACATCTATGACAACTGACAGCGTGCTAACATGAACCTAGAACTGTTTTCATTTTTCTTTTATTCAGTAATTCATCTAAATTATTTCAGCCAGCTCTGAACCATTTGTTTTGCAGGCCACGGAGACCAAAACTACCGCCTTGCCTGGTGCTGGGTGTCCTAAGCTCGGTTGACCGTTTCGGGATGAGACGGTTGTACCAGCTTTGCTACCGAGCTAGCCTCACTGGGCAAAGCTACGCTGGGCAACGTGCTACCCGTTCACAGACAGCTTGGAGTGAAAATGTATAATTTCACACGACAGTGCACCTGTCCTGCCGCTGTTTCTGCGGTGTCAGCTACCGAAACGAGTGTCTGCATCAGAAAGACTGCGCAACTAGCAGATGTCTGTTACTCACCCCATCAACCAATCCATGGTGCCGCTTGGAGCTAGCTGAGCTAACGTTAGCTGGCAGCGAATAAATCCACCAGGAGCTGGAGGCAACCCCCCTGGTTTATCCAGCCACCACCCTGGCTAGCCTTGCCGCCTGGCTCCGGAGTCCGGGTCGCTCTCTCCCCGGGGCCCGTGTCTCTTCAGGTTGCTGGATCTTCTGGCTGATCAAACACGAGAAACGTCGCTGAAACTTTGAGCGATTGTCCTTGTTTTGATCCGCAGATCATGAAGCGGTGGTCGGGTCAGCCTCGCTAGCTGGCAGCGGGAAAGAAGCGAAGGCAAGCGGAGGAGAGCCGAGCAGCGGTGTGTGTCCGCCTGGATGAGCCGCGTCCGGTGTGCTGTGCCGCCGCCTGTGAGACTTGACTGTCGGGATGTTGCTTGTCAACCCGGTAACCTCTGTCATGAAGCCTTGTATGGTTACCGTTTAGGCTTCCAGACTGAGCCTCCACTGGAGCTGATGCTTTCTGAGCGAAATCTAAATCTGAGTCCGGAAGTAAACACTGACCCGACCCACCGTCTCCCGTGTACGTAAACTGCGCTCCACCACGGATACAATGGGATATGTAGTTGGGAAAGGTCACATTTTTGAAAAGAGAAAAATTAAACATTTTTGGTGCGAACGCAGTTATCATTACCACTTTGACCTTTAAAAAGAGAGGACTATTAGTTCTGTCCCTTACAGACTGCCATAGAAACAGTGGTGCCTAAAAGTCTGTAAAGCTTTTAAAATGTTACTTATGTATGCAGTGATGATTTTTCTGCACACCTACTCTCCACATTAAGCCTACTGTGCAACAGAACCTTTCAGAAACCCTAAAAATAAATATCTTGACCTGATAAGAACATCCCCTCAGCATTATGCTGCCACTGCAATGTTTCACAGTAGGTCTTTTTTGTATAATGCCAAAAGGTTTTCATTTGGTTTCGTGTTACCAGATTTATCCACGTTTGTTATGTTCTTTACAAGGCTTGTGACAAACTTTAAATGAGATTTTTCATGGCTTTCTTTTAACGATTGCTTTCTTCTTGCCACCATAAAGGTCAGATTTGTATGTGTGAGTCCATGAACAGGGCCACATAATAAAATGCCAATGACCAGATCATAACCTATTGTTGGAAATGTGTCTGAACAAATGTGTTTTGAAAAAAAAAAAAATGGTGGAATAAACTGTGTTGGAAATTATTCTCCAGTAAATGCCCACTGACTGATCTTCTTGTGTACAAAATCACTGATGAGGTTATAAAGTTCTGTTACAGTGGTTCAGTTTCTAATTTTGATATGTTATAAAGGCTATGCCTAAAAGCATGAGTCATGGTTTGTATTGTACCTCCTGTCTTACTGTAAAACATATTCTACTCTGTGTCTTACAGTCTTATGCAAGCTAATCACCTGTCTGATGCAGGACTCTAATTACAATTCTGAAATATCAATTATAAGACCATTTCTTTTCAAGATCAAATAGTTTTTCTAAAGCATTAAATTTGATTCAAGTTCACCAACAGCAGGTTGTATTATAATCACACTATTGATTTTCTGGTCTGTTGCAGTCATTTTTTCAAATAATTTAATAACAGTGACATAACTAAAATGTTGAGCTTAGGTTTACTGTCAAATCTCAATCATCCTAATAAGAATGTAGGTCACTATGCAAAACAACGTGTTTTGAAGATTTTTTATGCACATTAGGCTATATAAAACATGTTAAAATGACACACTGTGTCTTGAATTATTAATCTCATAATGTTCATAAAGTAACTCAGAGTGACTCACAAGTAAGTGAAAGTTCTTCTCACTTTTTTCTGTTTTTCACCTCTTTATTGTGGAAAAACACAAAATAATATTACAGGAAGCTAAGACGTGTTTGGATAGTTTTAAGCAATGTACAATCTGACTGTGATCTTGTAGGTGATAATTCCTGTTGAGACTTGGTCAGTTATTCCCAACTTTAGGATCAAGCCAACATTTTACCTTTCTGACCATTTAAGACATTCAAGTTTAGGTGATGCATCTAAGAACTTGAACTATTTTTATGTTTTTTTCTTAAACAAATGTAGACAAACTATAAGCTATAAAGGTAGAACAAAACCATAATTTATTCATTATAATAAATAATGTATTTTGTAAACATTTTAATAAATTGTGTAAGTGAACTGGATTAACTGGCTGAACAGTGATGTGAATCCCGGTACTTGTTCTTTTTTTTTTTTTTTTTTTTGCTTTGAGTCACTAAAATGATTCCTTGAAAAAATTGTATTATCAGAAAAATACAACCTTAGTTAATACAAAATCCAGTTTTCAAATGATGAAATAATTAGTTCAGTAATTAAGGGGAATAAGCTATCAAAACAACCTGGTCCTATGCAAAAAATAATGACATCACTTGTTAAATCATGAATTAACTGATTAACCCCACTTTTGGGAATGCCAAGTTCAGTTTTACGAGCCACAGTCAGACACATTTACATCCAAAAATGTAGAATCAATAAAGCACAAAAATGTTTGATGATCTAAAACATTTAAGCAAAAACATAAGAAATCTGTAAGTAAGTGGATACTTTTACAGCCCTGCAGATGTAGAATTTGGCAAGCCAAATTTTTGTCAGTACATTATAATCAGCTGCTGATCTTTTACCTGGTAAAATACAAAAATAACAAAGCAGGTCATGTACTGTAATCGAACCCTTTACTCACAAACGCTCTTTGCAGTAAAATCTTTTTTAAGGAGTTCTGGGAAAATAAAAACGGGTAAGAATCAAGTCTTTTGTTGCCAAACTGGCTAATTTGTTGTGAATAAATTACTATTTGAACAGTTTGTTAGACATAATAATCTATAATGATTTCCTAAGTTTCTATTTGCTATAAGTTACTTCTAACAATGTCTTATGATGATTAGTAAAATAATTTTTTGTTCTCACATACATAATAGATTAGATTAGAAACTGAGAAAGCAACTTATTGCAGTCTTTAATGTAGTCTCTGCATTTACTTACAAAATCATAATCATGTTTTTTTTTTTAATGAAGGCAGGAGAAGGTTTCTCTCTTATCATAATTCATCACATCCCAGCCCTAAATGTAACCCTCCCAGCTTCCCATTCTACTTCCTTTATCTCTGCTCCTATTTTCTTGATTAAAATCAAAGCATCAATCAGATAACCATAGCTGGAAACAGCTTGATCAATAAGCTCTTTACCTCGTCTCCGAGAACTCATTAAGGCTAGACTTACAGCCATTATAAATCCTGAAACTTATCCTTCTCCTCTCGCATTATCCCTCCTCCCTTTCCCTTTCGGCCATGCTCCTCTATGCATCTTCATCTATAAATAACAAAAATACACAGACGACACAGAGCAGAGGGCATCCAGAACAAGCAGCCCCGTTAACAGGAGGCAGGGCTGCGTGATTGGCTCGTTGATGTTCCAGTCGTCATCAGGCAACCAATCAGGTCAGAGAAAGGCGAACTTACTGCGACGATGGACACGAAGCTGGCAATAAGGGCTCAAAAACTCGTGCTATTTCGCTAAACACCACAAGAGGGCAGTATGGGATGATTGTTCACTCAGGTCAGTTTTAACAATTGATCCAGAATCTGTTATAAATGTTCATTTAACATGCGATTTTTTTTTTAAATCAAAACTTTATTCGGTGTCATACATTACCTTTTTACAGAAATGTGTTTAAACGAGGAACACGTATTTAACATTTAGTTGTTGGAATTGAGCTTTTTTTTTTTGTTCTATTCTAAATATATACCCGTCCTCGTTACTTTTTTAAATAGAAATCCGAACATCAGAAAATCCATCCATCCATCTATTTTCATACCCGCTTCTTCCGAACAGGGTCGCGGGGGAGCTGGTGCCTATCTCCAGTAGTCTACGGGCGAGAGGCGGGGTACACCCTGGACAGATCGCCAGTCCGTCGCAGGGACATCAGAAAATATAATATTTAAATCATTTTCTTTTTTTTTTTAAATTAAAAACTCATTTGTTTAGTCCATCTTTTATTTGCACCTCTCAGTTTTTTATTATTATTAATATCTACCTTATTTTATTCACTTTAATGTCGAATTCAAGTTTGTTATAGGTTGTCTCACTGAGATCCAAAATCTTATTGACAAGAGGGACCTTTTTGGAAAAAAACAATAAAAAAAAGTAGCAATACAAATAATTAAAACATTCAAATGTAATTAAATAAGTAAATAAAACAAGAGCAAGTTTCATAGGAAGATTTCTCCATTTTTGTCCCAGAGGAATCCACATGGATTGTTTGGATGTTGTTTTATTCTATTGCATTTCTAATTTTATCTCAATGCCTTTATTATTTTCTTATTAAGTTTTTGCCAGAGTTTTAGATTTCACCATTAATGAAAGCTAACTTTTGGTTTTATCTGTATTTATTTGTTCTGTGGTTACATTTTAGTGGTATTAGTATTGCAGAATGTATTGTTTATATGCGTCTCTGGTGTTTCCTCGTTCCTGTTAAAGTTACCACTTTTTTACATTTCATGTTTTTTTTTTCTAGTTGTCTAATAATTATCTTTTTTTTTTTTTAAACTTGATTTAGCATGTGTTTTTACTGAAGAGTTTCCTTCTTATTTTAGCATGTATTAAAGCACTTAGTTTCATTTGATTTTACAAAAACTGCTCTATGAATTAAGTGCTATTGACTGATTGTTATTTAAAAGCGTATTTGGCTCATAATCTAAATATGGAAGGACTTAAACACTCAGTTTACACATCCATAACAGAATTCATACTCAGTGTTTCATTATGACTGTGGTGATCAGTGGCTTCTCATCACCACTGTTTACTTCTCACAGGCAGACAACCTACAGCGTGACTTCAGAAATGCAGCTGGTGCCAGTGACGTGCTCTGTGGGAAAATGAGCTGAGCTCGGGTCCTCGTTGAGTCCGCCAAGGTCACTTCCTGAAATCCATCCACTCATCAATACTGAGCTATTCAGGGGGTCGATATGTTCCCATTTCCTTCTATGCCAGCCAGCACCATGAATGAGAGATCAGCGTCAGATTCCCCTGCAGCAAAAATGAAAGATACAGCATCATAAAAGCCATACAATGTAACAAAATCCAGCTAACAACAGTCCGCCATTTTATGCTATTGTTGTTGGGCTTGTTATTTTTGGCTTCAGATCGGACAGACCATTAAAAGCTGAAGTCTTTTTTGACCTTGTTCGTGCCGCTTTTTCATTTTGAATCAACATATAACAGTTCACATTAAAGAAAGCCTTTATGTGCAACCCACATCAAGATCCAGTGGGCTAGAATAAAATTTGTTTGGAAAAGAAAGCTTTAAAATAAAATCATTTATAATTGCTGTAGCAAAATCTCTAAACTAAAACATTTAGAAATATTATTTTTTAAACAAAATCAGGAGTTACGCAATTGTTACTCCTGTTGGTAATACTTTGTACACCCATCTTTTACCAACAGGACAACAATTCATCTTCTCCCATAATGTTCCACAAGGCTGAAACATGCAGAGAGAGCAGACTTTGACTATGCCTCTATGCAGAATCTCATCCAAAGTCCTTCTTTGTCCTCACACCCTCTTCTCTTCAGCTCACCTTGAGGTTTTTCCAGAGGATTAAGTGATGGCCACGGAAGGAGGTTAATTATACTGTATGTGCAGTGAACTACAGGTCCTTCTAAAAATATTAGCATATTGTGATAAAGTTCATTATTTTCCATAATGTCATGATGAAAATTTAACATTCATATATTTTAGATTCATTGCACACTAACTGAAATATTTCAGGTCTTTTATTGTCTTAATACGGATGATTGTGGCATACAGCTCATGAAAACCCAAAATTCCTATCTCACAAAATTAGCATATTTCATCCGACCAATAAAAGAAAAGTGTTTTTAATACAAAAAACGTCAACCTTCAAATAATCATGTACAGTTATGCACTCAATACTTGGTCGGGAATCCTTTTGCAGAAATGACTGCTTCAATGCGGCGTGGCATGGAGGCAATCAGCCTGTGGCACTGCTGAGGTCTTATGGAGGCCCAGGATGCTTCGATAGCGGCCTTTAGCTCATCCAGAGTGTTGGGTCTTGAGTCTCTCAACGTTCTCTTCACAATATCCCACAGATTCTCTATGGGGTTCAGGTCAGGAGAGTTGGCAGGCCAATTGAGCACAGTGATACCATGGTCAGTAAACCATTTACCAGTGGGTTTGGCACTGTGAGCAGGTGCCAGGTCGTGCTGAAAAATGAAATCTTCATCTCTAAAAAGCTTTTCAGCAGATGGAAGCATGAAGTGCTCCAAAATCTCCTGATAGCTAGCTGCATTGACCCTGCCCTTGATAAAACACAGTGGACCAACACCAGCAGCTGACACGGCACCCCAGACCATCACTGACTGTGGGTACTTGACACTGGACTTCTGGCATTTTGGCATTTCCTTCTCCCCAGTCTTCCTCCAGACTCTGACCTTGATTTCCGAATGACATGCAGAATTTGCTTTCATCCAAAAAAAGTACTTTGGACCACTGAGCAACAGTCCAGTGCTGCTTCTCTGTAGCCCAGGTCTGGGGAATGCGGCACCTGTAGCCCATTTCCTGCACACGCCTGTGCACGGTGGTTCTGGATGTTTCTACTCCAGACTCAGTCCACTGCTTCCGCAGGTCCCCCAAGGTCTGGAATCGGCCCTTCTCCAAAATCTTCCTCAGGGTCCGGTCACCTCTTCTCGTTGTGCAGCGTTTTCTGCCACACTTTTTCCTTCCCACAGACTTCCCACTGAGGTGCCTTGATACAGCACTCTGGGAACAGCCTATTCGTTCAGAAATTTCTTTCTGTGTCTAACCCTCTTGCTTGAGGGTGTCAATAGTGACCTTCTGGGCAGCAGTCAGGTCGGCAGTCTTACCCATGATTGGGGTTTTGAGTGATGAACCAGGCTGGGAGTTTTAAAGGCCTCAGGAATCTTTTGCAGGTGTTTAGAGTTAACTCGTTGATTCAGATGATTAGGTTCATAGCTCGTTTAGAGACCCTTTTAATGATATGCTAATTTTGTGAGATAGGAATTTTGGGTTTTCATGAGCTGTATGCCAAAATCATCTGTATTAAGACAATAAAAGACCTGAAATATTTCAGTTAGTGTGCAATGAATCTAAAATATATGAATGTTAAATTTTCATCATGACATTATGGAAAATAATTAACTTTAGCACTATATGCTAATATTTTGAGAAGGACCTGTATTTCGGTGTTGATTTGGACATGTAACAGCCAATAATGATTTCCCAGTTTCAGTTTACTGGTAGAGACAAACAGATTTGTTTCTAAAATGTTCCAGTATTTCAGTCAATAATGCAATCCACACAACCCCACAGCATTATAGATCCTCCACCATACTTAACAGTGACCATTTGGTCACTGTTTAAAACTTAACACTTTCTTACTATCAGAAAAATGCCAAAGTTAGGAAAATTTCCTGTGCAATTATGCAACATCAAATTCATATTAATTGAATCTGCTTTTTTGCCTCCTATGATGATATGAAATTCATAATAAAGCCTTAAGATAACTTCTAAAAAACATTGTTAGTGAAAAGTTTGTCAGAGCATCCATACATAAATACAAAAAATCTTCCCTGCAAGGCAAAACTAAACAACATAGCTCTCCACTGGAGCGTGAGAAAATCTTACGATAAACTGGGATTGGAAGGAATGAAGGTTGTGGGCACTTTTAGAGAAATATTTGATTTTGTATCCTGCAGATTCAAATACTGCAGATTCAAATAGACAGAGTGTCTGGGTTGTTATCAGAATGCAGTTTCTATGCCAGAATCTGAGCTCCCATAGTCCAGATGAAACCGTAAACATGCAGTAAAATGCAGATGTTTACAGGCATTGCTAAGCTGTCACGTCTCAAATTCTTAACAGTAAAGGGCGTGCTTGTTTCAGCAATGCAATACCAAAGCTTATTCTCAACTTGCTTCTAAATTAAATGAAAGAAAAAAGAGGTACTAAATTTGCCTGAAAACACTGGGTGTTAAGAAATAAAAAGAAGTAAACTGTTTAAGTAACATCATTCAGAATTTGAAAACATTCAGTTTCAAAGCCACAGATGCTGTAATTCTCAATTCATTTTAAAATAAAAAGCTGCTATAAGATATGAGGTCACATCCCCTTGTCTATACAGTGCATCATGGAAATGATCACAGCGCTGCAATTTTTCCACATTTAGCTATGTTAAAGTTTTATTACAAAATGGTATCAAATTGTTGCGAATTTATAAAAAATTGAAAACAAAGAAATCACATTTACATAAGTATTCACAGCCTTTGCCGTAAAGCTCAAAATTGAACTGAGGTGCATACTGTTTACAGTGATTTTCCTTGAGATGTTTCTACAGGTTATATGGAGTCCACCTGTGGTAAATCCGGTTGATTAGGTCAGAGCAGAAACACCAGGCATAAGGTCGAAGGGATTGTCTCTAGACCTCTCAGGAAAAAAATGTCTTGAGGCACTAATCTGGGGAAGGATACAGAAAACAATTTTGCTGCTTATAAGGTCCTAACAAGCACAGCGACCTCCATCATTCATAAATGAAAGAAGTTTAGAACCACCTGGACTCTTCTTTGAGCTGTACAGCCATTTAAACCGTGCGATTGGGGGAGAAGGGCCCTAGTCAGGGAGGTGACCAAGAACCCCACAGTCACTCTGTCAGAGCTCCAGCATTCCTCTGTAGAGAGAGGAGAACCTTCCAGAAGGACAACCAACTCTGCATCAATCCACCTATCAGGCCTGTAAGGTAGGGTGGTCTGCTGAAAGCCACTCTTCAATGAAAGGCATATTGGCAGCCCGTCTGGAGTTTGCCCAAAGGCACCTGAAGTACTCTCACACAATGAAAAACTAAATTATCTGGTCTGATGAGACAGATTGAACTCTCTGATGTGAAGGCCAGGGATCATGTTTGGAGGAAACCTGGCACCGCATATCACCAGGCCAACAACACCCCACAGTGAAGCATAGTGGTGGCAGCATCATGCTATAGGGATGTTGTTTAGCAGCAGGAACTGGCAGACTAGTCAGGATAGAGGGAAAGATGGATGGAGCAATCTACAGAGACACTCTGGATGAAAACCAGGAGCTCTCTTGACCTCAGAATGGGGTGACGGTTCATTTTTCAGCAGGAGAATGACCCAAAGCACCCAACCAAGATCTCAAGGAGTGGCTTCAGAGCCACTCTGCGAATGTCCTGGAGTGGCCAGGCCAGAGTCCAGACTTCTGATTGAACATCTCTGGAGAGATCTGAAAATGCACAGACATCTTTCAGCCAACCTGATGAAAACTCGAGATGTACTGCAAAGAAGAATGGGTAAAACTGCCTAAAAGATAAGTGTGCTAAGCTTGTGGCCAAAGTATTAAGCAAAGACGGTGAATACTTACTTAAATGCTATCTCTTAGTTTTCTATTTTTAATCAATTTGCAACAATGTCAAACAAATGTCTTTCACAGTGTCATAATGGGGTACTGTGTGTAGAAAGTTGAGGAAAGATATTGATTTGATACTGTTTGGATTAAGGCTGTAACATAACTAAATGTGGAAAAAGTGCACAGAAGCACTCTAAGCCATTATCCAATTTCTACACAGTTCAACTTTTTTTGGCTCCAATGGGCCTCTGACTTTGATTGGACCATTTTAACACCCGAACATTTATCTAAACCATTTAATTGTAGCTCTGGCTGAATGTTTTGGGTCATTGTCCTTCTGGCCCCAGTCTCACATTTTTTACAGGCTGTAATGGGTTTACATCCATTATTATTCTATACTTAGCTCCCTCTATCTTTCTATCATCAACGCCACCATGTGTAACAATGGGGAGAGTTAGTTTTCCACCACACATTGCACTTTGCTTGTAGGCCCAAAAGTTCAGTTTTGGTCTCATTCAACCAGAATACCTTTTTCTTCCACCTGAGCTGTGGACATCTGCAGTGCCTTCAGAGTTACCACAACCCACAATTGCTTCTATGAATAAGCAAAAAGTAGCTCCAAGTTACTCTAAAACATAATCCAGCAGCTTCCAGTAAAGTAAAATAGCACAAGAATACTCCACTTAATCAGACTTGGGTTCTGTCAAGTGTTTGTCTTATTCTACTTGTTTTTACAGAAACGAATCAAAGAGCAACCAAAGACTGCACACGTTTGCAAACCAGAAATAAGATTCAGACTTTAATCTAAAAGTTTAAGGTTTATTGACAGAAAAACAAAAAAAATTACCTGGTTGATGTTTTTGGTTTTTAAAATTTTTTTTTTTTTGCGGCACTAGTGGCCTTTCTTTTTCCAGTTGTTTTTTTTTTGTACGTAAGCAGACAGAAAATGGGGACAAAGAGAGGAGGGAGAGTCGCTGGGGCTGGGACTCAAACCCAGGACGGCCGCGTCGAGGACTGAAGCCTCTGTATATGGGTCGTGCGCCCCCTTACGCCCGGTTGATGGTTTTTTTAATAAAACAAAAAAACTGAGAAATTAAATTCACAAAATAAAGAGAAACAATGTTTTACATAACTGATATTTGTCTTTCCATGCTTTGATTTAAGATTAAGTTAAACACATTTTGAAGAGTTTCTAACCCACCTAAACCAGATCAGAAAGGAGATCAGATTTGTTTTGATGCGATTATAACATGGTTTTACTGCTAAATTAAAGGAATTATTTTAATTTACTGGGAAGAGTATGATGTCATGCAAAGGAAATGCGGCTCTGAGTTCAGGCCAAACTCTTTGAAGCAGAATAGAGATTATATCTGTTATTTAAATCTAACCCACATGCGCAGACAAACATTACATACCTGTGGATGAACTCAGTCCTGCTGGGTATCGGTGAAGCTTTGGCTTTGCCATAACTCATATTATTTATTTATAACTGGCCGTACTAACACAAAAAGCTATTAAGAGGCATTAAAACGGAGACGCCTCAAATTACTCTTGCATGAATAATAAATGCTCAGAAGACGCAATGAGGGGTTTGGGTATATTTTTCATGCATCTGTATCAGTAGTTTGATACAACCTTTATGGACTATTTATTTTTTGACAGAAAAATGTTTCAGAAGGTATAAATTACATTTTTGGATCATTAAATGTAAGTGAAACTGTGGACTTAGATTTACAAACGCACAAATATTCCAAATGAATGTAAGTGCTGATAAAATGCCACTTGAATGACTGGGTTTCAGACTATCGGCGGCATCGAGTCTGTCTGCCCTTGTGCCAGTTCAGTATACATAATATGTGTGTATGAGCTGCTGATCTTGTCATCGCTGGCTCCTCACTCACGGCTGCTGTTTCGACGCATGAGTCAGCCTTAGTAACATTATTCATGTCTGCACACTTACCTGACTCCATTCCTGCCATGCTAGAAAGAAAATCAGGGTTGCAGGAAAACAGAGGATGGACATGGACCCTTAAAAAGAAAATGATTTCAGTGATGCTGTGATTTCAGGTAGAAGATGGTGTAGAAAATGTGCAGAATTTGCAGAAGATTCTTGAATCCAGCGCATCAAATGTTAACCCAGTAGTTTAAAGAACGATCAACACATATTGGTTGAATGCACTAGATATTTCCATGAATTTACTGCTTTAACCCCTCCACCCTCCCCTCCTGCTGTCATTTTCAAGAAAATGAGACATGAAGTCACTTTGAGCCAGAAGCAACTCAACAGAAATAGCTTGCTTGTGGATCTGAGGTCATGGGCAGAGAGAGGAGAAATGATAACAGAGCTGCAGCCACAAACACTGCGTCAGCAGCCATCAGTCTGAGATTCAGCCTTTGTCTTGGCAACACAAAAAGCAGTCATCACCTCTGACTGCTGAACCAGTTTTACCAATCAGCAAGCCTAATTATGGTGTTTGTAAAGAAATGTTGTTGCCCCTATGTTTTGCATTGAGTTTAATCAGAAACAGCAAGAATGACCTTTTAATGAAAAATATGTCATGTTATTTTATAAAATTTATTTACCTAAAAGAAAGAGTAGAAAAACATCTTCCTCTGTTTTCTCATTTTAGCCACAGTGTTAGAAGATCTTGTTTTTAACCTTAAACATAATTTAAGCAACATTAAAATATTATTTCTAAAACTTCATGGACTTCTGTTAATAGATCAGTTGTTAGTAGGAGCACAATAGTCTGGTCTGGTGAGAAATCTTGTTTCCAATTTTGCATCATAAAAAATGGATTTCTGTTTTATTTTTACTTTTCTGTATTCTCTATCATACATACTGTCAAAAAATGTATCAGTGTATAATATAATATAGAACAAGAAACATTTGATACAATCTGCATAAACTTGCAAAGTTGTTAAAATTATTTTGGTGGTAGGCATTTTGGTCTCGTCTGACCAAGGCACCTACTTCCACGTTTGCTGTGTCCCCAACTTCTGGCAAAACGGGACGTCTTATGTTTTCTTTTAACAATGGCTTTCTTCTTGCCGCTCTTCCATGACGACCACATTTGTGCAGTGTATGACTAACAGTTGTCCTGTGGACAGATTCCCCTACCTGAGCTGTGGATCTCTGCAGTTCGTCCAGAGTCTCCATGGGCCTCTTGGCTGTATCTCTGATCAGTGCTCTCCTTGTTCGGCCTGTAAGTTTAGGTGGGCGGCCTTGTCTTGGTAGGTTTACAGTTATGCCATACTCCATTTCCGGATGATGGATTGAACAGAGCTCCGTGAGATGTTCAAAGCTTTGGAAATCTTTTTATTGCCTAAACCTGCTTTAAACATCTCCACAACTTTATCCCTGACCTCTCTGGTGTGTTCCTTGGACTTCCTGATGCTGTTTGCTTCCTAATATTTTCTTAACCAACCTCTGAGGCCGTCACAGAGCAGCTGTATTTGTACTGAAATTAGATTACACACAGGTGGACTCTATTTAGTTGTTAGCACTCATCAGGCAACTTCTGAAGGCAATTGGTTGCACTTGTAAAGGGGGCTGAATATTTTTGCACACTGCACTTTTCAGTTTTTTTATTTGTAAAATATGTTTTAGATCATGTATAATTTTTGTTCCACTTTGCAATTGTATACCACTGTGTTGGTCTTTCACATAAAATTGCAATAAAAAATATTTATGTTTGTGGTTAAAATGTGACAATATGTGGAAAAGTTCAAGGGGTATGAATACTTTTACAGGCCTTGTTCAACATTATTGTGGAAGATATTTGGTACACTCTTCTTTCAAGAGCTGTTTTAATTCAACCTAATTAGGTTGTCTAGCATGAACAAACTGCTTATGATCATGCCACAGCAGCTTAATATGTAGGTCCAGACTTTGATTAGGCCCCCTAAACCCTTTGTTTTTTTATTCCTGTTTCTTTCAGAGGTTGACTTGCTGGTGTTTTATAGATCATTGTCCGGCTGCAGAAACCAAGTGTTGTTTGGCTAAAGGTCATTAACTCATGGCCGGACGTTCTACTAGAGAGCTGAATTCAAGGTTCCAGTTCAATCATGGAAAGTCATCCAGGTTCCAAAGCAAAAAACAGTCCCCAACCACCACACTAGCACCACCATATTTAACTGCTTTGACTGTTCTATTTTTGTCTCGCCAGTCCCCGGAACATTTTCCGAAAATAACTTTGGGGATCAACAATATATTTTTGGTAAATGTGAGCAGGGCCTTTATGATCTTTTTGGTCGTCTCTGGTTTTGGACTTGGAGTTGTCCCATTGATGCCATTTATGCTTAGTTTTTTGTTCATCCATGACTCATAATTTATTTATAACTGTCCGTGCTAACTCAAAAAGCCATTAAGAGGCATTAAAACAGAGACACTTCACATTACTCTTGCACGAATAATAAATGCTCAGAAGATGCAATAAACTCTGACCTTAAATGAGGCAAGTGAAGCCGGTAGTGCTTTGGATGCTGTTCTGGATTTGTTTGGTGACCTCCCCAATGAGTTGTTAAAGTGGTCTCGGAGTAATTTTGGTACGCCTTCTGCGCCTGGAAGATTTTATCAGTGTTCCATGTTTTCTCCATTTGTGGATAAAACTCTCACCGATTGGTTGAGACTGGTTGTGCAACACTTTCTAGACAGATGCATTTAAATTACCTTTTCATTAGTTCTTGAATTACTTTAGATTGGGGCATGATATGTTGCTCTTTGAGATCTTTTAGCCTACCTTATGTTGTAAGTCATGGTTTATTTAGCTTATTTCTGGAACTTGCAGATGGCTAGTGATATTCGACTAATCTTTCTTAAATTGTTCCTATAGCATACCACATAAACTTGAACTGAATTTAAGCAGTCACTGTGGCTCATTGAATAAACCCAAACATCAGTCTCAGACCAATCACCTTTAACTGTAGCATTGTTAGGTCCAGCTATTGACCAACCCTTTAGGTCTTCAAAAATGCCAATTTCAGTATATTATAGAAATCAAAGTATGCTCAAATATATTAATAAATAACATAGGAAATTATAATTATATTGCCAGAAATTCTGCCAGAAATACTCTTAGCATAAATTCAGTTCAATTGAGTAAATATTGATTTAATAAATTGACACATTTAAATAGAGGAAACAAACTTTTAAGAAACTGCTTATGATATAATCCTGGATCAGGAAATGGTATGTCAACATAAAAAGTGATTAAAGCTGTACAAGATAAAGACCAGAGTTACAGATCAATGTGAAGTAGCGGTTGGACTTTAGAAAACTCATTCGTTTACTCTCAACTTCTGCCCTGAGAGATGACAGTGTCAGAACTCGTTTCTATATTACAACATCCATCTGAGACAGTCTTCTGCTGTGATGGGTCAGGATGTGGTTTTCTGGAGGTGCAGATGCAGGGATATTTTATACGTGCTACTTTGTGCCGTGTGTTGCTGACTACAGTAACAGACGCAGTGAACGATTGTGTGTGTGTCTCCCTGATGGGGTTTGGACCCAGGCAGACACTGCTGATGGCGCTGATGTGGTGCAGTTTGTTTCACTGTTAGAAAGACAGACTTATGTCAGCACCAGGCAGCTGCTTCAGTCAGCACTATGAACAAACAAAAACACCCTCTTTCACAGAGTCTGAGGAAATGAAGATGCATTCACACCTTATCTCCCGTTCTCACTTCCATCCATGAAAAACAGAAGCGAAGCGAAACGTGAGGACTGATGAACGGACGTACATTCAATCTGCTGCTGGCTTTTCACTCATGGAACAAAAATATTGATCTCCTCTCACCTTCCTGTTAGAGGACAAACTGGAGCTGCTGAGCTTGACTGGGAGTCCAGCAGTAGGTGGCAGCAGACAGTTACACAACACCTGAGTAATCAGAATGATGGTGTATCTGCTTTGTGCACAAATCCCAATCTTTCTCATGCTCCATCTCCTCCAAAGATGGAAATATTATTGAACCTTTCTTTGCAGTTAACAGAAATTAACTCAGTAAGTGCCCACCTGTAGTCTGTTTGCAGTTTGTTTTTTAAAGCTTTCAGACAGCACAGCATCTGCCCCTTGTAGGCTCTCTTTATTTTCCAGTGATTTGCCTGTCTAGACACTCCCCCCCGTCTTGCTGTAATGCTGCGGTTTGTAATACGCAGGTGGCCATGGCAGCACTAACTGCATTAAGATGGATTACCTGAGGCCCACTAATACACAGAGCCAACCAGGGATTCCTCCTAACCACAGGCCTCAGTGTTGCTCAACAAAATCAGCAAAACTACCTGGACACATACAGCACCCTCACATAATAAAGCACAAAAGACTTCACATTGACAACATCTCTTAAATTTATTTTATCACAAAAGCCCTGCTGTTAATACTTTGCACAACCCCCTTTTGACAAGATGACATCAGACATCTAAAACATTTCACAAGGTTGGAAGATGTAGACAGCAGGATGTTAGACCATTTCTTCCTTGCACAATCTCTCTAAAGAACCCAAAGTCCAGGTCCTCTTTTATAATCTCTTCTTACTCTACAGGCTTTCTAGCTGATGTTGGTATGGGGACTGGGGTAACCAATATAGGTTGATTTTGTGTCTGGTGAACCATCTGTGTCTTGATTTGTTTTGGACCATTACTCATCATGAAAAAGTTCATATCGTCCACATTTGCATATTTTTGTTTCATGTTGGGACCACCTGGAGCGTTTGTTGCCGAAAACCTGAAACTAATTCTTATCTGACCCAATCAGTCCAGATAAGGACTGCTTTACTCTGGATCGATCCATTTATCATTTCTACCCATTTATCCTCTAAAGGTCGCAGAGGGGCTGGTACCCATCTCCAGCAGTCAATGAGTGAGAGGCTGGGTACACTCTTAGCAAATCTCCCTTCAATCACAGGGTAATACAGGACACCAGTTAACCTAACAGGTCATGTTGGACTGTGGGAAAAAGCCAAAGTACCCAGATAAAAAAAAGGTACATTCACAGGGAGAACATGCAACGTTCGTGGAGAAAGACTCCATTTCTGATTTATGAAGATTAAAGCACATCTGCCTTGTGAAATGTTTTCATGTCTTCCCCATTTCAAAGAATGGATAAGAGAAATGGGCACCTGTATCATATTTATACACCCTTGAGGGAAACACATGGATTACTTGTTAAATTTCACAAAAAATGTGCCAGTGATTTTAGTAAAACACTCATATATTGACGTGACATTACTTTGTGTCTCGGAGTTAAGGTTTACCGGATGGAGTTTCAAACATTCAGCATAAGATTACGCTACTGCAATAAAAGATGCATTTATTTTGATGTTTTTTTACCCATAATTACCATTATTTTAAGGCTCTTTACCTGCCCAAACACTGCATAAAATGTCACCTTTTCTCAACTTGGTTGTAAGATATTAGAGAGTGAGACTGTGCAAAAAAGAACAAGATGCCAGACTACAGGTTTATAAAAGGTTATATAGGGACAAAGGTTGTAGATAGAAGGGAAAAAAGTCCACAAAATGCTGTTTGGCATCAGCCACCCTTTATGACGCGTGTAATGGTGTGCTGACGCAACTTTCGAGCAGTGAATGTGTGTAATGAGAGTGTGTTTGACATTAAAGTGATCAAAAAGAGGTGGCACGGTGAGAAAAGAGGAAGAAAGAAGAAAGAAAGTATGTGCAGTAATGGTAGGTAAGTGCCTGAGAGAGTGGAAAAGCAGAGAAAGAATGCTGTAACCTGCTGACGTAACGGTTCCTAACTGTTTCCATATAAAAGGCCTGGGAGCAGGCGCCAGGCAGCCCTTTGCATACGTCTGGTACCCATCAGTCTCAGAGGCAGTGTTCACACAGACACCCACACACTTGCTTACACACTTACATTTGTAAAACATTTTTACAAAGTTCAGCTAAATTTTACTGCCAGAATAACATACGTCATATGTGCACTTACCCAGACAAACATTTAAACCGGCTTTCTGAAATACAAAAACACTTTAAACACTGTTAAATATTCACAGACATGTCTGCAAAATGAAATTAAAAATAAAGCAGATGCTTCCATCACATTCATAATGCAGATATGGTTGAAACCAGATTTTGTTTTTTATTTTTTTACATACACTGCATATAAGAAAAAGATAATTTCTCCGTCTAACATTGAATCTGACTAAATCTGAGTTTTGGGTCAGTTAGGATTACAATCATTATTTGCATTGGTAAATGCCATAAAAAAAATTTTTTTATCATCAAATTCCAAAGCATACATATCCTGAGTTTACTATGCCTTTAAACAATTTGGGACAGCCCAGATTATCATGCCATAGCTTTTGGAAGCTTCTGATTATTAATTCACAACATTTGAGTTGGCTGGAGCCGCACACGGTTTGCAACAATAGCTCAAATGACCACTTGTTAAAACCCATCTCTGAATGAACAACACATTAAACCTTGAGGTAGATGTGCTACAGCAGCAGACCATATGGGGTATCACTCCTGTTAGCTAAGAACAGGAAACTGAAGCTACCATTTACACAAACTTATCAGAAATTGGGTAAGATGCCAAAAACCTTTGTCTGGTCCAACAAGTTTCAATTTCAGCTATGACATTCAGGTGGTTGGGTCTGAAAATTGTGTGAACAACATGAAAGTATGGATCAATCCTGCCTTGTATCTACAGTTAAGGCTGTTGATATAATTGTATGTGGGATTTTTTCTGGTACACTTTGGGGCCCTTATTGCAAACCGAGCATAGTTTAAACTCAAACTTTTGTTCTTAAACATGACAATTATTTCACTGTACTCCTGTGGTCAACAGATCTCAATCCAATGGAGCAGCTTTAAAATGTAGAGGAACAGAAGTTTCAATCAGGGATGTCCGGCCAACAAATCTGCAGAATCTGCATGACACTATGTCAATATGGACCAAAATCTCTGGGGAATCTTTAACTCACACCATTTTGCTAAACAAACCATGCATTTAATAAAAGGACAGAATACAGAGTATAAAGAAGTATAAATGAGTAGAAGCTAAACAAGCAAATACACATAAAAAATGGACTGAGAAAGATATTTCTGAGTACCAACACTGGCAACAAGAACCCGACTCAGAAACAAAACTGCAGAACAACAATGAGGGACTGCATGAAGCATGTTTACCTGAGAAGCAGATTTATATAATACAAGCTGGGGCACCTTCACAAACACACACACAAAGAAGAAACACATTATGTAAGGATTATGAGGCAGTATCCTGATGATAAACCCCAACATGAAGCTTGGAGGCTTCAGTGAGGTGGAAGTCTTCTCATAGGGAATGAACACAGATAATCTAACATACTACCTCTAAGTATTGTTCCTTCTAACTATATTTTGCAGGCCCATATAAACACACTTTAATTTTGAAACGAAGCTTTATTTGCAGAGAGATATTTGATAGCATGAGAAGAAACTCTACCACGACTTCATGAAACCAAAGCTGCCTTTGAAGTCAGACCCCCACTGAGAGCACAGAATGAGCTGCCCACCCTGTTGGATCTGGACAGCTTTATTTTTAACATTGAGGTATGCAACTGCTTCCTCTTGGGGAAAATACCTCTCTTTGTCTTTCTAACTCAAATACAGCTTTTACCTCATTTCATTCACTCAACTCCTGGAGGTAATCGCTGTTTAAATACGTCACCTCATCGCCAAACACCGTGCCCTCATGATTCGGCCTCCGCCTTCAGAGCCCACAGAGACATGTCGATAAGGGGACAGGTGGAGTAGAGAGATGGCCAAGAGAACATGTGGAAAATTGTTATCTGAATGTGAACAGATATGGTGAAAGAAGCGGAGAAAACACAGAACAGTCAATAAAACTGGGAACAAACAGTAAACTGTGGTCTTTTACTTTCTCAATGGGGATTTCTGCAACAAACTATTTTTATGAAGCGTTAAAGAGGTAGTTTCTGTGTGCCAATATCTGTGTGTTGTTAAAACTATTGGGAGATTTTCAATACAATGATGTCAGTTCCACTATTATTATGCATTTAGTGATCTGAATTATATCCAATAGCAAAGGTTTCCTTCTTAAAGTCCATAATCCCAGTTATTTTTTCCCCCAAAGCAAAACAAATGAAAACGGACTGATTCCTAAAAAGGAAAAACATATCCAAATTTGGTCAAAGATCAGTATGTTTTTTTGCATTGTAAGCATCATTGCTGGATCTGAAGAAATACTCACCCCTCACATGAAACAGTGATGTCAGGTCCTGATAAAGTGCAACTTTATTGTTTGCTGGTGCAAGCAGAATAACACCAAACAATGGCTAAATGGAGCAATGTAGCCAGGCAAGAGAAAACAACAGTGTTGTCAGCTCCCCTGGACCTCCACTGGCGTAGCCCTTGTGACAGCAGCATCTCATCTAGTTGCCAAAAAGCTTCATCCAGAGCTCACTGGGCAGCAAGCACAGTCAAAGTCAAAAAGTCAGTTCACCTTCATAAAAAAAAGAAAAGTTGGTATTCCTCAATGTAAAATCTTCCCAACACAAAAGCCATATATCCTCTCCGTGGTCTCCTCAGTTCTTTGTCATTGTTTGCAAAGCACATCTACAGGTGAAGCTCATCAGCCTAATCAAGGCAGAGTGGTGCATTTGCAACTCCAGGACATTTGTGTGGCAGACCAAGGACAGCAATACCATACATTGTTTCTCAGCCCAAACCAGTCTAAAATGTAGGGGGACTTTCCATTATTCTGAACACAAGGACACGCCAAAGGCATTTGACCAATTTTCTTTTTGTGAGCTTCTACCAAAACAGTGTTTTTTAACAGAAATATGCCAACTTGCTATGTTGTCCTTTTCTATTACGGTAACGCAGTAAAGTTTGGGGTGAGCATGGTATGAAATTGTCCAGGATGGCCACAAAAACCTTCACTGTAAAACGCAAGTTGATGTTGGCAGGTTAATTTGTTGAGCTTTCTGTGTTACCTCTTAAGGTAACGTAGAAAGCTCAGAAATTAATAACCTTTTGGACAACTGATCTTAACGTTTGTACTAGCCACCACATGGAGTAATGGACTACTAAAATGGAGGAGAGGAACATCTATGCACTCTTATTTATCAATGAGTCAGATGTAAATATGACATGTCTAGCACTAGCATTAGCCCTTAGCTGTTTTAGCTAACATAGGGAAGCTTGTAGCTTAATTCACCATTTCTTTAAAGTCAAACATGCACATTTAACTACTATTAATATACATATACACTGGCGGCGCAATGTGGCTGATCTGTGTTTAAAACCACCCATTAAAATAAAGTTTGTCATGACTTTAAAACACATCTCAGAACAAATAACTAGCTTCAAAGCTTAGAGGTCTGAGCAGATAGCCTGCTCACACTCAAAATAGTTCAACCTTTAGAACCACACACAAAGATAAACAGTATGAAATAAACAATATTTAGATTGTTTCATTCTACACTAATTTTCTGTGCCCAAATACTACCTCCTACATGAACCATGTTCTGAGGAAGGAGGACGGGATGTCTTATGGTGCGTTCAGACCGAGCGTTATTCCAGTGAATTTTTTGCCTCATTCACATGCTGTCGCTCGCCTGACATTTCACCAGCAATCCGTGTGGCCAACGAGCGACAACGGTCCACCAGGTCATTAAATTGGAGGAGCTTCTGTCTGCTGCTTGCAGGTTTCAACTCAACATGGCGGACCTGGATATTACAGAATGGGTCACGGTGCTTTATTTATGGAAAGCCGAACAATGCCGTCAGCGTCGACGTCTCTGGGTTCACCAGATTCTTCAGAGACGAAACCAGTTTGGAGAGTACCACCACCTACTCCAGGAGCTGCGTCTGGATGACAGTTGCTTTCAGCAATACTTCCATCTATACAGGACCCAGTTTGAGGACCCCACGTTGAGGGACAAATCAGCCTCCGGGACACCAACTACAGGCACTGTATCCCCGCTGCAGAACGCCTGTCCGTCTGTCTTCGGTGAGTATATAAATCTCACCTCACTGGAAAGCTGTGTGTGAAGGCCACATGTGTACTTCAAAACTTCATGCATGCCTCATTGAACAGTTCTCTTCAGGACTAAATTTCAACAGTTTTTTTTTACCCACCCACAAACCTCTTAAGAGCAAACTTTCCTTCATCCTTTTTTATATATGTGATCTTTGTGGATTGAAGGTATTGTTTTCCCTTATTTCTTGGCAGGGCCTGCACTGATTTGTGACACGAATTGACAGAAAAGTTCAGATTTTTCAACTTCAGCAAAATTTGCTTCGCATCCATTGAGGGCTTCGTTCTATTTCCCCTAAGCGTGCCATTTGTTTCGCATCCTCCGCTTCCTTTGTATTGCTTTGCTCCTGAATACGCCTCTACAGAGGCTTAACATGTAAATCACTTGCTCCTGACGCCTCATTTGGCGGCCTGAACGCACCATAATGGGCGCTGGTTTGGGTAGTGAAGTTGACTCGGTCTGGCCACCTTGTGGACATGAACAAAGGGCCCATGGCGGCTACTCAGGAGCAGCTATAGCTTATGCTGGATCAGACTGCATCAGGCATGCAGAGCTGCAGATCAAGGGTGGAAATTAAACATTTTCTAAATCAGCCACTGTTGCTGGTGGAGACAAAATTTAACCAGCCACTGAAACATTTTACCAGCCACTATTTTTTTGTGTTTAACATTTGCCTTGGTTAGGAAAAATGCTCAATAGTAAACGCAATATTTACTTGCAAAGCTATTCGTAATCGCTGAAGGGTCTTCCTTTTTTACCGCTGACGTGAGCACTTCTAAACATTCAGCTTGTCATGCTGGACTGTTGTCAGGCTGCACAGTGCCTCATAGCAGCAGTTTTCTCCAGAGCTGCAATTCCTTGAATTATGTGTTTCACCTCTATGTGGCATTTTGAAGATTTGTGGTTTTTGATAGCCTCCATTTTTAAATCTTTTGTGCCTAAAATAAAGGCTTGCAGTTCGAGGGTGCATGCTGCCGACAGTTGGAACAAACGTCGACTGGCTGCTTTCATCAAACAGGAGAATAACTCGAGTGACTTGCTATTGACAGTAGTTTTCTATTTGTTGCTGTTCAATGTTAGGTTCTTCCCATGACTCCTCTTGAGAAAGGTTTTTGTTCTCTGTAGCCCGCTTAACACCAGGAATGTAACCCTAACCCATTGCTACAGTTACAGTCTGTTTTTCTTCTTTTACTTATAATGGCAATAAAAGCAGACTAGCAGCAACTCAGGCATATTGCGTCCCTCAACAGGTCAGTTGTGCAAGTTGAACGTAATTTTAGTTTTTTGTTTAATTTGCGAACCCGCCACTGTGCCTTGTGCGTTGTTAAAACCTACCCACCACTTCCTAAATGTACCTGCATTTGGCCAGTGGCAAGTGCTACTTTTCACCCCTGGTACTGATGCCTTCTTCTTCAGGCCGTGGGAAAAAAACGCTTTGATTAGAGACAACATCTCTTTAGGGGCATCTCTGGCTCAGGTTGCTTTTCTGCATAAGCTCAAAAAGAAAGGTTCCCCTTTTTGCACGATCACTGGGTGTTCGAACAACAGATCATATTTAACTTTATGTTCCTTGATCGACGGATATGTCAACATCAGACTGTAGGCAGCTGTGGGTACAAGTTTGAGGAATCAGTCCATCTTGCCATAAAGTGGTGCGTCTTTCCTCCCCTGTCCATATCTCTAGGAGTTGCGTGGGAGGAGAGGGAGAAGAAGCTGCCAAATGTTTTTGTTAGTGGCTGCATGACTTCACGGGGACCTCACTTGTGACTCCTCTTTCCTGGGGTGGACTAAAAGAAGTTCAGTGCTGTATTTAAAGGTGCAGAGTTTCCTACCAGCATCTTTGCATGTGTACAGTTCGGAGTCCATATTTTTATCCATGGCTGGGGCACATCAACGTGTCAGAATCATAGTCTACAGCCACAAATATATTATTAAAATATTGTTCAGGGTTGCCTTGTTGGAAGTTATGTTCTATGTAGCCTACTGGTGCTAACTCTGTTATGCCCCTTTTTCATTTGTACCTAATCTGTTCTGGTCAGGTGAGTTTAACACGATTTGAGTCGTTTTCATTGTAATTGAGTACCATCTCAATGAGGACAGGATTGTTAATAGGAAGGCAGCCCCACGGTCTGCAGTGATGTGATAGAGATACAAAAAACAGATACTACAGTAGTAGCTACCCCTATTAGCTTATGGTTTGTAAACACAGTCAAAATATCTTACATTTATTGCCGTAATTTCGTATAGTATTGTAATTATATAGCATTCAGGGATTTTAAATGGGTAAAACATTTTACAGTCTGGGATTTAAGGACTAGCTAGTTTCAGACTAGCCTGTGAACCAGAAGCTAACAGCAGGTTAGCTGACCATATCTTTCACATTTATAATATAACTTAACAAATATGGTGAAGCATAGCAAAGGCCCATGAAATTCCAGTTGTTTTGTGGTTATATAATTCGACAATGCAGCGAAGAAAAAAAAAACTTTTATTATTATTTAAAGGAGGTAATTACTGGTCACACTGTAAGGGAAAGATAGAGGCTTGTATAATAAAAAAACAGCTTTACAAGTGTCTAATATGCCACCTTTGGGCACAAATGAAGTTTTCTCCTCAATAAATAAGACATTGCTCACAGTGACTAATTTTAGGAATGTTATTCAGAACTTCTTTATATATAGAGCCATATTTATATGAAAGTTTTTTGAGATATTCAGAATTTAGAAATTGAGTAATACCTTTTTAATTAAAGTGACGCAAGCCAAGATGCTCATAGTTTTGACTTATCAAACATTGGTATCCTGAAACTGTTCCAGTTTTAACTGAGATCATATTTTTAAATGCAACAAATTTTTGAATGTACCCTCCAAGTCACATACGGTGTAACAAGAAAATTTGTTTTATTGCTCTATACAAACAAAATAATCTTTGGATGGAATTGTTTGAAAAAGAGAAAGATTGCTGGCTTTCCTGAAGCGCCTAACAAAACAGTAATTATAATTCCAAGCAGCAAACTCTGAAGAGTGAATTTTTAAGACTGTTTCCAAAACACTATCATCAGCTTTAACTTCACCCGAGTCTGCTTAAATTAACTCGTATATACCCCAAATAGATATATCTGCACTTCAGACTGGGTTATTTGTCCCAGATCATTGTATACAGTTTTTATTTATGTAATTTATTTAGGTTATTATAAACCCAGGGATTTGCTGTTCTGGTAACCTTACTGTGGTTTTTGGACTATGCGATGGAATTGCGTTCTCATGTCTGTTTGTGACCCCAGGCATGCAAACACACAAGAAGATGAAGCAGACAAGAGGTATGTATTTTGTCATGTCTGTATTTTTGTCTCATTTTCACAAAACATGTACAGGGGAAGGAAAAGCCTTACAATAGAACCTGAGGTATTTTTGCATCAAGCAGCCTAAGGTATCTGGATTTCAATTTAAAAACATGTCTAAATTTATCAGTGTTCTTAGATGCGTTGCTATGTAGAATAATTATAATAATAACAATAACAATAATGTAGCAAATGGGACAGCCTGCATCATTCTCGTTACATAGCATAAATAACAATTCTTAAAAATATAGGGAGTAAGTTGAAAAAAGGTTCCTCAGGAAACACATGACTTTTATCTGAACTTGTAGCTGTAGCAGCATAAGGTCAAAAGGTCAGAGATCGCCAGACAGTAAAGCTAATCCAGGGTCAAAGGAAAAATATCAACACATTTTACATCATAAATAAATAACCTTCTCACACCAGGAGAGCCAATTTATTTTTTGTTTCTTCCACCTCAAAATATGAAGGTCTTGATTTTTGTATTTTTCTGTCCATTGTGTTTTGCTCTTGTGTTCGAAGCTTTGGAAATTTAACAATTATTGTAAAACAGATTAAAAACTGATAAAGAGAAAGGGTGCTTTATGGACATGCATTGTGCTGATGTACCAGCAGCTGTGTACCCTGTGTTGGGCTTGGCTCACCAAAAGATCCCCTGAGAATGAACGAACGGGTGTGTGAATACACTGTAAGTGTAAGGGTCATACAGTGTGACGTGAATGTGTGTCTAGTTTCAGCTGTGGTGGGATATCATGTGATGATCACTGACAAACTGATGCTGGCTCGGAGAGGATCTGAAAACTGTGAAGTGTTTTTCTCTTTGCATACACAATGATGTGAAAAAGCATTGGCTCATTGCACATTTCTTCTGTTTCGGCATTTTTCCTCACACTAACATCTTTCATATAGTCATAAAAATGTATATCAGGCATATATAACCAGAGTAAATATACAAAGCAGGTTTGTATATGCTGATTTCATCAAATAAGGTGAAAAAAACCCTTCTCTCATTGGCCAAAAAACATGAGACTTTAACTCTTTGGACTGAAGAGACAGAAGTAGAACTTATTGAGATGTTGGGGGCAACTGCTTTTTCGCATAGGGCCAGGTTGGTTTGGTTAACTTTTCCCTTAATAAATGAAATTATTATAAAACTGGATTTTGTATTTACTAAAGTTATCTTTGTTGAATATAAAAAATAGTTTCATCATCAGAAACATTTAAGTGTGACACAAAAGCAAAAGTCTGTAAGTGGCAAATACTTTTTCACAGCACTGGAGTTGGTATAAAACAGGCTCATTTGTCGACATATATGAGTGTGATCAAAGAGTTGCTCGGCTGCTCTTTTCTCATCTCCACACACGCTGAGTAAAACAGTCTTTTTTTAAGTCATGATTGAGCCCTCAGTTGTGACAAACTTCTGAATTCACAAAACAGAGGTCCGGTTCTGATAGATCTCTTCAGCGGAACATCTGGGCCTTCTTTCTACAAAACAGAGGCAAAAACTTGGCTTTCGTAGGTATCATGTTGCCAGGATGTGAACGGTATTCACTCACCAGAAAGGTGCATCTCAAAGTCATACATCACTCTCTCAAAAGAAGGAACAGCACATATTGCTCGCTTGAATTTTTGTTGAATGTGTGTATTTGTAATGAGTGTGTGTTCATAAATACCATACAGCAAATAATAATAGCAATTCAACAGAAGAAAAAAAAAGAATCCACAAAACATTATATTATTTCTCATTACCAGAATGAAGCAATACAATAAATTAAAACTATAACTGAACAGAAGTTCGTTAAAATTGCTATATATATTCATATTGTATATATATAGTATTTGTCTGTCTGTAGTCAGCCTTTCAGGTGCATGCTCTCTTGTGGCCATAGATGGTGGCTAGGTTCAGTGGGAAAAAGCTTGGGAGGGGGGGCGATCCTGAAACCTCAGTCTTATCATGCTGTTAACATCTGAAACAAAGAGAGCCGAAGTCAGGAAATATGCGCTGTGCTTTGGAGGGACACACTGCCCATCATTACAAATATTTTCCTCAGCAGAATCCAGAGGATCCTTCGATATTCAACTGCAGTACCGTCTCTATGTTAAGTCTGTTGGACCTCTCTGCTTTGTGCTGTGATGATAGAAGGTACTATTAAAAAGTCCACTGCTGTTGTTGGTGGTGGTGTTCTTTTGCAGCATTTGGGGCAGGCCAAGCCACAGGGGAAAGGTGGTGGTGGGGTGGATGTAGCCGTGCATGATTCTGAAGTTCTCTGACACTGGGGTGGAGCTTTGGGACGAATCAAATCACAAGCTATACACCCACTGAAGCACACTACATTTAACCACAGGCAAACAGTATGAGTCTGAACATCAGGGAATTCTGTATAATCAGGGTTCAATGTGTGGTTGGGGTGATATCTTTTATCCTGTGACGGAGCTGACATAAATTAAAAGTTGGAGTACCAACAGTCACACCTTTATCTCTCCTTCGCCCAGGCTTTTCCCTCGGATTTGTAAGAGTTCGGGATGAGTATGGGTACCTAAACACCACATCCGAGGCTCTGTCAGTCCAGGTTTGCAAACTGTTCACATGAACTCTTAGCTTGTATCTGTCCTTCCCTCAGTTGGAGTCTTTAACACTGTCTGTGGAGGGGAGCACAAAAAAACCTTTGTCTGCTCCACCTCATTTTTCTTCTTGCACTCCCTTGAAACAGGTCCATTTTTGCCCCCACGAGACAGCTTGGATCAGTTCCATTATCTGTCAGGACACTTCAATGATCTCCATGCTTCCAGAGAAGCTTGACTGCTTCCCGATTTTCCCCAGTTCTTCCCTGGACCTTGTCTCAGAAATGCCCTCCTCGAACTCCATCTGACAACTGCGCCGTTTGAACTGTTTTTCCGATGCAGGAACGCTCTTGTTTGAGGTGGTCGATGTGGAATCCCAGTGGTCCCTCTGTGTTTGAGACACCAAGGGCTTCTCCCTCTGGGATTTGTCTCGTAACCTTGCGCCTTCACTGCATCCGAACGCCACATACGCCGAGCTGCTTCCAAACCGAACCGATGACCCCTCTCCTCTTCCCTCTTCTCCTCCCAGCTCCATTTCTCCCTCACCACCTTCCTCTGCTCCAAAATGCCAGGGAGCATCTGTGGTTGGGGTGACTGGAGTGACGGGAGTTGTAGCCTGGACAGTGTCTCTGTGTTTGGTCCACATAGCCCCAGATCCTAAAACAGGCAGGGAGGGAAGCAAGAGGAGCGGGGAGCCCCTGAGGTTTTCTTCCAGGCTGGGGCTCTTGTGGTCAAGGGACAAGCTGAGGGTCTGTGGAGGATGATGCGGATGGGAGTGGACCGGAGAAGTGCCACAGCTGTGTTTGGCTTTTCTTCTGGATCTGGATGAGGAGATACCAGAACGATGAACCCCGTCACTTCCACCCAAGCCACCTATGCTGCCCCCGCTGCTTGGGGAGGGGAATGGAGAATCGAAAGAGCCAGGGCTGTCCAGGACGGGTGACTGGGAGCAGACACCATTGGAGGTGCCTGTTCCCGGGCTGTCAAGTTTGCACAGTTTGGGGATGTCTTCAGAATGAGTGAGTGCCATGCTGGGGCAATGTGGACTGTTAGGAGAGTAGACAGACTTAATGTCCAGAGAGAAGGAGCGTTTGAGCCGGTTGGTGTCCACGATCCTCTCTGCTGAGAGGCGCAGGCCATTAAAGCCCTGCTGGAGGGAGGTTGGTGATGGTAACTTGGATTCAGTCTGGGTGTGAGGATCTCCCACAGATGAGTCGCAGCTGGTGTGGTGACCATTGATCTCAAAACCAGTAGTGACCCCATTAACCTCAGAGCCTTGTTTGCAGTTGTTTTCAGACTTCTTATCATCAGTGGTTAAAGCTTGTAACCGCAGGCCCTTCTCAAACTCCAGCAACTGACCCAGGAAATTAAAGTTTGGGGATATGGATGGCCTCCTGTCCTTTACGAACCTGTCAGGAAGAAAAAGAGTTGAAAAAATGAGTCACATGGAAACTATTTAAAACCAAACTATTGCCATAAACCCTGTGCAACGTCATAGGAGGTTTGAAGGGACTGCTATTGTACTGATGCACAATATGCAACAAATTGCATTGTTATTTCAGGGCAAAACAAACTATTTTTTTAAAATTGTAACTTGGCAACCATCTTAACAACTTCATACATTGTTCATAAACAACTATCATAAATGGGATTTCTTTTTGTAGCAGGGAGTCATCTTTTTTCACTAAAGATGACACCTTAGCTTAGCTGGAGGTGGGTGAGAGAAGCAAACATACCTGTAAGCATCATCTGATGACAACCCCATTGTCTTCATGATGTATGCAATGGCGATGGTAGCTGATCGTGAGATTCCAGCTAGGCAGTGCACGATCACTCTGCAGTTTGACACCTTTGCTTTGTCTGTTGAGAGCAAAATAAACACATTTTAATAAGAAACAAAATACACACAACATGGTGGACCCCTGAAAAGTCTATTCTTTGAGGAAGGGCTGCTGTGAAATCAGGTTGAAAGCTGCTGCGCCTGTTTTGTTTCAAACAACAGGGAGGCAGACATCTTAAGACCATTTTCAGACATATTCTGCATACAGGGACATAAGAGTGTGCTGCACCAGATCTTGATATGAAAATAGCACAATATTTCTTGTCAATGTGAAGTCTGCCTCATAGAGTGCTATCCAACTTATTAGCATGTGACTTTGTTTGACTTTATCTGGTGACATAACTGTGAGCTATGATCATGAGCCTAATGTATGAAGGTAACTGCTTTAAACGTGACACAATCTGTTTATGTTTGACATTTTATAGGCTGTGGGTAGGCCAACAACACTGTTAGAGAAGCTTCTGCTGCTAAAATAATAGAACATACTGATCATCATTATTGTTGGTTTTTAGATCAGCTTAACCTAACCTAAAGTACTGAATAAGCACATATAAAAGTATAGTAGCCTTCTTTCAGTCAGCTCTACAAAGGAAACTTTGGTCAGTTCAGCACTTTCTCTGATCTCTCTGAAGGAAAAATATGTCTGACTTTTTTCTTTTTAGTTTGGAACCTTTATTTTATTTTTAAACCTGAATATACATTGATGCTGCTTAAAGACCACATCCTAATATGCACCAGTCAAAGCTGGACTGAAATGTTCAACGCTAATTACAAATTCTTTACAACACAGTTTATGATTCCTGAAACATTTACTATTTGTGACAACAAGATATGTAAATTCTCATAACTCTCCTCAAAATATTTCTCAATTGTCTTGTTCTCATAGACCAAATATTTTGTCTAGTCTTGCGTCCCTTAGGCTGAATGTATAGGTACACCCATGATTGTCCCTAAGTGCATGTTCACTGTGACAATGTGCAGAAATGCTCTTTGAATATCACAGCATTATTTGAGATGAATCAACTTCCTTGCAAAGAAACCTCAATGATTTACTGTTCCGCTGCTAATCTTTACCTTCAGTTTAAACTAGTTTAAATATACTGCGGTCTCCTACCTATAAACTCATTTGTTTTGTCCAGCCAAGGCAGCAGCTTCTCGCAGTAGTTGTCATTCACTGGGATGCGCATGAAATGGCTCTCGCTGATGAAATCTGGTTTGGGACAGGTGTTGCTGGCATTCAGCACATAAGTGATACCGTTCTGAGCCATCAGATCCTAAAGAGATTGGCAAAAATAGGTTTAAGTTTAAGCAACATTGCTCAGACTACAGAGCTGGCTTTATTTTTATCATTGGTGAAATATATCCCACCTTGTTGAGAACGTCTTTCTGTGAACCCAGGTAGAGGTGTGGCAGGATACGAGTCAGTCCTACATTTGCCACAGGCAAACAGGGCTGGGACAAGCTCATTGGGAGTGCAGTGGCAGGCTTCCCCTCACACAAGCCAGGGAAACAGGAGGAAAAAGCTGCAAAACCTCCTGTAGAGACAGAGAAGGCAAGAACCAGTTAGGTACACTAATGATTTTCCACTGAACAGCCACATAACACACTGGAAACTCCATTTTCGTCACCATTCGCACGGCAGACAGACGTTCAATAGACATTTGGAGGCTGAATCTGGGCTACAATGTCTGGATCCAACTTAGTGAAACAGAAGCAAAAGAAAAGAGGCTCTCTGTGCTTCTGTGTGCAAGTTGGGTTAACTGCTGGGCGGCCGGGAATGCACGTCTGGCCCTTTAAGAGGCAGGCGGCTCCACTTTTGGCATATATGTATGTGTGTGGCTCTGTTTCCTGCATGAGCTCATGTCCTGTAGCAGTGCATTGCGTCAGGCTGAGAGAATGAGAGAGGCCACAGGTGCAGGGCCAGGACTGAGGCCCAGAAACATCCAACTGACACCCACACACCTATACACACATACATGTTAACACATGGAGATCATAATCTGGTTTTAAACATGTGCTAAAATTTCACTCTCCCTTGCTTCAATTTCAATTTCCACCTAAAGCAATCACACACACACACACACACACACACACACACACACAGACAGACCCAAATAATAATCATAATTACTTTGCAGCAGTGTGGTTGTATAACTACAGGGTAGGGAACAGGGTGAGGATATAGGAGAGTGTGTATTGAGGAGTGGGTAATGACCTCGCTGCAGAGTGCTGCACAAAAGGGCGTGCTTCAAGGAAAATGTTGAGCCCCAGAGAAGGAGATTAGAACCTAATCTAGGTTCAACGCTGCCTGACCCAATCTGGGATGTAGAGTGAGCACTAAAAACACATGCACACATGATCACAGAGTGAGAGTGAATGAGACATGACATCACTGCTAGAAGTAGCACACAGCTCTGTCCAAGCAGGTCTAATCATAACCCAGAAGGAGAAAGTGGCCAACGCAAACAGCAATTGGTATGTAAAAAAAACGTCCTCCAACATAAATAATAAAAATTCCCTTTAGGACAGCATGAAACAATCATGACTGGGTGCACTGTGCCTTTAAGAGCAAAGTAAAGAAGGCCTGTCTGTTTCCAGCTATTAATGGCAACAAGCAGAGCGATGACATCAGTGCTCTCCTTGGCAGAGGGGGTGGAGCGGAGAGATGGATAGATGCAGAAAGAATGATCAGATAACGATTTAAGTGGAAGAACTTAATGTAAATGCTAAGAAAGGACTGTCAGGCTAGAACATGCCTATATGTGTTGAAACATTTGGCTTTAGGACTCCCTGTGCCAGAGTACCTCCCTCTAATTGATAAAACAGAAAGAGGAAATGCTTTTCGAAGGCCTTCTTCCTGGTTTATCTTTCCCAGGGAACCTTTGTCACAGAATACACAAAAGTAGTGCAATAAATAGGATCTACTGTATGTGTTTGGGGAAATGCTACGTTCCTGCAGGCAGATAAATCAACAGGAAAAAGCCTTACGTCAGACAGCAACCATTTCCCTCTGTGTGCAGACATTGTTAGAGAGTTGTTAGAAGGTCTGTGGACAGGATGTTCCACATAGTTAGAGGCTGAGGAGAAAGTATGTGTGTATTTGTGTGCGTTCTTTGATCTGGATTAATAATTACTGCAGTGGACCACGTCTTGGGTTAAATTAACATTTAAAGAGCAGAGCGTGCTACGGAGGGAGTGAGTAAGGGGTTACTGGCATGAAGGAAGATTGGAGTCAGAGATAAGGAGTCACAATGAGTGCGCCTGCCTGCTTTTTTAGGAGAGATTATATTACAGCGACATTACGTCAATTACAAAACACCTTCCTGTGATCAAAGATGTACACCGCTGCCACTAATGGACGTTAGTCACAGAGGAGATAGCATGCTATTGGCACTTCGTCACCTGAAACGGCTCTACTTAAGGCTGCCATGACAATGAGGGAGGGCAGATATGTTGATGACAGCTAGTTCAACTTGTCCTCCTGAGTGTTATCCAGATGAAAAAAAAAAAAAAAACGCAGAAAAGAACCCACTGATGCTCAAAAAGTCCAGAGACATGGTCAAACAGTCCCTACATGTAAATAATGTGTCCAATCCAATCTAAACAAACAGAACACTCACAATGAAGTCATAGAAAAAACCTTGACCAAGGGGATGACATCAGAAAGACAAACAGAGAGATGAGTTCACCCGTTATGCGGCGTGATATTGAGGAAAACCCGACATCTTGCTGCACTGAACTCAACAGACAAACCAAACATGCTGAAAGGCGAAAATAAATCTACAGCACATTTAGAAAATGAACACAAGTGTTCTCTGTTTGAGAAGGAAAAGTTGGCAAGCTGGAGTCTTGAAAATGTACTCGGGAAGGACGTGACTAACCAAGTTCTGAACACACACTGCTTAAAAAAAAAGAAAGAAATGTTCTGGTAAGAAGGAAAACACACAACAAGGAAAGAGGGCACTGTGTCGCCATCGGCATCCTTTTTCCGTTCTCTCAGCGGTGACTGGCCGGGCGGAAACTCAAAAATCCAATTTTTCTGGTTACTGAATCCACTATCAGGTCCTGCTATTCTGTGTTTGGCTGTTGCTGCAGGAAAAAACTCAAAACTAGTTATTTTTAGTGTCAAGTGGTTATAAAATAAGGGGTATTAAAAAAAGCTGTAAAAGGGTTTTTAAAAGGAAAGCATATTTTCTACAAAATTTAGAGAGAGATCTCTTCGTTTCTTTCAGGCTGTGTGAGAGCAAGAGAGAACAACACTTCAGCAGATAACAGGAAGGCTGAAAACAGCACAGCAAAGTTACAGCCTTTTGGAAATAAGTTAGGATAAGGATCCCCAATTTCTAGATAATACGCACACAGACTGCTGTTTTTGGTAATGCTAGCTGTTCTAACTGTTCGAATACCTAAAATAAGATGCTAACACGGCTAAAATATTTATGCCGTAATCATTTGACCTCTTTCAAGAGTAACACCATATTAACAGCAACTGCTTCCTCACACACATCACCACTGCTCCTAATATAAATAATTAATTTAAGCTACATGGCAGGAAAGCTAGAAAAAATTGTTTTAAAGCTGACCTTAAATCTTTTTACGTTAGGCTACAGCTTATGTTAAACCTCAATCAGCTAAAATCAGGCAGGTCAAAGCTAAACACATTAGAAATTGCCCACAAAATGCTCATTTATTAATCTTCAATATTACTGATCCGGTGAAATAGTCTTCTTAATAATGGGTGCGATTTATTTTTAGAGCAGTAATTGATTTTGCAATGCTCTGAACAAATACAGGACCAAGGGATAGGTTAAACGTCAAAAAGAGCATTAATTACATTTTTTCAATAATTTTATTGCTACTTTTATCATGGTTGCAATTAATACCACAATATACCATCATAGAGATTCTGGCCAGAAGTGCATGCAGCAGCTGCCTGGCATTTATTGTTAATGGGATTTCCACTGTTACATCATTGCGGCTGGTACAATTGACTGCATTGTCAATAAAATCTTCCCTTCAGCTTCTGTGTAGATTTCAGTTGGCCTTCTTACCTTGTCTGTTAATGGGGAAAATGAAAGGCGGGTGCACAAGCACCCCACACACACACACACACATACACCTAAACAGCCTGGGGAGCATTGATTTGGGTGAATGACCACCCTTCACCCCTTTGTTGCTTTTCCCCTGTGGTTCATATCATAGGAGACATGACGCCATCTCTCTGTGGCCCTCCAGCTGTCCCCTCCACCATGAGGGGACATTAGCATCTCAATGTAAGCCCCCCCTTCACCCTCCCAACATGACATCATTGCACACATGTCCCTCTCAGCTCCACAAAGACTGTGCTGCAGCCAGAGGAGAAGCATGAGTGTGTGTGTGTGTGTTTTCGATTGGGCAAGATTGCTTAGAAATAGGCCAACAGACAGAATACTGATGAACTAAGAGGGTGAGGTCATCGCTTATCATGCATCCTGTCAACTTTATGATTATCAAGTTGTCACACCTGCTGACGGTTAAACTGGCTGTGCAGATAACGGGGACATGTCACTTCGATCACCTGCTGTTTTAGCAGCGTTGTGTTACTGCATTATAGGCCCATAAACTCTCCTATAATTTAGTCTGCACGCTCAAGTCAGTTCTCACAGAGACATGCCAACATGCTTCTGTACCTGTGGCACACAGGGCTATTTTCATCTGATGATGCTAAAGG
Source organism: Girardinichthys multiradiatus (assembly GCF_021462225.1). Classification (NCBI taxonomy): domain Eukaryota; kingdom Metazoa; phylum Chordata; class Actinopteri; order Cyprinodontiformes; family Goodeidae; genus Girardinichthys; species Girardinichthys multiradiatus. The sequence goes on along the minus strand of NC_061795.1, from coordinate 37,899,504 downwards.
TGTGATTTTGTTTATGCTGAGTGGAAAAGCATGTACAGTAATAAAAATGGTGGCAAGTGCAAGAAAAATGCAGCAGATGATTTCTAAAAGACGACAGAGTCAATATGCATGAATGTTTGTTGGAGGCTTTACCCTCAGAACCCTTGCTCTGCATTGCCTAATCGCTCTGTGTGAAAACGTGTTATGGTAAACACCTGCAGTGCACCCTGCACATATATTGATAACATAATCTCCCTGAGACACCATTCTGTAGAAAGAGAGAATGTAAAAAGGCAACAGCAGAGCAGAAGGTTGAGAAAGACATAAACATCTTAGTGACCACAGGTTGAGCACTATGTCATACTGCGGGTCACAGTTCCAGGTCTCCCCCCTCAGTGTTTTTTTCTCCCCCTTCTCCCCTCTTTCCTCTTCATTGCTTCTCATCTTCATGATGCCATCCTCCTAATTCCCCTTCTTCCTATTCTGTCTCTGTAAACTTGTTACCAGAATCAAATAAAGGGTGATGAAACTATCAGTAGGTTTGGATCAATTCCTGCAGTGATCTCTCCTTATATCTGATTCGGATCCTTAAAATTCACTTCACATCTCTTTCAATTGCAGAACGCATGGATCAGAATACCTGAAAGGTGAATGATGCCTTTGTACTCTGCTGCGGTGCATCTATCCCTGTTCTGATCATCTCTAAAATCCATCTCTCATTAAGATCTTTTCATTTTCTGCACTCATGCATACACAAAGGCCTTCATCCTTTATATGTGGGTCTTATTTCTTGCACACATACACACACATGCTGTATACTGCAGCCGTTTATGCTCCACGTGGATACACACCTCGAAGCTCTCTCCCCTGCTTCATCCGGCGGACTCTGATCTTCAGCCTCATGTCTGATTCTTGCAGGTCTGGCCAAAAGCAGTCCTCTGCTGGGGCAATCACCACATCTAAAGGCATCCCCCCAGTACAAAGTCTGCCTCGATCGCACCCACGGATAGAAATGTTTGGGTGGCCCCTTCCTTCAGGGACAAAAAGAGTCCTTGCCAAACAAACAAACACAAACAAACCAAAAAAAAAAAAACCCCCCCCCCCCCCAAAAAAAAAAAAAATATATATATATATATATAGATATCTATATATATATATAAAAAAAACAAATAGAAATGCTTGTTCAGGATAAGTTAAAAATCAAAAGTCCATAAAACTCCACTCTGGTTAAGTAATTATTCCAGTGTCCACTGAGTGACTTTCAAAGACAATAAAAAATAGTCCAAAATGGTCTGTGGACACGCTCTTCAAGTCAACATATGGCCAAAAACCCTATGCCAGGACCACAAAAATTCCTAGAATGCTCCTGCGTCAATAAACGGCAATTTTGTGGTCTTGTGAGGATTATTCGCCTCTGAGACGGCGAGAAGAAAAACAAAATGAGTAGTCTGTAACGCCTGTATGTAAACGCCAGCTGTGACCCGCCTGCAGCTGGTTTTACAGAGCGGCTGTGTGTTCCTCTGAGCGCTCTCTGTGTCTGTGTCCACCGCCAGAAGAGCAGCCCGCTATTGTTGTGCCGCTCCAACTCTCCGCGTTTCTCATTCGCTCCGTCACCGGTTTACACTCCTCCCTCTGCCTCTCTCCTCCTATGACTCTCTCTGCGAGGAGGATGACGGAGCTGCACTCTCTTCTCGAGCTCTGGGCTTGAATGAGCTCACTTGCCGTGAGCTCAGACTCTAACCAAACCTCCCTCCCCATCACCTCCTCCTCCTCCTCCTCCTCCTCCTCCTCCTCCTCCTCCTCCTCCTCCTCCCTTGCTCGTGGAGCCAGCGCTCTGTCATAGCTAATATCTAAGGCATGTAACCACATTCCTTACTCATCCAGCAAATATGCGACCACCTCAGGGGCCTAGCTATGGAGCTGGCCTCTGTCAGGGCAGGATGGAGGATAAGATGAAGATATTAAGAAGATATAAGACACGAAAAGCTGTGATGCTTCATCGTCAGTCACAACGTAAACAGGACAGTGGATTTTTGTCATATTTTACACATGAAGTTGTTTTCAAATCTTTATTATTTAACTCGAAAGAAAACAAAAAGACACTTGTCTGCTACTGTGCAAAACACATACCAATAGGTTGATTTAATAAAACAATACTTTAGCTTAGCTAGGATTTAAGACAATGCCATAGTGGAAAGAAATAAGCAAAAATATAAAAAAAATAAACAACTGATCTCAAGATGTTGGGAGCCTAACAAATTAACATTACAGTTTGTCTTTCCAATTTGGGTGTGGCATAGATTTGTAATCTATTTTAAAGAACCACCTTTCTCAGCACTGTCCAGGGTGTACCCCGTCTCTCGCCCATAGACTGCTGGAGGTAGGCACCAGCTCCCCCGCGACCCACTATGGAATAAGTGGTAGAAAATGACTGACTGACTGACCTTTCTCAGCAATTATAGGTTCTTTGGTGGATGTCTCTACCAGCTTTGCACATTTAGAGACTAAACTATTTGTCCAATTCTTCTTGGCTGAATAACGCCAGCCCTGTCAGATTAGATGGAAAGCATCAATTTGCACAGATTTTTACTTGGATTTAGGTTTGGACTTTGACTGGGACATTGTAAAAAGACTCTCACAAAGTCAGGCGTACTTGACTCCACAGACATCCACTCACACTCAAGGCGGACAGTGCGCGTGGAGTTCACGCTGCTCACAGTACGCCTAACTATGTGGGAGCCTTATGACATGAAAACTATTATATTACAACCATGGCTTTATCTTTACGGTTGCTGTTCTCCTGGAAGAAGAAACCTTTGTTCCAGACTTATTTAGCTCCATTAATCTTTCCAGCAATTGTGTCCAGCTTCTCTCTCCCCGCTGAAGAAAAGCATCCCACTGCATGATGCTGCCCCCACCATGTTTCACCGTGGGGTTGGTGTGCTCAGCTATGAATGACAGACTGAACAGAGTTAGCTCTGTGAGATTTTCTATAATAGCAAAATTGTTTATAACCCAACCCTACTTTAAACTCTACAGCTTCCTCCCTGACCTGTCTCATGTGTTCCTTGGTCATCATGATGCGGTTTGTTTGCTAATATTGTCTAGCCAACCTCCAAGGACACTACTTGCACTGTATTTTATGTAAGAGTATTAGAAAACATGGTTGAAAATACACACTAGAAATGATGACTATGGTACTTCACAATATTGAGCTACTTAGTTGGTCTAGCACATACAATCTTCATGACACCCACTGATGTTTGTGGTTGTAAGACAAATAGGAAAATGTTCAAGGTGTATGAATACTTGAGCTATATCTGTAACTAATTTCTTATATAGTAATCGTTACCATCTCAACAAATTTTTACTTCATCCTCAAAATAGTCCAATATCCAACCTATTTAGTCTCCAATTTAGTCAGTTGAGCAAATCAAATCACTGTCTTGCTCCAAAAAAAAAAGAAAATTAAGCTCATACAATATGTGAAGCAAGAGGGTTGGAGTGGGAGGGTAAATGGAGAGTGACCGACTTCATCTCATCACTGTGATCACAGCAATGAGATGATTACAGAGGGGTGAGAACACAGCCTTACATCAATCTCCATTCAACAGTTGGATAAGAAAACAGAGGAAATAGGTCACTTTGCAGATGATGAGCTTTGTGAAAAATGCATACAATGGTTTTACAATGGTCTCTCTTACTCACTCACACACACACACACACACACACACACACACACACACACACACACACACACACACACACACACACACACACACACACACACACACACACAGACACTTTGTCCATCTGCGGATGGCTGAAGGACGACTGGCATGCATAGTGGTCAACCAGGGTTATTACACTTGATTTCACACCTGCTCTCAGTTGTTCTCCTTGTGTGGCTTGAGGCCATAAAGCAGCTTTCACAACAACAGTGGAAGCTAACAACAACAATAAAGAACAGTCTGTGGTTTTAATACTGTAAGTTTTTTTTAGTTCTTCTTCAGATCCCTCTCCTCAGTGAAGCAACAAGACTCAGAATAGTAGTGTTAATTAGAGGATGAAAGCCAAACACTATAAATGGCAGCCTGGCCTTTTTTTTAATTGACTGTACATGTGTCCCCTGGTGCAACAGAAATAGGTGGACTGGACATACCCCTCCTCTAAGACTCCCTCCTAGATTTACAGCCTGCTTTCAATGGTACGGGGTTTGTTACTGGGACGACGGACAGTTTATTTCCACATACACAAACAGGGAACGACGAGAGAGCGGTGGAGAGGAGTAGGAGTATCGAGGCGTGAGATAAAAAGTGAGATGGTTGGTGAAGGCTACAGTGGGGCTTGAAACCAGAAAAGGAGTCTGAATGCTTTTATGGATGTAAATAAGCAAGAGATTTCACTGTTTGGGTGAATAGAATAAATGTTATAAAAAGTTATTAAAGCGTAACCAATTTAAAAGATGAGTTATTTGTTGTTTAATCTTAATTGTGGCATATATATAGTTTAAACTGTTTTTAATTTTTTTTTAGTTTTTCCTTCCACTCACCTTTCCATTATTATGTTTGGAAATAGCACTCAGTGTACACTAAGCTTTATTTAGCTGTGACCTTTTATGGTTGTCAACGACTAATCCATGAGCATGCATGTCTTTTTGTTATTGGTCTTCAGCAAAACTCACATTTTCTGCTAAACTAAATTCTTGGATTTTATTGGCTTAAATGGATAATTATGAAAATTTGCTAAAATAATCGGTGTACAATGAAAACATGGCATATGTGTTCTACTCTTTAACTATTGGAAATAAATCAACAGTTTCCCAAGATTCTAATATACATGTAGCACAAAAACATGTAAAAAAATAACAACATAAATAAGATGTATAACAAACGTCTGTTTATGTGTTTTCAGTTGCGTGTCAACAAGTTTATTATTATTTTTACCACTTGGTTTTGGAATGTGCTAAACTTATACAAGCAACAAACTTTTTCTGACCAAAAGCATCACATATTCAGCAAAACAAATATATATAAAGAATATTCTGACTAATAAATCATCAAATTGCTTACTGGGGTACTGATGCCAGCTTGTGCACGTTTATATAATAAATAATAATATAATAATAACATGGTTCCTCTCTGATTTTTATAGGGTCCTGTAAAATCCATTTTCCTTTATTTTCCTCCTGTTTTATACCTAAATTAACAGTTTTCATTATTTTCATTAAACTAATAGTTGAATTGTAGAATTCAGAAAGAAAAAACTGAAATAACAAATTTCTGGGGAAAATCATGCTCTCTCAAAACACAAAAAACAAACTAGGTTTCCTCCAGGTAAGGACCTTTATCCATAATCTTCCTAAAACGAAGTAACAGAAACAATTATCTGTAAAACACTTAAACGTCTTTAGATATCAAAGAGGTAAGCTTGACCCAATAGATGTTTTTCTTTCACTTAAAATGTTTTGTCAAAGCCTGTCCCCACATTTTCCTTCAAGCGAGACAGGCAGCAACAGGAGCGTCATTCTACACCGCAGATCATCTGTCAAGATATCGCAGCAGAGGAAGACGTCATTCCCTGGATTCAGCAGGTTACGAAGAGGAGTTAATGTGTGTGTTTAGCTTCGAGATCGTGCATGTGCTGGGGGAGGAGGAGAAGGCTGAACTGTGCAAAGGTGACATGAAGACATAGAGGACATTGCTGCAGGGGATCAGGCACATGGCAGTTATTTACTCCAAATACATACAACAATAATTGCTTGTGCAAGTGTACATGTATTTTTGTATGTGCATGCATGCATATGTGTGTGTGTGTTAATAGTGCTGGTTGTGAGAGGATCAGTAACAAGGCTGCTCTTGCAGTGATGTCATGCCTACAGGAGAACACAGCTGCCATGCCTGGGGGGTGAGGTAGTCACCAGGGGAGATGGAGGAAGGATGGATGGAGCTATTGAGGCTGGGGGAAGAGGTAGAAGAAAGAAGATGGGGGGGCCTCGGTGAATGGGGGTGCCTGAATCTACAGAGACAAATGTATAATAATGATCCTTAGTGGTGCAGCTGGACTTAATGAATCATCAATACTTGCAGGAGTACATAAATGCAAGAAATACTAAGAATCAGAAGATCAAAATAAATCAGTTTGTTTAAATATTCTTTTGATCTTCTACTGAGACGTCTTTGTCCCTTTGAACCCTTTGTAGAGACGTGTTTAAGTATCCTAGGCTAAAGTCGATCTGATGGAGGCTAATGAGTTGAAAATCTGCAGGAGAGCTAAAGAAAAATGAATAAATGGGTTTCCCTTCAGTAAATATCACGTAGGATATGTGTTCACCGAAAAACGGAGCATTGATGCACTACTTGACTATATGCATGCTCATGCATTAAGTGACTTCATCTATGTCTGCCCAGCCTGGAGGGGAGGCCCCACTCACATCAGTCAAACAGCAGACCCCCTGCCCTCCAAACAACTTAACCCCCTGGAAGAGCTCTCCACCCGTGGCTACTGCACCAGTAAATCTGCCTCACTGGAGAGAAATTAGTTTACACTCCCATATATGCTTACACACTCACATTCATGCACAAGCGAGGGCATAAACACAGAACAGAAGTGGGTATACGCTATCAAATGCACCGAGGGGGGCTTTCAGGACCAGACGGGCCCTCATAAACCAGATGAAGTACTTAAAAATCCCAGTTGGGGGTGTTGTGTGTGTGCAGTTGTGAGTGAAGACAGATTAGAGTTTTTACACACTAATATGAAACACTAAGAGGCAGTTATTTTACTTTTTTATTTTTGGTTTGTTTGCCTGCTTGTTCAGCTTAAATGTTTATCTTTTATGTTTGGGTAAAGACAGAGTTAAGCTCAGACTGAAATGAACTAACAATTCTTTGCAGAAGTTTGACGTTCATGTGTAATATTACGCATGTGTGTGAGTAAAACAAAGATCTGGAATCTGCACGAACAATGTGAATTAGCCTGCAGTGCTGAAAAGATAAAAAATGTGTTTGCATTCCTCTCAGCCTTGATTTCCCCAGAGGTGAGTTTGTCTATAGAGGTTTCTCTTAGAAAAGGCGATGGCTGATTCATTCTAAATGCTAATAACCAGCTACGATGCCAAGGGTTTCCTTCATACACGTGAAAGCCATGAGGCTGTAAAAACACACGTCTCCCTCTTTCTCATGCGGGACGGTCTCCCACGCGTACTGTAGTGATTATTCCTCCATATTTTTGGATGGATGGATGGATGGATGAACGCCTATATGACTGGATATGGAATAAATTCTGGAAATACAAATATTTTCCTAAACCTGGAAAATCATTTAAATTCCAAACTTTTCCAGACTTTCCTAGACAGCACAGGAACCCTGAGTAGAGGCAACATTATACCAGAATTAGTCTCAGAGGGAGGAGCTGACAGGAGACCAGTTTAATGAGCCTGTACTGCTGATATATTCGGACAGAACTCTTCTGTTAAGGGTAGATAACACATTCAGCAACTGTTGCACACGAATAGATGAACAGATTATAGGTCAAAACATGAAACAATCTATGATCTTTCATATTGGTGTGAATTTCAAATAACAATGTCAAAAGTAGTGCTGTCCAAACTTTTTGTTGCATCGGCCAAAATCATCAAATCAAAATTGCAGACCAAAAAAATATATTAAAAAAAATATTTTCACCTGCTCAACAATTAACTAAGCCTGTAATATTCTTAATTAAAGTAGTTGGAATTAGATTCGGGTCACTCCTCCTTTCAAAATCAAAAGCAGATTTGGATGCACCAAAATCTGGTTTTGAATAAAAGTCACTGGAAAGAAGTGGTTCTTGATAAGTATGACATTAAAGAGAGAGGATGAACGTAGTTATTAAGAGACAAATACGTTGAGTTGTACCTAACATTGTCCACTGGAAAAAGATTTTAGTTTGTCGGTAGGGATTTTGCCCTGAATGAAAATAAAAGGTCTCCATTTGCATCAACCGCCTGTGCTGGTGGGCCATATTTGTAGTTGGGGGGGGCCGCATAAAATCAGTCTAGGGGCCATAAATGGCTCCCAGGCCACACTTTGGACACCCCTCATCTTGAGGAATCTTCTCCAATGACCCCAATATAAAAATCATATCCGCTTTCCTAAAAAGTTCATACTAGATCACCGCTTTCAAATTGCTGCTTAGTCCATGATTTTGACATTAGATTTAAAGTTTGTTAGCATAGTTATAGTAGAACTTCTATTTTCTACAATGAAACCCTGCAAGTGTTGCTTTATTTCTGCTTTTTCAACTAATGGGAGCTCAAACCTTCATCTTAAAGAATTCAAACAGCATAGTTTCTTTTTTATCTGAAACCCCAAAGTATATTTCAGTCAAATAAAAAAAAAAGCTGCTTATATTCCAGAGATAAATCCAGTGGGAAGTGCTAGAATATTTAATTGACCAAAAGAAACGTTTATGAAAAGGACAAACTTTTCAAAACACAGTACTTTTATACAAAGAGAAGTATTTTGTCATGCAGGGACTGGATTTGGGCGTAGAAGCTAGAGATGAGTTGATATTGCAGAAGCTCAGGCCAAGGTCGACTTTTCTGACACCACCTTTGAGAGTGTGGAGCTGTGTGTGTACACATGAGTGTAAATGTGTCACTTCCAGAGAGCAGCAGTGACATCATGCTGTCAGCCACAGGAGAACAATAGAAAAGGAATGACGTGATGCAGTGAAAGGAACCGGACAAGCTGTCTGTGTGTGCACCCTGCCAGCGCCTACATCACGCTGGTAAATCATTCCTGGAGCTCAACGAGAAATTTCTGAGCTTCCCTGCTCAGTCTGAATTAAAATATGTTTCCTTTTTAAATCTATGCAGACAAGGAAATTCTCAAGATATAAATTTATGTTTGTTCATGCTGGGCTCTCTAGGCGTCTCCTTTTCACCCTGGGGATACTGATACTCCCCTATCAGAAACAGGAAATGGTTACACAACACAGGGAGAAGTGGCCTTTCTGTGCTGGACTGCGTGCCTCTATGAATGTGTGTACCTGGTTGTGTATGGCTGACATTTTGTGTGTTTATGTGTGCCTTTGCAGAGGAGGAGATAACCAGAGGGTAAAGAATGATCACAAAATGCTGTGCTGCATTCCTGAACCTGGAGCCCTAGGCTTCCCTGGAACTCCAAAATTAGCCTGTTGCTGTTGCAATGGAAAATCTTCTCCCAATTATCAGGAAACGGCCACAGATAAAGAGCTTTAACCCTATAACTTATATGTGGTCAACCAACGACCACTAATACATTTTTTTATATGGCCGGGGGTTCATTTTCCAGTCTTTTATTTTTATTGGTTATTAATATACATACTTTTTAAGTGTTACTGTTCCAAATCCTGCAAAGACTTTGCAAAAGTACAAGGCAATTCAGATGAAAACTCTTAATAAACAACTAAATGAATGAATAGGGAAGCAGCGCTGTAGCATACCAGAGATAAAATGCATCAAAAACGGCACGGTGATAAACAGGAATCCACCATTGTTCCAGGGAATGACGCTATGAGAGGAACTGCCGTGGGCAGTCCCAGCATGAAAGGAATGCAGTGGACGTAGGCCAGGATTGAGCAGGATAAATCAGCGTAATTGTTAGTTTCTCCTTTCCCTTTTTCTTGCTCCTTCTGGAAATTTCCACTCCACGTTTGTCAGAGGCATCAGCGGGAACGCTGCAGCGGTAAAGTAACGGCACAGCAAACAAAAAGCAGAGCACTTGGCCAGCACTCATGAGGTGGTTTGAGTTATGAGGTGCTGATGGGGTGGACCTGGGTTAGCTTAGCTGTTCAGCCTCGGCTTCTGTTGACCCGATGTGTTGACACTCCCTAGGTAACGGTTTAAACAAACTATATTTATCCCATGTAGGACAAATGCATGAAAGGGGTGGGTTGGAATGTTTAAAAAGCTATTGGATATATTTCAAAAGCAGGACGATATGCACTATGAATGGACTGTAAATGCATTACATCCAAAGTATTTAGGGCACTTCACTCATACATCAGGGCTGCTACATTTTTCACGGAGAGAAAAGGCTACTTTTAAACTCCTCTTTTAGATCCCCAAAGTTGGAATTTAGGAGGATTTCCAGAACATAAGACTACCATTACTACTCCAGGTACTAACGAATCTATAAAAATAGTATAATGGTTTGTGGCGCTAGTGTTTGTACAGCATGCTCAGCTTATTTACCTATTTGCACTGTTTGCATACTTCAACCAGCGAAAGTCAGGAGCACACCTCATGTAAACTATTAAAGACAAAGAATATGTACGATCAGCTGGTTCCTGTATTTGTCTCACAGAGCTGGTTTTTTGATGCTTTGGGCCCAAGGTTGTTTGGTGCCCTAAGCGGAATTAAATTTGGGACCTACTATCAATTAAGACCTTTTGCCTTTTGAGCTTTGTTCATTTAACATTTGAATAGTTTACTAGTGATCCAACAATGAATTCTTTAAAGTGACTTAATGATAGAATTAGTTTTTTTTTTACAGCCACCTTAGTCAGTTTGCATTACGTATTAAATAAAGTTGGGATAAAGTGTTTTATATGAGTTTTGTGCACAGCCGGTATTGAGGGCCGGAGTTAATTGGTTGTGTTTGAAAGAAAACTAGAAAAATAGCAAATTACGAGTTGAGAGTATTTTGCAAATAATAATGGTGTGCATGAAACTGTGACCTCAGCTCAGACACAAGCGAGAGCAAGGAATAATTTAATAGCATTCAGTTATGACTGTTGACATAACTATCAAAGTAGCATTTCCCTTTGTATGATTCCAAGTAATTCATTGCCAATTAAAAAAAGATCATTTTAATTTTTATCTGACTTGCAAAGCTGGAAAAAACAGTGAAAGTTTGAATGTCGACGCATTCCTTATAAACCTGCCTACGAGAATCAAGTTTCAAGATCTATAATAGGCCCTCTGCTGGCCTGGTGAGACTAAGCAGTGACTTAGTTTGCTTCTGCCTCAGGCTCGCTGGATGCAGGTATCCTGACCAGTGTGTTGTGACCATTACCATTTGCCTTGCCTTACACTCCTTTTCTGTGTGACACTAATAAGGTCCTGAACCAACAAATGTGTCTATTAGTCAGGGAACAAAACAGATTGAAAAGAAAGCAAAATAAAAAACATTATTAAGAGTGGGAGGAAAAAATGGTGATAAAATGAGTGTAATTAAAAAAATACATATAAACACCATGAATAAGAATCAAAATTCTTTAAAAAAAAGGAATTAAAATATGTACGGTGTAATGTAACATGTAAAGTTTTTCTTCTGTACTTTTTTTAAACAACATTCTTTTGAAATTTCTGCCAAACCTCCGTTTGAAAATGTCTCACAATGAAGTAGCTTGTTTAGAAAATCACTACCCCTAATGTTTTTTTCCACAATTTCCAACACCATCCTTTCCAGTGTTCCTGGATCATCATGTTCCTCCTCCTGGACAAAATAGAACATCCTTGCATAATCTCCCTTCTTCCTTTTTTTGTGAATCAGAAACTAAAAAAAATTTAACTCACTTTAACTAAATAAATTAATCTTTCACACTAAGAAACAAACAAAAATGGTGGTCAGTTCTTAATTATAACGTTTTGGTTTAATTCATGTGTGCTGATGTCAGGATCTCTAATCTTTACCAGCACTCTGTGGATTGAAGAAACATTTCCTCTTTACATGAAATAAAATGAAACTAATGTAACTCCTGCTTTGTATGGTTGGAAACATACGGATGACATTTTCAGTATTTGGATTACACTGGCTTGTCTAAGCCAGTGTAAATTGTGTGAAGAAGAAAGAGTAGAAGAAGAGCAAGAGGCAAGTAGAGCAGCGAGATCACGTCATGGTGAAAACATTTGGCAACAGCTTACATAAATACACACACAGACACACATCATACAGTGCTCATGCACACACACACACACACACACACACACACACAAAGGCGGCCTGTTTTGTTCTCCGGTTTTCAGGGAAAAAAGGGGAAAATGACATCAAGCTTATCATGTGAGCCCAATGAGACTGATGAAGGAGGGGTTACATGAAGCGATGTTGCATGATTATCTGTCTCTGTTTGTGCATCTGCAGGTTTGTTGGAGTGTGTGTGCAAGCCAATAATTGGAAAAAGCAATGGAGTTCAGTGAATACCTGCAGAGTTAGTGCAGAAACCAGCATTATGTCATTCTTCTGCTCCAATGAGCCTCACAGTCTGTAACACTTCTCAAAAAGCAGCCAGGTGATGTCATTGGTATTTTGTAGCTCATATATTCTGACCTTTGTGGACCCTAGTTAAAGACCGGGGTGGGGCTGGTGCATATGTGTATGTGTGTTTGTATATCTTGAGGCCAGGGTGAGAGCACCGAGGCCACTGGCGCCAGATGTGATGACCGCAGGAGTCTGGGCCTAAATATAGAGCTCTGTTCTCAGCACCACGAAACAGAGGAGAGGAAGGAGGAAGAGATTAGAGGAGGAAGGCAAGGGGGGAAAAGGGGAGAGAGATGGCCAAGGTAGGCGAGATCATTGAGAATAATGTGTCAGAGCTCCCTGAGGATGGTGAGCTCACCTCCTAATGGCACCACTGGCTCCTTCTCAATGAAATCACTGATCTGCTGGAGCTTCCCTCAGTGTAACAGAGAGGGTTCAGATGGTGCAGAATGCATGGTGTGGGGGAGGGAGGCTACAATGAGGTCCAGAAAGGGCAGGTTAAAAGCTAAGGAACACAAGTTGTAAAACTCAAGGTGTGAAAAAATAGACCCGAGTTGGTTTGCAACCTCTCAACGGGACTGTTGCAAAAAGATCACTGTAGAATAATTTTAAATCTAACTCTGCAGGGGTGCATTCATAACAGCAAGAAATCCTGCAGGACTGAAGAACAATAACACACTTTCTCTGAGCTTAAACCTCTATAGAAGAAACCTTGTCTCATTAAACAAGATCTCTGGCAACACGCATACTCTGAATACACACACAAGAGTAGCCGGATGAACCCTTCAGTGAACGCACACGCATTCAAGATGTAATGAGAAGTATTACCTCATCTCCTCGACTGCTTTTATTTGTGCTTTTTCTTAATCAGACACATGCACTGCCTCATCCACGTGCACACACACTACTTCATATGCACATATTCATGCTGAAAAGCACAATATACACATGCATACACACACAGGGACATAAAAAGACCTCCTTATGTAGCTCCCTGGAATGTCTCTGTGAACAGCTTCATTGTGAGATTCAGCCTCCTATGATTACCTCACCTCTTCAGCTTCTCTCTGACAAATGCACACACACAAACAGGACACCACCCTGTTGTACACCAGAGCAGCAGTATGACATATAACAGAAATGACCTTTGTACATCCGTCTGTGAAGTCACACCTTAGCCTGATGTCATTGACACACAACGCAGTGCGGATGTGTGTTTTTGAGTTAAAAACCCTTCCATCAACTAATTGCTCTCATCATCACTATGTCAGTGTCTTGTGTCTGTTTGTACGCTTTTCAGTAAATTTGGCAGCTTGATGGGGGAGCTATAAAAACCATTAAAACACAATAACTTACTTATAATATAATATAATATAATATAATATAATATAATATAATATAATATAATATAATATAATATAATATACATGGTGACACAGATGGTTGCATTTTTGCATTGCAGCAAGAAGGTTCTGGGTTCAAATCCTGGCCTGGGGTCTTCCTGAAAGCAGGTTTACATGTTCTCACCATGCATGGATTCTCTCCAGGTATTCAGGCTTCCTCCCACAGTGCAAAAACATGACTGTTGGGTCAACTGGTCTCTCTAAATTGCCCTTAAGTGTGAGTGTGTGTGTGTGTGTGTGTGTGCGTGTGTGTGTGTGTGTGTGTGTTTGTGTGTGTGTGCGTGTATGGTTGTTTGTCCTGTGATGGCCTGGCCCCTGACCACGGTGTACCCTGCAACTCCCGTCCACCAGCTCCCCCATGACCCTGCAAGTACCAACACGTATAGATAATGGATGGATGGATAATATAGAATAATAACTGTACAAAATGATGGTAACCTCTCTAAAAGCGTAATAAGGAAAAAAAGGAAATCAGAGAACACACTAAACTTGACAATCGACAATAACATTGTTTTTTCCACCTGTTTTTCCAAAACACAACATATTTAAAAACTCTACACACCCCTGTTAAAATGTAAGATATTTGTGACATAAATAATTGAGACTAAATAATTTCAAAAGTGTTTCCACATGTAATGGGATTTATATCCTGTACAATTTAAGTGCAAAACAAACTTCTGAAAGAACCTATTTGCATAAGTGTGCATAAATTAAAACTTTTGGTTAAATTTTTTCATTCAGTCCTCGTTGGTAGGAGTGCATTCCATACCTTCACTCAGTAATATTAGCTCACTCTAACTTGCAAAAGACATGTGTTGTCCAACTTTAGCCCAACTCCTTGGTCCAGACATCTCAGGGGACCGTCACATGTAGAACACAACCAGTACTGATCACAAAGTCCCATACCTCCTACAGTGTTAATGTCAGGCTCTAGATAGTCTCCACGAACCGTTTTCATCTGGTCTTTTTAGGAATCATGGAGAAAAGTCAAGTTTTTTTAATGTCACTGTTGGCAAATGTAGAGCGTTTGAAGTAGTATGTCAGAAAACGTCCAGCCAACTGTGCTGGAAGACATGCAGAACAGAGAAATAACCACTTCTACTGGAGCAACCTCATGGAGGGTTTTTACAAAAATCTAAATTAGGTTTCTCAGCGGTTAACTGTGGCAATCAGAGAAAAACACATGAGATGAAAAACTCATTTACTGGTCCTAATCACAAATCAGGATAAGTAAATGAAGGATTTATCAAGACAAAGATGGTCTGGTCCTCAAAAAATAGCAAGAGAGGAACGGGAGGATTTCTGTGATTCAACACTACATCATCTCCTCATCTGCTCATATTATTAATCAGGTTAGTCTCTGAAACCATGACAGTCATATTTCCAAAAGGAAAAGTGGTTTGTTGTTTTTTATACATCACCAGTCCAGTGCCTGGGCCACAACTTGGTCTAAGCCTACCGATGACACCTTTTGCATGGAATGAGCTGGGTGTGTATATTTGAAACTTAAACTGTATGAAAATATTATTTTATGCCATGCATATGAATGAAAAAAGTAATCTTACAGTTACTGTGAGTTTTATTGCTTTAGGCAGGCTGGATACATGTAGAATTTAGGCTTGCTGCATTGTACATTATGGACAAGTGGTAGATTTTCAAAATAAAAGCTAGTTACCGTTAGTGCTTGACAAAAGTTAAATAAAAATAGGAAAATTCGTACCTTTCCAGATAATAACAGTCATGTTTTCCTCTCTGTAGGTCATTGACACATTTCTTACCCTACTAAACTGGTTGTGTGCTTTACTGAAAACACCACGCAGTACCCCATATGAATGTTGACCCTCAATGTGTTTTTGCTCCTCGGCTCTTTGTCTTTTTGACCCTGTGATGTGATGCTGTACTAATCCCATGAAAAACACTGACAGATGGTCATGGGAAGATTAGGAATGATCTTGCACATCTACAACCTTCACCCACATACTCTGACACCTTCATTTCCTTCTAAATGACAAACCTGTATCTTCACGTCATTTTTTTTTCCATTTCATAATCTGTTCTTGTTAAGATTTGACTGTATTACTGAAATGTGTGTGCAGTGATCAAATTGCATTGTTATTTTTATCACCACCTCTTCTTGTATGGGAACTTTCACTGTTTCGACTGTAGTTTTTCTTTTTATCTGCTCTGTCTGCAGCTCTATCTGCTGAACCTAAAACATTAGGTCAAAAATGCTTCACATTGGTGAGACATCAGAGCTGCTTTGACACATGTCGCAGCTACATAGTTGGTGTTCTCCAATGCAGCACTGAGCTTTGCACAGTTCGGCTGTGTACAGTGGGAAACATGCAAACTTTAGACCCACTGGGGAGGCAGCTGGCCCCAACAGTGTGGAGTTGTCCTCCCACACACACACACACACACACACACACACAAAGTCTGGAAAAAGCAAAACTCATCAGCCTGAGGTCCTTGTGGGTGAGATCACCACTGTGGTAAAAATAAAGATGTCCTGGGAGAGACATGTTTCTCACCAACATTTTACACAATCAATGAAGCGCTCAAACAAACACTTAATCCTCGAGCACACATAGATTTACATGCACACTGTAACATTTTTCAACTGCCACCATGACCACATCCTGAGCAAATACATATTTTAAACTAATTACACAGCAAAAGTCAAGTTAGATCCAGGATTATTTATCTTCTTCAAAAAAACAAAGAGATAATTTGGGATATGGTCACATGACCTCATCCTCAGTTGGGAACCGGTGTATTATTTCAACCGGTTGTAGCGATAATTATTCATATGATTATTTTATGAATGGAGACAGATCCAAAACATGATAATTTTGGGATCAACAAGTAACAAATACACATGCTTAGGTTGTGTTTATGAGTTTATCTACCATCTCTCTGTTTATAAAAATGAGTTTCCCTGGTTGACGGTAAACTTAAACCAATAAAAGAAAACACTTTATAACATATAACAAAATCCATTTGGAAAATGTGTGTCACAGAAAGATTGATCTAATCTACCATTGGTAAGCAGTAAATATAAATAAAAAAACCTAGGGTAGAAAGTGTTATTCGTCATTTCTCATTCTAACTTGACTTTTAACATAATGCTACTGAATAAGCTGTGTCTCAATGTGTGGTGAGCTCGTGTGAAGTTAATCACAAACCAATCAGTTATGAAGCAATCCTGAGGAAATCTTACTGTCATAAACCAGAAGAAGCTAAATGGAGGCAGAAAAGTAAGTGAAAACTGAAAAAGAAGCAGAATCTGGGTGTATTTAAATGGCATTGGAGACTGCAAACACTTAGTGCAGACTTTTCAGGGAGTTTTTATTTCTTTTTTTGGTTTTAATAAGATGCACAGAGATATTAGATGGTGAGCATAATTGGACCATTTTCAGCTTCATTGGGCCTGAACACTAACCATCCAGTATTTAAAAATGAAATTACCATTAAAACTGTGTTATTAATGGTAATACTACTACTAAAAAGTGTGCTTTTTTTTTGTTTTTTTGTAAAATGCAGCCTCGGAAATGCTTTGCAGCACATATATAGACAGGTCAAGCAGATGGCAGCAAAAGTAAAGTAGCCATATTTCAACAACAAAAGAGCAGTGGGTGTTTAATGTTGCTGGACCTTATAACTGTACAAGGAAGACATTTTAAAGATGTTTTCGTCCTCACTACATGCAGTAGAGACTGGATGCAGATTGTACTTCACACAAGCTGATGAATTGTACATACAAATAGATTAAAATATGTTTTGAATTAGAATTAATTCTGGCTTTATTGCATTAAAAAAAACATATGATATTTTTGCATTAAGGGTTATCCGCTAAAATTACATATTGTTTAATAAGGCAAAAAAAGGTCTTTAACAATAGTTTTCTAAGTGGTTCCATTAGCTATTCCCAGCTTTCACCATCCTCTTCCCTATAATAAAACCCTGCCGCATCCTGACACATAACCATTACTGCAGCACTTTTCTCACGTGGCGTTACAAAGCAAGCTAGCACGCAACAATCTCATCTTTTTCTCCTCTGATGCACTTGCATGCAAACCCGCACATCTTGTATGCACAGACACTGGCTGCTAGCTCCACTGACCCAATAATACAAGCACCCAAACAAGAGCCAACGCTATTGGCTGTTTTTTGTTTTTTTCTGGGGACTATTTTCTGCCTTTGTTGTCGTGGAAACAGCAGAGAAGTGGCGACAGAAATGGAAAAGGTGCAACTCTTTTTTTCTCTTCCTGAAGTAAAAAAAGAAAGTATAAGCAGAAGAGATAATGAGAAGGAAGAGGGAACTGCTAACAGGGGTACTTTAATTAATAATATGCAAAAGAGAAACATTATATAGGGGTGAACCAACCACCCACCCACCTACTTTCCAACCATAAAGCATGCGCTCATTACATCTCTATGACAGTGAATAATTTGGGAGCCTGGTGTTCCTTAAGGCAATTCTCAGCAATCATGAATGACTCATGAAAAAGCACTAATCTCCCAGCAGAAGCAGCAAACTGAGAAGATGAAAAGAATGGGGATGTGGAGCTGAGAGCAGAGATTTACCAAAGCAGCATGCTTTTGCCCATCCCTTTCAAATCCTGCTGGCACAGGCAGATTACACTCTCCATTCTGTATTGACACATTTGGGACAAATTCATAAGCCTCCGACGGCAAATGTGTGAGTGATGCCATCCCTTTAATGCCTGCAGCCATCGCAAATTAAGATAATATTAAGTTAGAAAGCTTATTAAAGCTAGTTATTAGGGTCCTTCTGCGATTAGTGGATACTGTGGCAGGCAGCAGCAATCCAGAGGATTGGAAATTAGCTTTCACATTCCTGCAGTGATGCTGGGTGAGAAGATGTCTCTGGAGAAGCTTAAACATCAAAGACTCATTAGAAAGGCTTTGCATCACAAGGTCACGGTGTTGTACTTTCTGTCACCCTCCTACCTAAGAAAGAGCTGCAAACGTTATACCACTGAGGCAGGAGTAAAAATATGGTTCAGCTGTAACGATGTGAAAAACCCTGCTGTGTCAGTCAGTGACATCTGCTGGCTAAACTGAGCAATGACAACACTGCACCTGTTCGAATAAGATGTGTGCACAAAGGTGGAGATGTTTCTAGATATTAAAAGCTTCTTTTCTTTTGCTCACTTCACCATCATCCCACTTGCTCAGCATAAAACACCCACAAACAGCGATAGCGCAGATGGTCTTGTTTACCGGTGAGCAGGGAGACTTTGTGGAAGGTACCCTCCAACTTTCCCATGAGGATGTGCACAAAACTGTCTTTGGACAGGTGCCCTGCCTCTTTGGAACTCTGGTCGTAAACCACCACTTCCTGCTTCCTGCCCAGCTCCACCTGCACAGAGAATAAACAACACAGAAGAGGTTCGTTGACCATTAATGCAGTCGAAAATATGACAATGATCGAACAAGGAAGTTAGAGCCTGCAAATATGACTGGAATTCTAAACGTCTTTTTACAGTGCAACAAGGATCTAATAAGCAGATGGACCACAAATTATGTCATTCACCTGAATTTTTAGAAATATCCCCTGATAATAAAAGATGATGAAAAGTTTTTTGTCAAGTTATAATCACAAACTTCAATTCACTTTGCTGCGATTCCATGTGACAGACCAACACAACAGATTAAATGATTGTGAAATGGAAGAAAAATGACAAATAGTCAGTCAGTCAGTCATTTTCTACCGCTTATTCCATAGTGGGTCACGGGGAAGCTGGTGCCTATCTCCAGCAGTCTATGGGCGAGAGGCAGGGTACACCCTGGACAGGTCGCCGAAAAATAGTTTTTACAAATAAAAATCTGCAGTGTGATGAGCGTAGTTGGACAAATTATTACTTATGTCCTCCCAAAATCTGGCATTTATGGAAGAGAGGCAAGAAGAAAGTTATTGCAAAAAGAATGCCATAGAAAGTCCTCTCTGCAGATGATCACAAGTCAACACAGCAAGTATGTGAAGGAACGCGTTTTCGGTCAGAGGAGAACAAAACTGAATTATCTGACACTTGTGTGCAAATTTCTACGTGTGCCACAAAATTAACACAGCACATTACTCTGAATATGCTATCCCCATCAGGAAACATGGTGGTGGTAGCATCATGCTGTGGGGATGCATTTTTTCAAGAAAGAAAGAGAAGCTGGTCATTGTTAATGGGAAGTTGGATGGAGCTGAACGCAGAGTAATACTGGAATAAAATCTGTTAGAGGCTACAAAAGACTTGAAACAAAGCAAGAGCATCACCTTGCAACAACCCTAAACACACAATGGAATGATCGGAGTAAAATATGACTTTACAAAGTATTGTCTCAAAGGAGCTGAAGACACATGAACAAAACACTGATCAGATTTTTATTTGTCAAATAATGTTTAAAATCATTTATCCTTTTTCTTCTTTCACATTCATGCACTGCTTTGCATTGATCTAGGATGTGCAAGGTTCAAGGGATATGAATACTTAAAAGGCACTGTAAATGAGCACAGCCTGTGACTGTTTGACTCTCATACGATGTAGCTGAATGAACTCACAAAGCATGACAAAGCATAACAATAAACACTGGCTTGAGGGAGATATGAAGATAAAAGTAGGGTTATAAATAATGCATTACAGCTAAGAAAGGCACATCTCTAAGCTGCTGAGTACGTTCCTTGTTGTCTTGGTGGATAATATCATCATATATCAGCCGTAAAAAAATTATTGCATGATGGAGGGTTTGGATATGGAGTGCATCTGCTGCTGATGTTGGATTATTTTAAAAGGTGAGAAGACACGAGCATGCCCTGAAGTGTTTCTGCGTGTTCAAAAGGATGGGATGGCAGGGGGATGCTGATGAGCACGTGCATGTGACTGCATACAATCCAACCAGGCTCGGTTGTTGCCCCCCTCCCCTCCATCCATGTTGTCAGGCAGCCTTTGGTCACATGACTGTAAGGCAGCGCCTACTGCGGCTATGAATCACCGCATCATCAAACCACCACTGGACAGGAAAGAGGAGGGAACACAGCAAGCTTAAGGGAGGAAGGGATGGAGAAGGCATGGATGCAGGAGGAGAGCGGTAGGGGATGATGGAGATGAGACAAATATAAGACAGGGTGATAAGGCACAATAGAAAAACAGAAGTGGGGAAAAAAGGATTTGTACGACTTTGTGCTAAAAGACATTCTGGTGATGTGCTCCTCTGTGTGCATGAATACATTTCTGCTTATAGAGCAGTCATAGCAGAGACATTTGGATGACAGCCAGGTAGCTGATTCAGACAGAACAAGGTTGATCTGTACAGTTTGGTTAGAAATTGTTTCCTGTTCTCAAAACAAATCTAGTCCAAGACACTCACACTAATGCTAACATGACAGCGTGAAAACCTGATATGATCAGTTAGACTTTTAGTAGATTGAAGATCAGAAATCGGCCACAAAATGTGTAGAAAAAAGACATCATAGGTGATGGCATTCATATTTCAGCAGTCAAATAAATTGGCACTTGTTTAAAAGAGAGTCATAAATACAGAAACATAAATATAATCCTGCAGATTAGGTATGTACTGCGCTTATAGCTTCCAACTTCATTTGTTTACTGCCTACCTGCTCACATTTACACATTTTCCCATAAAAAGGTTCATCTTTCTGTCTGTTTTTCTTTGTTTTATCCTCTATTCACTTTACTAAGCTGGGATAAATTGGGCTAATAACCCCTAATGCGATCAGATCTATTTTGGGTGTCTGATCTCAATTCCTAAGGATTAAGGCCTTTAACTGTATATACATGTACAGTGCAAATGAAAACACACTCATGCTTACACACACACAACTTAACTTCCTATGAGGTGTTGTTTATCAGTTGGACTTAGCTTTATTTCAAGGGTGAAAACATTTAAAGAATGCCTTAGAAGAAATACTGAACAAGGTGTGATCTATTAAAAAAAAATATTGTGCGGAAAAATCATAGGAATAAAATACAATAGAAATTCAGTGTATCACAGCAGTGTAATAGCCAAATAGAACATATTAAGTTCCACATTAAAAATATAAAATAATAAAATAAAAAAGTGAATAATGCTATGTGGAAGAATGGAGATAGATAAGTTACATGTAAAGAACAAACAAACACGAAAACTTGAAAAAAGTTAAACAGTCTAGTCCAGCATACAAAATATTTCTCATATAGAAATAAAACTCAAATTAGTAGAAATCCATCCATGCTTTTTAAAAATGTCATATATGCATGAACTATAACAAAATAAATAACACATATGTTGGTGCATTCAATATAGCTTCTATTTATTAGGGTGTTTGTCTGACAGTGTAGACGGCCGGCTATGACGCACATGGTTCCCTAAATGACATTGGAAAGATACACATCCTGCAAAATGTGACATGGAGGTAGATTTTGGTGCAGTGTTAAGAGGCCAGCGACCTGAGAAAGGGGTTAACGGTTTGACTGCAGCAAAATTACAGATCCCTCTTTCCTCTGCAGTGCTACAGCATTACTGCGAGTCACAATGCTGGCCCAGCCTGCACCGAACTGACGCATGCACTCTGCAGGGACTGTAAACAAGGAATGCCAAAGCAAGAAGGGGAAAACAACAACAAAGAAAAGGAAACTATGGCAGGAAAGGTACCAGAAGGAATGCTGAACGTGAAGAGAAAGAAGTACAGAAAGAACAGAAAGTTATGTTAGCACCCAGGATGCTAGGTTCCTGCAGCATCCAGGCTTCATCTAACAGGAAATGGAGGTTTGCATCACAGCATACACAGATAAGGAGTGGTAACAGAGGAGAGATCATTTTTGTGCTGTTCTTTATGGAGGAAGAGGGTAAAAACAAAATAAAACTGAAAGGAAATTAATGAAGTGGGAGGGTCCCAACACATGTGCATGTTCCAAACTGACCCTGCTTTATGAAGTATGTAATGAGCATGAGTAAACAAAAGATCTGAGGCAAGGCTAAAGTCAAGGTTTGGCATTGCTGTCAAAGCTCCTCAGTAGGGACAGTCCGCACACACCATAAAACACCATAAAACATAGATGATGGGAAACAAAAAATATCCAGAGTTAAAGAAATGTGGCATTAGAATAAGAGCTTGCACAACATAGAGAAACAATAATTCCCCAAGACTGGAGCAGTGCTACTGATCAGAGACGAGGTTACAACAGAGCGTTGAGAGAGATAGAAAGAGAGAGAGAGAGAGAGACATAGACAGAGAGATAGAAAGAGAGAGATACATAGACAGAGAGAGAGAGAGAGAGCTGGTGTGGGACACAATGTTAGTACACATAGTCTAAAAATGGCCCAGCATTCCTGATGCACAGTGTGGAAAAATAAGATGACTGCAGCATGAGCGATCTTCATTTAACAGCAAAATCAAAACTGTGAAGAGTTTAAGGAATACAGAATTACAGCCGTATACATTACTCTTTTTTTATGCTTTTCATGTTTTTACAGTTTAGGTCCAACACATTTAACAGCCTCGATCAATCTAGCTGGGGAAATCCTAAAAGATGCAACGGGAATTGGGTCTGACCGGACCAAATTGTGCTGCTTGTATTGACTTCATTCTTGTGTTGGATATCTAGCCAAAGCCTTTGATCCATCCATCAATCCTTAGACTACAGTTTCATGTTTCTGCATATTAGATTGTTGCTGATTTTACAGTGGAAGATCAAGCTTACAGCCAAAGAGTTGTTAGCAAATTTGATTGCGAAATGTAATCTGAAACAGATCTTTCCCCTAGCAGAGTGGCTGTGGGGGTCATGGGATGTGTTTTGTAGATCTGAAGAAGGCATATGACTGTGTCCCCCAGAGGAATCTTGTGGGGTTTCTGCAGGAATGTTAGGGTGCCAGATAATATTTTATGGGCTATTCAGTCCTTGGATTACCAAAGCAAGAACTGTGTCTGTATTCTTGGCATAAAGTCAAGTTGCTTCCCAGAGTGGACTTGACTCCTCCAGGGCTGCCCCTTGTCACCAACCCTGTTTGTGGTGTTCAGAGAGAGGACCTCATGGCGTACTTGTAGGGTGTCTAGTTTGAGAACCTCAGGGTTTTATCTTTAGTTTTTGCAGGTCATGTGGTTCTGTTGGCAGCTCAGGCCATGACCCAGAGTCTGTGAAAGAAAGACATCTCAGATACAAGTGGCCGAAAGACACTTCTTCCACAGGGTAGCTAGACTCCACCTTAGGGGTAACACGAGGAGCTCAGAGTAGAAAAGATTCAGGATGCCTCCTAGATGCTTTCCTTTGGGAGAATTCCCAGTCACATCCCACTGGTTGAAAACCCCAGGGCAAACCAAAAACGTGCTGGAGGAAATTACATGTATATCACTTGTGGCTTAGAGTTGTGTTGAGATGAATTAGAATGACCTGGAGAATGTTGCTCAGAAGAGAGATTTCCGGGCTTCCCTTCTGTACCTGTTACCTCATCTCAGATAAGTGGAAGACAGATAAGTGGACAGATGTGAACAATAACAACACTTTATATCCACAGGAAGACCCAGGAGAAATCATGGTTACCAAATGTACCAGCTTTATAGACTGTTCAGCCATTGCCTTGTACCCCCATACCCCACCCACACAATCACCTACGTAAAACAGCAGTGTTATTTTTATGCAAAACATTTCTGCATAGGAACATATCAGTACCATCAGACATCTTGGTTCAGAAATCAAAATCAAATCTGAACCTAAACAAAAGTGCATCTCAGTCTGACATTACAGCACATGTACTTAGAACGGTTATTCAGCGGGCAGCACTTTCTCCTTGCATTGCATCTATAAGTTTACGGCCCAGTCATGAATCCTGTTATGTACACCTCGTGCCGGTGACTGGCACTGACAGCTGGCACCGTCATGTTTCATAAAACTGATTTGACGTCTTTAATAAAGAGGGCTAACTGTGCGCAGAAAGACTGAAATACAGATATGAAGACAAAACGGAGCCAAGAAAACGGAATAAATTTGAGCAATTAGATTTTGTTTATATTCTTATATCTAAAAAGAAACTGGATATAAAATATTAATCTCACTTTTAGACGTCTTAGAACATGTTTATGGTAAACAGAGAGTCTCTAAAGCACACAACCATCCAGTGTATGGCCTCATCAAAGCAAACCTGCTACATATCTATTCTGCAGTAATAAAAACATCGTTAGATATAGTATCTTTGAAGTGGGCTGAGGGAACATGTGAATGAAACTTTCAGAAAAAATTCCAGTGTTTGCCCTCTGGGTGATCTGGGAAAGAAAAGGAGTCACCAGCAAAAAGTTATCAGTTTTACTGTTACTGTCAAGCTAAATGACACACAGAAGTCTCATGGGTTGTCCTTTATCTTAAAACTATGTACTGTAGTTACAGGAAAGGTTTGCGTGCAGAACAATGTGATTATGATTATGTTTTCCATGTATAAATGTCTTTGTCCTGCTTAAATAGTAGTTAATAGTAAAAAAGTAGTTCCATCATTTTCCTCTTGATAATTCTTGATTACCCTTGGACTTCCCATCATGTGTCACACCTACCTCCCTTCCCATTTGGGAGGAGGTTAATCACGACATATGGTGTGTGTCATCAGTGGAAACTCTGGTAATCTTCCTCTTTGTGTAAATGCATTAACTGGTCATAGTTATTTTGCAGTGTTTAGCACAGCACTTAGCCAATCCAGTAACTAGGAACACAGACAAGATCATGACTGTACAAAACCCTCTTACAGACATTTTATGAGTAATAAGTTTAAGTCTTATTATCAGAGTATATAACTGTTGTCATTTAGGGTTTCCATTCAGATCCTTGGTACAGCAAACATAAACATGAATGGTGTTGAAGTTGGGACTCAGTGTACTTAAATTTCAAGGAAAAGTGAAAACAACTTGAAACTTAAAGCGGGGAATCTCTCTTTCTTCTTAAAAAGTTTAACCTCCATTATTCCATCAATCCACCCATTGTTTTCTGCTTATTCAAGATCGGGAGGGTAGTCGGTCAAGGAGGAAGACCCAGACATCCCTCTTCCCAGGCAACACTCGGTAGCTCATTCTGGAGTACCTAAAGATGTTCCCAGGCCAGAAAAGATATATGTTCTTCTGAGTTGAAAACCTCCAAGAGGAGGGGCCCAGCAAGCACCCTGATCAGATGATCATATTACCCAAGACTGTCGTCAGTACAGTCGATGCAGAGAATCAGAGGCTCTGCTCTTGGTTTTCTTTTGGCTGATCTGTGAGTGAAATCATCAGAGACCCTGAGTCACTATTAGTCCAACAGAAAGATCAGGTTCATTATCGAAAATCTGGGTGAATCTTTATATTTTTCCATTTAAATGTCCATTATTCCAGTTCTCATACATGCATCATTCATTGTATGCAACATAAATTAAAAAATACTACTATTTTGTTTGTGACTAAAATGACAAAACTATCTTCTGAATCAATTCATTTATTGTCCCTTTGGAATTATTAAAGTATTCATTAATCTCTTTGGTATGGTTTAGCCGATTGACTAAACCTACTGTTTTAGTCAGTCGGTTTAGCCGACTGACGGTCAGTAGGCTAAACCGTCAGATTTTTTGCATCAGCAACAAATGTGCTAAATAATAGGAAACTTTTTAAACTACTGTCCATAAAATAAATGGATTATTCATGGCTCAACACAGGAAAAATGAACTAATTTGTCACTAAAGGTAGGTCACTGAATTTAGCCTCCCCCTTCCAAACATCTGAGCTGCAGGAGTAGTGAAAACCTCTTGTCCATCTGTCAGATTGCCTGGCTGGTTGCCCCATTACAGCCAGAGATTATCTAAGAAGGTATGTAGAGATATGATGGGACAGGTAGAAGAAAATAAGACACAATTTTAATAGCTGCAGTGCTGGTCAAACATATTCATTCAGTTCAGTTAACTTAAGAATCAAGAGCTCCAATGAAAGAGGGTGAGTTCAGCGCCTTGGGGGAAGGAGCCTATTAGTTCTCAATGGGATGTGAGGCGAGAGGTGGCCAGGCAGAAGGCGGAGGCTGCAGCCCATCCTTGAATACCCCTCAATGCTGCTCTCCCGCTTCCTGCATTCACTTCCTGAACAAAGAGCCACAATAGTGTCCTTTGCTGTCTTGGCTGGCTGAGACAGCTCCTTGCGATGCTCAGAGACATGTGAGGGCAAGCGAGGATTTTGTGTACGTGTGTGTGTATTTGTGTGTGAGGGCTTAGCTGGCTGCAACGCCACACAACTAGCCTGCACGTGCCCAACCTGTGGCCTGCCACTGGACAAACAAAAAAATGATGTCATGCTTAGCCTATAACAAAAGAGTCTGGTTCTGTCAGTCCCGCCCTGCTCACCCGGCTAGTTCCAGCCTTATCCAGATTTAGCATTAATCACAAGCCTTATCCTCTTAACTGGGGGGGGGGGGGGGGGGGGGGGGGGGGTGGATAATAACAAACCAGCCATGGGGCAACTCTGGACAGGGAGAGGAAATAAGCTGTGAAGGAATGGGTCAGTGTTGGGAGGCTGCGGACTATAGCTGAAAGAGAGAGACAGAGCTGTCATGCGACTGAAAGCGAGAGAAAGGAGGAACCATGGCTCCGTGGGGTGCCACAGTGTGACATCTGCCGAGCACGCGGCCTCACACAGAGATGAACCCAACAGACTTGACATAGAAACCCACTCAAGCTGGGAGCAGAGAAATGAAACTCAAACTCTGACAGAATCAAAAGATATCCGACGTCACACCTCTGCAGCTGCAGAGCGTTTCACTCCTTCAGGTCTTTCCGTCTGGCTCTCTTTGTAGTTGCTTTTCCTGTCTATGAAATGCATCTTCACAAGCCAAAATAGTGCAGTTATCAGAGAAGCATCTGTTGGTCTAGATGAGTCAAACCCTCTGAGCTGCAGGATTTTCCATCTGGCCTTCAGGGCAAAGACAAACCGTAATTGAGGAAGACGTAAACCAAGAGCTGCTGCAGAAGCTCAATTGACATGAATGTTATATAATGTTGATGTTGGGGCAATTGCAGAAACGTATAATAACATGCTTTATCTATTCTAAAAACATGTTTGATTGGTGTTTGGATCTTTTCCCCATCCCGACACATAATTATCTCCACTTTTAATCACTTTCAATTTATTCGAATATTCAGGAACAATTCACGGACCACCAACATGCAAACCTTTCATAAACTGGAAGATGCTGGAACGCCAGTGCCCCCATCCCTGTCCCCTATGAAAATATTTTAACATGGACTTAGAGGGTGCTGACCAATAAGCACATTTCTGGACAAAAATGAACAGCTTCAAGCTTGTCTGAAATCCATTACTGCCCACAAAGACAGGCCAAAAGCTTTCTGGAGAAAGGATTTATGGTCATTAGAGACAAAGATTGAGCTTTTCGGACACAATGACAAGAGCAATGTTTGAAGAAGTCAAGTTGAGGCTTTAAAGGATAAAAACACTTTGCTAATTGTCAGGCATGGTGGTGGTAGTATCATAGCAAGGGTCTGCATCACTGCCAGTGGTCCTGGTGCATTATAGGAGGACTACCTCCAAATAGTTCAATTCAAACCAAACTAGCAGCTGGATGGCTGAAAACTGGTAATGGAAAAGACATAGCAGGGTAAGACTAAGCTTCCAGAACGGCCCTGGCCTCAACTCTGTCGGCATTTTAAGCATTATACTATAGGTTTGTCCCAGGAAACAAACAAATTAAAATGACCTCGGCCATTTCTAACAAAAAAGGATACATATCCAAATATTAGTGGGGATACAAAAGTATAGATTTGAGCCTGTATGTATAACTTTGACCCCGTAAGGATAAAAGAAAATACACAGTAAATTCAAACTTGTGCACTCAAACCGATTGGTTTTTAAAATCCTTGAAGTTGTTTGATGTAAAATAATCCCACCCCGAAAAAAGAACAGTAGAAATGTACTAAAGGTAACATAATATTCACACCTACACTTCAAGCATGATTTAACAATTTACAAAAGCCTTGAAGAATATTTAGAAATGAGTAAATCAAAATATAGATATGTTTTTATTTCAGGCAGAAATGGCAAATTGTTAATATTTATCTTTTAATAATGAATTATGTCAATCATGCAGAAAAATAATCAGAATAATCTAATCTATTTATCAAAAATAGCATCTGGAAAAGTAAAGTGTAATATTGAGTGAGGGGGAAAAACAAATTAACATCTCCACTAATACCCATTATTTGACCTTTGGTCAATAAGTGTTTTTAGAGATGCAAATCTGTATTACAGCCACAAATCCAAGAAACACATATACTGTCTATGGATCATGTCATAATTATGTTTTACACAACCAAATACAGGTCTTACAGATCTGCTCCTGGCAACACAAGTGTAAAACAACAAAAAAGCAACAGCAGCATTGGAAGGTGCCACACCTTCAAACACAAATTACATCACCTGTTTAAACTGCTGGGTGTAACCATCTTAAAAACCTAAAAATAACACAAGGAACCAGGAAGAATACATTCTGAATTTGCCTTTAGTAGCTTGACATCATGTTTAATAAGTCCTGTTAGGTTGCTGTGAGATACGTTCAAACACAAACTATACGAAGAGACCAAACAAGCTTCCCACCCCACCTCTCCATGCCATGGTTTCCCCTGTCAAACTTCCTTCGGTTTCACAAGCAGACTGAAAATACATTGGTTGGCGTGCCATGGGTGGACAGGCCATGGAAAAAAAAGACGAAGAAGAAGTCATGGAAAACGAGAGGATTCAATTTCAGGGCCACTGATAAGTAATAAACACACAGTAAGCCTGCCTGCCAAGTATAGCCCCCACCCCACCCACCCCATGGATTTGATGAAGGCTTGCAGAGAGGAGCATGATCCAGAACCTCACTAAGATCTGAAAACCTGCAGAGATGCTTCTTAGTTAGTTAGGTCTAGTTTAACAACATTTCAAGAACCTCTGAGTCAAGAAAACCTTGTGGTTGGTGCAGATGAAGTACAAAAACAAGCATGATTAATCTGATGACAAGCACATCTTAAAGGAGACAACAATCCTTAAAAACAGTGCATTCCTTCTGCAGATGCTCAACTATAATTTAACTACAGCTTTTCCAACTCTTCTTTCATCATAAATCTGGCTGCTAAAGCAAAAAAGCAAAAAAAAAGTCTAGTATTGCAGGACAATAAACTGTTGAAAAGTTGAATTTTAATAATGATGCATCAATCAATTGACCAGATATAGGAACTGGAAAATCTTCCTTTAATCCGCTCTTATTGGTAATTGGAAAACTTCAGGTTGTTTATCTATTGTCACCATTTCTGGTCAATAAAGGCTTGAGCTGCAGCTGGCATCCTTGGATGCACTTAATATGGGTTTGAATAATTATCACGACATATGTTTAGATTCATAAATGGGAATGATCTTCTAATTCCTTAATTTTCTGACTGAAAACTACAACCTCTATCAAAGAATGTGCTACAAATTTGTTTGTTTTCATGTGTCCTCTGAAACAATAAAAATTTGATCAATCACAAATTATTGGCAGGTCAGACCTCAAAGAAAACCAGAAATTTGGTATCTGCCCAGAGAGGCCCATCATTGCATCTCTAAATCTAACTGAATGGTGCTGGTTTAAATATGACTTGCACATATTACTGTGTTAAAATTTGATGAACTGCTTCATCACGTCTGAGCCATTAACAGCTTTTTAAGAGGTAATAAAAAGAAAATATCACCTTTCAGTGAAAAACAACACAGGGACATCAGCACCACTATGTAGCTTCTATAAACTGAAACCAGCAGGACGCGTGGGAAACTACATCTCTGGATCCATACACCAGCACCTTTACGTCTCAGCAGTTTCGCCCTCATCTACAAGTTTGAACTAGCTAGAGACTGCCAAGAAGCTTCCTAATCTGTGGCATCAGCTGTCGTGCAGCTTTAACTCACCTTCACTTTGCCATTGGGCTGCAGCAGCTCGGTGACGGACACCTTGTCCTGCTGCAGTCGCCTCTTCACCAGCTTGGAGTAGCAGACGTTGACCGCACCTTGCACGTGTGACGCGTTGTAATCAGAAAAGGTCCTGCTGTCGATCACCAGCAGGCGGCCCGTCCCTCTCTGGATGAGGCTCGCCAGGCGCTTGATGTCCATGGCGCTCCGCTTGTTGGGACCTTTCTCGCCTGCCATGATGTTAGGAAGGTCTGAGCGGTTGTGAGGGATGGGGTTAGAATGGAAAAGGAGGGACACTGAGGGGGAACGATGACGGTAAAGATGGGAAGAGGGAGAGGTCAGTGGAAGGAGGTCACCACCAGAGTGAGCGCCAAGAGATCCATGGTGCCTATGAAGGAGGAAATAAAGGCAATAAATATGAGGAAAAATTGTTTATCATGGTGCAATTACTGATGAACAGTCACAAATAGAAGAGGCTAATGACCTGATAATCATAAAAATTGGAAGTCTGTCCTCATTTTGAGCGTATGTCCAATATATTAAATAAAAATCTGTGAGCAGCTCCAAAGTGACAAAGATGTCTCTTTTACGCATACATTTCCATTCCCAGGTGTAAATTCGAATCTATTTTTATATCCTTTCTATCATCTTTTATTAGCACTCTTTGAACCTCTCGATTACAAAAATAACCACAATGCTAAACATGAGTGTAAGTTATTTAAAGACTTAAAAGCCAACAGGATCACTTTTCAGTGCCGGGATATAAAGGAACATCACACTTCAAAATAAAGAAAAAACCCACAAACCTAATTTAGACTTTCAAAACAATGAGTGTATGAGTGTGAGTTTGGTGGCTGCTGATCCCAGGTCTCCTCTGCAGCAGCTCATGAAACAGGAAACTGAGAGTCTGAGATAAATAAAGCTGGGGGAATTCAGAGAGCAGGTCTGGACACAGGCAAACGACCTGTGTGACATCCTCCGAGTGTGTGTGTGTGTGTGTGTGTGTGTGTGTGTGGGTGAAAGACTTCCATAAACCTGATGTACTGCCTCCTCCTATCCATCACGTCAAACTCACCATCACGCTTACACATTTTACATGAGACATGCAGTAATTCATCATGTCTGCATTTATGTGATTAGCAGTGTGTGCAAGCTAGTCTATGCACATGACTATAATAAACCCAAAGTATGATTTGTTAAGGTTAATATAGAGTAAAGAAGATCATTTCTTCAGTCAACCAAGTGTTGCGCGACAAGTTCAGAATGTGAATGGTGCCGCTTTGTTTTATTTATCTACACGCACATGGTGTGATGAAAAATTAATGAGCTCAGTTTCATTTACCTCAAAGTCTAAATGGGGCTTTAAAAGGGAAAGTGCAGGAGACAGAGTTGTGGAAAAAGATAAGGAATGGGAAGAAAAATAAACACACACTGAAACTAGAAAAGACATCCTTTTAACAATAAAACGCGCAACAAATAGGAAGTTAACGGCTAAAACAACAAGGAACTGTCTTCATTTGTCTGATAATAGGTTAGGACAAATGAAAACATTCAGACAGTTCTGCTATTCAACCTTTAACATGTATTCACGACAGAGGAGATAGAGAATATGATTTAGTGTAGAAACTCAACCAGTTCAAGGTGAACGAGAGGATATTCGTAGAAATAAACTAGGTAACAACAAAGACTGAGAATTTGAATTAAAATAAATGAGTGAGAGCTATATTAAAATAAAATCATTTAAATCCCCACTTGCTGATACCTTTATGTATCAGTTATGTTTTTTCACATTTTTTCTCCTTACAACTACAGGTCCTTCTCAAAATATTAGCATATTGTGATAAAGTTCATTATTTTCCATAATGTCATGATGAAAATTTAACATTCATATATTTTAGATTCATTGCCCACTAACTGAAATATTTCAGGTCTTTTATTGTCTTAATACGGATGATTTTGGCATACAGCTCATGAAAACCCAAAATTCCTATCTCACAAAATTAGCATATTTCATCCGACCAATAAAAGAAAAGTGTTTTTAATACAAAAAACGTCAACCTTCAAATAATCATGTACAGTTATGCACTCAATACTTGGTCAGGAATCCTTTTGCAGAAATGACTGCTTCAATGCGGCGTGGCATGGAGGCAATCAGCCTGTGGCACTGCTGAGGTCTTATGGAGGCCCAGGATGCTTCGATAGCGGCCTTTAGCTCATCCAGAGTGTTGGGTCTTGAGTCTCTCAACGTTCTCTTCACAATATCCCACAGATTCTCTATGGGGTTCAGGTCAGGAGAGTTGGCAGGCCAATTGAGCACAGTGATACCATGGTCAGTAAACCATTTACCAGTGGTTTTGGCACTGTGAGCAGGTGCCAGGTCGTGCTGAAAAATGAAATCTTCATTTCCATAAAGCTTTTCAGCAGATGTAAGCATGAAGTGCTCCAAAATCTCCTGATAGCTAGCTGCATTGACCCTGCCCTTGATAAAACACAGTGGACCAATACCAGCAGCTGACACGGCACCCCAGACCATCACTGACTGTGGGTACTTGACACTGGACTTCTGGCATTTTGGCATTTCCTTCTCCCCAGTCTTCCTCCAGACTCTGGCACCTTGATTTCTGAATGACATGCAGAATTTGCTTTCATCCGAAAAAAGTACTTTGGACCACTGAGCAACAGTCCAGTGCTGCTTCTCTGTAGCCCAGGTCTGGAGCTTCTGCTGCTGTTTCTGGTTCAAAAGTGGCTTGACCTGGGGAATGTGGCACCTGTAGCCCATTTCCTGCACACGCCAGTGCACGGTGTGCCAAGTACAGGGAAATCTTGGAATGCTCTTAGAAGATGCGAAAGATTTGTAACTGAAGCGGAGGTTCACTTTCCTGTGGAAAAATGACCCTAAAGATACAGCCTATGCTCCAATGGAACGGTGTAGGTCAAAGCCCAGACATAAATTAAACTAGCAAAACTAAAGATTACAGATGCTCTCCATCCAACCTAACCGAGCTTGATTTCTGCAAGTCGCTACATGCACAATACCCCAAAGGACATCTGTCACTGCAGTGAAAGCTGGATCTACAGGGAGAGCTGAATACTAATGTATAACATACTTTTCAGATTTTAACTGGTAAAAAAACTGTGAAAACTCTGTATCATTTTGCTTCCACATCACAATAATACATATTAAACCTTGTGTTTGTCTATCCCAATGAAATACATCAAAGTTTGTACCTATGAAAAGGTTCAACAGATATAAACACCTTTGCAAGGCACTGTAACATGTCATGGATTTGGAGTGGTTAAAGTAATCAAATCTGATGTAACAAGTGATGTTTAACCGCCGTTCATTACGACAGAGGCAACAAAACAATAATTGTCCGTCATTAAGGTCTATGTCTCCTATAGTGTGGGACCCAAGGATGAACATTTATGTACACATGTTGCAGCTGCCTGGCAACATACCTGATTCTAGACAAAATAGACATGATGATACGCTGGACTGCAAACTCTGCCACACTGTTTGTGTGTCAGTAGTAGCAGAACAATACAAGATACCAAAACAATATGAAATACACCGAAACAAGACTCTCTATATTAGCTCAAAGAAAAGAGAGAATTCAAAACAACAACTGCTCAATCAACATTAATATTTCATAATCCACTAAATCTGATTTCATTATGATCACAGCAAAGGATGTCCAATCAAATTGCTAGAAAGCCTTGCTGCAGTGCCAACACCTAGCAGACACAGCTCCTGCACATTACAGCCATCACCTGTTATATTCATACCTTCTATTGCTGGCAGCCCTTCAACCGAGCAGCTAACAGCACAGCTATCAGGGGTGGGAATCTTTTTTCCCTGTTTTTCAGTCTCCCCGCTGCTGAGGACAGCATCTGACTCTGCATATGTCTAATGGCGACTGCACTCCCTCCCACCGCCAACTCTTGTCCATTTTTTCTCTCAGAATCCCTCCTTCTTTTTCTACCACTCTTTCTTCTTCTTGTGCAGTGAACAGCGATGGGGAGGGGGAAAAGTGTGCAGGTTTTTTTTCATAATATGTGAGGTAGGGAGAGACGGAAGCTCTGCATCTTTCTAGACAATCATCCTGCACTCAGTCAAAAAGATGAAAAAGGAAGAGATGGCTTGAGGAATAATGAGAGGGAGAAGAATGGGACGATAAATCTTCAGCATGCTGACTCAACCTAATCTCTTTAACCTGAATTGTGTTTTATTTTTCTAAAGTAAAGAAATATTAAAAATAACACATAACATTGTTTCACAACACTGGAGGTTGAGTCTGGAGTTTGCTCTGAGGCTCAGGCTGAATAGAAGAAAACCAGTGAGCAGGAGATAAAGCAGGTAGACAGACTGTCGTTTACATAGAAACAGCCAGACTGGGGTGATGGAGTGCACTGGGAGAGTGATGCTGATCAGATGATCCTGGTGCTGATGTCGGGTAAGATTACAAGAATGGGAGAAAAACACAAAAAGACGAAGATCAACCATTTTTTTGTAAAGTAGAGCCATATTTTAGTTCTGCACGATAATAAGGAATTAACAGATCCCAGTATTGTTGAAGATTGTGTCAACCTCATGTTTTCTTCACTCTTCTTTCTTTTATATGTCATTGCTATGCTTCAAGCGACCTTTAGTCTCCTGGGCACCAACATTTGTGTGAGGTGTGGTCAGCTACTGCAATGAGACTTCATTCAACAGGCTTAATAATGTGGGTATCTTAAACTATGGTAAATTATAATAGTGTTTACAAACCACTTAGTCTCATAATCTAGTGAAATCAGTCTGAAAGATTAGTTCTTTATCTTCTCAATAAACAATATCACATAAAAAGAAAAATTAGGGGACTTCCATACGTCTAAGGATTTAAGATTGACTTAAAATCAACACAAATGTTAATCAACAATTCAATTAGAACAGTAAGGTTTATGAAAGCGCATTATGAAGAGAATCAATAAGAACATTTATTATTATTCAACCTAATATCTACTCAATAAAGAAGCACACAACGATAATGCAGTGCTATTTAAACTTATTTCCTCCCCTACAGACTTACTCTGTGTTTGCTTTTTTGTCACTTTGCTTTTTAGATCAAACAAAATCTAAAGTAAAATTGTGGTTTTCAAATGATTTCATATATTTAAGGAACACATCTATCCAAACCAACCTGGCTGTATGTGAAAGCCCCCCTTGTTAAATTGGCCCAAGTGCAGTTGGCATTAAGGCAGAGGTGCCCAACTCCAGCCCCTAAGGGCTACTTTTCTGCAACCTTTAGACACATTCCTTCTGTTACCAGGCCCCTGCAGAACTGAATGACATGCTGACGAAGGAATTCAGTCATTTGATTCATGTATATTGGAACAGAGACGCATCGAAAAGTTACAGGACAGTAGCTCTTGAGGACTGGACTTCGGCACACCTGCCTTAAGGTCAAGGGCACTTCGGTTAATAGCTCATTAAAACAAAATGAAGGTTTTGTAGTGGACTAGTAAAAGTTTGAACTTAAACAGACCATTTATGATCAGAAAGCCTCAGATGTGGCTGATCTGAAACAATTTTGCCAACAAAAATGGGCTAACATTTCTCCAAAGCAATGAAAAATACTTATTGCCAGTTATCACAATGATTAATGGCAGTTGTTGCAGTTCGCACAATTACTTATTAGATTGAAAAGGGGTGATCACTTTTTCACACAGGGCCCGGTTTATTTGGACATCTTTCTTCCCTTAATACATGAATATCATTTAAAAACAGCATTTTGCATTTAGTGGGGTTATCTTTGATATGCACACTACCGGTCAAAAGTTTTAGACACACTTTCTCATTTGATGGTTTTCTTCATGTTTTTGACATTTTACATTGTACATAGATTCTCACTGAAGGCATCAAAACTCTGAATGAACACATATGGAATTATGTAGCCAATGAAAAATTGTAAAACAACTTTAAATATGTTTTTCTATTTTAGATTCCTGTCATTTACAGTATGCAGACCCACTAAGTGAGAAAGTGTATCTAAAATGTTTGACATGTAGTGTAAATGTCACAAAAAAACTGAAGAAATCAATAAGTGGGTAAATACATTTCCGCAGCAATGTATATAAAGGCTAACAAGCAAAGATGAACAATACTAAAAAAGAAATCTAAATACAACTAAATAAAAACTTTTAATGAATAGTCAAATATATCATCTGCTGTGATTAAAACTTTTGTTTGTGGGTCTCTCAGAAGCCCCAAAAAGGGTTTTATGGGTTTATTCTTATTTCTAATACCCACTTGAATCTGAGAAGGGAAATAATTTTACATGTCAATAGTTTAAAGTTATAGCTAATCATCAATTAATTTAGAGTTTTCTGAATGTGACATGCACACATTGACACGTATTCAGACAAAACCTTTTGAGCACAACAATTGAGAAGATCATTTAATTCTCCTCATTGAATAAGAGTTTGCTTTGTCTCTTAGAAATGCAACTCTTTTAGGTAAAAGTTTAAATCCAAAGGACCCGACAGTAGGAATGCAACTTTTGCATTCCCAACAGTCTTTTGTAATATTGGCAGATCTAAAACGGGAATAAGATTTGTCTGATTCAACGTCAGGAGGTGAGGAAAACAAGTGTCTCTTTATATAGTTTATCTGCACATCTGGTTTCACTTGTACATTCAGTAATAGGTTAGAGACTGGAGGCAAAAAAAAATCTCATCAACAGGTCCAGAATTTATATAGAAAATAGAAATGTTATACAACAATGAGGACATTAATAGAGATGTTTGGAAGGTGTTATTTCCTCCAGATTAGAGGGTGAGATTCTGTTAAGCCTGACCCATCTTTTCTCATAGCTACAGACAACTAGCACACCAAAACTTGAAGGACATTTCTACATAGATAAAATAACAAACTAACATCATCACAGAGTTGCATTCATACAAAACTCTTTCATGAGGTCCTTTGCATAAAAAATAACTTTTTTGACTTTGGAAAAATGGCTGCATGGTAGTGCAGTTGGTAGCACTGTTGCCTTGCAGCAAGAAGGTCCTGGGTTCGACTCCCAGTGGGGTGGGTGGTCTTTCTGTGTGGAGTTTGCATGTTCTCTGTGTGCATGCATGGGTTTTCTCCAGGTACTCTGGCTTCCTCCCACAGTCCAAAAACATGACTGTTAGGTTAACTGGTCTCTCTACATTGTTGTTTCTTCTATGTGTGTCTGTGTTGCCCTGTGATGGACTGGCGACCTATCCAGGGTGTACCCTGCCTCCTGCCCATAGACTGCTGGTGATAGGCACCAGCTTCCCCACGACCCACTATGGAAGAAGCAGTAGAAAATGACTGATTTTAGAAAATATTTCCACTCGACCTCGCTCAACTCCACACGAAAGCTGTTGTGTTTCATTGACTTGCCGACGACTGGAGTTATGGCTTAAAGGCAACCCATCAGCTTCGTGCGCTGTGCCGCTATGAACCCTTACTGTCTTATGGTTCAGTGTGAGCCTACCAAACATGAAACAAGGTTCAAGTACAAACATGCAAAGTAAAATAAACACTCACCGTCGCTCATCATTTCCTCCAATGGTGATTTCAAACCACTGCCACGGCTTTCGGTCTGACCTACTCCGGCCACTGTGGACCTTACTATTTTTGTAGTCGCTTTTGGGTTTTTTGAGCTTTTCCCAGTGAGCAGTAAAATCATTGGCTCATCATTTTCTCCACTACCTGGGTGAACACCTTCTTATGCTGCTGACATACGTCTATTCATGTCACACTGCGTCCCAGCTCAGCCCCGATGGGACCTGCTAATAAGCAGGTACTAAGAAAGTCAGTACCAGGCCGGAAAAGTTAGTAATAGAAACAATCTCAGATCGGGTTTAGTGGAGTGGAGCCGGCCAAAGTAGAGCCCTTGGAAAGGGGGAGTTTTGTTCAGTGTTCCTGCACATTTTCTGATTTAATACTCCACAGTGTTTCCAGACACTAATTTCTGATGCTTTCATAGTTTTTATAACATTGTGGAAATTAGAGAAGGAATTATTTGCATAATTTCGTTATTTTATCTGTCACAAAACAACTCGATAGTCATGTTTGCTTTTGATTCTGTAGAGTAGAAAAGGGCTTCTTCACAGTTTTCTTTCTTTTTGTTTAGCTTCTGGTTCCTAAAACGTTTACGTGAAATCTGGACAGGAGCATTTAACACTAATTAAAGATTCTTTAAAGCACAGCTTTGGTACCAAAATACTGTTTGTCAAAATTTAGGTTAGAAATATGTTGGCAATATTGTTACTTTTTAGAAATTAAGATTTTTTTTTATTTTTTATCTTCCAGACAAAAGAATAAAGTGTGTAAACTCTATTTTTTCCCCACACACAACTTTCTTTGCTACCAAACCTGGAAACCGATAAAAGCTAATTTCATGCTTTTCTGGACTGTTTCCAAGGCTGTGAAGAAACTCTGCATAAAATAGCTTTTAGGTTTGTTTGAAACTGTCAAACATATGTTGTCATGTTATGGCAACAGTTGAAAGGCATCACCTGTTTTTGGTTAACATCATCCTCTCTGTAGCCAAAATACTCCCACACAACCGACAGTGACGTTCTTTGCGCGACAGATTTCTTTTTAATGATTGTTTTTTTTTTTTACATGTTCTTCACTCATTCTAGAGTGTAGAAACAGAGGCTGTTTTCTATCAAAAAATGATGCTTCGTGAATTTGTTATGGAAAATAACAGTTCATTTTGCATTAAGAAATTGTGTTTGGTTAATTGGTTTTATTTAACATACCTTGGGACATCTAGGACATTCACAGATTGCTGTGTCAATGCATTTTTGACATAGTACACAACACGTGTGCATAATGTGTGGTAGGTTCGGGCATGACTGCAGCTATTAGTTGTCTGAAGAGAGAACAATGAGGAAATAGAAACACTTTCTCCACTTTTCTCTGTTCTTGTAAGATCAAATAAATCATCAGATGACTATACTGTGGCTCACTTTACAACCAGGAATAAAAACTGATAACTGAAATGAATTTTTTGAAACATATGAAAAGAAAGTTGGTTGAGGACCTACGTTAATCTTGAACAAACTGTTAAACAAAAGCATGACTCAAGCATGTTGGACTGGCTCAATAAAGTCATATCAGACATGATGAAGTGAGACAAACACAAAAAGGACAACTGGAGGCCAACCAGAGGTGATGTAATACCATCCAGGTTATTCATTAACTCCCAGTATAACGTCATCTGTGTCCACAGCCTTGGTTTGGCAGATAAAAACCTGCATTCGTAGAGTCACACAATGACAGACCTGACTTGTTTGTTTAGACTGCAAACAATGACATCATGAGAGCATCTCATGTCCTCCAGGCTCAATCATGGAGTAAAATCTGTGTTAAAAAGCTGTTTCTCTTTTGACAGAATGAAAGGCCTATCATTTACACTTTGAAAAGAGTAACTATAGCAACACACTGCGCACCTATTCAGCACGCTAACACTAACCTGCCTGCTTCTGTGTTATATGCATACAAACATCCTAAATTACTGCGATTTTACATATAGTTTTTGACAGTAAGTTTATTATAATGCGATATGCTTGCGAGAAAGTTTGCTTTTTATCTAGAGCAACAATAAAAAATATACCTGTGTTTACTCTGCTATTTTTTGTAATGGATTATTAATTAATGACTGTTAAAAGCTCAGAGTATGTGCTAAATGAATCCGTAATAATATTACTTTAAAACTTAAAGCCTTTTTTAGTTGTGATGAAAAAAAGAGAGAAAGAAGCAAAAATCCTTCAAAATTTACTTGAAAACTTAAAAAAACTGTTAATATTGTATCATAAGGTATCATCAATTTCTGTAAATCAAACTATTTTATCTTTACAACTGACAAAGTAAGCAAGCAAGAAAATTAAATAAAAAACTAAACTGTTACTAAATCATAGCAATACTTTGATTCTGTGTATACATTAATCTATCCTTGAATCCAGAATCTGGTAATTATTAAGTTTCTTAGCTATAAAAGAAGAAATAAACCTTCACCAGTCCAAATTTAGAACTTAATAGAATTAATGTAATGTAATTAAGTAAGAAAGTACACAGATAAACACAAGAAAAAAAGTAAAGTTATAACAATGCATTGTAATTTTCTTTAGATGAAACCTAGGTCAATAGGTCAATTCATTAATAAATAGTTTTCTTAGCCATGAGAGTCAGGTTAAAGATAAATAATATTAAATAAGTAAATTTGTAAGAGCGTAAATATATAAATAATTAACATAATGTTTCTTACTTTTCTGTGGATAAAATTTCATATTTCAATAAATCTCATAAAATACTTAAAAAAATAATGTCAAAAAGATAAAAAGGAAAGAAAAACATTCCTAGAATTTTGGTAATTTTCTTTGATAATAAAATAATATTTGGAAGCTACCAGTGGTAAATGCTTCCTGGTGCTACGGTGTTCATGTAATTTTGAAAAAATAAATCAATTCCTGGCTGGTCCTGCTGGAGGAGATCATCATCATGATGATGTAAACAACAAATCCAGATATAAAGCCCTCTGGTGTCCTCTGATCAATACTCTCCCAGGGAGGCAGCAGGAAATAGAAGGGTCATATAACAAACCAGGACAACCCCCGGACTTAAACATGACAGCTATGACGACAAATGATTCCCAGCTAAAACCTGACACTAAGTATACACACCATGTAATCCGATGAACACAAATGTGGGGAAGAGCTCTAAAGAAACATATTGCTCTAGATAAAGTAAACAATGGAGGGTTGGGGCGCACAAAGACACTGTCTGTGCGACAGCCTTCATAACAGTGTGGAGGATGAGCGGTGATAGCGCCCCATAATAGACCGATATTAGACAGAGTCAAAATCGCCTTAGATGCTGTTTTCTTTACAGAGCCGGGTTGAATTATTATTAGGTTTTAAGGTTGTTGTGTGTCAATGGGAAGCCTGCGTTGTTCTGTTATGACGCGGAGACATGTCCGCATGCGAAAATTCACCGCTTCATTGATAACAAGAAACAGCTCGCATAACTCAACATTAAAGAAAAAAAATAAAATAAAATAAAACTACAGTACGTACCTTATGATGAGCAAAGGGGTAAACTACAAAGTGTTCATCGCGGAACAAGAATCGATAAGCTGAACCTGGACGGGTTTAATTCCCATAATAAGACGTGCGCGCACATGACGGACGGACGGGACTGGGGAAGGGAGGGGGGTGTGTGCGCGCTTCACGGACTCACTGCAGCGGCTGGGAGAGCCAAAGCATCCGCTGCTAACGTCATAAAAAAAACAAACCACAAATCTATAAACACACAGGAACACTCACCTCGACCTCCACGCGTTCTCACCGCGTTATTCAACTGGCCTCCATGTGTGTGAGGGGACAACTGCGGCGTCTTCCTGGGTGTTTACCTGGCCTTGTTGTGTTGAGTTACAGTAGCCCCACACAGCTGACAGCCAGAGGAGGGTGACAGCGCCAGGAGCTGAAGCCCAGGCTGACGGAGCTTCAAACGTCTCCCTCAGAGCCTTAACAAACCAGGAGAGACGCTATCGGATCGTAGCAGGCTAAAGACGCTCCGCTGGGCTAGCTACAGGCTAAAAGCGGTTAATGTGTATGTGTACGTTAAGGAGAAGGAAGGGGTTCAGGTACAAGAGGTGCACTTTAGCACTTTCATGAACTAAACCGATGAGGTCATGGTTCATGAGGGAGAGGAGTGGAAAAAAACTAACAAAAAAAACCATTAGTTGACGTCACCTCCAGCCAATCAGCGCCAGTGGTTTAGGATTAGCGTGACGTCGGCTTTCAGCCTCATGTATTAAAGGGACAATTCAGTCTTTTTTGTGTGTTTAAAGCAGAGCTTTTATAGAGTTTAAAAGAATGCAGTTAGGTTTTTGATTGAATTATTTTCACTTGGCAGCACTGGCCGACAAATACTCTAAAATGCAACTTAAACGCAGTTTTTTGGAGCAAAACGTTTCTAAATCCCACACGTTTATGTTTGTAATGGCGTTGTCCAGTGGCGGTTCTTGTATGAATAGCTTCCTGGGTGAGCCCCTCCTTCTGCCGCTCCAGACACAACACACCAAGAGGTGCCATAATTCAATACATCCATAAAATGTAAGAAAATAGTCTTGTATGTGACAATTTAAATAAAACTAAAAACAAATAGATGAAATAGATTACTATTTATATACTTTATCAAACATATTATTAAATATGAAAGAAAATTATTCAGTTTGTTAAAAATAGCATTCATTATATACATTAAAACCATTTGTAATTTAGGATTTCTTAAATGTTTTCTTTTATTTGTTTACAAATATAATACAGGCTTAAGACATCTCCCTTTGTAGATTAAGGAACCTTTGGTGTAAATGTATTTGGTTGAAGTCTGACTAGTCTTAAAAATTTAAGATTTT
Source organism: Girardinichthys multiradiatus (assembly GCF_021462225.1). Classification (NCBI taxonomy): domain Eukaryota; kingdom Metazoa; phylum Chordata; class Actinopteri; order Cyprinodontiformes; family Goodeidae; genus Girardinichthys; species Girardinichthys multiradiatus. The sequence goes on along the minus strand of NC_061795.1, from coordinate 37,856,516 downwards.
AAACAAGAGAGGGTCAGATTCCTTACTTCCTTACTTCCTTCCAACTTAATATCATCAGCAATCTGTGGTATACAGCAGCGTTTTCTTACACTGCGCACACTACAGTGGGAAAGCCCTTTCAGGTTGACTGGACTTGCACATAAGCAATAGAAAACTCTGAGCGCAACTGGCAGATAGCTTAATTTGGCCTTGTGGTGTCCCTCTATAGTGTGCCACTCTGGGCAGAAAGCCATTTACCCAAATAAAAACTCACCACTGAACCCAGTCCTTTACAAGACACCACTAAATCACCCTTTTTCTAAGGATTTTATAACATTACACCATTAAAACCCTAACTTAGAATCTATGTTTGTAATGTTCTTCTCCAAAGGCTGTTCTTGTCTAAATTGTACTGTGGTTAAGTCACCTTCTCTTCCTCCTTCGGTAACCCTATACACAATACAAAGCCACAAGTCCATTCTGCAAAAAAACTAAAAACAAAACTGCAATGTATCTGAACTCTAAGAACTAAAAACTTATCGATATGATAATAACTGATGTTAGTCAGGGGTTATCAAACCTCTTACAATACGTACCACCTCAGTAAGTAATCTTTTCAAATCACATATTGACAGACAGAATAACAGCACCTGGAGTTTTTCATTTTTTGTACTCTGTCAAAAAACACATAAAGCTTTTTCCATTAATAAACCAGATATTAGCCTTAAAGTGTGACAAAAAGCAAAAGAAATTAAATCCATGAGGATTCAAATACTTGTTCACCATACTGTGTCTGCATAGGAAAACATTAATTTACTGGCAGTATTTTATTTAAATTTATAAAAATGACTGTTTCACATCAAGAATCGAAATCATTTGAAATAAAACGTTGAGTGATTAAATTTAATTAAATCAATAATTTTGTTTGTCTGAAAGCCTTTACTCTGCTGCTGTACTATCATTGATGTCAACAGTTGAAAGGGCAGTTAGCCAACGGCAAGGAGGGCAAACACTGACCTCTAGTGGTCAAGTTATGAAAACGCAATGTGACTCGAAATAGGCTTTGATCAAAAGCCAAAACTATAGCACACAAATGACTCTAAATATACAGTATGTGTAAAATCAAAGAGACACCAAGAAAGACTCATGAAAATCTACTTTTATTTGGATGCAAAAACTCACAACTTAAAGCGATACTTTAGCAGAGGAGAGGAATACTGATTGCTGGTAATTGTATGTGTGACTGGCTGTTTTTGTCATCTTCATTTGAAACATCAGAAGAGGACGAGTGAAGCACTGGCAATAAACACTCAAAATAAAAGCTGTTGAGTCGAGGACACTGAACATTATCAGAGGATCATGTTGGAGCCCTGGCAATAAAATTTGGAATTTCTTGTCAGTCTCAGTCCAGTGTTATTTGACAAGCAATTTTGGCAGTTTAATCTTCCTTGATGAGTTGGTGTTTAGCAATGGGTCAGAGCCCTCGCGAGTAATTCTTTAGATCCTTTGATAACGTTCATAGCCATAGAAGTTGTTGGATTCTTGTTACATAGAAAACTATCTGCACTGTTTTAGCTGCCTTGCACATAGCATTTATTTCTCAACTATGTTGTCAACTGAGAGTGGCCTAGAATCACAGATGGAAACAGGGACTGTGTAAAAACACAGTCTGAGGTAAAATTCTCCAAGAAAAACAATAGGAACATACACAGAAAGCAAAGCATATTAAAGCAAAGCCTAAAGGCCTAAAGTAATTGGAATACTTAAGAGGGAACATAATCTATCTATTTACTTTACTCTAAGGTAACTTAGGTAGTTGTCACATTTTGTTCTCTTAAGTCTTGCAATATAAACCAATGGTTTTGATCCACAGTATGAGCTACATTCCATCATGTTGTAAACAGAAATATACACAAGGCATCTACTCGAAAGGATTGTATCAAAATGTTCTAAAAATATCTCTGGTTGGTTTCACAAAAGCAAACTGTATCAAAAGCATTGGCTAGGAGCAAGCAATAATAATAATAATAATAATAATAATAATAATAATAATAGGCGTTCACCCTTTTTTTTACACAACAAATAGCAGGACAACCAATCACGTCGCTTTGATTGTGGACCCTACAGAGTCCCATACGGCACATGCAATCCATTAAACGCAACACAATCAAAAACACAATACAGAAAAAATAAGCTTTACAGCTGAACATCAGAGAGACAACCTTAGTTGGTCTATTGTGCTTCATACAGATTAGGCCTGGCCTGTCTATACAACAATCATGAGCTTTGTTACCTCACAGACGCGTTCAAGCTACTGTTGTAAGCAGAGGCATCACAGAGCAGGAGGACGACAAACTTTATGAAACAATTCTGACGAGTGGGATATGAAAACGAGCTGAATGTCACCACCCTTCAGCTTGTTGCTTTTCTCTACAGGATCTGTTAAAAGGCTGTTTTTCACGTTTTGGGACTGTTTCTAGCTTCTCCCACTTTGAGGTGGCTCTGTGACGCCTCTGAGGGAACATTTATGATGTTGTTTTCTGTGTAAACACCATGGGCCATGAGGACTGCCACACGCAGCGCGGATTAAAAAAAGATTAAATATTTGAGCTTGTACAGAAGTCCTAATTAGCCTAACTATTACATTCCTATGTTCCATAACATTGCACATGCCTTTAACGAATACTTAGCACCATGCAACCTGAAAAGGAGGTGACTCAGGCCTTCTGCATTTTTTACATGAAAAGAGAGTCAGTGAGAAAAAAGCTGGATGTTGGTTAACATTTTACATCAATAGAGTGGTACATATTAGGCTGGAGTTTGATTATCTCTGTGGAATTAAATTATGCCGGGACTTATACTGTAAAGGGCCCTTATTTTAATCACTAACTTTCTTAGAGTGAATTTTGTCCAAGCAAACTCTAGTGCAGGTGACCTGAGAATGCTTTAGCTCTACTATAGCCTTTCGATAGCTGTACAATCATTATGTAAGGGAGCTATTTTAGACCAAGACTGAAACAAGGCCTTGACAACTGAGACTTATGAGCATCAGTGTGATGGAAAGTCTCAGCAGCTCGAATTAAACAACACAGGGACCATGGGCTTGGATTATTAAAGGCCTGCTGGCTCTGGACAGATGTTAAAACAGTGTTTGATTAGAGTCATCCCATTATTCCACCTCTTTGTTGATTCTGTACAGCGACATTAAGCACGGTTCCATATAAATGAGCCTGATTTGGATGAAGAGATTAACGTGGTTTAGGGTTGTTAAAGGGTGAGACTGTGTGATGACGCTAGGTAAGGTGGTGCATACCACCACAGGTGGTACGGTGTACAGTGGTGTGTCTCGGTCTGGGTGCAGCTGTGGGGCTCACGTTACTCTTCAGCAGTGTGAGACAGCTGCTTTTCATACAGGCTGAGGACATGATGCACAAACTGGTACTGCTCACACGTCTGGATCATCCCACCTCTGATAAACACACAGAAGGACAATGAAAGAAGAAATCGGGGTTTGCATCTGTAGCAGGTAAATATACCAAACATCTTAAAGAGCAGCATTGTGATATTACTGCAACTCTGTGTTTCCTCTCTGCGCCCTAGGAGCATGCTGCTATGTTCACTGGAGGAAAATCATATTGGTGTTTGGAATAACATTTTTACAGTTTTTTATGATTGAAAACTTTAGTCATCCGTGGTTTGGGTATGCACGGTGCTTTCTATGTCCTAGATTAGCATAAAATTTTTTTGTGTGTGTAATTTCTTGCAAAACAATACAAACCCCTAGACCTTTGTCACATTTTGCTACTCTGCAACCACAAGATTCATGGGATTTTAATGAGGTTTTATGCAATAGACCAACACAAGGTAGTGCACATGTGAAGTATATGTTAAGGGATGCATGGTTTTGACAATAATTCCACAATTCTGGCCTTTATGTAAGTTGGACAAGAAGAAAGTCAATGTTGAAAATAAGCCATGTTCAAAATTTGTCACAAGCCATGTAGGAGATATTGTGAAAACGTTTTGCCTTCATGCTAAATGCAATGTGTGGCAGAAAATCAACAGATCATCCACTGCGCTACACAGCCAGTTCTGAAACATGGTAGTGGTAGCATTATACTGTGGAAATGCTGATCTTCAGCAGGGAAAGGAAAACTGTTCAGGGCTGATGGGATGATGAAACTAATTAAAAGGAAATCCTGAGAAAAAAACCTGTTGGAACCTGCAAAAGGATTTTGTAAAAAAAAAACAAAAAAAAACAATTATCTAAACTTTCTTTTCCCGATGATTAAATGTGCCTACATTTTAGTCAAACACAATATTAGCGTGCGATTTAGGATTTCAGAGTTTCTAACTTAATACAGGTGTCATAACTCTCTTTTAAAATTGAAATATACTGGTTATACATTCAGCCATTCTCATGGTATTTAGGAGTATTGTGTACAAAACCCCATGAAGCTTTGTCTTGTGTTTTGGAACTAAATTAGTAAATAATTGTGAGCTTGACCTTTTATAAACAGACATGAATAGAAGAATAGAAACAAAAGCTTATCTCACCTGTCCAGACGGAGCTGGCAGGTGGTTCTCAGGATGTCAACCACACCCTCGGACCTCAGCTGTTTGCACAGGATGGAGGTGGCAATAAAGCAGCCAGTTCGACCAATCCCAGCACTGTAGTATATGAGATCAGTCCAAGATTTAGTAACATACTGATTCAAATTCATTCAGTTTTGATAAACAAAAAAATCTTAAATTAGTGGAAAAGAAAGTGCTTGAAAACGGCATATACTAAACTCTCAATTTTCTTTTCCAAATATCTACATGAAATGAAAGAGTTGTTTATTTTTATATTAAATATAAGCTTTGTTGTCAATTTATTAATGGCTGTTATATCATTGTACCTGCAATGGACAATTATTGGGCCACTTGAGGGTAGGGCCTCCTCTCTGGCTCCTTCCACCTGCTGAACTAGCTCCAGCAGGGGAGGAGCCTTGTCTGGAGTCTTCTGATCCGGCCAGGAGGTGTACCAGTAATGCCGAAGGGTACGCTCTTCTTCCCCACACTGGTACACACAAACAAACACACAGAGACCCAGGAAATATGGATGTGGTCCTGTTGTGTAAACATGCACACATTGCATAGCTTGTTTGTTTATCTGTTGGCTTGATTTTGTTTTGTTTTTGTATGTCTGTTGTGCTCCATGTAAATCCAAAAGGTTACGTTACCAGGACAACAGATAATGCAGAGCATAATGTGAGTAAATAAATAAATCCCTCATTTGATGACAGCACTGTGCATGATCACACCAGTTTTCACCATTTCCCTAGCATTATTCTGCCACTGATTAGTGATGCTACGGGAACACAACATATTACCCAGAGAGCCACAGACAAACAAACAAACAAAACACTTTTGACTTGTGGCACTTTTATGTAATGATACCACGATGCTTATTAATCAGCTGCAGGCTGCATTAGCAGAATCATGTGTTGTTTGTTCATGCAGCAAGGCCACCGTGACTCCAAATAAAATAAAAAAATCAACAGAAACAATAATGGCACCAAAACATACATCCAAATCATGATATTCTTCACTGCCCAACAGATCTGCTGAGAAAAAAAGAAAACTAATGCTGCCACACTATAATGGTGAATATAAACATTATTTCAACACATAAGCCAATCTGATGGTCTATATGTAGCCAAAATAAACAGATTATGTGAATAGGCCCCAGTGGTTTTTAACAATCTCCCCAGACAAATTACTGTGTGTAATAGCAAAACGGTTCTGTATAATTTATAGAAAAATAATTGATTGTATTTTTTATAAGATTGCATAGTGAATGTAAGGAAAAATAAATAAATCAGTCATGAACGTTTCTGAGATTATTTAAGAGCGGTTTTAATAAAATCTTATAAACCATGAACAATATGGATTTTAAGATCAATGAGTGGTGAGAGATTATTTCAGAAAATTAATACGTGTGTACCTCAAGGCTGAGACCATTTGTTTTAGCTTATTTATAAATGATTTGCCATATTTGTCAGGAATGCTGAGTAAAACGTAAAGAAAAACAGAATACAATAATTTGCTAATCTTGTTCCACCAATATGTAATTGAATACAATACAAAGGCAAGATATTGAATGTTTAAAGTTATAAACTATGTGTTTTGTTTTGGAAATATTCATTTTTGAATTTGATTCCTGCAGCATGTTCTGAAAAAGCTGGGAGAAGGGGCAACAAAAGACTGAAAGCTGAGGAATGCTAAAAAAACAACTGTTTGGATCATTCCACAGGTGAACAGGTTAATTGGAAACAGGTGAGTGTACAATTTAATTGAGTGTAAAAGGAGGATCCCTGAAAGGCACAGCTGTTCACCAGCAAGGATGGGGCGAGGTTCACCTCTTTGTGAACAACTGTGAGAGCAAACAGTTGAACACTTTGAGAACATTTCTCAAAGTACAATTGCAAAGAATGTTGGGATTACATCATCTACAGTCCATCATATCATCAAAAGTTTCAGAGAATCTGGACAAATCTCTGCATGTAAGCAGCAAGGCCGAAAATCAACATTGAATGCCCGTGATCTTCGACCCCTCAGGAGGCATTAAAAACCAGCATCATTCTGTAACAGATATTATCGCATGGGCTCAGGAACCATTGTCAGTAAATACAGTTCATAGCTACATCTACAAGAGCAAGTTAAAACTCAACCATGCAAAGTGAAAGCCTTATATATCAACAACATGCAGAAACCCCAGCAGCTTCCATAATTCAAATAGTTTTTGGAAATCATAGACGTCATGTCCTCCAGGCCAAAGAGGAAAAGGACCATCCGGATTATTATGAACGCAAAGTTTAAAAGCCAGCATCTGTGATGGTATGGGTTGTGTTGGTGCCCATGTAATGGCTAACTTGCACATCTGTGAAGGCACTATTAATGTTATTAATTTCCCTTTGGGATTAATAAAGTATTTTTGAATTTGAAGGGTACATACAGTTTTTGGAGCAACAAATGCCGCCATCCAAGCAACATCTTTTTCAGGGAAGTTCCTGCTTATTTCAGCAAGACAAAACCAAGACACATTCTGCATGTGTTACAACAGCGTGGCTTCATAACAAAGGAGTTCTGGTACTAGACTGGCCTTCCTGCAGTCCAGACCTGTCCTCCATTGAAAATGTGTGGCGCAGTATGAAGCGCTAAATATGACAACGGAGACCCCAGACTGTTGAGCAACTGAAGTTGCACATCCAACAAGGACCTACAAAACCTCAAAAATTAGTGCCTCAGTTCCCAAACACTTATTGAGTGTTGTTTAAAGGAAACAGGATGTAACACAGAGATTAAATATGTCTCAGAAGAAAAATATCTTGGTGTCCTCTTGAAATCTCATTCAAATTTGACAAACCTAAAATGTTTTAAAAACAAACTTGCAAACATTCAGACTAATTAGAGACTTTCCCACGTTTCATGCTGCAAATATTTTAATGGTCTCAATATGTTTTTTTCTCATTTAAATTATTGTGTAGCCTCCTATTCACAAGCAGGACCTACAATCATCAAATTATATAAGATAACACAGTTTTAAATTGTTCTTTAATGGAATGCATGCACATCTCTCTTTTCTGTGAGTTACCTTTAGAGTAAACACCCTCAGGCTGTAGTCATCCTCTTGAGTTAGTGAGACAACGATGATCTCTATGCCCTCGTGGGTCACAGTGTCCTCAGGCCAGTATTCTGCACATTTCTGCTCAAGAAAGCAAGATAAAACATACATACAACATTTGTACATGTACTGTTAAACTCTTGCACAAATCCAGTTATGTACTCATTACAGCAGCCTAAGCATTTATAAGCCCTCCCTGTTAATAATTCAGTTGGGAAAAAAATCTCATGTTAACAAAATTTTTTGTGGAGGTTCCTCCAGCTATTTCACAGTGTTAGTATTTTAATGTTTCTTCTACACATCATATTTGTTTGATGGCACTTTCTTGTATTATTTTGGATGTTTGCTAAGCTGGGTGCACACAGTTAGTAAACAGCCTATGTTTCTGCAGATTATTAATTGTTTGTTTCTTTTGCTGAGGTGGAAGGAACTAGCTGGGGGGAGCAAATGTGACGTCACACCAGGAAGTGGAGGAAGCCATCAGGCTGGTGAAAAAGGGGGACTTAACTCTGGAGAAGCTGTCCAACTCTGAAAGCTCCATTGTTTAAAAACTGTTTGGTGTTAGAATGTCTAAGTTTTTATATTTGTGTTGTAGTTATGATTTGTAAGGGTGAATTTGTTGTTTAGGTTTATTTATTGTTTATCTTAGTCATCTTGTCCCTCCCTTCCTTGTTTCATGTAGGCTAGCCTGTAAGAATAAATGGAGGATATTTCCTGTATACTTTTGTCCTTTGTCTAACTGTTTGGTCCCTGACAGTTCACCTCTTAGCTTTTACTGGGATTTCAGTCTGTGGACAGAGGTGGCCATGTAAGAAGGTTGATCTGGTGTCTGGGGAACCATATCAGTGCCAATTTGGCCATATGTTTTAGGTCATTGTTCTACAGAAAGACCCAATAACTGCCCAAAGAATCTCTGATACAATACAGTCTAATAAGGTTTCCACTGCCTTTGTTAAAGAACAGGCCAACAGCATCATACATCCTCCACCATAACATAACAGTGATCATGAGGTTCTCTATAACATCTATGGTTTGCTTTACACCAGATCCTCGTGGAGTTTGTCAACAGAAAAAAAGAATACAATCCGATGTTTTATTTGAATACAGCATACGTTACTTCTTAAAGTGTCATCAATGTTTAACAAACTCCACATGTTTTTTGGTGGGACAGAAAATGCTTTTTCCTGTCTTGCCTCCCAAACAATCGGTTGGTCTTTGGTTACATCTAATCATTGTTACAGAGACTTAATGACCCCAAGTGTCCTATTTTCACCTCTTTTACCAACCCACTCACTCATGCTTTACTTAAATAACTTGTTCTATTGTTTTTCCCATTTTGAAGAGTAGCTAAGAAAAATGAACCTCTGTGTCGTGTCATTATCATACCCCAAGGGAAGCAATTTTCTTTAGTAGAAACTTTTGAAAGTTTTTTAAACAGTTTTGTTGTTAAATAAAGTTATATTTGAATGTGATTTTTTTCCACAACTAAATTAATCTACTTATAATATACAGGTCCTTCTCAAAATATTAGCATATTGTGATAAAGTTCATTATTTTCCATAATGTCATGAGAAAAATTTAACATTCATATATTTTAGATTCATTGCACACTAACTGAAATATTTCAGGTCTTTTATTGTTTTAATACGGATGATTTTGGCATACAGCTCATGAAAACCCAAAATTCCTATCTCACAAAATTAGCATATAATTAAAAGGGTCTCTAAACGAGCTATGAACCTAATCATCTGAATCAACGAGTTAACTCTAAACACCTGCAAAAGATTCCTGAGGCCTTTTAAACTCCCAGCCTGGTTCATCACTCAAAACCCCAATCATGGGTAAGACTGCCGACCTGACTGCTGTCCAGAAGGCCACGATTGACACCCTCAAGCAAGAGGGTAAGACACAGAAAGAAATTTCTGAACGAATAGGCTGTTCTCAGAGTGCTGTATCAAGGCACCTCAGTGGGAAGTCTGTGGGAAGGAAAAAGTGTGGCAGAAAACGCTGCACAACGAGAAGAGGTGACCGGACCCTGAGGAAGATTGTGGAGAAGGGCCGATTCCAGACCTTGGGGGACCTGCGGAAGCAGTGGACTGAGTCTGGAGTAGAAAAATCCAGAGGCACCGTGCACAGGCGTGTGCAGGAAATGGACTACAGGTGCCACATTCCCCAGGTCAAGCCACTTTTGAACCAGAAACAGCAGCAGAAGCGCCTGACCTGGGCTACAGAGAAGCAGCAATGGACTGTTGCTCAGTGGTCCAAAGTACTTTTTTCGGATGAAAGCAAATTCTGCATGTCATTCGGAAATCAAGGTGCCAGAGTCTGGAGGAAGACTGGGGAGAAGGAAATGCCAAAATGCCAGAAGTCCAGTGTCAAGTACCCACAGTCAGTGATGGTCTGGGGTGCCGTGTCAGCTGCTGGTGTTGGTCCACTGTGTTTTATCAAGGGCAGGGTCAATGCAGCTAGCTATCAGGAGATTTTGGAGCACTCCATGCTTCCATCTGCTGAAAAGCTTTATGGAAATGAAGATTTCATTTTTCAGCACGACCTGGCACCTGCTCACAGTGCCAAAACCACTGGTAAATGGTTTACTGACCATGGTATCACTGTGCTCAATTGGCCTGCCAACTCTCCTGACCTGAACCCCATAGAGAATCTGCGGGATATTGTGAAGAGAACGTTGAGAGACTCAAGACCCAACACTCTGGATGAGCTAAAGGCCGCTATCGAAGCATCCTGGGCCTCCATAAGACCTCAGCAGTGCCACAGGCTGATTGCCTCCATGCCACGCCGCATTGAAGCAGTCATTTCTGCAAAAGGATTCCCGACCAAGTATTGAGTGCATAACTGTACATGATTATTTGAAGGTTGACGTTTTTTGTATTAAAAACACTTTTCTTTTATTGGTCGGATGAAATATGCTAATTTTGTGAGATAGGAATTTTGGGTTTTCATGAGCTGTATGCCAAAATCATCCGTATTAAGACAATAAAAGACCTGAAATATTTCAGTTAGTGTGCAATGAATCTAAAATATATGAATGTTAAATTTTCATCATTACATTATGGAAAATAATGAACTTTATCACAATATGCTAATATTTTGAGAAGGACCTGTATGTTGGATGATTTATTTATTAAAAATTTTTTTGAGCGACTACACCACAAGAAATGTAATGAAAAATACTTTATTGTAAGGCTTTTCACTTATCTTTACTACGAATGCTAATAATTGTGGAGGGTGGTGCATTATTATTATCATTCATGTCTCCACCTCGTTTTTCTCCTCCAGATTGGTGATCATCACTATAATGGGGCTTTTCTCCTGCCACACCATCGTCCAGAAGTCTCCCACCGTATTAACAGTGGGGCCCTGCGTGGCAATGTAAGCTTGTTCCTCATCCCCATAACCCTGCACACACACAGGAAAACATGCCCAGATGTCAAAGTTATCAGTGAAAATAAAACAGTAAGCTCAGAACTAAATAGCTGGATAGTAGTACAAACTTTTTTAACTTACTTTGAGATAATTAGCATTAATGTAGGTAGAAAGAAAATCATCTTCTTCCTGCGACTTTAAAATGACTCTGCTGTGTGTATCTGTAGGTAGACAGAGTGATGAAATCATAGGAGCACTGAAAGGTTTGACTGAATGGAGCATCTCAGTGTTAATATATGGAACTATGACATACTCTTCAGGACAATGTATTTAATGTACCCTTAACAAAGTGAAGATATGCAAAGTACATATACTTTAATATGTGATAATTTCAATTTGCTTTGTACTTACTGGGTAAAATGGTCTTGTAGCGATTTTTTCTCACAAGCCCTGGGTAATTATATTCCTTGGGGTCCACAAAGTTCATTGGAGTTTCCTGCCAGTAATGACAGTATAGTTGGTGTAGCAAAAATCTATTCATTCATTCATTTCCTTTTGCCAAACACTAAGGCTACGTTCACACTGCCATTCTTCATGCTCAGATCCGTTTTTTTGATGAAATCCGATTTTTTTGGCGTGGTTGTTCAAACTATAAATTCAATGCGACCACCATCAGACTTCAGTCTGAACGGTTCGACCAAAGCGACCAGCATGCGCAGAAGGAGAATGTAGACCTTACACAGCAGCACACTGTTTATGGAACGTAATAATGGATGTCAGCGTCTCCGAGTTATTATTAAGTTGTTGAGCACTGTGAGCCAACAATATTATGACCACATTAGAACACAACAAAGAAAGGCAAGAAAAAAGAGAGCGCAACTAATTACAATGGCCTTTTGTGGATCAATGACTGCTGCTTCTGTAGAGAGGTCTGTGTAGATGTTTAGTCGGAGCCAGGACAATGGCATGAAAGTTGGATGAAATGCGAGGCACTGGAGGCAGACTGCGGGCACTTTGAAAACTATCAGATACATATCCGATTTGTACCACTTATGAAAGTGAAACAATTTGGATTGTTTTGAAGGTGAAAAGATTAGAATCGGGCCGTTCTGACTGCCATGAAAATGTCGGATATGGGTTGCATATAGGACTGGGCAATATATATCGAGATTTTAAAACTATCGAGATTTTTTCAAAAGAGTTATAAGATGGAAGTATATCGTTTATATCAAAATGGTCTACATTGCATATTAATCATTCTTTTAGATCCGCCAATTCTTCTGTCTTCTTCCTCATATGTCTGTGTCGAACTTCCCACGGCCCCTTCTCCCTCAAACTGAAGACAAATCATCCCTCCCCACTGCATCATCTAGCGGCTAGCTAAGCTAGAAAGTTTAGCATGCTAAAGCAGCCATGAGATGGAAGGTGTGGATGAAAGCACAGGAGAGGATATCGGAGAGCACCTGGTGAGCAAAACGAAAAGCAATGGTTCACTCATTTTGAGATGATCCGGATTCAAAATCTCAGATGAACAAAAGATGTATTTTGTAGAGAATGCCGAAAGCAAGTCCTGACAAAAAGTTCGAGCACTACAAATCTTTTCCACCATTTAAAACAGCACCATAAAAAAAGAATACGAAGAGTGTGTTAAACTGCATGCTGCAGCTCAGACTGTGAAGCCTTCCCAGCCTCCTGCATCGAAATAAACCACGTTACAAAACTGTGCCTTATGAGAGAAAAAGTGACAAGTGGCACGACATTACTAAAGCTATGGCGTATCATATCGTTTCCTGACTCGCTCCTCCAAAACACCCCAAAGTGGCTCAATAATATTTAGATCTGGTGACTGTGCAGGCCATGGGAGATGTTCAACTTCACTTTCATGTTCATCAAACCAATCTTTCACCAGTCTTGCTGTGTGTATTGGTGGATTGTCATCCTGATACACGGCACCGCCTTCAGGATACAATGTTTGAACCATTGGATGCACATGGTCCTCAAGAATGGTTCGGTAGTCCTTGGCAGTGACGCGCCCATCTAGCACAAGTATTGTGCCAAGGGAATGCCATGATATGGCACCCCAAACCATCACTGATCCACTCCCATGCTTCACTCTGGGCATGCAACAGTCTGGGTGGTACGCTTCTTTGGGGCTTCTCCACACCGTAACTCTCCCGGATGTGGGGAAAACAGTAAAGGTGGACTCATCAGAGAACAATACACGTTTCACATTGTCCACATTCCAAGATTTGTGCTCCTTGCACCATTGAAACCGACGTTTGGCATTGGTATGAGTGACCAAAGGTTTGGCTATAGCAGCTAAGCCATGTAAATTGACCCTGTGGAGCTCCCGACGGACAGTTATGGTGGAAACAGGAGAGTTGAGGTGCACATTTAATTCTGCCATGATTTGGGCAGCCGTGGTTTTATGTTTTTTGGATACAATCCGGGTTAGCACTTGAACATCCCTTTCAGACAGCTTCCTCTTGCGTCCACAGTTAATCCTGTTGGATGTGGTTCGTCCTTCTTGGTGGTATGCTGACATTACCCTGGATACCGTGGCTCTAGATACATCACAGAGACTTGCTGTCTTGGTCACAGATGCGCCAGCAAGACGTGCACCAACAATTTGTCCTCTTTTGAACTCTGGTATGTCACCCATAATGTTGTGTGCATTTCAATATTTTGAGCAAAACTGTGCTCTTACCCTGCTAATTGAACCTTCACACTCTGCTCTTACTGGTGCAATGTGCAATCAATGAAGACTGGCTACCAGGCTGGTCCAATTTAGCCATGAAACCTCCCACACTAAAATGACAGGTGTTTCAGTTTCATTGTCCAACCCCTGTATATTGTATTTCGCCATTCAGCTTAAAAATATTGAGATATTATTTTTGGTTCACATCGCCCAGCCCTAGTTGCATATGGTCAAAAAAGTCGGATTTGGGCTGCATTTATCTGCCGTGTGACTGTAGCCTATGAAAAGAATATCCAAAGACATGAGGTCATTGTCTGTCCTTTGCAACAAACTCTTGCTGTCTGATTGTACATGACCTAAGGTGTTTTAACATTGCTTGTGTAATATCGAGTGCAAATTTTCATGCCTAACAGACACTAAAAGCCTCTGTGGGGTTTTTTTATATGCAAAAACATTTGTAGCCCTCCGTCCTTCGCCCACTGACAAAGCGTACGGATGTGCGGTGAGCTTAGTTGGGTGTTTGTGCATGTGTGGGTGTGTACACTAGTGCCTGCGTCTATGAATGCATGTCAATGTCAGCGTATGTCTTTTCCAGTGAGTCTTTGCTAATCTAAGAGCGTAGGTGGCTGAGCTGCTGTGGTTGCACTCACATAAAACTCCGCCTGCAGACTCTGGTCATCCATGGCCCTTGTGTGCAGCATGGCAGGGGTCAGGACGTGCGTTCCCTGTCGGAGGTACTCCTGGGCCGACTGGTCTCGTGGAGAGAGCTGGGCCCCATAGCCGTAGGGCTCTGTGCAGCCTGGGGTGCACATATCCAACGTCAGAGAAACATTGGAGCCTCTCCTGTGGGATTCAACCTTGGTTAGTTGGCACAGATCAGAGGAATGTGCACTCATTTGCATAAAATTACAAATAAAAAATGCTCTGAGACAGAACATCCTCTATTTCACTACCTAGAAATATTTTTCCCATGAAACAACATTTCTCCTGAAACTACTGGTGTGCAGAATGCCCCTCTCTAACCTCTCCTGAAGTCCCACTGGTGTGACGGTGAGGGTGGAGGCATCTTCCATCCTAGTGTCTGTGCCCATGTCAAATACTGGAGTCTGAGGCACCGGGTCAAGGTCCATCAGATCTTCCTGGGCATCCGTCCACTCTGACAGGGTGAAGGAGGGCTGGCGGCTCACAGACTGGCGCCGATCACCGATATCTCTGGAAATTGTTCCTGATGTCCACAAGCCAGTGCCATAACACCACTTAGACACCATGTTGATCACCTGAGAGAAACAGAAAAATCTCCTTGCTGATTCTTTGATCCTAATGCACACGAGGCATGAATCGTGGGGTTTACGTCATTCATTTCTTTATATTTTGCCTCCAACAAAACAAAATTTCTCATTCGGAGATGTTTGTAGAACAGCAATCTTTTAAAGTGTTTTTGATCAATATTTCTTTAGGTTTTCTGACAGTATTGCACATAACATTTACACATTATGTCACATTACAGTTTTCAATATATTTTACTACACAACTGGTGTGTAATTGTGAGGTGGAAGGAAAATAATTCTTAATTGGATTTGGGTTGGAGTTTATTGTTCTAACACACAAATGTGCATTGATCTAAAGCATTCTATTGTAGCTCTGGAGCGGATTGTTGTGAACCTCTGCCCTAGTCTCAAGACCTTTGTAGCTTCTAGCAGGTTTCTTTCCTAGATTACCCTGTATTTAGTTCCATCCATCTCTCAATAAGCTCCTACCAGCTCGACTATCATCTATCCATCTATGTGTTGTTAGTTTAGTGTTTAGCACTTAGGCACAAGTTGGCCTCATCTGACCAGAGCACCTTCCTCCACACGTTTATTTTGTCCCCTACATGGTTTGTAGCAAACAGCAAATGGGACATCTTATAGCTTTTTGTAAACAATGGCTTTCTTCTTACCACAATCGCATGAAGACTAGATATGGAGAGTGCATGGATAATAGTTGTCCTGCCAACAGGTTCGTCCACCTGAGTTGTGGATCTCTGCACCTACTCCAGAGTTACTGTCCATCTCCTGGCTCCTTCTTTAATTAATGCTGTCCTTCCCTGGTTTCCAATCAAGTAATATTCTTTCCATTTAGTTGACACATTTCTAAGGTCTGGATATTGTTTTTAAAAGATTTGTTAGCTGAAAATTTGTCATGCAAGAGATGATCATCTGCCGACAGGTGTTCACTGTATGTTTCATTGAAGATATGACTATGATACCCTTTATCTACTGGATGTATATTTTAAGGTTTTATGCTTTTTTCTTTGTCCTCTACCTTTTTAGGCTTTTAATTTCTTTAACTGGCAGGCTACCAAATTTGAGGTGAGGGTACAAGAAGGGAAAATTAGTTAAAAATCAGCTATAAACCTAAAGAAAATCTCTCAATATGCTTCAGAAAGACTAGAAAAGTATTGTTCAGAATGATTCTAAAAGAAAACAATTTTTCTCTTACATGCAAATTAAAAACAAATAAAAGGTGCTTAAAAGTGCATTTGGTAAACATTTAGTTCATTTAATTCTTACCTTGATCATTAATCTATTTGTTTATTATTTTATTTAATCTTGTAGGTACAGCATTTCAATACTCAGGAAACCCTTCCCCACAAAAAGCACAAATGTCCACTAAATATTTAATATCCAGCAATTTACCATGATAACAAAGATTGCCACTCCAATGCCTGCAGTGCCGCTGACAATCCAGTTGTGCTGTGTTGTGTTTTGCACTTCTTTCATCAACACTGTAGACTAACCAACACAGAGAAATGCATTGAGTCAGCTAGTTAATAATTTAGACTTAATGTGTCACACCATAATTAACAGCAGAACCATAAATCGACACTTACGTCCATTCCAAAAATTGCTTGACACGGTAGAAAGAAACCCAAGTAGAAGTCCATGACCTGTAGGGCTTTGTAGAAGGAAGAGAGCGGCCCGTTTCCTTCCAGCACAAAGAACACCCAATACCCCTGGAAAGACAGTAAGGGTGAGGGTGAAATGCCATAAATTGTGTTATTCAGGAACTGCTATAAGATAGCTGCTACCAGGTAAAAAGCAGGCAGAGAAGAATAGAAGGTGACCCATTCAAGCAGTCAAGATAAATTATCTACAGTTATGGTCAGAAGTTAACATACCCTCATTATCATCATTTCTCATTCACATGGAGTCAAAATTATTCATATAGGGTTACTAGGTAGGTGGAATAATGAAGGGGGAAGACTACCTTCTAATCGAAAGCCTAAACTACGTACATCAACTGACTCCTTTCGATGCAGAGGAGTTGAAGCTCTACTCTAAGCCTCTTCCAGATGAAGGAGCTCCTCACCCTATCTCCCTATGGAGGATCCTATTTTTTTTCTGGTTGTATCTGAAAACTCATTATTTTGGTCACAATCCATTACTCTTGACCATAAGGGTTGATAGATGGACTGGTAAATATCAAGCTTTGCTATCGTGCTCAGCTTTTCCTTTGTATGGGCGACCAAAGCAATGCCCACATTACTGCAGACCAAACCCCAATCTGTCTGTTCATTTCCTGATCCATCTTGCATTCACTCCTGAACAAAACACCAGATTACCTGAACACCTCCTCTTGAGGCAGAGGATGACCCCAATCTGGAGTGAACTGTCCACTTTTTCTGGTTACCCTTTGCAGAATCCAACTTAACATGGTTGAGTACCCCCATGATCCTGGGGACTAGTTGTCCAGGGCTTGCCCTGGTAGGGTTTCCTATGCCAAATTAGCCGCATGGAAGGAGTTTGACAATGAGTGACTTAAAGACCTTTTAAATGGAAGACCATAGGTAACTCAGAACCTTGCCCAATTAGGGAGACCGGGGCACCCTCCTGGAGCCAGACCCGAAGGAACACCTGGCAAGCCCCTGGTGGCTTTTGGGGCTCAACCTGAAAAAACATACAGAAAACCTTCACCGCCCACCACCTGACCAGGAAGGATATCTTGGTTGAGTACTTTGGGAGTTGGGTGGCAAGCGAGTGAGGACCTTGATGGCATCAAACTCTTTAATGATGGAGTTGTGGTATTAGTAAATAAAAATCCCTAAATAAATGTCATCCCTGCTGATGATGATGGATGGATGTAAACTTCAGGAACTCTAAATAGATAATAAACAGATCTCTGCCACAAACATGGCTACATTTCAGTTGGATCAAAGATTGTAACATGACACCTGTCACCTGTTCTTAATGTGAATCAAACGTAGCCAATAAAGAAGATATGGAAGAGATAGAAGATGGGATGAATGGAAAATACCACATAAATATGACAAGTAAAACACATGTATTACAATAATTTAGTAATTTGCTTTGCCAATGCTGTTGCTGTTGCATCACTTTAGATAACTTGATTAAAAAATGAGCATAATTATCAATATACATACTGTGACTTGGGAGCTGATAAACAGTGCCGCCCAGCACTGAAGCTCCACAACCAATGCATACACCTTGTGAATAAACACTTCCTCTCCCTCTTGACTTTGGCCTCCATCTTTGCAGTCAGGGACACCATCCTTTCTAGTGGCTCCATCACCTATCTTATCAACCTTCGCGGGTTCGTCCAACCAGACAGGGTCCTCATCGGGCCTCAGGAAGATGGAGTCTTCAGTGTGCGAACGAGTGGAGCTGCTCAGCCGGCGGGTCATGATCCCCCTGTGGAATAAGAGTCTTTAATATAATTGCTTTTTGAGCAGTGAAATCCATATTTAAACAAATAAAAAAAAAAAGAAGAAGAAATACATTTTAGGTTTTTGTTTTCAAGGTTGTCCAGAAATTCCTCCTTCAGCTGTCCGCTTAAACAAAATTGGTGGTAACATTATCTGAAATATTTAATCCAACGACAAAGAGGAAATTTGGTTTCCTTTGAATTTTCACATGGCCAAAGGGGTGTATGCAACAATAGTTTTTTCCTGTTCATATGCATGTTTCCTGTATTTATTAAGTTGTGCAAATGTGTTTTTAAATGAGTGTGTGTATTGCAAATAGGACTGCACTTATTCCACAGGCCTATTCATATGTACAGCTAAGCAGCATAGAGTGGCTCTCATCTCCGGATCCTCTTGTCTCCTTTAGATGAGACCCTATTGTGTAAAAATGTGTGTGTGTGTGTGTGTGTGTGTGTGTGTGCATGCGTATTATAGAGAGATGAGTCAGGGGTAGTGTGTTTACAGCCCTGTCCGTCACTGTGGCAACAGAGTGGCACTCATCCCTCTCATCCGACCCAAGCATTATCATCTACTAATGGCACACACACAGTCACACACACCTTAGTAACAGTCAGCAGTGCATTCAGAGCCCCTTTCTGCCCTCCACTTTTATCCTTCAGCCATTACTGAAGATGTTTTGTACATTTGGTGGATTATTACCACGTGATGTGTGTGAATGTGTGAAAGAAGAGGTCTTTGAGAGCAGTGATGTGCTGTTTTTTGTCTGAATGTGTTGCTGATGGCTACATTTGTCATGTGTGAGTTTGGAACAGCTTTTTTATCAATGAAAAACAACTGATAATTAATGTTTCCTCACATTAAAGCACAAAATAGCAAGGTAGGTGACAGACAGGCAGTGGGGAGACTATGTTGCCAGTTGGGGTTGTATACAATATGTACTAATATAGCCTCTGACCTTTTTACTTGTCAACAGAATTAAAGTACCTTCATTTTTATTCCCTTCCCATTCAGTTAAAGATGGCAGCAAATTATTTATTGCAGCGTTTTTTCACAACTAAATATACACTGAATGAAAACTCAGCTGGGTAATTATGGATTTCCATTGCAGAATTTCACCAAATACAAAGTTGTTGTTTTTTTTTTAAAGGTTTCAAGACAAATAAATAAAAATGTTTAGTTTTCTTTGTGTGTATTTGGATCAGTGACATTCAAAGAAGTGCAACAATTAAGCTAATCGGCTGCCAATAGTAAATAAAAGTTAGTAAGCACGTTTGGAAGGAAACATTTTATAAAACGTGAATGTAGAAGAAACTTCCTAAAAGAAGGTCCAGGTCCTCATTAGTTGTTCTTTGCTGTTACATCATCAGACGCAAGTCTCCCTGTAAGCTTAGAGGGTAGATTTTGTCTTGATTGAATAATACTTCACATCAAAAAAGCTAAACAAATAAAAGAACTAACAAGGTCATGTCTTTCTGTAGATAACAAATTATATATAAAGTTAGGGGTGTTCAGATAAAAGTCTGATGTGTACTTTCAATTCAATTCAATTCAATTCAATTCAGTTTATTTATATGGCGCCAATTCACAACACATGTTGTCTCAAGGCACTTCACAAAAGTCAGGAACATACATTCCAATTAATCCTAATCATTGAACAGTGCATTCAGATTCAGTTATTTATTCAAGTTGGATAAAACGTTTTTCTGTCTAAGGAAACCCAGCAGATTGCATCCAGTCAGTGACTTGCAGCAATCCCTCCTCCCGGATGAGCATGTAGAGACAGTGGACAGTCACTGGCGTTGACTTTGCAGCAATCCCTCATACTGAGCATGCATGTAGCGACAGCGGAGAGGAAAAACTCCCTTTTAACAGGAAGAAACCTCCAGCAGAACCAGGCTCAGTGTGAGCGGCCATCTGCCACGACCGACTGGGGGTTTGAGAGAACAGAGCAGAGACACAAAGAGAACAAAGAAGCACTGATCCAGGAGTACTTTCTATGGGAAGGAAAAGTAAATGTTAATGGATGTAGCTCCTTTAGTCGTTTCACCTAGAAAGAAAGAACAGATAAATTCTGATCCAGTTTTCAAGGTTAGATTCTGAAAGAGAGCACATATAGTTAGTTACAGTAAAAGCTCAGTCAATTGCCATGTCTAGGAGAGAGAAAGGGTTAAACACCGAAAGACAGGGCCATGTGGATCATCGGTAGAGGGTGAGCATTAAGTTGTTGCCAGCAGAAGCTTGCACAATGCCCCTCTCCAGAAAGGTGTCACAGGTAGACACAGAGTCAGGCCAGGTGTAGCTTTTAGGAAGAGAAAAGAGAGAGACCAAATTTAAAAGCTGAAATAACAGCAAATAATGCAGAATTGGAGAGTAGTGTGAGAATGTAGCGAAGAGGGTGAAAGTGGTCATTATGTCCTCCAGCAGCCTAAGCCTATAGCAGCATAACTACAGAGATAGCCCAGGATAACCTAAGCCACTCTAAGTATAAGCTTTATCAAAAAGGAAAGTTTTAAGCCTAGCCTTAAATGTAGACAGTTTGTCCATCTAGAGCCCACTGATGGCCATTGTTATACTAAAAACCACAATAATTGGGATACCTCTCTCTGTCAGACTGATTATAACCATTGGAAAAGAGAAGGGGTCATACAGGTACCAGAAATGAAGGGTGTGTTTGCAACTCAACCATAACTGAGCCGGTTTAGGCTAAACATGACTCCCCCTTACTCCATCCAACAGGGAGGGAAGAAGACGGAGGTAAAAAATAAGGAAGACAACTCAGGATAACCTTCAGGATAACAGCGGACGTCCCATGATGCCATTGCCCGTATAAAACCCACACTTTCCCAAGGACCCGATCTCATCTATGCGGGTCACACAGGGACCCGGACAGAGAGACCCAGCGCGCTAATGTCTCTTTGCTGGCAAACAGACATAACTCTTCAACTGGATCCAAGGGTGTCATAAGATCATAAGATAAGTTTTGGTTGGCCGGACAGCCGACCAAACATCCACTTTGAATGAAGCTAACCTTCGCTCAAAGTGGATGTTTCTTCAAACTTCGTCGTCCCGGACAACGTTTCCTCAGCACGGTTTAGAGGTTAGGTTTGGGTAGAGAGATATTTAGAATGAAATAATCTAAAGGTTTTTCATTTTATGAAGTTTGGTTTTGTTTGTATTGAACTCAGCTATCTTGGTGCTAGCAGGCTATCTGCTCAGCACGTGCTCAGTTTTGTGTTCTGTGTTTGTGTGTTTTTAAAGTTAAGACAAACTTTATTTAAAGGGGGATTTTAAACACAGAAAATTAATCATAACGCACCATCCACGCTTATGCATGCTGGTGCTAAGCTATCAGCTTCTTTTGTTAGCTTTAACTGCTAACGGGTAAGAAAATGTGTTTGTTGCTAAAGAATATTTACCCAGAAAGGTTGTTAGTTTTCAATCCAGTAAATAATATTTTCCTAAACATTATTTAACTAAACTTGATAACTAAGTAAACACCATTAAGCCCCATTTCTCCAGAAAGATTTGGCTCTTTTCCAAAATACGTCCTTAAATGCTTTACCATTCCCTTAATAATATTTCTTTAAATATTGTTTTAATAAAGGCAGCTAATGAGACCCCATTGAGAATTAGTCATCCAGAAGGTTGGTTTTATTCAGCAGATCATTCTTAAAACATTATTTTATTAAAATAATATTTTATCTGATCTTGCATTGTGAATGGTTGTCTAAAGGTATGCTGATTATTGCCTAAGTTGGTTCCAAAACTAACTTAACTTCA
Source organism: Girardinichthys multiradiatus (assembly GCF_021462225.1). Lineage (NCBI taxonomy): Eukaryota > Metazoa > Chordata > Actinopteri > Cyprinodontiformes > Goodeidae > Girardinichthys > Girardinichthys multiradiatus. The sequence continues at coordinate 37,834,304 of NC_061795.1, read as the reverse complement.
CTTCCAGGTTCTTCAAGATAATCCTTGTTTCTCAAACATAAATAACATTGCATGGTAATGTTGCATCACTCCTTCAGTCATGGTTCTCAGTCATCTTTAATGAACTTGTTTACATTGTACATAGCCCATTAGTCTTCCCTATTCTTTAATTCTGCTTGCTAGTTAGTTGGATTGCTTTAACATAGTAAAGAGTTTGTTGATTGAAATATGTTTAACTTTGAGTTGACTTATTTTTGTTAATAAATTCTTGTATTTTAAGAAATTGTGTGAATTCATTCCATACAAGTGCAGAGTTTATGCTGTTCAATAATGTCAGAGCTCGTCTCACACCTTTCTATTTTGTCCTAATACCATCGCCTTACTGGGCTGGTATTCACAGGACAACCCTCAACAGACTGAAATATTATTTGATAAAATATTAAAATATTAATATTAAATATTAAATAATATTCTCAGATTCATAATTCTAACACCATCTTGGTGAGATTTCTTAAAGGGCCAAGGTGGCAAGAGGGAGGGGGTTGAAATCAACCCACAGCACCTCTGATTCACCAAGCGAGGCAAACACAGCCCTGGACCAGTTGACTTGTGCATGGATTAAAGTGTGTGATGTAGCAACTGCAGATGTTTTATAAAGGTTACTGACCGGGGGGCTTAAGTAGTCAGTACACAGAAACCACCTCAGTACAGTGCATATTTTAGACATATTATTTCTTCCCATTTACACACATCAAAGGGGTTGTGCAGCAGTGAGCCGCTCGAGACAGAACATCTTACTGGACTTCAGCCATGAAACTTAGTTCGATAGTTGTAAAGAGAAAGTCATACACCACCAATGTGTTTAACTCTTTAAGAGTTTTCTAAAACTTACTTTCTGTGTAACATTTAGTGACTATACTGAGCTCCACTCTATGCCTATTTGGTTCCACGATGTTTGGCTTCACTTTTGAAAGATCAAATGTATGCAGGATGTTGCCAACTTTCTGATGACTAATGGCAGATCAGAGAGGGAACCATCTTTGTGGGTTTATGACCAAACTCTTTTGTAAAAGAGTCTTATGAATCAGGAGCAAATGCTGGTGGTTACTTACATTTGGTGAACCTAAAGTTGCAAGTTGGATCTGGGAATGACTTCAAACCCAACTTAACTGTGCTCCGGTTCCAAGTTTGAAAACCAGTAAGACTTGCTGGTCAGTAAGTAAAACTTTTGTATGTAGTATTTTTATATAGATATAAAATCACAAAGTGTCTTACAAGAGCCAAAAATGCACAAAAAACAAGAGAAATGAATAAAAAGCAGATTTAAAAAGATATGTTTTAACTGGCTTTTAAAAGAGACTATCAAGTCCACTGATCTCAAGTCCAAAGGAAGAGTTTCCGAGTGGGTGCCACTGAGCAGAAGGCTCTATCTCCTATAGTTTGCGTCCTAGTATGTACCTTAACTATGGTGGCATATCACTGCCAAAAATCTGCAGGATTAACCAGGATAACACCAGCTAATAATAATACATTTCTCTCCATTTTGTTTTTAATACGGTAATAAATTTTATTCTGAAAGACTCTGTGAAATATTTAATTCCAGAGTGCATTTATTTATTATTTATGCATTTTTTTTATTGCAGTTATCACTACGTTTTATATGCATAGCTGGCATATTGGAGCTCCTCTCCTGTGGAACCAGCTCCCGGTTTTGGTCCATGAGGCAGACACCCTGTCTACTTTTAAGGCTAGGCTTAAAACTTTCCTTTTTGATAAAGCTTATAGTTAGAGTGGCTTAGGCTATCTTCCTTATTTTTTACCTTTCTCCCTCCCTGTTGGATGGAGTAAGGGGGAGTCAGGTTTAGCCTAAACCGGCTCAGTTATGGTTGAGTTGCAAACACACCCTCCATTTCTGCTACCTGTGCGACCCCTTTTCTTTTCCAATGGTTATAATCAGTCTGACAGTGAGAGGTATCCCGATCCTTGTGGTTTTTAGTACAACAATAGCCATCAGTGGGCTCTAGATGGACAAACTTTATCAGTTTATTATTTTACTTAGTGCCCCTACATGTGGCCCGTTCTGGGGTGGCTCTGGCACTCGATAGTTTGGTCTGGCCTCCCCGGCGGCCCCGCTATGTTCCGGACCCTTTGTGGGGTGCCTTGAGACGACATTGTTGTAAATAAGTGCTATATAAATAAATAAACTGAAACTATCTCTGTAGTTATGCTGCTATAGGCTTAGACTGCTGGAGGACACAATGACCACTTTCACCCTCTTCGCTACATTCTCACACTACTCTCCAATTCTGCATTATTTGCTGTTATTTCAGTTTTTTACTTTATGAGAGGGGCATTGTCCAAGCTTCTGCTGGCAACAACTTAATGCTCACCTTCTACAAATGATCCACTTGGCCCTGTCTTTCAGTGTTTAACTCTTTCACTCTCCAAGATATAGCAATTGACTGAGCTTTTACTGTAACTAATTATATGTGCTCTTTTTCAGACTCTATCCTTGAAAACTGGCTCAGAGTTTATCTGTTCTTTCTTTCTAGATGAAATTACTAAAGGAGCTACGTCCACTAACATTTACTTTTCCTTCCCATAGAAAGTACTCCTGGATCAGTGCTTCTTTGTTCTCTTTGTGTCTCTGCTCTGTTCTCTCAAATCCCCAGTCGGTTGTGGCAGATGGCCGCTCATACTGAGCCTGGTTCTGCTGGAGGTTTCTTCCTGTTAAAAGGGAGTTTTTCCTCTCCGCTGTCGCTACATGCATGCTCAGTATGAGGGATTGCTGCAAGGTCAACGCCAGTGACTGTCCACTGTCTCTACATGCTCATCAGGGAGGAGGGAATGCTGCAAGTCACTGACTGGATGCAATCTGCTGGGTTTCCTTAGATAGAAAAACTTTTTATCCAATTTGAATAAATAACTGAATCTGAATGCACTGTTCAATAATTAGGATTAATTGGAATGTATGTACCTGACTTTTGTGAAGTGCCTTGAGACAACATGTGTTGTGAATTGGCGCCATATAAATAAACTGAATTGAATTGAATTGAATTTTTATACTGGGGTTTGTAAAGATTTTTCCACTTTCCCACTTGAAGTTCTATGAGGCCAGTATGGTCATTTTGTACAATTTGAAACTTGAACATTTAAACTTCTGAGTAAAAATGAAATGCATAACTGAAACAAATCGTTCAACTAATCATGCAACGCCATTGGATACGTTTGTTTTGTTTGTGTTATGCTGAATATTTTATTTTCATGACATGAGAAAGTGCAAAGGGCTGAATTGAGTTGTACAGTTGTTAAAATGTATTTATGGTATGTATGAATGTATGGTATTTGAAAAGCTTTGTATTTAAGGAGGGGGTTCTTCTTACAAAAAGAGTCATTGGTCTCCGACATTTTGAGCATCTCTGAGTATGAAATAATTAAAATGTTCCTTGCTGTTGTGTGTGTGTGTGGAGCTCAAGCTATGTTGCTATCCTAATGCTCCTTCAGCCACCACAAGGGGTGCTAATGAACTTACCAACAAGAGATGGCAGGAAACTGGTGAGGTTGGCAGATTACATGATCCGTTTGAATCCTGTATCCTGTGGCAACTGGTTGTTGTCAGCCATTATGAGGCAGAGCTGGTTCTGAAGGACACAAAACAACAGCTGTATGTTGCATCGCTGGATTTCAGATTAACAGTCACAGCTGATTTCAAAATGAACAGTCTTGCCCTAGTAAAATCATTGTGCTCTGATCAACTGTTCACATTAAGACTGGTTCATGAACTGGTTCATGAACCAGCACCCTTGTCACCTCCCAGTTGTGCTTTCATGAGCAGAGGGTGGTGATGAGGTGACACAGTAAGCTGTCCATATCTCTTTCCTTCTCCTTCTTCTAATGATTCAAGCCAGACCTTGCCGAAACCTTCAGAAACAAATTCAGATAGCTACAGTCACATCAACATGCATGAAGCGAAGCCTTCCCTGCTCTACTCCTGTCTCCTCTCCACCATCTCCCCTGCTCTCCTTCAGTGCCACTGGACCCCGATGGCCGAACAGGGTTAGCTCAGCGGAATATGATATCACCCCAGTGGCTGAAGATGCTTCTGTGTGTGTTAGCTTGAGAGAGAGAGGAGAGCTGTTTTGAATCCTTTTCTTCCTTTCTCTTTTGCTCACTGTGAAGGTGGTTTAGAAGTAATGACGCCAGTTAGCACTGCTTGTAGCCATGGAAATGTGCATACAGCCAATGTATATGAGGAGTGCTCACAAACACATACAGCCAGGCACACGCAGCCGACGATTGTGTCGGATAGGAGAAAGTTCAGAATCCTTCCATTTTTAAACGAGAGGTGAACAGGTAGATGAGTGGATGGAGGGATGAAAGGGGGGACTGGAGCATATTTTTATATGAAGGTTGTCTCAAGCAGTGACGCAGTGAGGTTGGCGTTTTGGTAACTGTGGTAACCAATATTCTGTGTTATGCACACATATACACACACAAGCATCGGTACACACACCTGGGTAGGTATGCACTCCATAATAAATGAAAAACACAAATATACACCTGCAGTGGAGAAGTGGTGAGAATATCCATGTTTGTTAAAAAAGCAACAAAAATTCTAAATATGTATTATTGTATATGTTCTTGTTCAGTTGCATTTATTTGTGTTGGGAAAAATATGTGAGATGACTTGTTTGAGATGAATAGAAAGAACAGTCTCTTCGACAATCACAACATCCAACGCTCACAGAACTGGGTGCTGGTTCATTTCTTTTTGCCTGTGCCTTTGTCTTATAATTTCAAATATGAAAGGAGAATCAAACCAAATTTAAATAAACATTTCTACTTATTCTATTTTAACCACAAACAAATTGACTATATGTGAATTTAATATTTTGTACTTTTTATTTTTCATTACGTCCAAATGCAAAAATATGCAGAGAGCCTTTATCTAGAACTGTAGTGAGGATTTAGAAAAAAAGCAGGTATATCTTTGAAAAATATGTTTTTTATATTTTATTCCTACTTATTTTCAGTTGAAACATTAACATTATCTGGAATGATAATACATTTATTTTTTAATTTGTAGATTTAAAAATCTTAGATGATTATCCTATGTATTTGACAGTTATTTACCAAGTTTTGATTTCATGTTTTTGTTTTCAAATGTTTATTTTTTGAAATGTTACATCAACAAAAGCATAAACCGTCAGAAAAGCTAATTAAACTTATATTTAGACATTTACATTTCCTTCTTTCTTATGTATTAATTTAATATTATTCTCACTTTAAGTTCCGCCTTTGATCAAGAGTAACTAAAATAGATTAATTCCTCTAATAAATAATCCATAAGACTAGTCACGTATTAAAAACATAACATATTAAGAAAGCTTATCTGAATATCATAATGCAAGAAAAGTGAAACACCTCATCAAAGCATGTTCAGCACTGATCTCAGGCCAAATGAAATCATGATAAACAAGTCAAACCTGACAGCTGATTCAGCTTCATTTCTGTTTGAAGGTCTTCTGTTGCTGAATCCTTACAAACATCACAACAAGTCCTCAAATGGAACAATGTGTTTCCAGTCAAGAACTTAGAGCCCATTTGAGCCTAAACAGAGCTATACAACAACCCTGTGACTTCTGTTGCAGAAGGACCACCATACCAGGACTGACCGAGAGCTGCCAGTTGTGTAAAAGCTCTTTCTGGAAATCAGGAACAAGAGGAATTAATGTGGTGACAGCTGGCTCATGCTTTAATGGATATTTCTGATTCTTTGGAATTAAGTCTGGAGATGTATCCAAATAAGCTGTTCTGCCCTATTTGTTTGGTATTTGATTTGATTTGTCTTCCAATAATAAAAAAAAAACGCTTTTGGATGGTGGGAGTATTTACAGTTTCCAAGTGTTTAAGTGAATAAAGAGTGAGTATTGACCGTGTTGTTGCAGTGCTTCTGTAGCACAGAGACAAGGTAGGAGGAAGCTCTTACAGAAAGTGATGATGGGTTGGTAACATGAGACAAAGTCATGAGACCTGCCTCATCAATACACACAAGCACACACTGATATAATCTTGATATTAATAGACACAATGACCTTAAAATGAAACATCCTGCACGCCTGCAGCTTTCTCCTGTTCATCAAAAAGATAAGCAATCAATCCAGTCTACAATTTCTGGCAGCGACTCAAACAGGCATTGCAAAGAGAAATATCATTAATGTGCACACAAACTCTCAATTTACAGCAAGCTAAGTAAGTCTGAATAATTAAAACATGCTGCACAGTAAAGTGATTTTCCGGGGTGCTGGAGATAAATCTGGAGTTTCGTTGACAAAGGGTTGTGTTACATGATTGCGCTGCATCAAAGCTCCAGTGCAGGAATGGCATCCTCTGGCAGTCATTCATACTAAGACAAAAACACCATTCATATCATGTACATGGCTATGATGAGTTAGAGCGACCACACGGTGCAGAGCTGGATGGATTAGTAATGAATCATCCAGGGAGGTGGACTGTTGCATGTCTCTATTTGGCTACTCCTACATAGTCACAGAAATAATAGAGAAAATTGGCACTATAGTCATGTTCTGAAGATAAAATATTTATGTTACAGCAACACTGAAGAGCCAACCTGTTGGCAAATGTTCTGTTTCATCAGTGTGGGAATTAACAGAACAGGAAAGCTGTGACACATCCCTACCTTTTTCCAGCCAGGAGAGTAAAACCGTGGGAGCTTTGGTGAGGAATTGGTATTCACCTCATGTCGCACAGCCACAGAGTGGGGGAAAGACGGGAGAGACAGGAGAGGGGGGGTGGGGGTGGTATGCTGGAACAGTCATAGCCTGGAGTCTGGTTTGGATGAGTCTTCTTACCTGGCTGAGCTCGTCTTCACATCACCATCTGCTGCTCTGCTCACCTCCGGGCCAAAGACCAGGAACCAAACAGCAGCTACAACGCCAATCCCTTTACTGCTCCTCTGTCTGGGAAAAGAGGGAGCGTGTTTGCATGTGAGAAGGAGACAGACTGACAACAAGAGGCAAAGAAGGAGAGAGAGGGAGAGTCAGAGGGTGTGCGTGAGGTTTGGAAACGCAAAAAACACAAACATAGCTGTTTGTCCGGCTGTGAAGATAAGACGAAGGAGCAGAAGTGTTCTGGGTTCTCTTTTGTTTGTATCCTGGAGGAGAGCAAGATCCACAGGCGGCAGCTTCGCCTAGGTATATGCAGCAAGAGGCTGTGTGGTAGCCTTGGCAACAGAGCCAGAATGAGAGAGAGTCAGTGGGGGAGTGAGAGAGAAAGAAAGAGAGAGAGAGACTGACTGTATGCATCTGTATGTGTGTGTGTGTGTGTGTGTAGTTATTACCATTTCTGAAATGACACAACTCCGGTCCTAAACACTTCTAAAGCAAGATTCTCGCAAGGTAAACCATTTGATTTTCAGAATAAAACCAATGTTATTACAAAAATCTTCGAAATGACAATACATAAAAAAAATTTTCCTGCGGCAGACTATAGACCTTAACTGGTGTCCAGCTGTAATAAAACAACGAATAAACCACAAACCTGGACTGGGTGACAGTAAATGCCATCTTGACACATCAGAGCAACATGTGTAGGTGCTTAGCCTTTGCCTCATTCTGTGACCCCTTTTCATGGGAAAACAAGCCCTCAGTTATGCCTGGCAGTAATGCCGCATTAAATTTAGTCAGAACTTGGAATTGGGAATGACACCACAACCAAAAAGGTAATGAGTTTTTTTTAGTAGCAAATCTGAAAACCAATGTAATTTGTGAATGTTGCACATAGTGACCAAGATAGACATTGTATGAATACGAGCAAAACAGTGTTTGTCCTGCACTCAATCCATTCAATCTATGCAGCAACATATTTCTTGATAGAGGTGGCCCAGTTATATATTTGAAACAAATTTAAAGAGATCTAAGCATTAAAAAGAGAATTAAACAGCAGCTATTACTATGCTAATAACCGTATAGGGTTTTTAGGGAGAGCACAGTTAGAAACTTTGACTTTTAAAGTTATAAATAATCAGGAAGTGTTTCGTTTGGTTCTCCTGACTTAAAAATACAAACAGAACACAACTTCTCAAGGGTTTTCTAATAAAACATTGTTAGATAAGATTACCCTGATGCAGAATACTTGCTGACAATTAAACCAAGCATCACAATGGAGAAAAAAGGAGATTCAGGTGACTTTGAACGTGGCATGGTTGCTGGTGTCCAACAGACTAGGCTGAATATTGCAGTAACTGCTGATGTACTGGTATTTTCAAGCACAACCATCTCTGTAGACTACAGAGAAAGTCTGCAGTTGTACCTGCATTCATAAATAATCTGTCAATTAATCTAGGGATGAACATAAGGAGGAAAAGCAATGGTGAATTAGTTCCATCCAAACCAGTTCTAAACAGTTCCCTGCCAATCACTGTGTTGCCAAGCTTCCATCTCCCGTTCTGTGTGTCTTTACTTGTTCAGCGTAGTGGGTCCTCAGTAGTCGGTCATACAGCTTCAACACCATGACAAGCCATTTATGATCTGCCATGCGTCATCAAAGAATATCTTTATCTCAATCCCAAACCAAAGAAACCATATATTATAGCACAAAGTCAAAAAAAAAAAAAAACAACTTTTGTTGAGAAAGAAAGAGTGTTGTAAACTAGCATGAGCCATCCTCAAACCTTTAATGGGTTCAAAATCCTGAGATTCAAGGTGGCAAAATTAACCGTACTGAGTCCAGAAGTTGGTTGTTTTGCATCAACCCGAATATTAAAATCCAATATGGCTGCCTTGCTGATAAAAAAGTAATAATAGTCATGATGGCTGTTATATACTGTTTATACTGTTTATTCACATTTTATTAAATCGGTGCCACACATACAGTGTTTATCTGCAGGAAATGCAGAGAAATATATTCTAATTAGCTTGTGCTAGCAAAACCTAGTTCCCAGGAAAACAGTTAAAAATCCCACAAGATCCACAGTTTAATTAGTCAGTTTGGCTTGAGATAAATTGTGTTTATGTGGATATTAATGACTTTTGTCTTTACAATGCTCATTCCTAGATCCAGATTCAGAATCAAATCTGCAGGAGAGGGTTTAGCAAGCTAACTACATAAATTTTGTTTAGCTTATTTAGTTCACTAACTAGTATCATTCAAACTGGGTTGCCTAATGACAGAACAAATAGATAACTATTCATTTCCATCAAAAAATATTATTATGGTGTAAAATTTCCTCCAGTTATGTATAAGCCACAGAAGACTTCCTCACAAAAGATGTATGTTTAAAAGCAATTATCCTGTACAGCTAACCACAGCACAAAAACACTCCATCTATGTAAACAGAAATGTCTTTTAAAGGAACTTGTTCCCAGTCTAACATTTTACAGCAAAGCTCCATTAATAAGCGACAGGATCAATGTTCTCCTAAGTGATAAAGACGTGAATGTGTGCACATAAAGAGGAGAGAGTCACATCATAACACATCACTGAGCAGTGAACACCCCCGACTGTCGCCTCCTCTGCTCCCAAGCTGTATGCTCTGCCACCCACCTCTGTCTCTTATCTCAATCTACCACCCCTCCTGTCCCCGATCACCACTACCCAGCTCTATCCTCTACATCATCTTCAATATTTCCTCATATCTTCTGTTCTTTTCCTCTCCCCCTAATGCTCTTTTTCTCCTCTAAGACCTCATGTCATATCTTGTCTCTCCCCCTTTTAGTGAGTCGTGCTCTCTCCCTCTTTCCTCTCCCTCCTTCCTGCTTGGCCATATGGTAGCCTTTCACTTGTCATCTCTCTGAACTCAGCCGCAGAAAACAGCAACTATAGGATCAAAACAAATGCTAGTGGTAGGAAATACAGGCATACAGGCAATTTTCTTTTCAAAATATTTCTCTGTTTTTTGAAAAATCATTTTGACTTATCTGAAGTTTGAAAGAAGATTTTCTAAATGGTAGTTGGTACATTTGGGTGACATACCATTCATCATTTTTGTAATGTTATGCAAAAATATGCTCACTTTTGTGTAAATAACAATCCTAGGTTTCACAAACATCAATGCTGTCACGTAAAGACTAGGGAACCTAGACTGCATTTGTCCATATCTTGTTCAAAATTTAGAATGCTTATGTTGAACATAAACTGGATCATCAGTTATTAAATAATATATATATATATATATGCACAAGCTTGTTACCATTTATACTTTTGAATGTTTCCACTGGTATTTTAAATATTTATCTTTGGTGATGAGCTCATGGTTTTTGAGGTTGAAAGTTCTCCTTGCCATCACCCTAATCTTTAGCTTCTTTCACTAATTCTCTATCAGATTCAATTCAGGACTCTGGCTGGGCTAATCCACAATGTTATCATCTCCAGCCTCAAAACATGCTGGTAAAATTATGTAGGAATCTGTAGGCTCCCCACGTCTTGACTTAGTAAAATTCCCCAAATTGATCAGATTGTAATGATGTTTCCTGTCCGCACGCCAGAGATTTTCAGTCGGAATCAGTTCTGAGATCTGGGTCGTTTCAAATTTTTTGCCCCTCATGAAGTCATTATTTTGTTGACTTGTATATATGCTTGGACCAAGGTTGGGTAGTAAATAGTAACATGTAAAGGTGTCATGTAAATAATGAAGTGAAGCATTGTTTATGTGAGTAAAGTTTGCGGATAGTAAATATCATAGATCTAACATCTGAAAGCTGAGTATGGAAAATACTTTTGGTGAAATCAGATTATGGTGAAAGGAACCGGCTGCAAAGAGCTGAACATTTAATCACACCCTGATAGTTTCACAAGGCCAGCTGTGATTTTTAGTACACAAAGTTGTCATTTCTGATTATAATGCAGCACTCACACTGTATGGTAATACATGTTAGAAACTATAAGACTTCATGTAGAGGATGTAAAGAAAAACAAGAAAATAACCCTAATCACTGTGCTAAGTTCACAAAAGGCTCTCAAGGCTTATTACTGTCATTGTCACTGTACAACCAAGATGGCGCCGACAATGGCAGCCTTGGAGCTTCGCTATCTTTGTTTTTGTATTTTGTGTGTTTTTATGTTTTTCGAGCCACAATCCTGTGGTCTCATTCAGTAGAGAGGAACTTCTCAACATCAGAGAGCCCTCTCTTGGGATTTTTTCACCATCTTTCATCGATCCGAGCTTCACTGAGCTCCTGGCAAGCGGAGCTGCAGCACTCTATGGGATACTGCGCCGAAAGTGCCGGATGGGAAACGTGCTGGCGCGCTGGTAAAACTCCGCAAAAGAGGACTTCGCCACACCACTGCCTTCAATCCACCTGGCAAATGTCCGCTCTCTAAGCAACAAGATGGACGAGCTGCTTCTTCTCACCGGTAAAAACACGGAACTCCGCGGATCAGCGGTTCTCTGCTTTACCGAGACATGGCTGAGCAAAAACATCCCGGACCGAGCACTGCTGTTGCCGGACTTCCAGCTGCTCAGAGCGGATCGCAGCGCGGAGCTATCGGGGAAGAGGCGAGGAGGCGGAATCTGCTTTTATATAAATGAAGATTGGTGCAGAGACATAAAAGTGCTGGGGAAAACATGTAGTCCGGATCTGGAGTCATTTTCCATAATCTGTAAACCGTTGTATTCACCGAGAGAGTTTTCCTCGTTTATAATAATTGGCTCATATTTTCCACCGCATGGCTGCACTTCTGCCACGGAAAAACATCTCGCTGAGCTGATTACAGACGTGGAGAAAAAATACACGGACTCTTTCATCATAATACTGGGAGATTTTAACAGAGCAAACCTCTCCCATGAACTCCCCAAATACAGACAACATATTAAGTTTCCCACCAGAGACAAAAACACACTGGACCATTTTTACACAGTTTAAAGGACTCATATCATGCTGTTACCAGGGCTGCTCTGGGTTTTTCGGATCATTATCTAATCCACCTCATCCCAACCTACAAACAGAGACTAAGAGCTTCCAAACCCAAGGTTCACACTGTTAAGAAGTGGACTGAGGAATCAAAGCAGATGCTACAGGCCTGCTTTGAATGCACAGACTGGACTGTTTTTGAAACTTCAGCCACTGACTTAAACCAACCAATTGATGTGGTGACATCATACATCAGTTTCTGTGAGGACATGTGTGTGCAGACCAAGACCTTCTGCACCTTTGGGAACAACAAGCCATGGTTTACTCCACACCTCAGGAATCTGCGCTGGGATAAGGAAGAAGCTCACAGCAGTGGAGATTGGGCGCGGTACAGGCAGGCCAGGAACAGACTAACAAAGGAGATCAAAGCAGCCAAGAGAAGCTACAGTGAGAAGCTTCAGAACAGCCTTTCTACTGGTGACACTTCAGCTGTATGGACCGGTCTGAGAAACCTGACTGCCTATAGGAGCCCCCCCACCCATCCTGAACAGAGTCGTCGCCTGGCCAACCGTCTGAATGGCTTCTACTGCAGACATGACAAGAAGCCATTCACACCTCAAATCATCCCCTCTACATCCCATTCAGGAACAAATTTGACCTGTAAAGCAACCAACCCCCTACCTTCAGATCCTCTGCCTGCACTAAAGATCTCCAAGGAAGATGTAAACAGGCTCTTTCAGCACATGAAAACAAAGAAAGCTGGAGGACCTGATAACGTCTCTGTAACGATGATGCAACTCAACCAGAACCCAAAACGCAGCCAGACAAGAGAATGGTTAACCAAAAGTTTTAATATAAAAATAATAATAATAATTGGGTAGAAGAGGTTCCACTGAAGTGGTCAGACAGGAAGGACAGGAATGGAGGTTTATCAGGGAATTGAAATCCAGCCGGGGAGGAAGGGGAAGTGGACAACAGGAGGTCTTGGGGGTTCCAGGAACAAACAGGAGACAGAGAATATTTCCACCAACCAGATGCAGAAGCGGGAGACAATCCAAGGTAAAGCACTGGAGGGTTTCAGGCAGGGATAGTCCAGTAATCCAGAGACAAAGTCAGAGACAGGCAGATTTCAGCAACGTGAGGTCAGGACTTTTCCGAACAGCAGAAGGACAAGGCAGAAATCTGTGGTCAAAAAACAGGCAGGATCAGATAACCAGAAAAAACTCTTGAAACATGAATCAAGGCTTGAAAGCTGTGACAGAGGCAACAGACGATCTCGCACTGAGCTGGTGACGAGCAGCTGATTAAATAGGAGCAGCCCAGTGCAGGTGAAGGCAATAAGTAATCAGCACAGTCAAGGTGAGCTGAAGGGCTGGAATCATGACAGTCTCCCCATCATGCCTGAAAGCCTGCGCACATCAACTTGCTCCGATCTTCACAAGGATCTTCAACAAGTCACTGGAGAAATGTGAGGTCCCCTCCTGCCTCAAACAATCCACCATCATCCAGGTTCCCAAGAAACCCACCATCCTAGGATTAAATGACTACAGGCCTGTAGCCCTGACGTCTGTGGTCATAAAATCCTTTGAGCGGCTGGTGTTGAAGCACCTGAAAGACATCACAGGCCCCCTGCTGGACCCCCTGCAATTTGCTTACCGAGCAAACAGGTCGGCAGATGATGCTGTTAACTTAGGTCTACACTTCATCCTGCAACACCTTGACCACCCAGGGACGTACGCCAGGATCCTGTTTGTAGTCTTCAGCTCGGCCTTCAACACCATCATACCAGACATCCTCCACCAGAAGCTCACCCAGCTCAACGTCCCAGCCTCCACTAGTCTGTGGATCAACAGCTTCCTGACGGACCGACAGCAGCAGGTGAGACTGGGGAGCATCTTGTCCCGATCCAGATCAATAAGTACTGGTGCCCCCCAGGGGTGTGTTCTATCCCCACTCCTCTTTTCTCTGTACACAAATGACTGCACCTCATCGGACTCGTCCGTGAAACTCCTTAAGTTTGCAGATGACACCACTGTCATTGGTCTGATCCAGGACGGTGATGAGTCAGCATACAGACAGCAGGTGGATCGGCTGGTACACTGGTGCGGTCAGAACTACCTCAGAATCAGAATCAGAATCAGAAAAGCTTTATTGCCAAGTACGTTTTTGGACATACAAGGAATTTGTTTTGGCGTAGTCGGTGCAATACAATACAAATTAAACAGTATAAACATATCTACAATATAATATAAATAAATGTGCACAGTTTTAAGTGAGTGAGAGTAAGTATAGAGCAGTATAAGATGCAAGAGCAATACAACAGTGCAGGTGATCATTGTGCAAGTATGGCAGTGCAAGTAAAGCAGGAGTCCATGCTGAACATTAATGTAACGCATAGAGTTGCAGGTAACAGGTGTCCTGTCAGCAAAAACAAGGGGTGTGTGGGGGAAAGGGAGAGTGTCAGGGTGGTTTCTGGGCTTTGTTAACCAGGCTGGTGGCAGATGGGAAAAAACTGTTCTTGTGGCGTGAGGTTTTGGTCCGGATGGACCGCAGCCTCCTGCCAGAGGGGAGAGTCTCAAAGAGTCTGTGACCAGGGTGGGAGGGATCAGCCAGAATCTTCCCTGCCCGTTTCAGGGTCCTGGAGGTGTACAGTTCCTGGAGCGACAGTAGACTGCAGCCAATCACCTTCTCAGCAGACCGAATGACACGCTGCAGCCTGCCCTTATCCTTGGCTGTAGCAGCGGCGTACCAGATGGTGATGGAGGAGGTGAGGATGGACTCAATGATGGCTGTGTAGAAGTGCACCATCATAGTCTTTGGCAGGTTGAATTTCTTCAGCTGCCGCAGGAAGAACATCCTCTGCTGGGCTTTCTTGATGAGGGAGCTGATGTTTGGCTCCCACTTGAGATCCTGGGAGATGATGGTTCCCAGGAAGCGGAAAGATTCCACAGTGTCAATTGTGGAGTCACAGAGGGTGATGGGGGCAGGTGGGGCTGGGTTCTGCCTGAAGTCCACAACCATCTCCACTGGCTTTAGAGCGTTGAGCTCAAGGTTGTTCTGGCTGCACCAGTCCAACAGATGGTCCACCTCCCATCTATACGCGGACTCGTCACCATCAGAGATGAGTCCGATCAGGGTGGTGTCGTCCGCAAACTTCAGAAGCTTGACAGACTGGTGACTGGAGGTGCAGCTGTTGGTGTACAGGGAGAAGAGCAGAGGAGAGAGAGCACAGCCTTGGGGGGAACCGGTGCTGATGGTCGACTGCATCATCTACAGACCTGTTGGCTCTGTAGGCAAACTGCAGGGGGTCCAGGAGGGGGTCGGTGATGTCTTTTAGGTGTGAGAGCACAAGGCGCTCAAAGGACTTCATCACCACAGAGGTCAGGGCGACGGGTCTGAAGTCATTAAGCCCTGTGGTCCTTGGCTTCTTGGGAACAGGGACGATGGTGGAGGACTTGAAGCAGGCTGGCACATGACATGTCTCCAGTGAGGTGTTAAAAATGTCTGTGAAGACTGGAAACAGCTGATCAGCGCAGTGCTTCAGGCTGGCTGGTGAGACAGAATCCGGACCAGCAGCTTTCCGGGGGTTCTGAACTTCAGGGTGGGGGTTGGAGGTGCCAAGGCCCCTCTTGAGGTTGGGGAGGTGGGGGTGGTGGATTGTGGCTGCAGCTGTTGGGGGGCGTCGTGGGGGATGGTTGCAGGACTGTCCCTTTGTCTTTCAAAGCGGCAGTAGAACTCGTTCAGGTCGTTGGCGAGGCGTCAGTCGTTGATGGAGTGGGGGGCTTTCGGCTTGTAGTTGGTGATTTGCTTGAGCCCTTTCCAGACAGACGCAGAGTCGTTGGCTGAGAACTGTTTTTGGAGCTTCTCAGAGTGCAGTCGTTTGGCCTCTTTCACTGCCTTGCCAAACTTGTACTTTGCCTCTCTGTATATGTCTTTGTCCCCACTCCTGAAGGCCTCTTCCTTATCCAGTCTTAACCTTCTGAGTTTAGCTGTGAACCAGGGTTTGTCGTTGTTGTAACTCACCCTGGTGCATGATGGTACACAGCTGTCCCCACAGAAGCTGATGTAGGAAGTCACAGCCTCTGTGTACTCGTCCAGACTGTTGGTAGTAGTCCTGAACACATCCCAGTCTGTACAGCCTAAACACGCCTGGAGATTCTCCACAGCCTCACTGCTCCACTTCCTTGTCGTCCTCACAACAGGTTTACAGAGCTTTAGTTTCTGCCTGTATGCAGGAATCAGGTGGACCATGATGTGGTCGGATTGGCCCAGTGCAGCACGTGGGACGGCGTGATAAGCATCTCTGATGGTGGTGTAACAGTGATCCAGAATGTTGTCCTCTCTGGTCGGACATTTTATAAACTGTCTATATTTGGGGAGTTCGTGGGTGAGATTACCTTTGTTAAAGTCGCCAACGACGATTACTAAGGAGTCCGGGTTGGTCCGCTCCACACTCAGTATCTGGTCGGCGAGCATGCGCTGTGCGACCTGCACGTTAGCTTGCGGCGGGATGTAAACACCGATCAGGATGAACAAAGCGAACTCACAGGGGGAATAGAAAGGCTTACAGTTTATGATGAAGGATTCCAGGTCTGGAGAACAGTGCTGCTGAATCACTGTCACGTCGTTGCACCAACCACTGTTGAGGTAAAAACAGATTCCTCCACCTTTCAGAAAAGTTGGAAATAACTCCTCTGGTGTAGTAGCCCTGATGTTCATGAGTTCTTCTCTGGTGAGAGAGCTCCGGGTACCATCACAGAAGACCGTTTTAAAGCAAAAAACAAAACAAAACAATGCGCACCAACACGCCGAGGCGACCATCTGCGGCGCCATCTTGGATCTTTCCCCAAATTCCTTGTTTGTATGTACGAACTTGGCAATAAAGCTGATTCTGATTCTGATTTGTTCCTAAGGTCTGTACTGAGCTAGGAAAAATGCAGTTAGACATGTTTAAATCTCTTCTTAAAATACAATACACGTTTAAATAAATTAATAAAAATGAAACATGTAAATTACTTTGATCAAAAGCTTTTTAACATAAAATGTTCTTTTTTGTCTTGGTCTGATGTTATAAAACATATTTAATTGAGTTCAGAGTAATATTTTGCTCTGTCTCTCCCCCACATCATTGACTTTACACTGCTCCAATCAGGTAAATGCCCTCTGTTGACATTCCTTATCTTTTCACCCTCTTTACTTTATTTTTTTGCAAGGACAAAGTATTACCTATCCTAATTAATAAAAAGAGAAAGAGGGGCAGCTTTCCAGTGGCCTTAGCCTGTCCCATCCTGCATCAAACTCCAAATGACTTTCTTATTCCCTGAAGCATTTGTCTGACTGCATATGTCATATTTATTTCACCAGATGATGCAGTAATTGTGGTTGTCAGGGCGAATGAGACACAGTGCATAATTAAACCAGTAAATATAGTTCCACATAATAAAAACATTTCAGTGTTTGTCAAAGAGACAATAGTGCAGCATTCCTGCGGTGACAAGTAGAGACACCTAGTGGTCTCACCAACTCCCTGCAAGTGTTTTCACAAATGAAGGAAGTATCCACAAAGGTCTCATTCTGCATGCCTGTGGAACATTTAGCCAAATGATTTTTTATGTAACAAATTCTATCACGTTAATTAGGCTTATAACCTTCCTGGCTGTTACTTAACAGATGCCAATCTCAGATTTGACAGTGACTCATCACGTCCAGATGAAGGCGGCCAGTCTATCTGTAGCAGTGCTGCACGTTCTAACACAGACAGACAGCCTAATCTCACTTCACATTTGCATTGGAGGGAATAAGGGAGCTGCCCTTTGTTCTGTGGGGGCATGCTATCTTTTACATGCTGCCAAATGAAATGCAGTTTATTATAAGCACATTAAAAATTTATTAGGCATCAAAAGAAAATTAAAAAAGTTTTTTATTTGTCTGTGGTTTTAAGATAACATTTTACAGTAAGTCATTTATACCTCCTTATTTGCAAGTTAAAAAATAAATGCAAATTGGAAGCTTTTGACACAGGATGTCGTCAGATTTTGTAAAGACAGATCTGCTAACTAAAGCTCGGTTCATGTTTAAAACAATCAAATTCTCTATGGTTTGGATGCACAGAAGAAACAGCAATATCTTACTATTTGTATATTAAAAAAGGCTGGCAATTAATTTTTTGTGGGTTTGAAAATGAAGTTCAGAAATAATTATGCTCATGAAAGTTAGGCAGAAGCCAACAAACCAGCCGCATTTCGAGGAAATGTACAAAACTGAAAACATGATGCTTTTGTGAGGTTTTCTTCCCAGGTTTTGACTTTCTGGTTCATGTTCTGGTAAAGAGTTTTCTTTAACATTTACCTTCTTGATGACCTAATTGTCATCACTGCTTTTGTTTTACTCCTGTTCTGTGTTCACATTCCTGTAAGTTGTTTCACATTACTTTCTGTTTCTAGTTTGCAGAACTTATCTTCTCTGTCTTCATCCATGTGGGCTGTGTGCCTGAGGGGAACGAGCTAGAGTTCAAGTTGGTCATCATGGACCTGGTGGACTGGTGTTAGCGCAACCACCTGTGCTTGAACACGAAGACGAAGGAAGACGAAGGAGATGGTGACAGACTTCAGGTGAAGGACACCACCTCACTCACCAGTGAACCTCCAGGGGGAGGACATTGAGACAGTTGATAGTTTTAAGTACCTGGGTATTCACCTCAACAAAAACTGTACTGGTCCCATAACACCAACGCCCAGTACAAGAAGAGCCTGAGTTGCCTCCACCTCCTGAGGAGACTGAGGTCCTTCAGAGTGTGCAGGTCATTGCTCAGGACTTTTTATGACTACAACTCTGCCATCCTCTACGCTGTTGTCTGCTGGGCCCCAGGATGCACAGAGCAGGACAGGAAGAGACTGAACACGCTGGTTAGGAAGGCTTTCTTTCTCCTGTACCACTAAAAGATTTGCCTCTTTCAAGTATGAAAGAAAACAATTAAGCTGTTCTTTCACAGCTCACTCTTTCTTCTTAGTTGGCATTTGAAGTTGACATTAGATTCAAAAAGAAAGGAGCAAGTGGAAACGGATGGTTGTTGGGACAACACATTTCTTAAAAACCCAAAAAGCATTAGAGATCCCAGATCAATTTTACAGTTTTTACAGTGGGAATAGAATAATCTGGACTCCAGGCATCCCGATAGAGGATAAAAGATGATGGCATGATGCAAAATACAGTTTGAGATGTGAAGTTAAACTTTTAGCACAACCTTTATTTCCACTTTTTTCCGATTTTGTAAGATTCATCTTTTGTTTGTCAACCATCCAACAATTGAGTCTGTCTGTTCCATGTATCCAGCCTGTTACATTCTTTATCCATTCCCATCGTTTTCTTATTTCCTGTAAATTTGCCTGTTTTGTTTTTCTATGAAAAACCCATTTATCAAGACAAAACAACAAAATCGTAAAGGAGTAGTCTGGAAATCCCTTTTTAGTGAAATTTATGACCATACATCTCAACAGCTGTTCATTTCAGTGGCATGAATTTACTTTTTAAAATATTTTATCAATGTTTCCTTTCAATAAATGTAATTTATCATGAAAATTTTATGTCACATGCATTTTAAATTGAAACATTTGTTTTAGTCAAATTAAAATAGGACAGAGCTTTTGAGCCATTAATACTCCGGATAGGTTTGGCTTTAAACAAAGGATGAATATACGGAAAAGCAACTCATGCTAATTGCTAAGGTGTCTTTTTTCACCTTTTTCCATCTGTAGGTGTCTTTTTCCATCTAATGCAAAGGGAACCTTGCCTCATGAATGGCTTTGGAATAACACCAAGATATCTTAGGTAAAAATCTATTGGCATCTGCCAGAAAGCTGAAAATGGGTCATCATTGGGTCTTTTAATGGCTTTAATGACTAATATACAGGTCCTTCTCAAAATATTAGCATATTGTGATAAAGTTCATTATTTTCCATAATGTAATGATGAAAATTTAACATTCATATATTTTAGATTCATTGCACACTAACTGAAATATTTCAGGTCTTTTATTGTCTTAATACGGATGATTTTGGCATACAGCTCATGAAAACCCAAAATTCCTATCTCACAAAATTAGCATATTTCATCCGACCAATAAAAGAAAAGTGTTTTTAATACAAAAAACGTCAACCTTCAAATAATCATGTACAGTTATGCACTCAATACTTGGTCGGGAATCCTTTTGCAGAAATGATTGCTTCAATGCGGCGTGGCATGGAGGCAATCAGCCTGTGGCACTGCGGAGGTCTTATGGAGGCCCAGGATGCTTCGATAGCGGCCTTTAGCTCATCCAGAGTGTTGGGTCTTGAGTCTCTCAACGTTCTCTTCACAATATCCCACAGATTCTCTATGGGGTTCAGGTCAGGAGAGTTGGCAGGCCAATTGAGTTGAGCACAGTGATACCATGGTCAGTAAACCATTTACCAGTGGTTTTGGCACTGTGAGCAGGTGCCAGGTCGTGCTGAAAAATGAAATCTTCATTTCCATAAAGCTTTTCAGCAGATGGAAGCATGGAGTGCTCCAAAATCTCCTGATAGCTAGCTGCATTGACCCTGCCCTTGATAAAACACAGTGGACCAACACCAGCAGCTGACACGGCACCCCAGACCATCACTGACTGTGGGTACTTGACACTGGACTAATGGCATTTTGGCATTTCCTTCTCCCCAGTCTTCCTCCAGACTCTGGCACCTTAATTTCCGAATGACATGCAGAATTTGCTTTCATCCGAAAAAAGTACTTTGGACCACTGAGCAACAGTCCAGTGCTGCTTCTCTGTAGCCCAGGTCAGGCGCTTCTGCCGCTGTTTCTGGTTCAAAAGTGGCTTGACCTGGGGAATGTGGCACCTGTAGCCCATTTCCTGCACACGCCTGTGCACGGTGGCTCTGGATGTTTCTACTCCAGACTCAGTCCACTGCTTCCGCAGGTCCCCCAAGGTCTGGAATCGGCCCTTCTCCACAATCTTCCTCAGGGTTCGGTCACCTCTTCTCGTTGTGCAGCGTTTTCTGCCACACTTTTTCCTTCCCACAGACTTCCCACTGAGGTGACTTGATACAGCACTCTGGGAACAGCCTATTTGTTCAGAAATTTCTTTCTGTGTCTTACCCTCTTGCTTGAGGGTGTCAATAGTGGCCTTCTGGACAGCAGTCAGGTCGGCAGTCTTACCCATGATTGGGGTTTTGAGTGATGAACCAGGCTGGGAGTTTTAAAGGCCTCAGGAATCTTTTGCAGGTGTTTAGAGTTAACTCGTTGATTCAGATGATTAGGTTCATAGCTCGTTTAGAGACCCTTTTAATGATATGCTAATTTTGTGAGATAGGAATTTTGGGTTTTCATGAGCTGTATGCCAAAATCATCCATATTAAAACAATAAAAGACCTGAAATATTTCAGTTAGTGTGCAATGAATCTAAAATATATGAATGTTAAATTTTTCTCATGACATTATGGAAAATAATGAACTTTATCACAATATGCTAATATTTTGAGAAGGACCTGTACTTGCATTACATTAAAATAAGCCACAGACTAAAAGTATTGTTTAATGTGCTTGTGAATACCGGATATTTACTTGTGTATAGTCCTAGACCCCTTGCACATTCAAATTTAAGTCTGCTCCACTTCTCTGAGATTTATCAACAACAGTACTCTTTTTGCAAGTTTTCTTTTAATGGTAATCTTCAGCAGAAACGTCTCCTAGCTCTTTTTTAATGTGCTGTAGTGCAAAACAGTACTTTCACACATTTCTGTGGCAAGGTTGATGTAAATCAACATAGACTACACGTGGTGCATTTTCAGATAAACTACATTACACTATTTGAATTAAGAGGTGATGTCTTGAGGATGGTATAAAGGATTAGTTCGTAATCTGATTTTATATTAAGGTTTTGGGTTTTTTTGCTTCAAAACCGTATTTCTCTCAGTGAGAAGAAATAAATACTGTGCTCTATGGGTAGAGATTTCCATCTAGCGAGATCATCTTCCACTTTTTTTAAAAGCGGGATGTGGTTTTGTTTTGTTAAATATGGCAATCTAGGAGAAACTTTAATATCTAAATATGTAATATTCCCTGACTGTAGTTATGTATTAAGGAAATTGTGGAAAGAACAATCAATTGGAAGAACTGTCAACTTTAACCAATTATTAGAATAATCCGAAATTGAGAAATAATTTATCAATCCAATTACCTGAGAGACAGAGGTTTGCGAATGCTGGGGAAAAAGTAATGCATCATCTGCATAAAGACTGATTTTATGTTCAATATTCATGCATTTTATGCCTTTCATATATTTAGTTTGCCTGATTGCTGTGATTGCTAGTGGTTCAATAAAAATAGCAAATAATGAGGGGGAACGTGGGCATCCTTGCCTGGTGCCCCTCTGAAGATAGAAGCTGGAAGATGTTTGGTTATATGTCCTGATACATGCCGCTGGGAAACTGTATACTATTTTAACCAGTTTATGAAAGAATTTTCGAAACCAAATTTAGTCAAGGTTTCAAACAAGAATTTCCAGTTAACTCTATCAAATCCTTTTTCTGCATCTAGAGATAATATATTGGTCTCAATATTTTTACTGTAGGAGTAGTCTATTAAATTAAGTAATTTTGTAAATTTGTGGATGACTGCCTCCCTTTTATAAAACCAGTTTGATCAGGATGTATTATGAGTATTCTAGTCTTTTTGCGAGGGCTTTACAGATTATTTTGAGATCAACATTAATAAGGGATATGGGGATAGCTGGTAGGAAGTACTGGGTCTTTTCCTGGTTTTAACAGGAGAGTGATGTTGGCAGAATATATATTTGGTGGAAGTATGCCATTTTCTTATTGGAGCCAAAATATTCCAGAATATCTGATCATTTAGGAAGTGTTACTTTATCCAGAAATTGATCAATGTCGTTATCTGAGGGGTCTATCTGTGTTGGTTATAAAGCTTTGTAGAAATCTCTGAAAGTGCTGTTTATTCTTTCAGGATCATAGACTGTAGCACCTTTCGTGTCTTTAACAGCAAATATATTTGTTCTTTCTTTATTTACTTTTAGCTGGTTAGCTAAAAAAGCTACTTGATTTATTGCAATGTTCCAAGTTTTCTATTTGAAGAATTTTCTCTAAGAATTTAGTTTTTTTGGTCAAAATTTTCATTTAATTCTAGTTTGGCTTTATGTAGTTTGCTCAGCATTTCCTTTTCCTGGGAAGCTTCTAACAGTTTAATGGTTTCTTCTAATTCCTGAATACATTTATTTTCTTTTTTCTTCTTATGTGATGAGAATGAGGTTATTTTACCTCACTGCTTTCCCTGCCTCCCAGAGAACAAATGTTAATGTCCCCAGGAGGTCATTAAACTCCACTCTTCTTTAAAATATTTAATAAAATTTTCAACCTTAAGCAATGATGTATTAAACCTCCAGTTTTTGCTTTGTGGGTTTTCTTTCTTATTTACTAGAGTTAAGGAGATGGGAGCATGATCGCTGACAGCTATAGGGTGTATCTCAGTGTCTGAAATGTCAGTCAACAATGAGCTGCTGACTAAGAAATAATCCAGACGAGAGTTAGATTGATGGACATGTGAGAAAAAAGTATATTCTCTGTGATTAGGGTGAAGAGATTGCCATGCGTCGCCGAGTCCTTAATCACTCATGTACTGTTTAACTATATTTATTGATTGCCAACTGTGCTGGGTCCCTGTTGTGCTCAGCCTGTCTATTGCTTAAGGTTCATGTAGACCAAAGTTGAGATCGCCCCCAAGACAAAGAGAGCAATCCAAGTGTTTAGACTGTGCAGAAAAAAAAGAGTGGAAGAATGGGGGTTCATCAACATTTGATGCATATATACTGACAATACATAACTTTTGGTTAGGTATAGATATTTTTATTATTATAAATTTACCCTTGATCTGTAACTGTGTCTAATACTGTAAAGTTAACATTTTTGTGAATTAACATTGCTACTTCCCTTTGACTAGAATTATAGCAGGCAGAAAACAAATTAGGAAATTCAGGTGATTTAAGATCATTTGCAGCTGTAGCAGATGTATAATTCTCTTGTAATAAGACGACGTCTGCCTGTAGTCTTTTAAGCTGATTAAAAATGTTTAAACTTTTTGTCTCTGGTGTCGGCTCCATGCACATTCCATGTGACAAACCTTAGTGTGCACATAGTTGTGCGTGTGTAGCTAAAGTTAGACAGCGCATGTCACATCAGAAACAGATAGACCCAAGTGAAATCATAGGTTCTTGTGCTCTGGGGGGCCTTTGGATGTCTATGACTTGAATCTCCTCCGTATCTGGCTTTAAAGCGTTAGCTGTAATGCTCCACTTGTGAAAGTAAATCTGTTGGGCTTTTTCTTGGGACTCAGACAACAATTCTGAGCACTACTCTGCCAGACAGCACATGGTTTAAAACAAAAAGTGACATAAAACTGATATATATTTAAATTACTTCAAGCATTTTTGTATTTGTGATATAAAGAGAAGGGTGTGTGTCTAGCACTGCTGGAGGTGATAAAACAGCCCAAAAATTAGGATTTCAATGTTTTTCCAGAAAGAACTGCAAACATAACATAATATCTCCAACCTCGCTGCAGAGCTCTGTCGCAAATGATCTCAACACATTACTAAAAACATCGTTTCAACATTGTATGCTTTCAAATTCCAAGATAAGGAGTCCTGTTTACTCCAGCGTTCAAACATAAACAACAAGCCCTAACAGCAGGGATGGAAACTCTCAGGCTCAAGACTCAAAAGAGCAATTATAAGCATTTACCCAAAATAAACAAACAGACAAGAGCCATGCAGATAGAAAGATGGAGTTGAGCTATTTGCTTTGAATAAAACAGACAGGAGTCAAACAGAGGGACTTTGATCCCTGACTCTGCCTTTCTGTGGAACTACAAATTACAGGAAGTATTTTGTGTTTTTGTTGGTTAAAATTGTGGAGACAGACACAGGGAGGCCTGCAGATATTTCAAAGTAGGTTATATCTGGGTCATTCTTGGGTTACAGTTTAGTGTTTTAATAACAATGGTTTTGTTTTAGAAATGCTGTTTTTATAAATTTAGCCTTTAAAATTCAGGCTTTCCATTTCACCAGTTTAATTCCAGCACTCCTAAAGACCATCCCTCTTCAACAGGGAAATATTACATCTTATGCATCTAGAGAAATCAGTCTTTGTATTAGAGGGGACATATCATTCAAAATCCACTTTTTAGCCCTTAAAAATGTTTGTTGTGTACTTAGAGTCTGTAGGAGTGTAGAAAAGGTGAATTTAGTCTCTCCAGGAGCTGCGTAGATATCTTTATATTCAGTTTGGGTCATTTATTTTAAGTTCGTTCAGTTTTCTCTATCCACTATAACTTTTTTTGAACTCTTATGTCACAGTGTTTGCTCCAAAGCTGCTTAACAAGGTCAAGGATTTCTGGCTAACCAATTAATGTATGCGGTATTTTTTTTCTCGCTGTGATTTTGTAGTCCAAGCTCAAAAACGCTGAAGCTGCAAAACAAATGTTCGGTTATTGGGTGTAATAACCCACACAATTCATTACACAATCCCCCAGCATCAGAACCTCTTTGAATCGCCTGGTCAAATTAAATTTTTATTGGATATGTACCTACATATCCCCTTCAGGAACCGCCACCTTAGCGTGGTGGAGGGGTTTGAGTGCTCGAATGATCCTAGAGGCTATGTTGTCTGGGGCTTAAATGCCCCTGGTAGGGTCTCCCATCGCAAACAGGCTCTAGGTGACGAGTCAGACAAAGAGTGGTTCAAGACACCTTCATGAGGACGTTGCCCGGTACAGCAGAGCCAAGGTCCCACCCTGGAGTCAGGCCTGGTGTCGGGACTCATCTGAGAGCACCTCGTGGCTGGGTTGCTCCCAGTGGGCCCACCTCCTGCAGGGAGAACCATGAGAGACCAGTGCAAAGAGGATTGGGCAACGGACGAAGGTGGAGACCTCGAGGGCCCGATCTCCAGATGCTTTGGCTGGCTCTAGGGACGTGGCATGTCACCTTGCTGGAAGGAAGGAGCCTGAGCTTGTGCGGGAGGTCGAGAGATGTCGACTAGTAATAGTCGGGCTCACCTCCATGCATAGCGTGGGCTCTGGAACCCATGTCCTCGAGAGGGGCTGGACTCTCTTCTACACTGGAGTGGCCCACTGGGAGAGGAGGTGGGCCACTCCAGTGTAGAAGGGGCGGTGGCCGAGCGGTAGTGCAGAGTACCTGGCCTTCTTGGGATCCCTGTCCCCGTCGGGTGCCGGATAGTGCCCCTCCTGGAGACTCCATTTTTCTGCTGGGGGACTTCAACGGCCTCGTGGGAAACGACAATTACACCTGGAGAGGCATGATTGGGAGGAATGGCCTCTCCGATCTGAATTCGAGTGGTGTTTCGTTATTGGCTCTAGGGACGTGGCATGTCACCTTGCTGGGGAGAAGGAGCCTGAGCTTGTGCGGGAGGTCGAGAGATGTCGACTAGTAATAGCCGGGCTCACCTCCATGCACAGCGTGGGCTCTGGAACCCATCTCCTCGAGTGGGGCTGGACTCTCTTCTACTCTGGAGTGGCCCACTGGGAGAGGCGGTGGGCCACTCCAGAGTGGAAGAGGCGGTGGCCGAGTGGTAGTGCAGAGTACCCAGCCTTCTTGGCATCCCTGTCCCTGTCGGGTGCCGGATAGTGCCCCTCCCGGGGACTCCATTTTTCTGCTGGGGGACTTCAATGCCCTCTTGGGAAACGACAGTGACACCTGGAGAGGCATGATCGGTAGGAAAGGCCTCTCCGATCTGAATCCGAGTGGTGTTTTGTTATTGGACTTCTGTGCTAGTCATGGATTGTCCATAATGAACACCATGTTCAAGCATAAGTGTGTTCATCAGTGCTCTTGGCACTGGGACACCCTAGGCAGGAGGTTGATGATCGACTTTGTTGTCCCGTCTTCAGACGTTCGGCCACATGTTTTGGACATTCGGGTGAAGAGAGGGGGTGAACTGTCCACTGATCACCACCTGGTGGTGAGTTGGATCCGCTGGAAGAGGAGAAAGCCGGACAGACTTGACAGGCCTAAGCGCATAGTGAGGGTCTGCTGGGAACATCTGGCGGAGCACTCGGCCAGGGATGTATTCATCTCCCACCTCCGGGAGAGCTTTGACCAGATGCCGGGGAATGTTGGAGACATAGAGTCCAAGTGGACCATGTTCTCCACATCTATTGTCCGTAGCTGCGGCCATAAGGTCTGCGGTGCCTGTTGTGGTGGCAATTCCCATACCTGGTGGTGGACACTGGCAGTAAGGGATGCTGTCAAGCTAAAGAAGGACTCATATTAGCTGTGGCTGGCATGTGGGACTCCTGAGGCGGCTGACGGGTACTGCGAGGCCAAGCGTGCCGCGGCCCGGGCTGGGAGGAGTTCGGTGGGGCCATGGAGAAGGACTCCAGGTTGGCCTCGAAGAGATTCTGGCCATCCAGGAGGGGCTCGGAGTAGAGCCGCTGCTCCTCCACATCGGCAGGAGGTGGTTCAGTCATCTATACTGGATGCCTCCTGGACGCCTTCCTTGGGAGGTACATCCCACCGGGAGGAGGCCCAGGAGACGGCCCAGGACACACTGGAGGAACTATTTTCTCTCGGCTGGCCTGGGATCGTCTTGGGCTCCCCCCGGAGGAGCTGTAGGAAGTGTCTGGAGAGAGGGACGTTTGGGTGTCTCTACTGAGCCTGCTGCCCCCACGACCCGGTCCTGGATGAAGCGGAAGACGACGAGTATGAGTACCTGCATCAGTGGGGACATTCCTGTTTCCCTCACTTCAACGAGTGCCTTCGCCAACCTCTGCCAGTTTAAGGATTTGCTGACAGTTTTCATTTGATTAAGGGCTCAGTTCCTTCTGTCTGTGGAAACGACGGACACGGCAAAGCGGTAAGCTGCAAAAAATGCTAAAATGACAACAAACTTTATTTTAGACATGAATTTATTGTGTGTTGATATGACATCCTGGCCATTGTTTTGCTAGCAGTAGCATCGTGCCTTGTGCTTATGTAAGTGCTGTGTGCTGTTTTTAATTACTTGAAAACATAACTGTACTGCTTGTTTGGAATAGTATTATGACACAAACAGTATTGCTTTGATTATGCCGTTTTTGTCTTGTGTCCGCGCCGTTAGGTAATTGTATCTCTTTCATCAAGCTATAAAATGGCTGAACGGGTTAAAGTTTGACCTGGAGGAGGGGGGCGGGGCGTGAAGTGCCTCAGTAGCATTTCATAAAACAAGTTTCTCTCAGAACAGGTAAAAGAGGGGCCTGTGGAGCAACAACAACAAGGAATTCAGACCAAAGCATTTCAGTTCCACTTTATATAGACCACAGCTGAATGATGTAAGTGTGAAAAGGAAGGATTTAAATATATGATATGTCCCCTTTAAGTGAATGGAGAGGAAATATTTAAAGTTAGTACCTACTTTTTTATTTCCTCTTTATTGTGTTTTACTCTGGTTTCATTTGCTCTTCCAGTTAATACACTATGTTTGTTTAGGTAAAAATGATAAATGCACAATGTTTTATCATATGTGAGCCATACACATTATTCAACTGGCTGATCTTGAATAAAAATACCGTAAAAAGACAATTTGCCTTCTTACTAGCTAAACGATACAAAATATTTTAGTCAAATTATTTTTGTCTAGTGTGATAACTATGGTACTTTAATAAAGCTCCCTTCATGAAGGATTTATAAGCAGTTAATCATACCATAATCAATTATGTTATGGAAACTTTATTTACTACTTGAATATTTTATGAAAAAAGTTGTTACTCCTCTCTAAGGCACTGTAACTGCTTATTTTAGGTTTAAATGTCTTCAAAGAATGACGAACAACTGGTATATTGACAGTTTACTTATTATTAATGAAGGGAGTGTCATTGTGAAATGTTAACATAAATATTTGTGTCCATTTTATGGATCCTCATTTTGAAACCATAAGTGTGCCTGATTGTGTCTTTGCAGCTAATTATTGGACAATGTGCTTGATGATAATATTATAAAATGCATTGCTGTGGCTACACCCACTACAGCCTGACAAGCTGTACACTGGGACATAAAAAAATGTGGAGCTGAGTATTGTAAACACATTCTGCACATGGTGGTTTCAGTCTCCATGGAAGCTCCCTAGAGACTCTCCGTAAACCTCACAGTGTGGATCCCATCTTACTGAGTAATGACCTACAAACAGAGGGCAGCTCCTCCCTCATGCTCGGCCTACTTCAGGCCTGTCAGGAAGCAGGGGGAATCTGTAAAGTTTAGATGTACTGCTTTGAGTTAGAAGTAGTTATTTGCTCTACAACAGTGAAAAAATGTTATCAAATGCCAAAGATTTACACTGTAACTAAAAATTAGGTTTCAGAAGAAGAATAAAACATGTTTTAAGAGATAGCAAAGCCTTGTGTTAGTCTACTTTTATTTTCAAAAATGTGGAGTGCATTATACGATTAGAAGTTAAAAAGAAGGAGTTAAAGAAAAAGAGATACAGTATTTATGGCTGACTGAAAAGTAAAGGCGTTGAGTTTTACAGAGCGGAAACAGTTGGGTCTACCGTATGTGAAGAGTGTTTTTTGCAGGGTATATCTTACCACAAAACAGCGGCACTGACGGATGTCCCAGCCCATCACGGCCTACTGCAGTGACTCATCACTTCTCCATTCTCCGTATCAGTACCAGAAATTGGTTACATTTCAACAACTTCTGTTTTTTGTGGGGTTTTGTTTTTTAATAAAATGTTGTGTTTTAACCCCTTTGCTAAACATTTTAACAAATGTGTAAGAAGAATCAAACAGCTGCCTCGGGGTGTTACCTGCTGTGAAAATGAAACATCATCTGAGCTAAAAGCAGATTGGGAGAAATTTAAAACACTGGAGCTTGTTTTTTCTATTCTGGAAAGACTTACACAGACACAGATAACTCATTGCAGAGAAGGAACATTTTATCACACAGATGGTTGAGGAAAAGGTGGGGTCTGGTCTCTGGAAAAACCATACTTCTTTCCAAACGTGAACAAAATGCTTTTATCTTTAAACATCTTCCTACAACTCAGATCATCAAGTATCAATCCTATAGATCATTTGCACCCATCTGTCATCTCTGAAAAACAATTTGAGTTGGCGTTTTTGGCTGTCAGGCTGCATGCACCATCAAATTTTAACAATAGTTCCCTATTGTTTTCATTGGGGAACAGACAATTAAATGGAAGTTCAAATGTTTCGGTTTGATTGCTGATAATAGCTTTTTTGGAGCAAATAAAGTAAATATTTAAAGCAACAGCTTTTTAAGGTCTGGTGGGTAAACTTCAGCTAGCTAACTGTGTGTTGTTCTTTGAAGTTCTTTCAAACATCCGCCATGGAAACCACATCATATAACAAAAGATTTCTGTTTTCTACTTTGCACGGTGTCACAATTTCAAATACATTATGACAATGCTAAACATCATGAAATGTAGCTTAAAATGAAAGGGATAATTTAGATCTTTTTAAGTAGGATTTTTTGGAATAGTTACAAGCAGTCAGCATCTTATTCACAGTAAATACTACATTTGTCTATACTGTGAGATATTTCTCTCCAGAGTTGATCTTAATGCCTGTCAGAGTAGGGACATTTTGTATCACCTTAAAATTATTCTAATCTCAAAAGTACAATATAGATCCCTGTAAAAACAATCTTATTAACCATGACACTACTGTAACTCCACATTTATTGGCACCGGAATTGGCACAAGGAAATTATTGGTTACCAGTCTAAATGCTTTGCTCACTTTGACTCTGATGAAAACACAGTGCCCATTAAAATGTTTGTCTGCCTGTTGTTTGCACAGCGAAAGCTGACTATTGATCAGGTTGATCTTCCAAGTCGTATTTTACTATGGTAGCATAATCCCACTCTAAGAAAAATATAGAAAAATCCAGCTTTTA
Source organism: Girardinichthys multiradiatus (assembly GCF_021462225.1). Lineage (NCBI taxonomy): Eukaryota > Metazoa > Chordata > Actinopteri > Cyprinodontiformes > Goodeidae > Girardinichthys > Girardinichthys multiradiatus. The sequence goes on along the minus strand of NC_061795.1, from coordinate 37,803,504 downwards.
ATTTCATTACAATTATTCAAAGAGATAATAATACATGTTAAGAAATTGGAAATAAACTTGTTTTTTACAGAATCACAGCTTCTACACTTAGTGGCGCCCAAAAAATTTCAACAGCGTTTTTTGTTTAAAATTCAAAATTTACCTATTAATTTGATTCAGAAGTAAAGGAACTTATTCTCTCAACAAGACTAGGGAACATGCCATTTAAGTAGGCCAAATGTCTTTGAATCGTAACTCAGGAAATGGCAATATCTACAGTTTGTCTACAGTTTGACCCAATAATTAAAAAGTTTAGAGCTGCACTTCGACAAACAAGGCTGGACAAGATCCCAAGTTTATCTCACAAACAAGCACAGTGAAGCGTATGATAAGGGAGATGAAAAAACCTCCAAAGATCACTGTGAAAGAACAACCGCAAAAATTTAATTGTGAGATTATGCTTCTGCTATGAATTTATTTCATGGCCATCAAGAGATTCAGTGCAAGTTGGTAGCAAACCTGAGTTTGCAGAGCAACAGTCTTATGCCCCTTTTCCACTGGCTCGATTTGGTCCGCCCGGAACGGCTCTGCACGGCCTTGCACGGCTCTGCACTTTTTTTGTTGCGTTTCCATAGACCCGCTTTCGCCCCGTGGAAGGTAACCCCTCCTGGAGGTGGCGCTCCTCCTATGTCCTGTGTTGTACTGCATAACCGCGCCAAAACACGTGGCGGTGGAAGTGCACCAATAAACACCTATTCATTCCTTGCAGCCCCATCCAGCTGCTGCTGAATATTGCAGTCTTCTATGATTGGCAGAACAATTGCACCTCATCGTTGCTGCAAGGGGTGACTTTTCTGGATGACTGTGAGGACTCGGTTTCACACTCAGTTAAATGCACGTTTGAAAATGCCGTTTTTTTTTTCAATTTGGTCCACTCTTACGGCTGGCCGCGCCCATGGCCAATCAGTGAACAGCAGTCTGTTCATGTCACATGTAGTCCAGATTCAGCCATGGTCATACCTGCTCAGGAGCAGGGACCAAAAAACTAGGTACCGGTACAGAAACAGTAATGTGTAAACAGTAATGTGTAAATTCACATATGGTCCTGACTCAGCCTCGATGGTACCCATCTGAAGCCGACACTAAAAAAGTAGGTACCGGTACTGAAAAAACAGTAATGGAAATGCTCGCAAAGCGAGCCGAGTGGAGCCGAGTCGGGCCAGATCAAGCCAGCGGAAAAAGGGGCATAAGGCAGAATCAGAATCAGTCCTATTGTATTCATCTAACTGTGAGGAAAGTCCTGCAATTGGAGCTGTTTAGAAAGGGTGAAATGTTCTTGAAACTGTTAGCTCTACTCGTGGTGAGAACTAATCTATTTCTCCAAACTGTGATGGCCCTGACCCCCTACGGCAGGTAAGACACTAAATACACTTAACAGAACTTCTCTTCAAAAACAAGAAAAAAAAAAAAGAAAAGAAATCTGAACTATCCCTTTATAGTCGTCAAGCATCACAACTGTGATAGAACTGTGGAGTTTATCCTTCTGTGCAAATGTGATGTCTGTGCTCCACCCATGGTTGCCTTTTATAGATAGACCTGATGTATTCTAAAGAAGAACAGCAACAACAAGAGCACTGATTTGCATTGTGTTTGCATTATGGCAATATATAACAGTGCTGTCATATCAGTGTTTGTAAGTCACAGTCTGGCCTTGTAACCGAGAGACACACAAACACCACACCTGTGTCAAACATTTCCATCTATTCAAAGTAGAGAAGGATCATGTAACTTTATGGTTTTAAAGTGGTTCTCTTTTTTGAACTTTTGTTCCCTTGAAGCTCAATGAAGCAAGTAAAGAAAAATAATTTGGTTTTTTTTGTTTCAGCTAAGTCTTGATTACTGGCAGTCTATAGAACTAAAACAGCCTGTGATTAAAAATGATAATGCACCACATTATTAGCATTGTGATGAGATATTGCCACCTCCAATCCAACTGGTGTGACTGAGGTTTGAAGCTGGCTGCCAGTAATAACTCAGCACATTTTAAAACAAGATTAACAAACTTGAGCCTTAAGGAAAATAGAAAGTACTCCTGGATCAGTGCTTCTGTGTTCTTTATGGGATTTGCTCTGTTCTCTCAAACCTCCAGTCAGTCGTGGCAGATGGCCGCTCACACTGAGTCTGGTTCTGCTGGAGGTTTCTTCCTATTAAAATAGGAATTTTCCTCTCCACCGTCACTACATGCATGCTCAGTATGAGGGATTGCTGCAAAGTCAATGCTAGCGACTGTCTCTAAATGCTCATCCAGGAGGAGTGACTGCCACAAGTCACTGACTGGATGCAATCTGCTGGGTTTCCTTAGATTTAAAACATTTGAACCAATTTGAATAATAAACTGAATTTGACTGCACTGTTTGATAGTTAGGATTAATTGGAATGTATGTACCTGACTTAAAATCTGTTATTCATTTGAATAAACTTTGTAAAGTGCCTTGAGACGACATGTGTTGTAAATTGGCGCTATATAAATAAAACTAAATTGAATTGAAAATACTCCTCAGAGTATTTTAATACAATAACCATCTTTGTACCCTTAAAAGAATATTAGCTTAAAGCATTATTGCTATTAATATACCATCATGAGCCGTCTACAACGTTCACAGCTTCTTTTCTCCCATTTCAAACTTTAAATGGTTGAAATTGTAGTTTCTATTTCAGTATAAAACCATTCATTTTCCATGTTCAGGGTCACACGAGCCTGCTCATTAGTGTGAAAGAGGTGGGGGGCACTTTTAATAGGCGAACAGTCCACCACAGTGGACTTGAACCTTTCCACATTATATCATGTTATAAACACAAACTGAACTGTATTGCAATGTTTATCAGAGGGACCAGCATGGTATGGAATTCCTTTGGTAATTTTGACAAAGTCAAAGACAAAGTCGGTTTTATTACGTAGATAAGGTTAAACAAGATAGACTCTACTTATCTGCTGACTTTCAAAAGACACTGTATTTTATGTTATGATATCAGAATAAAGGGGTAGTACCACATTTTGCTACAATTTCAGCTACAAGTCGTTTGAGGTATGTCTTTACCAGCATTGCACATCTAGATTCTAAAAGTATGATTCTAAAACTATAAATGTATGCGCACATCAATTTTCAAGTGTGGCCTTGGTTTCTCAGACGGATTCAGTCTGGACTTTGACTGGGCCGTACTATGACATGAAAAATATTTTATCTAAACCATTCCATTGTAGCTTTGACTGTATATTTCGGGTCACTGACTGCGCTGCTGGAAGGTTCACCCCAGTCTCAAAGCTTTTGCAGCCTGTGCCACGTCTTTCTTCCATGATTGCCTTGTTTTTGGCTCCATTCATGTTTCTATCAACTCTGATCAGTTTGCTTGTTCCTACTGAAGGATCCCCACAGCATGATGTTGCCACCACCATGCTTCAGTATGGAGAGTGTGTGTTCAGAGTGATGTGCAGTTTGTATTCCTCGATAGATGGTGTTTTTAATGTTTCAAATTTGTTTTCATCTGACCACGCTTAAGTGGTTTCTGAAAACACTGGATTCTATTTGAGGTTTTAGAGTAAAAAGGGTTAAATACAAATACATGGCACACTTTTAAGATTTTATATGTCAAACCTTTTGAAAACCTTTTGTAACTCCAGTTAATTCAGACTGAGATGTTTACGTCCTGGGTTTGCACATGTTTACAAATCCATCCAGATAGCATCACATTCCTTCTGTCCCTCAGCAGCATCTCTCAAATGAATATACTCCACCCCTGAAAGCCTGACAGTGCACACTAAGGCCAAACATTTTAAAAATGCACGCCTAAATACTTTAACTTCCAACAAATGTACAGAAAGAGAAACTTGCAGAAAAGGAAAAACAAAAAAAAAACCAGCATTAGTTGCAACAATCCCAGGAGGATTATGTAATATTTCCTTGGGAATGGTGGGTCACAGCGACCAGTTCACCTCCTCTCTGTCTCCATTAGACACTGTCTGAAGGCCTCCTTTAACAGCCATTATCAAACTATCTGTCACAAAGCGGAGGCAGCTCCGGCATCCAGCGAACTATTTAAAGGTCAGCAAATCACCCACTCAACACCACACATCCTTAGCAGCACAAAATTAAGAGGTGTTAATTTCGCAAAGGGAATGTTAGAAAGATTCACAGCCAGAAAAGCAGTCTCGCTATTTTCAAGTGCTGCGAATTGTTCAGTCACTTTGAATCTCCAAATATTTCCTCCCAAAACCTCCCTTTTTAGTATCTACACGATCATTTAAAAGTTTGGACACACCGTCTGATTCAATGGGTTGCTTATATTTTTATTACTACCTCTAGAAACTCCTTCAAGACTGTTGGAAAAGGAAACTCAAGCATGTTCGGCAGAGAGATCCATCCATTTGTGCATAAGCATATTCGGTTCATGAACAGCAACTGACATTTCACTTTTTAACACTGTTACAAAAATGATTAACTAAATGATGAATTACATAGTTCATAGCTGCTTTGATAAATGCTCCTGATGCTCATCTTATTGTACCAATGTCTTATTATAAGTTGTAGTTTACTTTTTATTTATATAAGATGTTTTACCTAGGACCTTTCAGCCAGGGGCCTTTCTGCTTAGAGTTTGCACTTTCTTCTAGTGCATACGTGGGTTTTCTTCGAGTACTTGGCTTTCTCTCACAGTTGGAAAACATGACTGTTAGATTAACTGGTTCCTTTAGATTGCCCTTAGGTATAAGTGTGCGTGCATGCTTCTCTGTCTCGTTAGTCCCTGTGTGTCCCTGTGATGCACCGGTGACCCGTCCAGGTCAAACTCCACCTCGTGTCCACTAACCACCGGCGGATAAATAAGGATAAGCGGTATAGACGATGTTTAGGAAAAGCTGCTGTTTCAGCTAACGTTACTATTGATGAAGTAATAGAATAATGACAGCTAAATATAAGCCATAAAAACAGACAACAAACACAGACAAGTAACTCGTACTCGTCGTCTTCCGCTTTATCCGGGACCGGGTTGCGGGGGCAGCAGACTCAGCAGAGACGCCCAGATGTCCCTCTCCCCAGACACCTCCTCCAGCTCCTCCGGGGGGAGCCCAAGGCGTTCCCAGGCCAGCCGAGAGAGAAGACAAGTAATAATGCATTAAAATATGAGTCAATAAAACAACAGAAAAATATTGCCTCTCGTGCTGTTTTAAAGCCGATGAGCACAGAGGTGTTGAATGTTCAAACTTGAAAACATTGAGTTAGAGTCTAAACCTGTGTGTAAGGCGTTTGATAAGGAGCTGCCAACTGCAAAGTCTTGATCGTTGTATAAACAGGACAGAAATGCAGAAATGTAAGGATGTCTCTTAAAGGTTCCTTTGGTTCTCACTCACTGTCCATCACTGACCTCTGCACTGACGCCCTGTTTAAAATAACTGTACCATTGCTTGGAGATAAAAGCCACAGAGCGTCAAAGTGTAATTTGTCCTCAATGAACTGCTGATTCATAATTTTTCCTCTACTTTTACTCATCAGCTACATAAATTGCCAGACAACCAGCCAATAAACTAATAACTGAGGTTGCCATTGAAAAACAAGTTGGATAAGTTCGACAAACTGAAATATTGAGTGGACCTATATGTTCTTCCTGAAAAAAATATTCCATAATGAAAAATGTTATGACTTATTTTCTCAGGCTAACTCTTTAAATGCTCAATGACTTGAAGTAGGACGCAGTTCAATAAATGTTCATATCCAAATTCATAAATACAGAGAAAATCCTCTCATTTATTTCTCTACCTTTCTGCATTTATGTTTCCTAGTCATTTGTCTCATGGAACAGACAGGGAAAGGACAGTTACTGTTCACCTGCTGCCGAAAGAGAAGAAGTTGCTGCTGCTCTTCCTGGTTTTTGCATCTCTTCCCCACAATTTGCATGCCATTATTAACTAAAGCTGGTGATGGCATGCAATCTGTGGCCGGTACATCTCTAACTTGAGGTTTTATAACTTAAATATCTTTAGGTTTCTTTGGTTTAAAGATACTCCTGTGAAACTCAGATGCTTTCCAGATAGTATTGTGTGTTGTATAAAGGTTTGTACACCTCTAAATTCCTACTTTTAAATCAGTTTTGAAGATCTATCCCACAGTAGTGACTGACCTCCAACCACAAATAGCTCTCAATGAGTTTTGAAAGGTATTCAGCAAGCCTGAAGGAGAAAACTCATTTCATAAAAGCCAAGCAGGACTGTCTTATTGGATGTATTCACACCCCTTAAACCATTCCACCTTCTGGCACATTACAAACCCAAACTTCAATGTGCTTTATTGGGATTTTGTTTCATTGGACTAAAGGGCTGCATTGTGAATCAAAAGAAAAACGATGCATGGTTTTCTTTCGTATTCAGCACCCTTTACTCTGACACCCCCAAGTAAAGTCATCTGTGTTTGTGAGTAATTTAATATCAGCACAAATACAGCTGTTCTGTTAAGGTTCACACAGGACACAACAAGGGACATCCTGGAACGTGCAGGGCAAAGAAGAATGGACAGAAATTCTGCCTATAGATGTGCACGAGTGGTAGAGACATAACTCTGAATATCTGCAATTTTAATTGCAGCAATAGGGGGTTCTAAAAAGAGCTGACTAACAGGGCTGAATACATGTATGGCACACTTTTCAGATTTATGTAAACACTTTTAAAAAGATGCATAAATTATCCTTCAACATTATAAATATGTACCATTGTATGATGGTCCATCACATAAAATCCTAATTAACTACACTGGAACTTATGGCTTTAAAGTGACAAAATGTGCAAAAGTTCACGAGGGCTGAATATTTTTGCAAATACAAGACGTTGCTTAAACTTTTGCAAACTGAATTTGATGTTGCACTAGAAGAAGTAGAAGTGGAAGTGGTCAAGACATTAGTTCACTAGAGAAATGCATCTTCAACTCAGATTAAATGTTTTTTTTTTTTTTCCTTGGATTAGACAAACGCCTCTCTGGGAATCACATGAGGAGCCCCATGACACGTATTTGTCCCACTGCCTCAAGTCTGAAAAACCCACCAATCCTTTCCACGCACTCGTGTGCTCATGTGAACCCAAAGTGCAGCAGCAGTATCACCTGTCAAGAGCAGATCCGCCTGCAGCAGAAACAGCCTGAATCCATCTGCTCTGCAGATTGAAAGGACCCCAGGCCACATTCCTTCACTTAAAATTATGACGAGGATGCGGGGTGACTCGTTTCGGTTTCTTGAAACCTCTTCTTCAAACTTCTACAGAACAGAAAATTCCCCCTGAAGAAGCCTGGATAACGCCGATAAAAACTGCTGCTGGTGATGATGATGATGGGAGGAGTGGCAGCTTCATGACGCGCACAGCCGCCGCTCCTCCCCTCAGTCAACCAGCGAGGAGGAAAAACTTTCACTTCTCTAACTTTTTACTTTTCTGATGTAGCTGCTGTCTGTCCGAGAGAAGAGCAGACGAGGAGGGTTATCGTTTTCAAGCCAGGGAGAAGTTTGGACATGAAAACTTTCAGCTTATAAAAGAAAAAAGACACTTTAACCACTTTTTTAATTTTTTCTCAATAAAGAGTGCGGCATCATGAAGCCGCTGCTGCGCTTCAGCTTCTCTCTGAGGGCTGTCCTGGTCTTCAGCGCTCTCCTCTCGGTAAGAAAACTTTAAGTTAGCATTTTACCTACACTTAAACTAGATTGTGCTGTTTTTGAAAAAAGAAGCGAAAACAACGCTTGGTATTTTTTTAATAGTCAAGCCAGGATTAATCTTACAGGTGTGACTGCACCTGTTGCGCAGGTAGAGCTGCACTCAGCAGGTGACCAATAAGAACTATGGTCTTTAATTGGAAAATACCTTAATCCTGATGTCACTGCAGAGGAGGTCAGAATAAATATGAGCCTTTGTGCCCATATGTTGGAGAGTTTTAATAGGGATGCTTCTGCACTGGAAAAAGTACAGTAATTCAACCATCAAAATGCACAAAATCTCCAGACTTTGAGCGTTTAAACGGTCCTCACTTTAATGCAAAGCTGTTGATATTTAACAGTGGCGGTAGCCAGAGAGAAAATACACTAATCCAATTATATTAAATTATCTACAATTGTATATGAAAACATATAATTATGGTTGGAAACATTTACAGCAACAAAAATTCTGCTTTGTTCATAAGTATTGGTGGATGTCAACAGTATGTTTGCCGGTCACTAATAAAGTGTGTTTGGATTAGAAATATTCTGTCTGTTAGACAGTCATGAGGAAAACATGTTTTATGTGACACTGTAGATTTTATTTTTTGTTATGAACCCATGTGTGTCTTTAGAAAAGTGAACTAATCAGTTGACTTGCAGCTACAAACATGCTGCTCAAAAGTTGCATCTTTTAGGATCTAGTAGGTAAGTTACATAAGTTGCTTTAGAGTTTCACTTTGACTAATTAAGGCAAATAACTAATAAACCATAATAGATTCAGCATGCTTGATTATTTATTAGAAACTATAGGGGAAATTTGACAGATTTACAGGTACAATGATGAACAAAAGTTGCTAAAAAGGGTTTGTTTAGGTCACAATAGATAAAAGCTTGTAACTTTAGACTTTCAGCTGGGCTAAAATCGATGCAAATAACTGATAAATGTGAAGAAAATGAAAGTTCGTAGGCTACTTATGGTCATTAATGGAAAAAAATATACTGTAACATTATTGTTTCCTACATTTTAGTCAAAAATATGCCCAGATAGAAGTTTTGTTTTCAATCATCAATAAATGCCTGAACAATTTAGAGTAGCTTTTAAAACTGGAGATATTTAACAGTGTTGAACTATTTATGCTAATACTATTTCATTATAATTTGACATGTTTGCAGATTAAAAACTTTGCAAAGAAGTTCCTTTGTTCATAATCACTATTGGTGGAAGTTGAACAAAATGTTTTTTCCTGTAGGTTACTAATATACAGCTTGAATTGGAGAGACTTAAAAGTGGACAATTTCTTAAACCTTATGAAGAATATATTGCATTCAATCATAGCTTGATAAAGGTACATCTACTAGTTGTAAAACGTTTGCTTAGTTGAGACTATGAAAGGTGGAAATAGGTAGTTTTAGAGTCTTGGCAAGACTCAAACCGATGCTGTTAACCAATAAACCTGGTGAGATTTATTGAAGGTGGAAAATGTATCTGCAGTCATGTAGAAAAAGGACTATTACATAATTGTTTACCATATTTACAGATAAAAAACAGCTACTGTTTTGTTCCTACAGTTTCAGTTACAACAGCCGCACAATTGATTGCGCATGGGTAAGGTGCAAGATGCTCCACTACTCGATCCAGCCTTCACGGGTTCTATCCAGGTCATTGACCTTTGCTGCATGTCTTCCCCTCTCTCTCCACCCCATTCCCTGTTGGTCAACTCACAAAATAAATGCCACTGTTTTCACAAAATTAAAAATAAATAAGCAATGATCAGATAAATAACTTGAGGTTTTTATTGGCTTCAAACTGATTCAGGTCACTAATGCAGCTAGAGAGATTTAACGGGGGATAGCCTATTTATTAAAAGAAACTACAGAAATTATACTGTTCAGATATAATTTGAAATGTTTACACTTAAAAAAAATCAGCGCTGTTGGGATTTTGGTCATATGAACAATGCCAATTTTGATTGAATGTCACAGGGTCTATTCATTTGAATTTGTAAAGATAATACAAATTTTCATTAAGGTTTAACATGTTTACAGCTGTAAAATATATGCAGAAAAGTTTAAAATTAATGGAGAGAATTAATTCAAAAGACAATTAATACAGAAAATATACTAATCCAATTATACTACAGTCATGTGATAAAAGTAAGACAGTCTATGACAACCTGTGTTAATTTCTAACATATCCACCCTATGGATGTTTTTAATATCACTTTTAACAATACTGAAAATTCAAGTTATATAAATAGACAAAAAAAAACGTTATGTGTAATAAAAATGCTCATTTCTGTTTAGGAATAAATTAGAACATCCCCATATTTATTCCCATTTAGAGGCTAAAACCATACACAGTCATATAAAAAAATCATTACTCAGCAGCTTTGAGGAGGGTTTGTCTTGTTCAAACCTCAAACATTTAGTTTTGTGTGTTCCTGACTGTTGACGATAGAGTGCACACCAGATCAGAAGATCTGTCTGAAACCTAAGGCCTTGTTTACATGACAACGATCCATTAATAATGGGATTGTTTTTCTATTCCTGTTAATGCATCTATATGACGTTTTAATTACGATCTAATAGTCGTCGCACAACGGTATGTTCTCTGAAACTCAAAAACATGCGTAAAAACGTCTTGCTTAGAAAACGGGAGAAAATTTGGAGATCGATGGAGAACCGTTGTCAGATTCAAGAGTCAGCAAGTTCTACGCAATCTGCCATTGGTTTTGTTGATGTCTTTGTCTTCTGTGGGTTTTAAACTAGTCGGCAGTCGTTATGTTGAACGCGTGCATTAAATAAAATTTAATTAAACTGTGCATAAGCCAGGGCTTCCCCATACAGGAAGATTCTGTTTTTTCCTGTCTATACGAAAACGCAATCCGGGACGTTTTCAATCTGTTACACTCTTGAACTCATTTTTAAATCGCGCCAATGTCAGAAAAAACGTGCGCCTTTGTCTTGTAAACCAACAGTAGTTAATGAGGAAAACATGGTTAATATTTGCCGTTTACTTGTCGTTTACTAATGAAAGTTTTCTTTTCCAAAGAAAGTTGGAACCTTTCTCAATAAAGAACTGAATATTTAGTGGAGTGTCCTTATTTTTTTCATAACTGTATATAATTAAAAAAATACTCCAAAGAAAGCCAGATTAACAACAACATGAGCTTGGCTTGGCTCACTAATAAACTGCATTTGAACCTGGAGAGATTTAACAATTATGAACTATTTATTAGAAATTAGTAATAAAATCAAGATTTATCATAGGTAAATACATTTTTACAATATTAAATGGAGGTTCGTAAGTTAAATGGGTTATACAGTTTTAGCTAGAAGTTACTGGAGTTAACAATGTGGGACTAGTAATGAGAATTAACTGAGTAAATTTATAGTCACATTAAATTGTTTTTAGATGGAATTGTGCTCAGAAGTTGAATGAGATGTTTTTATTAAACTATAATGGTCAGATAATTAAGTTTACAATTGTATTTGGGCTCCAGTGGATGCAGGGGAAAAAATATAAAAAGTGTACTGATTCAACATAGTTTGACAAATTTAATGTCAATAAAATGGATACAATGTGTCTAAAACTTCCCTCTAAACACAAAACCTAGTCAAATAAGACAAATAATTGATAGCAAAGTCTCCAATTTTCATGCCGAACTGCATATCTGACCAGACTTGTCGAGTGAAATGATTTGAACAATTCCTACCTCTCAGGCAGGGAACTATCACAACAAAGAGACCGCGGCATCCCAGCAACCTCCCTGAGACCCACCTGTCCCTGTCCCACTGGTTTGTCTGGTAAGAGATGGAGGGAGGGGTGAAAGAGGTTGAGAATGGCATGTAAGGAGATGTGTGGCCAACGCAAAGGGGTCAGGAATGGAATGAGGTGCCGCTCAGATCACCTTTTCAGCCAAGTCTGGTTGGAAGCCAGTAGAATCTCCAAACCAATAACTGTGTCTTTAGTTTAAGAACAGCTCAGGAATTTGTTTTTACAGGGGGAGGGACTCCCTTTTGATCTTTGAGTTGAAGTTTAAAGGCGAACTTCAGCTAGAATGTGAAAGCTGATAGGAACATGGCAGTTTAGACCCGATTAGAAAACTTTTGCATCTTATTTCAAACTGGTTAATGAGCGCTAGGCTTGGGTCAGTTTTCTCCGGCAGTATGGAGGATAGAGCTCTGCAGTACAGCCTTTCCCCTACCTGCTGTTGCACTCTCTTTTTTCTCACTTAGAAGAAAGACATTCTGCTTTCTGGAAATATTTCTGGTCACATAAAGAGTGAACAGTCATGCTGTAGAAACTGAGGTAACCCCACTGGTCACTCTGAAAAAGCTATTACCAGCTTGTTATAGAGAGCAGAAGAGCAAAATTGAATAATACATTGGCTAATAAACACCTAAAAGGTACTACTAAATGTGGGGGTGTTTATTGAAGTCTGTGTATCAAAAATATAAATTACAATAAAAATGTCTTAGATAACTGAATTAATATATTTTTAGCAGTAGAAGGAGTAAATTTTGGTTTTCTGTTTTAAATAAAAGCAAGCAGATCTTGTGCAAATATCATGAAACTAGTGTTTTTCCTCAAGGGCGTTTTTAAAGTCTTCCGGACCCAGTCAGTTTATAGCAGTTCACCCAATAAACTACAACAATGTATGATCCTCTGATAAAGATAACTCTTGTTATGCAGGATTTGCAGTAACAAAAAATGCAGTTCTGTGCAAAGATGCAAGTTTTTAGTTTTGCACAATGGAGTGATCCACAGTGAAGTGACCCTGTAAACCTAATCCTATACTCTGTCCCCCCTTCATTCAACACCAGTGTTCATCAGCATGGAACGTCTCTTGATGTCAGCATAGGTAACTTGAACGAATGTGGAACTGACTCGCCTCAGACCCAGTTCACCATAAATAAATAATAAAACGGAACAAACATTTATAATAACAAAGAGGCAGTTTTTGTCACGATGTCGCTGATACATCATGCGATGAGATTAACGTTGAATTACGGGGGAAAAAAGGAAACTGACCAATAATTAACTATAAAATTTGACTTCTGTGTCCAGTTCATGCATGCCTGAAGGCAGAGATGCTGGGAAAGTTTTGCACCACAAACCTTCTACTTTTAGAGGTTTTTTGAGAGGAATGATGTTAGACGTGTGATGTTTACGTGCAGTTTCTAAGTACCTCAATGTTTCCTGGTTTGAAAGTTCCTCAAGTGATTCAAAGACTCTTAGATGAAGCACCTTCCGATGTCATGCACATTTAGACTTTTTTGGACATCATTTTTAAATGATGATGGCATCCAGCTCCCAATAGTTCTTCTTTTTTACCATTTTTAGGTACACAAATTCTTTCTTTTACTCTGACATGCAAAAATCCTGATACCTGTATCATCTTTGATGGGGAAGTGAAACTGCATGGTTCTTTTAGGTCAGTCAGCTTCTATGAAGACCAAAAACGCTGGGCAGCGATGTGCATCGTAGGCTTACGCATGCAAATGTAATCTTGACAGGAACACAGCTGGTTTTAATGGTTTTGAGATGGAAAGACATTTAGACTTTAACATAACTGTCTACTTTGCTCTTTAGCCAAAATGTTCACTTAATTCTTACTTGCATAACTCAAAATTGGAGGATTAGGTTTTATTAGTAGCAGCAAACAGGATTTTCTTGTTTTAACTAATGCTGCACTTTAAACGTCTCTGTTCCTTTGATAAAATCAGACATAAGGTCTTCAATATGAAGTGCTTGAAGTGTCTTCTTTAAGGAGTAACGGCAATTAGGTCATGCTGAAAAAGCAGAAATAAAACAAATATAATCTCTGGCAGTTCTTTGATACATTTCAATCCACCTTCTTGTGTTTAATAACATATTTCCATTTCCGAAAGCGTATCTCCTCTTTTGTCCAAACACTGGATGTCGATTGGATTTTTTAGCCAAACGGCTTCTCGCCTCTTACCTTTAAGCCCCATTTCATGTATTTTAGGCAGTAGGTAATGTTCCATCTATGTCTTTTCAGAACAACCTTGCTCAGGCGGTATATATGTTTATACCTCCCATCCTCACAGCTCATCTTAGATGATAGAAACATGTAGGAAAGAGGACAGAATATTTCCAAACTTGAACAATTATAAAATAAGCTGAATCAGAATTTATTCAGTTTATTGTAGAAATTCCTATTTGTAAACTCAGTTTCATATTAGATCAAATGCAAATTTGGATACAAATGCTTACAAAAGAGGTTGAATAGAAAAAAGGAAATATTTAGCTTCCTTCTTTGGAAATTCTTTTGCATACTGACATTTTCCACACAGGCCATTGTAGCATTTTCCACTTTCAAAAACAGCAAATGTTATCATACTCCTCATACAACCAAAATCTCTTTTATCAAATTATTAACTGAGAATGTTTTCCTCTGCAGTAGTGTTAATGTTAGTTGGTTCAATAAGAACAAATAAAATTAACTTGTAAAGAAAAAATGGATGCTGCTCATTTTGCCTTTTGCCATGTTGTAAATTTGCTGTTTTGGTCCTTTTCTCCTGCAACTTCTTGCCAAGAGGTTTTTCCTCCACATGATGCTTCAGTTCTTACCCACCTTCAAGTACCTGTGTATACTTATTTCATGAGTGTAAACAGCCCCAAATCAAGAGAAATGAGCTGGTACATGTTGGTTGAAGACGTGGCCCGAGATTGTTTGTTTACAGGTGTGTGTGAATTAGGAGGTCTGGATGAAATACAGGTCCTTCTCCAAATATTAGCATATTGTGATAAAGTTAATTATTTTCCATAATGTCATGATGGAAATTTAACAGTCATATATTTTATATTCATTGCACACTAACTGAAATATTTCAGGTCTTTTATTGTCTTAATATGGATGATTTTGGCATACAGCTCATGAAAACCCAAAATTCCTATCTCACAAAATTAGCATATTTCATCCGACCAATAAAAGAAAAGTGTTTTTAATACAAAAAACGTCAACCTTCAAATAATCATGTACAGTTATGCACTCAATAGTTGGTCGGGAATCCTTTGGCAGAAATGACTGCTTCAATGCGGCGTGGCATGGAGGCAATCACCCTGTGGCACTGCTGAGGTCTTATGGAGGCCCAGGATGCTTCAATAGCGGCCTTTAGCTCATCCAGAGTGTTGGGTGTTGAGTCTCTCAACGTTCTCTTCACAATATCCCACAGATTCTCTATGGGGTTCAGGTCAGGAGAGTTGGCAGGCCAATTGAGCACAGTGATACCATGGTCAGTAAACCATTTACCAGTGGTTTTGGCACTGTGAGCAGGTGCCAGGTTGAGCTGAAAAATGAAATCTTCATCTCTATAAAGCTTTTCAGCAGATGGAAGCATGAAGTGCTCCAAAATCTCCTGATAGCTAGCTGCATTGACCCTGCCCTTGATAAAACACAGTGGACCAACACCAGCAGCTGACACGGCACCCCAGACCATCACTGACTGTGGGTACTTGACACTGGACTTCTGGCATTTTGGCATTTCCTTCTCCCCAGTCTTCCTCCAGACTCTGGCACCTTGATTTCCGAATGACATGCAGAATTTGCTTTCATCCAAAAAAAGTACTTTGGACCGCTGAGCAACAGTCAGGTGCTGCTTCTCTGTAGCCCAGGTCTGGGGAATGCGGCACCTGTAGCCCATTTCCTGCACACGCCTGTGCATGGTGGCTCTGGATGTTTCTACTCCAGACTCAGTCCACTGCTTCCGCAGGTCCCCCAAGGTCTGGAATCGGCCCTTCTCCACAATCTTACTCAGGGTCCGGTCACCTCTTCTCGTTGTGCAGCGTTTTCTGCCACACTTTTTCCTTCCCACAGACTTCCCACTGAGGTGCCTTGATACAGCACTCTGGGAACAGCCTATTCGTTCAGAAATTTATTTCTGTGTCTTACCCTCTGGCTTGAGGGTGTCAATAGTGGCCTTCTGGACAGCAGTCAGGTCGACAGTCTTACCCATGATTGGGGTTTTGAGTGATGAACCAGGCTGGGAGTTTTAAAGGCCTCAGAAATCTTTTGCAGGTGTTTAGAGTTAACTCGTTGATTCAGATGATTAGGTTCATAGCTCGTTTAGCCCTTTTAATGATATGCTAATTTTGTGAGATAGGAATTTTGGGTTTTCATGAGCTGTATGCCACAATCATCCGTATTAAGACAATAAAAGACCTGAAATATTTCAGTTAGTGTGCAATGAATCTAAAATATATGAATGTTAAATTTTCATCATGACATTATGGAAAATAATTAACTTTAGCACAATATGCTAATATTTTGAGAAGGACCTGTAGTAAGGGCTGGGTAGGAACTGGGTGTACAAATTGACCTGAAATTGACACACTTTCGGTGTTTCAACCTTATGTTGTCAACAGTTGTGAACCACACACCTGCATATATGACCTGGTGGGTGGATCTGTCGGTCTGCCCTCTCTCACGGCAGAGCAAAAGGGGACAGTGGGTGATTTTCAAACCTTTGTGGAGGTTGATAAAATCAGTGTATAAGATCGGTTTTAGATTTAAGTAACGACCAATCACCCAAAATTAAGAAAATTGGGATTTTTAAAAGCGTCAAATGCATCCCTTTATTTTCATGACTATTTACATTGTAGAATCTCACCAAAAGGCAAGAAAACTGAATGAACACACATGAAAATATGTAGTAAACAAAAAGTGAAATATAAATATGTTCATATTTCAGATTCTTCAGAATAGCCACCCTTTGCTTTGATTTCTGCTTTGCTCTCTTGGCGTTCTCTCCCTGAGCTTCATGAAGTGGTCACTTGAAATAGTTTTCCAAAGAGTCTTGAAAGAACTTCCCAGAGGTTCATTGAGAGACAGCCAAAGGTCAATATGTCAGTCATTACAGCAAAGGGCAGCTACTTTAAGGAATCTAAAGTATAAAACATTAAAAGGTATTTTACAATTTTTTTGTTTGCTACATAATTCCATATGTGGTCATTCAGAGTTTTCAAGCCTTCAGTGAGAATCTATGAGAAAGGCATTCTGGACTTTGGTGTATTGTCCTTAAAACAAGTCAAAATGAGGCTCAGTATTGTGTGTGGCCTCCACATGCCTGTATGACCTCCCTACAACGCCTGGGAATGCTCCTGATGAGACGGCAGATGGTCTCCTCCCAGACCTGGACTAAAGCGTCCTCCAACTCCTGGACAGTCTGTGGTACAACGTGACGTTGGTGGATGGAGCGAGACATGATGTCCCAGATGTGCTCAATCGTATTCAGGTCTGGGGAACGGGCGAGCCAGTCCATAGCTTCAATGTCTTCATCTTGCTGGAACTGCAGACACACTCCAGCCACATGAGGTCTAGCATTGTCCAGGATTAGGAGGAACCCAGGTCCAACCGCAGCAGCACATGGTCTCACAAGGGGTCTGAGGACCTCATCTTGGTGCCTAATGGCAGTCAGGCTACCTCTGGCGAGCCGTGCGGCCCTCCAAAGAAATGCCAACCCACACCATTACTGACCCACTGACAAACCGCTCATGCTGAAGGATGTTGCAGGCAGCAGATCGCTCTCCACGGTGTCTCCAGACTCTGTCACGTCTGTCACATGTGGTCAGTGTGAACGTGCTTTCATCTGTGAAGAGCACAGGGCGCCAGTGGCGAATTTGCCAATCCTGGTGTTCTCTGGCAAATGCCAAGCGTCCTGCACGGTGTTGGGCTGTGACCACAACCCCCATTTGTGGACGTCGGGCCCTCATACCATCCTCATAGAGTCGGTTTCTAAACGTTTGTGCAGACACATGCACATTTGTGGCCTGCTGGTGATCATTTTGCAGGGCTCTGGCAGTGCTCCTCCTGTTCCTCCTTGCACAAAGGCGGAAGTAGCGGTCCTGCTGCTGGGTTGTTGCCCTCCTACGGCCTCCTCCACGTCTCCTGGTTTACTGGCCTGTCTCCTGGTAGCTCCTCCAGGTTCTGGACACTACGCTGACAGACACAGCAAACCTTCTTGCCACAGCTCGCATTGATGTGCCATCCTGGATGAGCTGCACTACCTGAGCCACTTGTGTGGGTTGTAGAGTCCGTCTCATGATACCACGAGTGTGAAAGCACCACCAACATTCAAAAGTGACCAAAACATCAGCCAGAAAGCTGTTACTGAGAAGTGGTCTGTGGTCCCCACCTGCAGAACCACTCCTTTATTGAGTGTTTTGCTAATCGCCAAAGATTTCCCCCTGTTGTCTTTTCCATTTGCACAACATGTGAAATTGATTGTCAATCAGTGTTGCTTCCTAAGTGGACAGTTTGATTTCACAGACGTTTGATTTACTTGGAGTTATAGTGTTGTTTAAGTGTTCCCTTTATTTTTTTGAGCAGTGTATACACACACACACACACACACACACACACACACACACACACGCACACACACGTATATCCCAAAAGTTTTAGAGATCATCAAGATGTTTTTTGGAAATGTGAGATCAGCCTTTTTTAATTTGTTGGTGTACGGTGTTTGTGAATACACTTGATTCGCTGGAGTCTCAAAGCCATAGAACTGACTTGTAGTACTTTTCTGACTGATAGATCTCAAAGAGATTTTGAGACCATTCAGCCTACTTTATGTTCTTTTTGTAATCTACAGGTTTACCAGTAAAGCACTGAAATAGATTTTAATTTTATATTTCCCACACAAGGAGAAATATAAAACTATGTGATCTGGAACCTTTAAGTTTCAAAGAATGCAATAAAACAGAAGAAAGGGAGCAAATACTTTCTCACAACACTGTACAGGTACAATATTTACATGTTGTTCTTTGTCTCTTCACATCGATCCATATTTAACTGCAACATTTTGCTATATAGTGTATATCCAACAAGCTGCGTGCAATGACTCCTCTTAAACCCCAACCATTAATGAGCAGGAAAAGTACAACACTTTGCATAAGTTTATCACACCATGGAGCTTTTCACTGTTCCCACTGATTGTGTCACTTTCTCTCTCATTTTTTTGCAGCTTGTAGAAATTAGAGGCTAGTGACATTTCTGTAAGCATATCAAAGCAAAGGAATGTGAGATTTTCTACTACTAAAAGAATTAGCAATGTATGAGGAACAAATTGAATGCAACTGCAATCATTTTGTGCAATTCCCCAAAACAGTAATAATGTGGAATGACGTGCATTTGACTCAATGGCGTCTGATCCACTACTCTTTCTAAATGCGTTCCTCTTACTATTATTTAAATGGAGAGGCACACGTCAGTAGGTCTTGCTTTGTTGCATACGAGTGCATAAGTCAAAAATAAGACCTCCTTTGTGGGATATCCCACCCACTCTCAGCCCCCTCTCATCTCTTTCACGATGGCTAAGTTTCAGATTACCATCCCTTAAACATGCTGCTTTTTGACCAGGAATGTAACTGAAAGCCGTACATGTACAGTGCAAGATGAATTACAAAGAGTCACAGTTATCCAGTTCATGTAAATGAGACGCAGGCTTCTGTGAAAGACCTCATTGTCAGGAGATAGTTATCAGTTTATCAGTGGCCTTTGGACCAGTTAATCAGAAATGGCAAAAAGGGTGATATAAGATTTTTTTTCCCTCTCATGTAAAATGTTTTTCCATAATTTGGTCATACATTCACACCAGATTCAAGAAGTGTAAGATATAAGTGTAAATACAGTAAATAAAAGGGGAATAATTGTTTTCTATTTCCTTTTCCTTTTTCATAATGCACATCACCAGATGTTCATACCGCTTACCTGATGTGTGATCAGCACAGCAAGTTGTGCTTTCTTTAAAATCATTTCATCCCCAAAAATGAACTAATCAGCATGAGTTAGGGGTATTCAAATACAAATCTTAAATGGCCACAAAGAAATGTTATTAGACACACACCATAATAGTCATATTCAAAATGACTCAAGCATCTCAGGAATTAAAAACAAATAACATACAGTACAGACCAAAAGTTTGGACACACCTTCTCATTCAAAGAGTTTTCTTTATTTTCATGACTATGAATATTGTATCTTCACACTGAAGGCATCAAAACTATGAATTAACACATGTGGAATTATATACTGAACAAAAACGTGTGAAACAACTGAAAATATGTCTTATATTCTAGGTTCTTCAAAGTAGCCACCTTTTGCTTTGATTACTGCTCCGCACACTCTTGTTATTCTGTTGAGGAGCTTCAAGAGGTAGTCACCTGAAATGGTTTTCACTTCACAGGTGTGCCCTGTCAGGTTTAATAAGTGGGATTTCAAGCCTTATAAATGGGGTTGGGACCATCAGTTGTGTTGTGCAGGAGGTGGATACGATACACAGTTGATGGTCCTACTGAATAGACTGTTAGAATTTGTATTATGGCATGAAAAAAGCAGCTAAGTAAAGAAAAACGAGTGGCCATCATTACTTTAAGAAATGAAGGTCAGTCAGTCCGAACAATTGGGAAAACTTTGAAAGTGTCCCCAAGTGCAGTCGCAAAAACTATCAAGTGCTACAAATAAACTGGCTCACATGAGGACCACCCCAGGAAAGGAAGACCAAGAGTCACCTCTGCTGCAGACGATAAGTTCATCCGAGTCACCAGCCTCAGAAATCGCAGATTAACAGCAGCTCCGATTAGAGAACAGGTCAATGCCACACAGAGTTCTAGCAGCAAACACATCTCTAGAACAACTGTTAAGAGGAGACTGTGTGAATCAGGCCTTCATGGTAAAATAGCTGCTAGGAAACCACTGCTGAGGACAGGCAACAAGCAGAAGAGACTTGTTTGGGCTAAAGAACACAAGGAATGGACATTTGACCAGTGAAATCTGTGCTTTGGTCTGATGAGTCCAAGTTTGAGATCTTTGGTTCCAACCACCGTGTCTTTGTGTGGTGCAGAAGAGGTGAACGGATGGACTCTACAGGCCTGGTTCCCACCATGAAGCATGGAGGAGGAGGTGTGATGGTCTGGGGGTGCTTTGCTGGTGACACTGTTGGGGATTTATTCAAAATTGAAGTCATACTGAACCAGCATGGCTACTACAGCATCTTGCAGCGGCATGCTATTCCATCCTGTTTGCGTTTAGTTGGACCATCATTTATTTTTCAACAGGACAATGACCCCAAACACACCTCCAAGCTGTGTAAGGGCTATTTGACCAAGAAGGAGAGTGATGGGGTGCTGCGCCAGATGACCTGGCCTCCACAGTCACGGGACCTGAACCCGATCGAGATGGTTTGGGGTGAGCTGGACCACAGAGTGAAGGCAAAAGGGCCAACAAGTGCCAAGCATCTCTGCTTCAAGACTGTTGGAAAACCATTTCAGGTGACCACCTCTTGAAGGTCATCAACAGAATGCCAAGAGTGTGCGGAGCAGTAATCAAAGCAAAAGGTGGCTACTTTGAAGAACCTAGAATATAAGACATATTTTCAGTTGTTTCACACTTTTTTGTTCAGTATATAATTCCACATGTGTTAATTCATAGTTTTGATGCCTTCAGTGTAAAGCTACAATATTCATAGTCATGAAAATAAAGAAAACTCTTTGAATGAGAAGGTGTGTCCAAACTTTTGGTCTGTACTGTACGTGTTTGAATAAGTCCCTTTCAGCTTAACACAAAGACTCAACCTCTCCTTTAGAAACAAAACATATTAGCACTTTAACAATTCATTCGTTTCACAAACGGGGGCTTCAGTAGCTGGTCAATGGATTGAAGTAATAGTGACCAATCAAAGCGCTTTGATTGCCACATTCACCTAATCTCACTCACTGATCATTCATACACCGATAAGCAGATCTGTAGGCAACTTGAGGTTATGTGTCTTGCCCAGGGGCACATTGACATGTAACAAGGGGAAGGTGGGATCAAACCCTCAACCATCCCACTGCAAGATGACTACTCTACCTACTTAGCCACTGGTCACCAGCTTGGTCACAGCTGGGTAGACCAGTAGATTGCATCCTATTCCTCAACCAGCATTCGTCTCAAGTTAAGCAATGGGGTTGAGGAGGTCAGGACTGCATGCAGTTGACATCCTGGAGGGGTTTACTCCCTAAAAGTAGAGATATGGGATTGAGATGCCTGCACATTCTCATGTTGATACTTCTCTGCATTGTGATTACCTCCAATGACGACAAGCCTTGTTTTTCTAGTGAGGGAGATGCTGTGCCGCATCATCACTTCCTCCACCAAAAGCTGTTGGACATTGGCAACAAGAATTTGGCAAATATTTTATTGGCATAATCCACGTATGTTCTGATGACTGTGGCTCAGTGAGAAGAGTGGTTGTCATGCTTCCTCCTGCCACACGTTGATGTGCCCCTGGGCAATGCACTTAACCTGAAATCGCCCACCAATCTGCGTATCAATGTATGAATGTGTGGGTGTCAGTGAGCGTCTAAATTTACATCTGTGGCACCATTTAAGGGTGGATAAGGAGACTTTCCAGTGCTATGGCATTCATTGCCAATAAGTATTGTTACCACAAATAAATATTCTACCAAACATTTATTTACTGTTTTGCTAAATATGACTGTTTGTTTTTTGAATTGAATTACAGAAATAAATTTACTTTTTGAAGATTTTCTCATTTATTGAGATGCAGTATGAACAGGTACCATGAGTGTTATTTCCTTCACCTATTAAAATGTTGTGCCTCATTAGTGTACATTTTATGACAAATGCAACCAGGGACAAAGGAATGAACACAATTTGATTTATTTATCAGCTTTTTCTTCACAATAACTGGACTGGTCGAAAGAGTTCAAATTAGTTTGATAACTTTGAAGTTTGTTGTCTCTGTTCCAGAAAACATTGCAGCTCCACTTTAAATAAATTCTCCCTTTTGGCACCATGGTGATGTCTTTTTTAGCTTTAAGATCTTAGATATGTTAGGAAATGTCT
Organism: Girardinichthys multiradiatus; assembly: GCF_021462225.1. Classification (NCBI taxonomy): domain Eukaryota; kingdom Metazoa; phylum Chordata; class Actinopteri; order Cyprinodontiformes; family Goodeidae; genus Girardinichthys; species Girardinichthys multiradiatus. The sequence continues at coordinate 37,780,924 of NC_061795.1, read as the reverse complement.
TAGCAGTTGACTTCTTTAAAAAGTGTAATGAAATAAAACCTCTGTTTTCATTAGCAAGATTTAACATTCTATGTAGCTGTTGAGAGAAAACAAGTTTAAACCTTCTGTAAAAATGAAATGAGAGTCCTATTCAAGCAGTTGAGAAAAGATGGTTTGCTTAAGCTGTGAAGAAAGTGAAGGTAAAAATAAGACACAGTACGAGCTTAAGGTCTAATTTTAAACTGAGAATAGTTTATTGATACATTGACTGTCGAACTTGCATCATTTAGGACTTTATTTACATGAGTCAGAACAGCAGAAAGAAGCTAGTTACCAATACCAAACTCTTCAGCGTTGTCTTTCTCTTCAGTCACATTTATATTACTCCCTCCGCTTTCACACTTCTCACCACACTTCAGCACACTGAAGTGTGGTGAGGTGTGGCTTTGTGCTTATTTGAGCCCTATTTCCACCAGCATCATGCGGAAGCTCTGATGGCAAGCACAGTGTACAGTGATGGGTATCTGCAGCTAGCAGCTGTCCAGCTCTGCAGCGCAGCAAGAGAGAGAGGCAGTCAATACCAGGTCACTCATTTTCATAGACTCCGATGTGGCGTCTGATAGCAGCTGCTGGACAGCGGAGTAAGAGGCTGATACCTGGAGACAAATGCGCTCATAGCCAGAGCTATCTTGCTCAGGACATTTTTGGAGGCAGTCGGGATATTTTTATACCCAGCTCATTTTCATGAATCATGTGTCTGTATTTGTTCAACTAAAGAAACTTCAGATAGCAGCTTCTGTTGAATTTTGTTTGGCCATTTTTTCTTACGCCTTGTGTTTAAATGCTTTCGAATACTAAGCAGGGAATGCAAAACACCAAATGCATAAGTTAAAAGTGGATGAAAAATGAAACCACTCCTACACTTGATGCAGTAAAAGTCAAAAGTAACTAAACTTATTCTAGCTATCTTTTAAAAAGACATGCTATGTTATTGCATTTTTAGCAATGAATGTTGATTTATTTTTTTAAGGAACCCCAATAATTTTTGACCTTGCATTTTCTCTTTCACATGGTTGTATTACTCATAAAATAAACTTAAGTAGGTAAATAAAAAATCTGCAGAATGTGCAAATTTTGTACCCTATTACTCGATCAATTGTCAGAATAATCAATAGAATACCCGATTACTAAAATAACCGTTAGCTGCAGCCCAAGAAAGAAGGTAAAGATTATTGTGCATTTTTGTATTTTACAAGGCATTCTTTTTCCATCAGCTTAATTTCGTCATATCACGCAATGTGTTGCGACACCTTGTCTGTAGGGATGGGTACCGAATTCTGTACTTTTATAGGGACCGACTGAAATCCGTCAATACTACAAAGTACCAATTCACGTAAAATCAAACGGTAGCATGTTTCAGTACCTAAACGCATCATTGTGACACTGAGGGAGTGGAAGAGTGGACGATTTCCCACGCCGGACACGTACACAGCATTGCAGGCTCTAGAAGCGTAATGATGTCAGTAGCCGCTGGTACCATCAACAAAGCAAGCATGGTTGATAGAAAGCGTTCGAAAGTATGGCTCCACTTTTCAAAATTCGGTTCAGATTACGATTGCTGCAATATTTGTAATGCAATTCGCAAGGCCAGCAGTGGGAATACTTCTAATCTGAGGAAGCACCTGCAGCATTTCCCCGATGACTATTCATGCCCTGCCTCTGACACGCAGCAAAAGTCCAGTCACCACCGAATGAAAGGTTCTGACCTGGCTTGGCTGTCGGAGGTGAAATTATCCTGCTGGATCTATAAGACTGAGCTTGGTAAATACATACATGATAGATAGAGAAAAGAAAGAAACAAACAAAGAAAAAGAGACAGAAGGAGAAATAAGAAAATGAAGAGACAGTTAAAGATAAAGCAAAAAGATATATACATAATACATAAATACAGTAGGTAGAAGATAAAGACATTTAGAGTAAAGAGTTTTTTTTTCAGTAAGAATGTTCTGTCGAATATGTAGACAGCTCAAACAGGCTGCAGTCAGAGGAAACCATGGACCCAGCCATTTCTTCTGAGTGTGTGTGTGTTTATATACACTGACCTGGTTAAGCACAAGATTTTTGTCCAGGCTGAAGAAACTATTTTCGTCATCCTCAGATCAACGGCTACAACTCCTGCATTCAGCAACGACTCGTCGTCTGCAACCAGCAACATGGCTGGGTTTTAATTTGCACATTACACTGCGTAGTCAGTTAAAGGTTTTAATAATGAAGAAATGTTTGAAACAACTGAGATGTTACAATACAAACAGCTGGATGTTGTTTTGATGTATTCATCAAAATTTATATATTGAGAAATTAATATGTTAAATTGAAAATCTTTGAGATTTTATTATTAAACGAATTAAAATTGTTTACCACATAAACACCTGCAAAAGTACCAAAAACTGGTACCGTTGAGTACTTGTATATATTCCCAGGTACCGAGTATCTGTTCCGTATCGTTTCAAATGTGAAGGGTACCCTTCCTTACTTGCCTGTAATGGACCATGGTTAGACACAGTCTTCACTCTAAATAACTATATACATAGATTTTAAAGAACAATGTGATGTGAAATGATGATGGTTTAAATATGATATTAAAGTTGTTTTTAAGATCTGCTTTGGAATTGTCCCCACGCTGATCTGCTGTTAACTCGACTCGATGGTCAAGGCATCCTTTTTTCTCCAAACTGAGATGATTCAGAGCACTTCTACTGCCTACTGATTGTTTCTCACCGCCAATACGAACACCATAGGAGAAGAATCTGAACTATTCCCCTAATATTTCAGGCATAGTATGGCAGCTGTCTGTGGAAGTAAATGACTTGCTAGTAAATGATAAATTGCATTAAACTCTGACTGATTCAAACTAATATATACGGCAGCTTTAGTAAAAGTAACAACTGAAAGATTTGTTTCTTATCAAATAGAAAAAACAAAGATGAGAATAACACAATGAAGAAAGTTGTGTTACAGCTGGCCAAGCTTTCATGGCCCCTATTAATGGCTCATAATCAGTTAAAGTGAGGCCTGTGTTGAGTTACGAGCCGCTGACGTGTGGTGTTCGTCTTCTGCTGTTTGACCTTAATTTACTGGAGGGATGAAGCGTGAGACATTGCTTTACTTTAACATTCTTAGCGCCATGCGAGTCCGTTATCAAAGATCTCTGTGTGGGCACAGGAAGTCATCTTGGAACAAAACACAATAAGTAGGTGCTGTGGTAAATGAAAAGAGAAGAATGCTTTCTTTGGTGCTGCAATGTTTGTATCTGCATCAGAAGCTGAGCTTCCTCATTTTAAAAGAGAAAGCAGAGGGGACCTAGCTCTTAAATTTAACTACACATGCATAAACGGAAAGTCACACCAATGCAAACGGTCTTCATAGCTTAATGCAGAAATAATTTTTTTCTTTTAGTTAGAAATATTTGCATGTGTTAGGAAAAAATGCATCATGTTAGGAGATCATGCACAGCAAAACAAAAGTATGTTGTACTTACCGTATTTTCCGCACTATAAGGCGCACCGGATTATAAGGCGCACCTTCAATGAATGGCCTATTTTAGAACTTTTTTCATATATAGGGCGCACCGGATTATAAGGCGCATAGAATAGAAGCTACTGCAGTCAAACGTTTCACTGGGGTTGCGTTATGCATCCACTAGATGGAGCTGTGCTAAAGAGAATGTCAACAAAACAGTCAGATAAGTCAGTCAGTCAAACTTTATTAATACACTACAAACCAGCGTTCTGATAACTCCATTCACTCTCATGGTAAGGTCTCCTCTACATAGAATTCTATTGAATAGAGCCAACCGCACGTTAGGAATGCATTGGAGTCTATGAAGTTGAAGTTGAAATCAAACGTTAGTTAAAACGTGAAAGGGAACTTTTCCCTGATTCAGTAAACACGTAAAAGAAACAGTTTGATGCACTAAATCAAACGTTAGTACTGTTAACCTTTCCTGTTTCTGTCCCCTGACCGTAGTCTGATGACACAGGGGAGACGCTTTCTCCAGGGCCGAAGTTACTAGTTTCCTCGGGGTTAACTCCCTCACTCATACGTTGCTGAGTTGACCATGAAGAAACAGCATCAAAACACTGAGTTGTTGACGAGATTCGGGGTTCTTTTTAATGACTTTGCAGCACGTAAAATCACAGGGCTTACAGACTCATACAAAATAATACCGACGTCCCTCCTTCACTCTTGATTCTCAGCTACGGCAGCACACAGCGCCACCTCTGTCCGGAGGAGTAATGTCAACATGTTCCATACACACACGCGAAACATACACCCCACACACTGAGCTTCTAATCACATATAGTTCAGGCAATTCCTGCAACAGTACATTCAAACGTTATACACACACAAGTGGTGTTGGACTAGGAGTAAGCACAGTACAGGTGTTTACCGCTATTACTTCGGCGATGCCCCTGACTACGGTAGCCGTAATGCTGCAAGCGGTGCGGCTTTGTAGTTTACCAGTCGTACTGAAACATTTTGACAGAGCGCCGTGTACAACCAGTATGGATCAACCAATTAACCAATTGATCCATATATAAGGCGCTCCGGATTACAAGGCGCACTGTCATTATTTGAAAAAATTAAAGGTTTTTAAGTGCGCCTTATAGTGCGGGAAATACGGTACTCTTGATGTCCCATCAGGTTGAGTCTAAGGGGAGTTATTATTGACTTAATACATAAGTCAATAATGCAATATTGATATGAACATGTATTTCTTAGATTCATAATCTAAGTCATAGTCTATTGGTTTAATGGCAGTGCAGTACCTATTCTTATGTGTTATATGAACCAGGAATCAATAGTTTTGTTTTATGACAGTAAGTAGCAATCAGTTACGAGTTAGGGTTGAAACGCACAACTTCACAAGTCCCACACTGCTGTTTGTGTAGCATTTCAGCACAACTTTCCCTCCCTTGAGGTTTTACGTTATCTATGTCTCACTATCAGAGGTAGTTCTTTTGATAATTTTAGTGCAAAGCAGATGGATCATCATGGCCAATAGCTTTCCACTTATCAAACATAGGGACTGTAACCCTAACTAGTCTTCTATTTGCACTGCACTCTACCATACTTCGCTGTAGAGAATGGGTTTCACCTCTAAACTCCATAGTGAGCTCAATTCATTTGCTTTTGGTCTGAAATCACATAACAAAAATACATGTTAGCAACTGGGTTTAGTACTTTGTTTTTATCTCTGAAGTTGGAGATAAAAACCTTGTGTACAACGTATGAAAAAAAAAACAACATAAATTTCAAGTGGATTTTTGACTCCACCTCTAGTCGGATGTATTAATGCAGTGTGTTACAGCGGTGAGGATGTAGCTCACCAGTTCTTACTTAACTCCTACTTAAATGTCCAATAAAACTACAATGACAGTAAGAGACATCATTTTACTTTCACAAATGTTCCAGTTAAAAAAGCCCAGCCCACAGTAACAGATTCTGGCCCTGCATGCAACAATCCTTTTTAAACATCTGATAAACTACCCACAGCTGAGGTCCTGGCAAATTCTTTGTCTGTTAAAAGTATTTTTTTTAATATTGGAAACCTGAAGCCAGTTTTTTTTTTTTGTACTTTTTTTACTTTTACCTCCATCTTTTGAAATTTTCCTCCCCTTTGTTTTCTTTTTAAGGGATACCTGCCTAAACCTACCCATCCTCGGTTAATATGGTAACATGGCTGACGCAGAAGCCACCCCCCAAGATTTCCCCCCCTACCATACGCACACAACCACACACACTTGCTGTGGGGTTGAATCTGATAACACAAGTTTTGCAGACTTTCCAGCTATTATTGTGCACTTTCCCTGTTTAGTAAGTCCATAAGGGCACCAGCACGCTCTCTGTGATATTTTTTTATGACTTGGTGAAATTCAAGGATCAAGAACAAAGTATTGCAAAAATTTCTTTTGTTCCATATTATCAGATTATATCAATGTTCAAGGGCTGAACCCAGAACAAACAGCCTTAAAGGTGAGTTCTCAATTGTTATTATTCAGGAAGGAACTTGGGTGTTATCGGGAGGCTGACTGTTAGGAATCTGAGGGAATCAGAGAGTGGCAGGCTGCCTTTAAGGGTGATGTAATGTTTACATGGTGGTCAGTACAGCCATTTCCTCCTCCTTCTCCTCCCACTCCTGTAGACGGGCACAGTCAAAGGACACAGATACCGTACAGATCAACAGGGGCATTGGCTGAGTCCCAGTGGTATTTGTTTCCGCAAGAGTTGTTCCCTAAGAGTTATAGGAATTAAAAGATGTCTTTTTTTAAAGTATACAATTAGAAATGTTAAAAAGCTGATATAGGTAGATAATTTCCCTCATATTCATAAAAAAGGTCAAGATGATTTTGTGAAACTGTATAAAATTGTCATTATAAATGATCTGAGTTGTAGCTGATTCGTGTTGGATAAAAAGCTGTTTATTTAAACATACATATTTGTAGACCATTATTTCCAAAAAGGGACTGTGATTTTGTGTTATTCTTGCTGTCTGACACAGCACCAAAGCATGATGGCTTTAGATGTCTTGTTTATTTAGTCAGAGGAAAACAAGTGATTCCAAGGAAGAGGGCCAAGGAAAATAAAACCTCTGGGAATTGTAGGCTGAAGCTATCCTCATCCTTAGAGGTCATTTTAACATTAATTTTGGTATGAAAATAAAAAATATATTTTTGTTACATATTTTGCTATTTCCAAGTAGAGTTTTAAATTGGCATTCATTCATCCAGTCTCTTTATCCTAAACATATCTTAAACCACAAACCTTTAAACTATTCTATTATCTTTACCATCTGACACAGTGTCACCAGTTTTCTGTAATATGAGTGTAGATTTCTTTTGAACCTTTTTTATTTTCACCTAAGTATAGTCTCAAAATGAAAAGGTGCTGTTGTCTTATATTTTCAATGTGGGAGAAAAAATACCTCCCGCTTATCCTGACCACTTAACTTAACAATGCAATTCCTACCCAATTACATGTTACCCGATTCATATCACTCAGATTTATTCCAAACCAGTCACATTTAGATCCAATTTCATACAGTTCAAGTCTGTCTTGAATGTTACAGTACGACCAAATTCAGTTATTTATAAAATGCTAAATGAAAAACATTACCTATGGAAACCTAGCCAGTTGCACCAAGCCATTAACCAATTTTACAAAACATTTTCATCATAAACCAGCAGACAAGCTGTCTCTTAGATTACAAGTTGAAATGGCGATAACCCACACAGCTGTGAGCTTTCAGACTTGAAACGGGCCGTGCAGGATTACTAGAGGCTTAGTGCTGTAATGACGTCAGCAATATGCAAAGTTTCTGTCTGAATTCTCAAAATACCATTCTTTTCAACACTGTAATGGTGGACAAATTCAGTGTAGAAATCCTGTTGTTGGCCGAGCAAATGCTGGAAATTTGAATAACAAATCTCACCTTCTTACTTTTTTCATCATACATCACTCCTGAGTCTTGTTTGCGCTTTTAGATCCTGCGACTGACTCGCACAAACGATCCCTCATAATATCATACACAATATCACACAATATCTTACTCCCTGAACCCCCGACACAGATTTGGCCTCATACATTTCAGCTGATATGGGGCTACGTACTTAATTGGCGCAAGTTAAGGGTAAAACAGAAGCAGGCTTACAACACCCTCACTATATCGGCCATTTCAAAAACACATGGAAAAAACACATCGTAATGCTGCCTCGAATGTTTTTTAAAAGAGGCTATTGACTTTCCAGTAACCTCTTATAATGAGAAAGCATGACGCAAAAGTAGAGAGGAACTCCCTTTTGATAGGAAAAAAACATCCAGAATATCCAGGCCCAGTATGGGTGGCCATCTGCCATGACTGGTTGGAGGCAGAGAGAGAGGAAGTAGTCCAGAAAACAATACTGAACAACCGGGCCAGGGGTACTTTCTTTGGAAATGAAAGGCCAGCAGAAAACACAAAAGCAATGCAGTAATAGCTTCCTAAATGGCACTATCAAGGAAATGGACCCAGCTGAGACCTGAAGGAGTTGGTCAGGTTTATCTTTTATTGAAAGACAAACCGGGAGAGAAGGTAAAAATGCCAATAGCAACCTCCATTGCTCTATTCAGGAAAGAGACACAGATTAACAAAAACACATTAGGCCAGCATCTTTTCATTGGAAAATGGGTAGAGAACACAAAGGTAATGGAAGCTTAATCAATGGCTTCGTCTAGGAAAGAGATGCAGTTAAAGAAAAAAACACAGGGTCGGGTATACTTTCTGTGGGAAATGTAAACTGAGGATACTGTACATTATTGTTTTAGTACTGGTAGTTTTTATGGAAAGATTATGCATAAACGATCTTTTTACTACACTGGCAGTAGTACTGAGCTTAGCAAAAGACAACACCTTTTAGTTCTTCTGAACTGTTATTAGTTTGAAATTACAGGTGTCTGTTTGAATCCCTTGTTCCATGTGTCACATTTCTTATATCAATTCCATAGCAGCAGGTTTCTGTCCTGTCAGGCCAAAATTGTCGCTAATTTTCACTGATATTAGTTTCTTTCCTCATGATTTTGCCATTTGAATTTTATATTGGTGGCACAACTGCCAAATGGAAGTCAATTAACTTCTCGTTTTTTAATCATTCCTCCAGTGTCGACAGAAAGGTCAAACTTCTGTTTAATATAATACTTATTCTGTTCCTTTTTTATTAACACTAGCTAATAGAACTTCACCTTTTTGCTTTTTACATGGTTAACTGCTTCCTTTATCCTGCTCATTGCAAATGGAAAAAAACAATGACGTAAATAACTATTACGGCTGATTCTTCTATAAAGAAGTCTTTAACACACTGGACACATACAACTCATTGAGTCATTTTCAACAATAAATTAGAATTTAGAAAAGAAATGTAATTAAAGAAGCCTGACTGTGTTTCAATAACAAATACATTCAAATCTGGCAACACGGCTGTTTTTTAAGTGCACAAAATTGGACGTTATTTGCTTTGTAAAGATATGGATCATAACAGTTGTGGTGTATGAATAATCCACCTGTTAATGTAGTAAACACATAGCAATGATTCATTATTTAAAACATTAGTTTGTTATACTTTCAGGAGTTTAGATGATAGATGTATATTAAGTTGGGGAAAACTGCTAATACGAGAAAAGAGGATGCCGTTACTATCAGCAGACTTGTGATCCTGTGTAAACTGACCCCGAGATGTTGATCATTATCACTGCTCGAAGCACTTCCCACCATTTAAACATGATGTCTGCAACCAAAGTGACGTGTTCATAAAATCTCTAATCTCCATTAACCAGCTGATACCACACAAATGGCAAAGGTAGAATCCCCCACAGATATACTTCCTTATACTAGCTGTTCCTCCTACCAAAGAACAAAGTTGTAAGAAGAATTCAGTTTCATAGTTGGCTGAACAAATAATCTCTTGGAGGATGATGAAAATGTAGTTTTCCATACAGGGGAATGGTTTTCCAGTGAGGGAATAAGGAACAGGTTTAAGGCCAGACAGTAATTTGCCTTCATGCGTTGGTTGATGGGGAAACATTTAATGCAAAATGTAAATTTCTGATTTTGGTTTTCCTGGTTTTGTATGTGCTTGAGATATTCTGGTCTGCAGGCAAAATATTTTTTGTCAAATCTGTTTATTTTTTCCAATTTATTCCCACTAAAGCATGGACATTATGAAACATCAACAATCAGACTGATATCTTTCTGAATGAGCTTAATTGAAGCTGAAAAGATAAACTTTAATACCATGACATCTATCTCTGCTGTAGGTTAATGATTTTCTTTTCCCTGCATTCTTTGTGTGGGGAAAATGATCCAGGCTTTAGCAGTGATGCCATGTGTTTAATGTTCAGCTAAGGAGCAAACAGTCTGAAAGGCTTGTTTGAATTTTAGCTAATAAGTAATATAGGATCAGCACAATGTGTTGTTCCCCAATACCAAAATATATCTAGAGATATGGTGAACAAGAGGGTGTGCGTAGCTGATGGTTTGAGGTCAAGACACCAGATACCCAGGTATAATGCTGTACATACAAAGTTACAATATTATCAGCTTCAGTTTCCCAAATAATGAATAGGATTGTGAACGGTTCTGCTAATTAGTCCACTAGTCCTCTTACAAATATGGAATTTTCCTTTCTTGCATTGGGACTTGCTCCTGGAAAATAAAGAAATAGAGAAATTTCTTCGAGATTTTTTGATTATCCAAAATTATAGCTGTAATTCTATAAACTTTAATGACAAGTCAAAATCACATTGTTCAAATAACTTTTTAACATAAAACTATGAGAAGTGAAGTGTTATCTCTGTGCCAAACAATCCTCAAGTTAGTAGACGTTTCCTGGTTTAGTCTTGGTAATGTTTGATTAAATTATAGGTAACTGATTATCAGCATTTTCTCATTATAATTTGTACTGTCTAGATACATATACTAAAATTTGACGTAGAACCTCAAAAAGGACAAAATGACGATATTGATGAATTTGAAATGGTTAATTTCACTCAAAAAAAAGCCTGATGGAAAGCCGGACTTTTCTCCGTCATACAACATTTTTAAACTTAATCTTTAAACATTTAAACTGGCAAGCTTCAAACTGTCTAATGTGTTACCTCTCTGTCAAAAATGTAAGAAGGATGTTTAAAATTGTTCCAGTTACACTTGGTAATGTTTAATTGGAGAATAGGAAACTATTTCCAGAACATAAATCAAGCCTTTTCATTACAATTTGCTTAGAATATATAACAGTTGAAACCCCACTCCAGAAGCGGCTGGGTTTAAAATCAAGATCAAATTATATACCGGAAATACCAGAAATGTACAAGGAAAACAGAGACTGAAGTTAAAAAATAATGCCTATACTAAAATCATTGCAGAAAATGGAGGGAGGTAACTGTGCTAGTGATTTTTCAACCAGTGTTTTGGTCAAATCGAGGAAATATGTACTGTTCATATTTAAATAGAGGTTGTACAGATGCAAAAATATGATGTAGGAAAAATGATTAAATTAGTTTTTCAGTCTTGTATAGTGTCTTGTTTTACTCAGCAGTTGTAAAGTTATTCAGATCACTGTAACACTAAACAGGTGGTTTGTTTTAAAGTTGATGGTCTTTGTTTAAAATTAAATGCTGCCCTCTCCTGGTATAAGCTGCTTCACTCTTTTTTTTCTGTCTTTTGTTGCAGTGTATCAAGGCACAGAATGGTAAGTTTTTTTTTTCAAATTTACTGTCACATATAACATACTGTTGGGGTTAAAGTTATTTTTAATCATGTCACTAAAGTTGGTACCTGAGGTCTTAAAATTTTACTTTTTGTTAACAATTCTGTTGTGCCTTTTTGCGGTTGCTTTTCTTTTTGTACTCCTCTTTGTTGCTTTATCATGGGGAAAATATAGCCGCAACAGCAACCACAGCAACAACTGAACTTGCCACATCAACAGCTGCAACTACAACCATGACAACACCTGCTCCTGCAAACCTATTAACTATATCTGCAGCCTTGGTAGCAACCTCACCTACAACCATGACAACAGCTGCACCTACAACCATGACAACAGCTGCACCTACAACCATGACAACAGCTGCATCTACAACCATGACAACAGCTGCACCTACATCCATGACAACAGCTGCACCTACAACCATGACAACAGCTGCACCTACATCCATGACAACAGCTGCACCTACAACCATGACAACAGCTGCACCTACAACCATGACAACAACCATGACAACAGCTGCACCTACAACCATGACAACAGCTGCGCCTACAACCATGACAACAGCTGCACCTACAACCATGACAACAGCTGCACCTACAACCATCTCAACAGCCGCACCTACAACCTCAACAGCCGCACCTACAACCATGACAACAGCTGCAACTACAAACACAAGAACATCTGCAAATACAACCACGACAACACCTGCTCCTGCAAACATATCAGCTGAATCTGCAGCCTTGGCAGCAACCTCACCAACAACCTCAACAGCCGCACCTACAACCATGACAACAGCTGCACTAACAACCTCAACAGCTAAACCAGCGACTACTATGCCAGGTAGGTTAACTTTTAATGGTAACTTGCCTGAGCCCCTAAACTGACATTTGTTTTCTTCTGGAATCACTTTTACTGTCCAGATGTTAAGCAATAATCTTCTAATTGTCATGCCCTAAAGAAGGCACAGGACAAGACTTCTTTGTTTTTATAACAAAGCTATATTTCTGAGCACGTCATCCAGATGAAGAGTGTTACTATGTTATTATGTGTTATAACAAAAATAATAATAATTATTCTTCGACTGACTTTTCTTTGGCTCATAGCACCTGGAAATGTGGGGAATCTTACCGTGTTAGAAATCACAACAACCTCTGTGAAAGTGAGTTGGAATAATACAGGTGATTCCCGCTACCAAGTAAAGTGGGGAGATGAAAGAAATACCTACACTGATATTGTGATGGGAAACATAAAAACCATCACAGGTCTAACTCCTGGGTGCCTGTATACCATAAATGTTACTGCTGTGGCATCTGATAATCTCACTGAAGGAAGGCCTGCAACTAAGACTGTCCACACAAGTAAGTCCACCTTTATGTTTATCTTTAACTGTGTGCAAAGAGGTAGAAGTGATGTCCTTTGTGACTGATTATAAATGCTGTCAGAGTAATCTCAATAGAAATATTGACAAATTACTGACCTTTATTGTTTTTAAGGTTTGTAAATTATTGCTTTCCACTCACAGAGCCTGAAGTAGTCACAGATCTCAGTGTCAGTAATCAAACAACATTCTCTGTGTTTGTGAACTGGACCAAACCAAATGGAAGAAGCTCTTTCTATAGAGTTCAATGGGCAGGTGGAGAAAGAAATGGCACTGTAAACGTGTCACAGACATTTTTGAACATTACTAATCTGACTGCTGGTGTGAAATATACAATAACTGTCAGTGCTGTAGCTGCTGATAATGTAACTGAAGGAGAGAGCAAGACTGTTTCCATATACACAAGTAAGTGAGCCTGAAATGGATGGATGGATGGATGGATGGGTGGAAAAGCTATAATTAACAATATAAAATGATGTGAGAAAACAAACATTTTTCAATTGTTTAATATTAACTAACCTTTAGTCTGCACGGCCTTCTCTTTCAATAACAGAACCTGAAGTAGTCACAGATCTCAGTGTCAGTAATCAAACAACATTCTCTGTGTTTGTGAACTGGACCAAACCAAATGGAAGAAGCTCTTTCTATAGAGTTCAATGGGCAGGTGGAGAAAGAAATGGCACTGTAAACGTGTCACAGACATTTTTGAACATTACTAATCTGACTGCTGGTGTGAAATATACAATAACTGTCAGTGCTGTAGCTGCTGATAATGTAACTGAAGGAGAGATCAAGACTGTTTCCATATACACAAGTAAGTGAGGATGGATGGATGGATGGATGGATGGATGGATGGATGGATGGGTGGAAAAGCTATAATTAACAATATAAAATGATGTGAGAAAACAAACATTTTTCAATTGTTTAATATTAACTAACCTTTAGTCTGCACGGCCTTCTCTTTCAATAACAGAACCTGAAGTAGTCACAGATCTCAGTGTCAGTAATCGAACAACATTCTCTGTGTTTGTGAACTGGACCAAACCAAATGGAAGCAGCTCTTTCTATAGAGTTCAATGGGCAGGTGGAGAAAGAAATGGCACTGTAAACGTGTCACAGACATTTTTGATCATTACTAATCTGACTGCTGGTGTGAAATATACAATAACTGTCAGTGCTGTAGCTGCTGATAATGTAACTGAAGGAGAGAGCAAGACTGTTTCCATATACACAAGTAAGTGAGCCTGAAATGGATGGATGGATGGGTGGAAACTTTAGAATTAACAATATAAAATGATGTGAGAAAACAAACATTTTTCAATCAAGTCTTTGTGAAGAATGATCATTTATATTAGCAGCAAAGGCTACATGTCTGCAAGAATGAAGAGTTGTGATGCTGTTTTGTAATACAGCATAATACTTAATATTTTCAAGCAAGAAAACATGACTGTGGAAGTGACAATTTAATCAGCTTGTAACATGTTATATATTAACAACTAGCAGGATTACCATGACCGGTATCACAAACTGTAAAAAGCAGTCCTTTTGTACTTCCTGTAAAATAAGTCCATATTACTTTAACTCTGAGAATTTCAAAAGGCTGCCAAAATGTAGCATTTTCTCTGAAAGACAACTTAGAGATCAGATGAGCAGCTTAGCTGTACAAAAATCTAGCCTTCCTGTTATCTGTTGAAGTCTCCACTCTCTGTTCCAGCAGATATAGGTGCTGAGCTATGATGCATTCACAGACGATTTTGGCCAAACCGTCACCATATTGTTGATCGTCCTGACTTTTACAAGTCTTCTCACCATATAAAGATTACTTGTACTTACAAAGTAAAATGCTAAGCTGAAAAATAATCAAATTAGTATTGTTTAATATTAACTAACCTTTAGTCTGCATGGCCTTCTCTTTCAATAACAGAACCTGAAGTAGTCACAGATCTCAGTGTCAGTAATCAAACAACATTCTCTGTGTTTGTGAACTGGACCAAACCAAATGGAAGCAGCTCTTTCTATAGAGTTCAATGGGCAGGTGTAGAAATAAATGGCACTGTAAACGTGTCACAGACATTTTTGAACATTACTAATCTGACTGCTGGTGTGAAATATACAATAACTGTCAGTGCTGTAGCTGCTGATAATGTAACTGAAGGAGAGAGCAAGACTGTTTCCATATACACAAGTAAGTGAGCCTGAAATGGATGGATGGATGGATGGATGGGTGGAAAAGCTATAATTAACAATATAAAATGATGTGAGAAAACAAACATTTTTCAATTGTTTAATATTAACTAACCTTTAGTCTGCACGGCCTTCTCTTTCAATAACAGAACCTGAAGTAGTCACAGATCTCAGTGTCAGTAATCAAACAACATTCTCTGTGTTTGTGAACTGGACCAAACCAAATGGAAGAAGCTCTTTCTATAGAGTTCAATGGGCAGGTGGAGAAATAAATGGCACTGTAAACGTGTCACAGACATTTTTGAACATTACTAATCTGACTGCTGGTGTGAAATATACAATAACTGTCAGTGCTGTAGCTGCTGATAATGTAACTGAAGGAGAGATCAAGACTGTTTCCATATACACAAGTAAGTGAGCCTGAATCAGATAGATGGATGGGTGGAAAATTTAGAATTAACAATATAAAATGATGTGAGAAAACAAACATTTTTCTATCAAGTCTTTGTGAAGAATGATCATTTATATTAGCAGCAAAGGCTACATGTCTGCAAGAATGAAGAGTTGTGATGCTGTTGTGTAATACAGCATAACACTTAATATTTTCAAGCAAGAAAACATGACTGTGGAAGTGACAATTTAATCAGCTTGTAACATGTTATATATTAACAACTAGCAGGATTAAACTGTAAACAGAGATTTTTAAAAAGCTATTAAAATGTCAAAATCCAGGTATTTCAATGAAAGACAAGTTCAAAATGTCAGGTGAGCAGCTTAGCTGTTCTGAAATATAGGCTTCCTGTTATCTGTTGAAGTCTCCACTCTCTGTTCCAGCAGATATAGGTGCTGAGCTATGATGCATTCACAGACATTTTGGCCAAACCGTCACCATATTGTTGATCGTCCTGACTTTTACAAGTCTTCTCACCATATAAAGATTACTTGTACTTACAAAGTAAAATGCTAAGCTGAAAAATAATCAAATTAGTATTGTTTAATATTAACTAACCTTTAGTCTGCATGGCCTTCTCTTTCAATAACAGAACCTGAAGTAGTCACAGATCTCAGTGTCAGTAATCAAACAACATTCTCTGTGTTTGTGAACTGGACCAAACCAAATGGAAGCAGCTCTTTCTATAGAGTTCAATGGGCAGGTGGAGAAAGAAATGGCACTGTAAACGTGTCACAGACATTTTTGAACATTACTAATCTGACTGCTGGTGTGAAATATACAATAACTGTCAGTGCTGTAGCTGCTGATAATGTAACTGAAGGAGAGAGCAAGACTGTTTCCATATACACAAGTAAGTGAGGATGGATGGATGGATGGATGGGTGGAAAATTTAGAATTAACAATATAAAATGATGTGAGAAAACAAACATTTTTCAGTCAAGTCTTTGTGAAGAATGATCATTTATATTAGCAGCAAAGGCTACATGTCTGCAAGAATGAAGAGTTGTGATGCTGTTCTGTAATACAGCATAACACTTAATATTTTCAAGCAAGAAAACATGACTGTGGAAGTGACAATTTAATCAGCTTGTAACATGTTATATATTAACAACTAGCAGGATTACCATGACCGGTATCACAAACTGTAAAAAGCAGTCCTTTTGTACTTCCTGTAAAGTAAGTCCATATTACTTTAACTCTGAGAATTTCAAAAGGCTGCCAAAATGTAGCATTTTCTCTGAAAGACAACTTAGAGATCAGATGAGCAGCTTAGCTGTACAAAAATCTAGCCTTCCTGTTATCTGTTGAAGTCTCCACTCTCTGTTCCAGCAGATATAGGTGCTGAGCTATGATGCATTCACAGACGATTTTGGCCAAACCATCACCATATTGTTGATCTTCCTGACTTTTACAAGTCTTCTCACCATATAAAGATTACTTGTACTTACAAAGTAAAATGCTAAGCTGAAAAATAATCAAATTAGTATTGTTTAATATTAACTAACCTTTAGTCTGCATGGCCTTCTCTTTCAATAACAGAACCTGAAGTAGTCACAGATCTCAGTGTCAGTAATCAAACAACATTCTCTGTGTTTGTGAACTGGACCAAACCAAATGGAAGCAGCTCTTTCTATAGAGTTCAATGGGCAGGTGTAGAAATAAATGGCACTGTAAACGTGTCACAGACATTTTTGAACATTACTAATCTGACTGCTGGTGTGAAATATACAATAACTGTCAGTGCTGTAGCTGCTGATAATGTAACTGAAGGAGAGAGCAAGACTGTTTCCATATACACAAGTAAGTGAGCCTGAAATGGATGGATGGATGGATGGAAAATTTAGAATTAACAATATAAAATGATGTGAGAAAACAAACATTTTTCAATTGTTTAATATTAACTAACCTTTAGTCTGCACGGCCTTCTCTTTCAATAACAGAACCTGAAGTAGTCACAGATCTCAGTGTCAGTAATCAAACAACATTCTCTGTGTTTGTGAACTGGACCAAACCAAATGGAAGCAGCTCTTTCTATAGAGTTCAATGGGCAGGTGGAGAAAGAAATGGCACTGTAAACGTGTCACAGACATTTTTGAACATTACTAATCTGACTGCTGGTGTGAAATATACAATAACTGTCAGTGCTGTAGCTGCTGATAATGTAACTGAAGGAGAGATCAAGACTGTTTCCATATACACAAGTAAGTGAGCCTGAATCAGATAGATGGATGGGTGGAAAATTTAGAATTAACAATATAAAATGATGTGAGAAAACAAACATTTTTCTATCAAGTCTTTGTGAAGAATGATCATTTATATTAGCAGCAAAGGCTACATGTCTGCAAGAATGAAGAGTTGTGATGCTGTTGTGTAATACAGCATAACACGTAATATTTTCAAGCAAGAAAACATGACTGTGGAAGTGACAATTTAATCAGCTTGTAACATGTTATATATTAACAACTAGCAGGATTACCATGACCGGTATCACAAACTGTAAAAAGCAGTCCTTTTGTACTTCCTGTAAAGTAAGTCCATATTACTTTAACTCTGAGAATTTCAAAAGGCTGCCAAAATGTAGCATTTTCTCTGAAAGACAACTTAGAGATCAGATGAGCAGCTTAGCTGTACAAAAATCTAGCCTTCCTGTTATCTGTTGAAGTCTCCACTCTCTGTTCCAGCAGATATAGGTGCTGAGCTATGATGCATTCACAGACGATTTTGGCCAAACCGTCACCATATTGTTGATCGTCCTGACTTTTACAAGTCTTCTCACCATATAAAGATTACTTGTACTTACAAAGTAAAATGCTAAGCTGAAAAATAATCAAATTAGTATTGTTTAATATTAACTAACCTTTAGTCTGCATGGCCTTCTCTTTCAATAACAGAACCTGAAGTAGTCACAGATCTCAGTGTCAGTAATCAAACAACATTCTCTGTGTTTGTGAACTGGACCAAACCAAATGGAAGAAGCTCTTTCTATAGAGTTCAATGGGCAGGTGGAGAAATAAATGGCACTGTAAACGTGTCACAGACATTTTTGAACATTACTAATCTGACTGCTGGTGTGAAATATACAATAACTGTCAGTGCTGTAGCTGCTGATAATGTAACTGAAGGAGAGAGCAAGACTGTTTCCATATACACAAGTAAGTGAGCCTGAAATGGATGGATGGAAAATTTAGAATTAACAATATAAAATGATTTGAGAAAACAAACATTTTTCAATCAAGTCTTTGTGAAGAATGATCATTTATATTAGCAGCAAAGGCTACATGTCTGCAAGAATGAAGAGTTGTGATGCTGTTTTGTAATACAGCATAACACTTAATATTTTCAAGCAAGAAAACATGACTGTGGAAGTGACAATTTAATCAGCTTGTAACATGTTACATATTAACAACTAGCAGGATTACCATGACCGGTATCACAAACTGTAAAAAGCAGTCCTTTTGTACTTCCTGTAAAGTAAGTCCATATTACTTTAACTCTGAGAATTTCAAAAGGCTGCCAAAATGTAGCATTTTCTCTGAAAGACAACTTAGAGATCAGATGAGCAGCTTAGCTGTACAAAAATCTAGCCTTCCTGTTATCTGTTGAAGTCTCCACTCTCTGTTCCAGCAGATATAGGTGCTGAGCTATGATGCATTCACAGACGATTTTGGCCAAACCGTCACCATATTGTTGATCGTCCTGACTTTTACAAGTCTTCTCACCATATAAAGATTACTTGTACTTACAAAGTAAAATGCTAAGCTGAAAAATAATCAAATTAGTATTGTTTAATATTAACTAACCTTTAGTCTGCATGGCCTTCTCTTTCAATAACAGAACCTGAAGTAGTCACAGATCTCAGTGTCAGTAATCAAACAACATTCTCTGTGTTTGTGAACTGGACCAAACCAAATGGAAGCAGCTCTTTCTATAGAGTTCAATGGGCAGGTGGAGAAAGAAATGGCACTGTAAACGTGTCACAGACATTTTTGAACATTACTAATCTGACTGCTGGTGTGAAATATACAATAACTGTCAGTGCTGTAGCTGCTGATAATGTAACTGAAGGAGAGATCAAGACTGTTTCCATATACACAAGTAAGTGAGCCTGAAATGGATGGATGGATGGATGGATGGAAAAGCTATAATTAACAATATAAAATGATGTGAGAAAACAAACATTTTTCAATTGTTTAATATTAACTAACCTTTAGTCTGCACGGCCTTCTCTTTCAATAACAGAACCTGAAGTAGTCACAGATCTCAGTGTCAGTAATCAAACAACATTCTCTGTGTTTGTGAACTGGACCAAACCAAATGGAAGCAGCTCTTTCTATAGAGTTCAATGGGCAGGTGGAGAAAGAAATGGCACTGTAAACGTGTCACAGACATTTTTGAACATTACTAATCTGACTGCTGGTGTGAAATATACAATAACTGTCAGTGCTGTAGCTGCTGATAATGTAACTGAAGGAGAGAGCAAGACTGTTTCCATATACACAAGTAAGTGAGCCTGAAATGGATGGATGGAAAATTTAGAATTAACAATATAAAATGATTTGAGAAAACAAACATTTTTCAATCAAGTCTTTGTGAAGAATGATCATTTATATTAGCAGCAAAGGCTACATGTCTGCAAGAATGAAGAGTTGTGATGCTGCTCTGTAATACAGCATAATACTTAATATTTTCAAGCAAGAAAACATGACTGTGGAAGTGACAATTTAATCAGCTTGTAACATGTTATATATTAACAACTAGCAGGATTACCATGACCGGTATCACAAACTGTAAAAAGCAGTCCTTTTGTACTTCCTGTAAAGTAAGTCCATATTACTTTAACTCTGAGAATTTCAAAAGGCTGCCAAAATGTAGCATTTTCTCTGAAAGACAACTTAGAGATCAGATGAGCAGCTTAGCTGTACAAAAATCTAGCCTTCCTGTTATCTGTTGAAGTCTCCACTCTCTGTTCCAGCAGATATAGGTGCTGAGC
Organism: Girardinichthys multiradiatus; assembly: GCF_021462225.1. Lineage (NCBI taxonomy): Eukaryota > Metazoa > Chordata > Actinopteri > Cyprinodontiformes > Goodeidae > Girardinichthys > Girardinichthys multiradiatus. The sequence goes on along the minus strand of NC_061795.1, from coordinate 37,760,642 downwards.
TATGATGCATTCACAGACGATTTTGGCCAAACCATCACCATATTGTTGATCTTCCTGACTTTTACAAGTCTTCTCACCATATAAAGATTACTTGTACTTACAAAGTAAAATGCTAAGCTGAAAAATAATCAAATTAGTATTGTTTAATATTAACTAACCTTTAGTCTGCATGGCCTTCTCTTTCAATAACAGAACCTGAAGTAGTCACAGATCTCAGTGTCAGTAATCAAACAACATTCTCTGTGTTTGTGAACTGGACCAAACCAAATGGAAGAAGCTCTTTCTATAGAGTTCAATGGGCAGGTGGAGAAAGAAATGGCACTGTAAACGTGTCACAGACATTTTTGAACATTACTAATCTGACTGCTGGTGTGAAATATACAATAACTGTCAGTGCTGTAGCTGCTGATAATGTAACTGAAGGAGAGATCAAGACTGTTTCCATATACACAAGTAAGTGAGCCTGAAATGGATGGATGGATGGGTGGAAAATTTAGAATTAACAATATAAAATGATGTGAGAAAACAAACATTTTTCAATCAAGTCTTTGTGAAGAATGATCATTTATATTAGCAGCAAAGGCTACATGTCTGCAAGAATGAAGAGTTGTGATGCTGTTCTGTAATACAGCATAACACTTAATATTTTCAAGCAAGAAAACATGACTGTGGAAGTGACAATTTAATCAGCTTGTAACATGTTATATATTAACAACTAGCAGGATTACCATGACAGTTATCACAAACTGTAAAAAGCAGTCCTTTTGTACTTCCTGTAAAGTAAGTCCATATTACTTTAACTCTGAGAATTTCAAAAGGCTGCCAAAATGTAGCATTTTCTCTGAAAGACAACTTAGAGATCAGATGAGCAGCTTAGCTGTACAAAAATCTAGCCTTCCTGTTATCTGTTGAAGTCTCCACTCTCTGTTCCAGCAGATATAGGTGCTGAGCTATGATGCATTCACAGACGATTTTGGCCAAACCGTCACCATATTGTTGATCGTCCTGACTTTTACAAGTCTTCTCACCATATAAAGATTACTTGTACTTACAAAGTAAAATGCTAAGCTGAAAAATAATCAAATTAGTATTGTTTAATATTAACTAACCTTTAGTCTGCATGGCCTTCTCTTTCAATAACAGAACCTGAAGTAGTCACAGATCTCAGTGTCAGTAATCAAACAACATTCTCTGTGTTTGTGAACTGGACCAAACCAAATGGAAGAAGCTCTTTCTATAGAGTTCAATGGGCAGGTGGAGAAAGAAATGGCACTGTAAACGTGTCACAGACATTTTTGATCATTACTAATCTGACTGCTGGTGTGAAATATACAATAACTGTCAGTGCTGTAGCTGCTGATAATGTAACTGAAGGAGAGAGCAAGACTGTTTCCATATACACAAGTAAGTGAGCCTGAAATGGATGGATGGATGGATGGATGGATGGAAAATTTAGAATTAACAATATAAAATGATGTGAGAAAACAAACATTTGTCAATCAAGTCTTTGTGAAGAATGATCATTTATATTAGCAGCAAAGGCTATATAACATGTCTGCAAGAATGAAGAGTTGTGATGCTGTTGTGTAATACAGCATAATACTTAATATTTTCAAGCAAGAAAACATGACTGTGGAAGTGACAATTTAATCAGCTTGTAACATGTTATATATTAACAACTAGCAGGATTAAACTGTAAACAGAGATTTTTAAAAAGCTATTAAAATGTCAAAATCCAGGTATTTCAATGAAAGACAAGTTCAAAATGTCAGGTGAGCAGCTTAGCTGTTCTGAAATATAGGCTTCCTGTTATCTGTTGAAGTCTCCACTCTCTGTTCCAGCAGATATAGGTGCTGAGCTATGATGCATTCACAGACATTTTGGCCAAACCGTCACCATATTGTTGATCGTCCTGACTTTTACAAGTCTTCTCACCATATAAAGATTACTTGTACTTACAAAGTAAAATGCTAAGCTGAAAAATAATCAAATTAGTATTGTTTAATATTAACTAACCTTTAGTCTGCATGGCCTTCTCTTTCAATAACAGAACCTGAAGTAGTCACAGATCTCAGTGTCAGTAATCAAACAACATTCTCTGTGTTTGTGAACTGGACCAAACCAAATGGAAGAAGCTCTTTCTATAGAGTTCAATGGGCAGGTGGAGAAAGAAATGGCACTGTAAACGTGTCACAGACATTTTTGAACATTACTAATCTGACTGCTGGTGTGAAATATACAATAACTGTCAGTGCTGTAGCTGCTGATAATGTAACTGAAGGAGAGAGCAAGACTGTTTCCATATACACAAGTAAGTGAGCCTGAAATGGATGGATGGAAAATTTAGAATTAACAATATAAAATGATTTGAGAAAACAAACATTTTTCAATCAAGTCTTTGTGAAGAATGATCATTTATATTAGCAGCAAAGGCTACATGTCTGCAAGAATGAAGAGTTGTGATGCTGTTCTGTAATACAGCATAATACTTAATATTTTCAAGCAAGAAAACATGACTGTGGAAGTGACAATTTAATCAGCTTGTAACATGTTATATATTAACAACTAGCAGGATTACCATGACCGGTATCACAAACTGTAAAAAGCAGTCCTTTTGTACTTCCTGTAAAGTAAGTCCATATTACTTTAACTCTGAGAATTTCAAAAGGCTGCTAAAATGTAGCATTTTCTCTGAAAGACAACTTAGAGATCAGATGAGCAGCTTAGCTGTACAAAAATCTAGCCTTCCTGTTATCTGTTGAAGTCTCCACTCTCTGTTCCAGCAGATATAGGTGCTGAGCTATGATGCATTCACAGACGATTTTGGCCAAACCATCACCATATTGTTGATCTTCCTGACTTTTACAAGTCTTCTCACCATATAAAGATTACTTGTACTTACAAAGTAAAATGCTAAGCTGAAAATTACTCAAATTAGTATTGTTTAATATTAACTAACCTTTAGTCTGCATGGCCTTCTCTTTCAATAACAGAACCTGAAGTAGTCACAGATCTCAGTGTCAGTAATCAAACAACATTCTCTGTGTTTGTGAACTGGACCAAACCAAATGGAAGCAGCTCTTTCTATAGAGTTCAATGGGCAGGTGGAGAAAGAAATGGCACTGTAAACGTGTCACAGACATTTTTGAACATTACTAATCTGACTGCTGGTGTGAAATATACAATAACTGTCAGTGCTGTAGCTGCTGATAATGTAACTGAAGGAGAGATCAAGACTGTTTCCATATACACAAGTAAGTGAGCCTGAAATGGATGGATGGATGGATGGATGGGTGGAAAATCTATAATTAACAATATAAAATGATGTGAGAAAACAAACATTTTTCAATTGTTTAATATTAACTAACCTTTAGTCTGCACGGCCTTCTCTTTCAATAACAGAACCTGAAGTAGTCACAGATCTCAGTGTCAGTAATCAAACAACATTCTCTGTGTTTGTGAACTGGACCAAACCAAATGGAAGCAGCTCTTTCTATAGAGTTCAATGGGCAGGTGGAGAAATAAATGGCACTGTAAACGTGTCACAGACATTTTTGATCATTACTAATCTGACTGCTGGTGTGAAATATACAATAACTGTCAGTGCTGTAGCTGCTGATAATGTAACTGAAGGAGAGAGCAAGACTGTTTCCATATACACAAGTAAGTGAGCCTGAAATGGATGGATGGATGGGTGGAAAATTTAGAATTAACAATATAAAATGATGTGAGAAAACAAACATTTTTCAATCAAGTCTTTGTGAAGAATGATCATTTATATTAGCAGCAAAGGCTACATGTCTGCAAGAATGAAGAGTTGTGATGCTGTTGTGTAATACAGCATAATACTTAATATTTTCAAGCAAGAAAACATGACTGTGGAAGTGACAATTTAATCAGCTTGTAACATGTTATATATTAACAACTAGCAGGATTAAACTGTAAACAGAGATTTTTAAAAAGCTATTAAAATGTCAAAATCCAGGTACTTCAATGAAAGACAAGTTCAAAATGTCAGGTGAGCAGCTTAGCTGTTCTGAAATATAGGCTTCCTGTTATCTGTTGAAGTCTCCACTCTCTGTTCCAGCAGATATAGGTGCTGAGCTATGATGCATTCACAGACGATTTTGGCCAAACCGTCACCATATTGTTGATCGTCCTGACTTTTACAAGTCTTCTCACCATATAAAGATTACTTGTACTTACAAAGTAAAATGCTAAGCTGAAAAATAATCAAATTAGTATTGTTTAATATTAACTAACCTTTAGTCTGCATGGCCTTCTCTTATTATTTTATTTATTAACCTGATTCCTGGTGTGGAGTATGACCTAAAAGTTACAGCTGTAGCTGGTGATAGTCTAACTGAAGGAGGCAGTGTTTTTGTGTAAATTGAAAATATGAACAATATTGTACGGCGCAAATATACATAGACATTTAGGGAGTTTGAATTTTATATGTTTCCATGAGGTGAAAGCAGACCTAATGCCTGGTTCACATGACAGTATTTTAATGCCGATTTTTGACATCATCTTTCCTTTCCGACATGCCCCGATCAACGTGATGGTTTGTTACGAAAATCTTGTAAGATATTCCTGCTGTGTGTAATGTGTTAAAAGTGATCTAGTCTACTCTGAATGATGTCGGGACCACTATGACCTCAAATCGGTTATATTCAACATGTTGCATTGTAAAGCCCAATGTCCTGTTGGGTGGGGTGACAAATGAGTACGCAGCCTGTTGAATAAAATTTCTAGCCAATCAGAAAGCGAGGTGCGAAGACACTCTTAACTCACGTTTGATCTTGAGAGTTTGTGAGATTTCCCGTCTGACATCTGGATGTCATTAGTGAATTCTGTTCATGTGCGGTGTGTTGTGCTTACCGTGTGGCTGTACACAACACACTATAGTACCAAACCAGTTATATCTACAGTTATTTATCATGTGTGGGGTCTCTCAGGTTTTCAAAATCGACCGACAATTTTAAAATCTAGCTGTGTGAACCAGGCATAAGCAGCACAGGTACCCTTTGTAAACCGGTCTCATAATCCTTCCAGTATTTTCCAGATTTTTATTTTTTTTTGTCATGTATTTTTCATAAATCTGATTCTACCAGTTGGCTGCAGTCTGAATAAAGCATTAACCATGGAAGGCAAATATCTACAACAAGGGTTTGGACCTTCAAAAAACAAAAATGAGAGAATCATTATGTAATCCATCCAAAAAATCCACATTATCCATAGACATTATTTAGCCAAATTGTGAAATCAGACATTGGTTGCAAAAGTCTTTACACTACTAAACTGAAAATTACATCTCTCTTTATTTTTTGCTAGTTCATTGATTCTTGAGATTCTTGATTGTCTAGGTCCTCAGAGGCCACTGTCCATCTTGTTTTTTAATGTGTCACCGCTACAGCACATCTAATTTAAATAATTGCATTACCTCCTCAGCATGCCACGAAGAGCTACAGAAGACGGTTAATCACCCATTTATTTTAGTCTGGTGTGTGGCAGCAGGTTAACACCTAAACCAAGGTTGCCAATATTGGCATATTTTGGGAATATTGACATTGGTTACAGTGTTTTAACCATCTGACTTGAGCTATTAACAGCTGAAGGAGGTTCATGTCATGTGAAGTTGTAAAACTTAGTGGTCCACTCATTTAGGATTCCCAAATAACGATCCAAGAATCTTCCATTAAATATGGGAAATAAACAATAAATTAGATGTTCCCTTAGCTTTTATTGAGCTTTATGTTATCAGTAAACCTTCAGTCACAATATGTTCCCTGTTCTGACTTAGACGTTAGTGTTGTTCATTTTATTGTGATTACTAGCCCTGGTTAGGGGTATAAGAACAGCTTTTTGTGTTTAAGTGAAGCATGAGTTTGAAATGTTTTTTAAGCCAACTTTGGCAACTGTAAGAAATGACAAGCATCTGGTTGCTTTCTGACAGACCCCTGTGTACATTGAGGACAAAACTGTCTTCATCAGTATTAACAAAAACATGCATCTGTCCTGTTGTTGTAAATCATGAGTATCATTCACTAATTTATGTATTTTGCTGAACAGGGCCTGTTAAGCCTGTGAACATCAGGGTTGCATCAAGATCAACTGAGAACTTAAACCTCATCTGGACGCTGCCTAACGGAAGAGTTGACTATTATAGTGTGAACATCTCAAACCAAAATATGTCCTATAACAACACCATAGAAACAAACGACACCATGGTGATATTCTCAGGTTTACATTCTGGAAGACTCTTCCTAATCACAGTGACTGCTGTAGCTGGAAACCTCACAAATACATCTGACCAGTTTTCATTTGCCACATGTAAGTTCCATATTTCCTCACATTTTGACAGCATGTTGACTAATTCTGGTATTAGTATGGACTAAATGTTGATATAATATGTACCTAAATGAATGCAAATAATTTTGTAGCATTGTATTCAAGTATGCCTGGAAATAAACAGAACATATTTTTCATTATTTAAAAAGAAGCCTATTTTTGAGTATTTTTGCATTATTTAGAAAACAGTAGCTGGTAAAAAGATGTAGGGAATGACATGGAACCCCATACCACTACACTTCCCTTGACCATCCTTCGATGTTGAAAGAGGTTATTTCAAAGCAGATATAGGCAACATTTTTATTATATATTTTTTTAACTGTCCTTGTACCAACACACATGATTAAAGCAGTAAGCTTATTTTCTCAGCTTGTCTGGGGTCTGTTCTTGGGCTGAGTTTGCAGCAACAGGCAGTTAAAGGCTTTGAAAAGTTTGTATGTTTAGCACATAACGTTCCTTAGAGTAAATAGAGTAGGTTCAGTTTCTGTTCTATAAACCTGCAACACACATGTAAATCGATTTTTGAAGTCCTTAGAGAGATTGATATATATTTGACTGAAAAGAACAACATATGGTGCTAAAATTATGTTTTTATAGGATAACCCAGTCATTTGAAGTCCAAAACAGAACCTTGTTTTGTGTTTTTTTATCATTTAAATGTGATTGCTGTAAGGATACAATTTTTTTCATTGTAGCTGATGCAGGTATTTTCCTACAAAGGACTACTAAACTTATTACTGCTTGTTTGTATGTGTTGTCTCTCTCTTAGATCCCAAGCCCCCTCAGTCCCTCATCATCATCTACAAGACAATCTCTTCTTTACAGCTGCAGTGGTCAATCTTCCCAATTATGAATGGTGCTCCTGGCATCAGCTACTTTATCACTTACCAGCCTTCCCTTAACAACATAAGCTCCATAAATGAAAGCATTGTGTTAGATGGGCTTCGGTCTGGAACCCTTTACAACATAAGCATAAAAACCGTTGGACCAGATCAATTAGAAAGCACGGCTGTCAGCAACTCCACTTATACTCGTAAGTTTTTGTAGCCATCAGCTATAAGCATAATTGTCTGGGGTGTAACAATACATGTCTAATCAGGGCTAAATTTGTGACTTTGTAGCTATATTTAGTGAACTTTCACACCCCTCTAGCCGCTTTGTTTAAATGTGAATAGCAAAAGAATTTTCTGGTGTTAGTGAAGATTTCTGGAGAAAACTCAGCTACAACCCTAATATATGTGAACTAAATGTGTATTCACACCTGCCACTCTTGGTCTGCTTTAAGCGGATCAGAATTCGTTTACCCCCTTGGTCCAGACCTTTTGTGGAGGTGTGAATACACTCAAGCAAACCCTGGTCTGTACTAAACAACAGTACCAAGACCCACATTTTGAGGTGGTCCCGGTCCACTTCCAAACGAACTTTGGTGTGTTTTGTTTCTGGTCTAAAAACAAATTGCCCTCGACCCGACCCAACTACAGAAAACATACGTCTCTTTGGACTTAACAAGCCACTGTAGTGGTGAATGTTATACTGAAATCTTACCTGAACCACACTCTGTTTTAGCTTGGTGCAGAGCACAGCGCCTCCTTCTGCTTGAAGCACGCATTCTCCGACCAGGTTCCAAAATTATAAATAGAACATCAAAAAATCTGTGTTGAATGAGCTGCTCTTGACCCTCACAATGATATTGCAGCTGTAATAAATGCACAAATACACAGAACAGACGTGCTGTTCGCAGGACAAAGTAATAGTCTTGTAAAACCATTAATGTATAACCTATAGATTATTCAAGCATGAAAAGGATCCCAAACTTAAGAGATGAGACAGAGCTCCTTTGACATGACAGAAACTTTATAAACAATTTTATTTAAACATTTTGAACAAATATTGAAATTACACAACATAAAAACAAACCCAACCAGTTCAAAAGATGCATGAGAGGTTAACTTAACAAATAAACAAAATAGTGAATGTACTCACAATGCAGGTAAGGAAGCAAACAGAAGAAAATTGAGCATTTTTTTCTGGCCGGTGGAAACAATTAGAGCTGCATGGTACATTATCCTGTTGTGATTACACTAAAACAGAGGATCCAGCATTTTGCAGCAATACCTCCAGAAAAAATGCATTTCTTGTTTTTAATTTGATTGACAATTTTCTTTTTTTTTTGTTTTAAACATTTTTCTTCCAGTTCCTGATATGGTCCCAAACATTTTGGCCATAGGAACCACCACTAACATGTCAGTGAGCTGGACAAAAGCAGCTGGGCAGGTTTCCTCATACTTTGTCCAGCTTTGGAAAAGCACAGCGCCTGTGAGCAACCAGACAACTCCGAGTAATGAGACTACACAAGTTGTATTTGTTGGTTTGACACCAGGAGTGCTTTACCTTGTTGAGGTGGTCACCATAAGTGGACCTGAGAAGAGTAACAAATCAAGTGTTTCCAATGCAACTTGTGAGTATCCTAAATTTTTAAATTGTGATTCTGTTTATTTTTATCCATATTTGGACACATTTGTTTTTCTTATGTGTGAGACTTGATGTATTCTTCTGCTTAGTTCCCACCCCCCCTGGCTCTATCAAGGTGAACTCTCAGACCGTCAGATCCATCAACTTTACCTGGACCTCTCCAGCTGACATGTCCAACCATCTGTACAACTACAGTGTGCTTACTGCAATGGGCTCTTATTCCACTCAGAACAACTGGTTCCTGCTGCAAGATCTTGTGTCAGGAAGCAGTTATAATGTTTCTGTAGTTACTGTTGGTGTGCTGGGGTATATGAGTACAGCAGTTAGCACAACAAACTATACAAGTGAGTAAACACAAACAGCCAGTCCTGTCAGGCTCATTACTGGGAATAAAATATCTATAACTGTAGTCATCTTTATACATTATACTGTCATAAAATGTGTCTTTTTAGTCAGATTTATATAGGTGTTGTTTGGGTTTTTTATTTATCTACTTATACATTTATTGCTTAAGTTCTTGGTGTACAATTTAACTAAAATAAAATAAAATAAAAATTAAAGTATGGCTTTTCAACTTGGCTGCCAAAAGACTCAGAAAGAAACTCAGATTCAGATCAACTGATTCTTAGACCAAAGTAAAAGACTATTTCACATTTTTGAAGGAATCTTGATTGAATTTAATTTTTTCTAATTAAAATGGAAAATAAATAGACTGACAAAAAGTGATTTTGATTATTCTATTAATATGTCAACATAGATTCTTAATGTTCCGTCATAAATCCTCAAGACTTTTAAACCAGTCAGTCAGTCATTTTCTACCGCTTATTCCATAGTGGGTCGCGGGGGAGCTGGTGCCTATCTCCAGCAGTCTATGGGCGAGAGGCGGGGTACACCCTGGACACGTCGCCAGTCCATCGCAGGGCAACTTTTAAAACCATTTAAACCAATTTAGAAAAACAATTCTTCTAAACCTTTACTCCATTTATGATCTTGTTTTAGATAAATCTGCTGTAGCAATATTGCATCTTGTTTTTTTGCCTCTTCTGTGATCAGTCATAAAAGGTATTGTATCCTCTCTGATCACTTTTGTTTTATTTTTAGAACCACAAGCAGTGATGGATCTGATGGCGACAGAAGTCACCACCAGTTCAGTGACCCTAAAATGGAATCAGTCAGACAGCAAGTCACATTACTCTTATGAAGTACGGGTTGAAAGTGTGCCAATGTCAGAACTGGTCAGAACAACAAAGAGCACAACAATTACAGTTAATGGTCTTGAGTCTGGGAGAAACTACACTTTTACCGTCACTACATTTATAGCCAATTACTCCAAAGCAGACCCTGTGAAAGATTTCTACTTTACAAGTAAGTGCAACATAACTTGGCAAGAAAGACATTTGTGCAAATATATGTTTTGTTCCCCTCCAAAAAGTAACACTTTATTTTTTGGTTTTCAGGGCCTTATAATATTACAGATTTAAAGGCTTTAACCTTAAACACAACTGCTATTTACCTAAACTGGACAGAACCGTATGAGTACAAGACTAACTTCAAATATTTGGTGGAGACCACAGGCTGTGGCAACAAAACTAACAACTCAACAGTAGATAACATAACCTTCTCAGAGCTCATCCCAGGAACCAACTGCAATTTCTGTGTTTCTGTCATGGCAGCAAATGGCATTAAAGGGAAAGAAACCTGCATCACTCAGTATACCAGTAAGACCCTTACTTTCACGCATAGTTTTTTAAAGTTGTATCATTGTTGACTTGCTTTAATTTATTTTTTTTTATCGCTACACATTAACAGAGCCTGAGGTGGTGAAGCTCAGTATCTCTAATAATGAGTACAATAATTCAGTCCTGGTATCATGGACCAAACCCGCTGGAAATGTGGAAATGTACCGTCTTCAGCTAAACAGCTCTTCTACAAATTTGTTTAGAGTAGAGAAGCTCAACTTTACTAGCACATCCTTCCTGTTTACTGATCTGTCGGCAGCAGTGCTTTACAGTGCTATGATGATTGCAAACAGTGGACCATTCTATGAACCATCTGAAATGGTTACAAATGCAACTTGTGAGTATCGTACATTATTCTACATTGCTTTTGTTTGTATTAAGATTTTATTTTGTTTTAAGTACAATTAAAATTAATTAAAGGTTTGTTGAAAAGAAAATATTTTGCCTTGGTTAATATGACAAATCTCCCCAGTAGACCATAATAATAATAATATTAACAATAATAGTAATAGGTGACATTTGCGTGTTGACATTTCTCTTACAAATTATATTAAACAAACCTTTAAATGAGTAGAAAACTTAACGTCCACCCATTCATTGCATTTTGCTTATACAAATTGGGTTGTGGTGGTAACGGGTCCATGAGAAAAACTCCGACATCCCTCTCTCTGGCGACACCCTGCTGCTCCTTCTGGGGGATGAACAGGAGTTCCCTGGAGGCATCGTGATCAAATGCCGGAACTACCTCCACTGGCTCCTTCTGACATCCTAACAATTTCATTAAGGTGTACTGAAACAAATACACATTTAATGTCCCTTTTCCACTGGCTCTATTTAGGCAGTGTGGCTCCGCTCCACTCGGTCTCACTCTTCTTGGCACGGTACCAGTTGTGTTTCTACTGACCCACTGACGGCTTGAGCTATGGCTTGAAACCCTGCCTCCAGCCGTCAGCATAGCACGGTGTGGCGCTATTAACATTACTGTGTGACTTTGTCACATTAAAAGGAAATGATGAAAAAGAAATAAATAGAAAATGAATACATAAACAAAATACAAATAATGTTTGTATTATTGTATATGCAACAATGTGTTATACATGTGTTTTTTCGTGTATAAAATGATCCACTGGGATAATTATCTGCACCACAGCCCAGCCAGTATAGGGGGGGAGGGCAAAGAGGAGAGATGCTGTCTGGACTGCTAATGCTCCATAGTTTGCCTGAAGAGGTCATAGAGAAGGACGCAAAACTGCAGACTTTTAACCATTTTGGATTGGATATTCGTGCTCCATGGATGTCCTCCCGTTTAAACCAATGCAGCTAGTCTGATTATGGACAGCTGCTCTTTGCCTGCTCCTTCCTCCTTCAGATGGTGGTTCACTTAAGGGCCGTCAATACATTTTCAAACCAAACATGCTGTTTCATGGTGGTATTGTTTTGTGTGTTTTGGAGAAATGTTTGTACATTTAAAAAACTGATTTAGATGCCCTGCCTGCGTGTGATTCAGAAAGCCTATGTGTCCTTTTTGTTTTAGCCTTCAGGCATGTTTTATGATTTGTAAATAGTAAAATTATATTTCAGTTTGACCTGCTCTGGCCAATTTGTTCTGTAATGCTGTTGCAGTCCCTCATGAGTTTTACAAACTTTTCCCTGCGCTACCTCCTAAAAAAAACCTTCTCATTTCTCCTGGTCCTTTGGCCAATCAGTGAACAGCAGTCTATTCATGTCACATGTAGTCCAGATTCAGCCATGGTCGTACCTGCTCAGGAGCAGGGACCAAAAAACTAGGTACCAGTACAGAAACAGTCATGTAAATGCTCGCAAGCGAACTGAGTGGAGCGGAGTCGGGCTAAATCAATCCAGTGGAAAAGGGGGAATAAGAGTTTAAGGGACATCGACCCCTGAGGACTGGAGTTTGGGAGCCCTGCGCTAGAGTAAGCTTTCCTTGTGGAGGCTGAGGAGTGCGATAGCTTTACATCTCAACCACAACTGCCCCAGTATATCTCATCAACTCCGTGGGCCCCACTGTTGAGGAGTGTTCTAACTACCTTATCGACCTCCTCCTCAGAGGACATGGTGATCGGATTAATGGGATCCTTAAAGTCCTGCATCCACTGTCCGACAATATTCTCAGAAAAACTAGCAGTTTGTTGCATATTCTGTTTATAAACTCTGTGTTTCATAAAATCAGCCTCAAATGTACAAGATGGTTGAACAACAGTTGACAAACATACATTTAATTCCATTAAAGAGAAACCTTGTTGATTTAAATGCGATGCACTCTGTCCTTGCAGACCCGAACCCTCCCGGGCCAATGGAGATCCTGAGTAAAACGACCGATTCTATTGATTTGCTCTGGGGAGCAGCACCTCTGATGAGTACAGCATCAGGCTACTTTTACAAGCTGACCTACAATCCCCTTCAGCAAGTTGTAAATGTCTCTTCTGCCATAACGCATTTAACTTTGTCCTCACTGCTGTCTGGGACTTCCTATAACATTTCTGTGAGAACGGTGGGGCCGATGGATTTTGAGAGTGAATCTGTTTACAAATACATGGTTACCACAAGTAAGAATTTTATTTTCTTAAATTACACAGGCATTAATCTCCTCCTAAACCTCTGCCCCTCACAGTGCATTGAAAAAATATTTACTTTCCACAATTGATTACTGCCACAAAGTTCACTGTATTTTATTAGGATTTTATGTTATAGGCCAAGACATGCATGATTAAAATATAAATAATATTTTTAAAAATTGTATTTGTATATAGCCCCTTTTATTGCCAATATTCTTAAGCAGAATTTGGTGCAACCAGTTACCTGTAAAATATAGTGCACCTTTCTGTCATTCAATCTTGGTATACAAACAGCTAAGGTCTGTGAAAACCTCAGAGGTTTGTTGGAGCGAAACAGTCAACAAACTATCAAAAGGGTCTACTGGCACTGCACATCATCCTAATCATGGGTCCCCATTGTGTAACATAGTGGTGGCAGCATCATGCTGTGGAGATTATTTTTTTTCAGCTGGGATAGGCAACCTGTTCAGAGCTGATGGGAAGATGAATTGAGCTAAATACAGGACAATCCTAGATTGTATGCTTTTGGGGCTGCAGAAGACTTGGAATTGGTATGCAGATCCACCTTCCTGTAGGAAAACAACTGTAAATATATAGCTAGAGCTACAACAGAATGGTTCACATCAAAGCATATGCATGTGTTCATCCACTACTCTGATAAAATCCACATAAAATACATTGATATTTGTTAGTTTTAAGAGGTATGAATACTTTTGCTAGGTACTTCAGAATCTGGATTAACAGTTAAATTTCTCACTTGTCTATTAAACCACAAGGACCTTACAATGTGACGTCTCTCAGCACCATGCCAACAGAGCGGAATATCAATGTAACCTGGAGCCCACCTATAGACTATAAGAACGACTATTGTTATAGTCTCACCTGGCAAAGCTCCGATGACCAAGTCTTTAGAAACATCTCATATACTGAAAGTAAATATATCACTAATCTGATGTCTGGTACTGAGTATAACATTAATGTCACCACCAAGACTTCTGATGGAACTCAATCTGCCACAGTACCAGTTTCCACCTGCACAGGTATGCTCATAACAACTTAACCTAAAGAACTGGATACTTACAACTGAAATAATTGTAACACATATAATCAGTGACACATTTTTTTCTGATATTTACACCTGCTTCACTACTGCAGATGCAAGCCCTGTGAAGGATTTAACATGTAATGGACCAAACTCTGGAGAGGCAAAGGTCAATCTGCATTGGTCAAAGCCAGAGGGAAAGAGCTCCGGCTTCCAGTTTACTGTACTCATCGGTTCTCAGAATAATACTTCGGAAGGAAACTGCTGTACACACACTATTTCCAACCTTACCTACCATTCAGAATATAATATAACTGTGAAGACTCAGAGCTGCGGAAAACCTAGCACTCCTGAGACTATTAAATGTTTGACGGGCGTTGCAAGTAAGTTTTTGTCTTTTACGTACGGTGTATTTTCATAATTATGGTATGTGAATAATATGTAGCAATGTTAAAGGATATTTGAGGACAGTGGAGCTGGTCCCATTCAATAGCTCCATTTATATCTGATTTAATTTTTTATCTTTAGCTAATATTATTAAATATATGATCGGTCAATTATTTCATCATTCCTGTCTTTTTATCTTTCAAAAGAACCACCAATTCCACTCAACTTTATGAAAGAATTAGATCTTACTAAAGATCACCAGACATTTACAGTTAAGATCAAAACGGACCTAATAGACAGCTCTAAAGGACCAGTGACACATGTTGGGATTCTGGTAGCCAGCGATGATAATGGTAGGGTTTCTTTCCTTCTCCCTAACATCAAGATATACTCCTGTAACCCATTAATGTCCTTTATATAGCAGCAATAAATATATTTTTAAAATGTTATAAGGTTCCTGTTAAAAATCTTATTCTGTGTATTATTTTCTTCAAGCCCAGAATTCTAATCTTGAACAATTCCTGGTGAAAACCTACGACGACTGGAAAAAGAAGTCTGCCCAAGTATACCTGGCAACAGTAGTCCGCTACATCACGACATCACGCAGCAGCACTAACTCACTGGAAATTAGCGTGGGAACTAAATCAACATGGGAGGTATATAGGAACGATGTTCTAGATCCAAGTGGAACTTACAAGTAAGGAAGCAAACCACAGTGTAAATAAAAAAGATCTCTTGCTGCAAGAAAATATTTGGCACTTTACAGTCTGATAGTATATTTTCTCAAACTGTCATGTATTTTTTGGGGATTTATTTTTGGGATTTATTTACTGTTTTGTTCCATCAATTTTTACAGGATTGTTATAAGGGTTCTTGTGTAAAAAATATAAATGTCTGTTTCACATTGGCCTGCTTTGACCAGGGTCTTAATCTGGATCCCTGATTCCTAAACTGGGCATTAAATCCCAACCCAAGCATTTTTATAAATTTATAACATCAAAAAAAATTGCATTGTGCTTTGAAGAATCTATATTTAGTCTAGGATAAGTCAGTCTAGATTTGATGGATCTAAGTAAAAACACCCCAGTTTCATGGTATTAATGCAACAATTTAAACAAAGATGTGCAATATAATGTAACTTTAAAACAAAAAAGCAACAATTATCTCTACTACTGCTAAAACAATATAACAGTGAATATTATTATTATTTAATTATTATTTAGTTATTTATGGAAGTGAGGGAAAACAGCTGAGTGTTGACATTAACTCTATTTAATTTTAGTGTCACCTATTTTATGTACTCATGAACATGTTTTACAAAGATTGATACTGGAAACTAAATGTCTAGTCTTCAGTGGTAGAATTATACATAAAAAGCTGTAAACACAAAAAAGAATAGCAGTATAAAGGTTTGTTAGATAGTAATTGTATAACCTGCTTTGAAATTGCATTAAAGCAAGCATTTAAAGCACTCTGCTGGTTTCCTTTGAAAGGCATTTTTCATTAGGTATGGCTTTCTAAATCAACTGAATCTAACTGGGATGTCAAATTGTTTTGGAATTAATTGGGTTGAATAGAATAATATTGATTTTATAGAAATGGATAATAACTGGAGCAGTTTGTTATGTAAACTGGTTGGAGATGAAGCTTATTGTGAATGGTCACCATATAAGTAGACTAAATTAAACTGATCTCAACTAAATTGAGTAGGACCACACTTCAAAAAACTATTCTGAACAATTCCTTTAATTTACTTACTTTGCACAGATGCAATAACTCCATATAAACTTATTTAAATGCCTATTTATTAATATGCTTTGACTATCCTATAATATACATAATATAAATATTATGGCAATATTTACTTTAAGATATTCAGTGATCAAGAGCATACAGCAAAAATAAAAATACACTGTAAAGATAACATTTTGAGAGCTAGAAATTGATCTACATAATATAAACTATGTTTTTTTTTTTTATCCTGCAGGTATTCCATTGTGATGTTCACCTATTTGGCAACGGATTCAAATGGATATGTTAATATATCTAGCTCAGTGTTTTCTATAACAGTTTTCTCTGGTGTTACTCTCGACAAAGACCCAGGTATCATTGATGAAACCAAAATAGTACTTGAATTTACTTATTTTCTTTTTTATGTGACGTATTTGTTTCTGCTTCAGAGTGACTCTTTAAACTTTGCTTTTATAATATTTCAGTTATCACTTGGATTGCTGTTGGAGTAACGATGGGAATTTTTGGATTACTTTTTTTCATCCTTATTGGCTTCGTCATCTATTGGAGAAGGTGTTTCCTCTTAATAATAATAAAACAAGCATTGAAACGGGGTTGACAGCCAAATGTTCTATATTGTTTATGTGTGATGTACTGCAGGTTAATCCGTAAGGAGTCTCCTGACATTCAGATTCAGTCATTGGGGTGAGTATTTAAGCTTTTTAATATTTTACACTCTAAGTCCACAATTCTTTTTGTAATTATTATATTTTCTTGATTTTTTTAGGGGCAAAGTGTAAGTAAATTATTTAAATTAAATTATTCAATTTCTACAATATATTATAGTTTTTTTGCTGGACAAAATGTATCCTCCCCCCTGAACTATGTTGTCTGAGCAGAAGTATGGCTGTGAGAGTGGAGGACTTTGAAGCTTACTACAGAAAGCAGAAAGCTGACTCTAACTGCGGCTTTGCTGAAGAATTTGAGGTAAAACATTAAATACATTTTTAAGCATTGCCAGTTTTTGAATTCCCCTACCAATCAGTTATTAGTAAATAAAAAAAAGGTTATTTATTCACATCATTTCTTCCGAAATTCCTTTTGTAATGTAAATGTGGCAAACAAAATGTTACTTGGAGGTTTCTCAACATAAGAAATCTTTCCTTTATTTCTTGCCTAAATATAATTGAAATCATCCTCATATTTTACAGTTCTGAATGTGAATAAAGATAAGTCCACCTAATACTGGTGTATACAGTATATTAAAGAGAATTATATGAAATTATGGAATTATGAGTTAATTACAGTGAAGTTTGTTTAGGTTTATAGTGGCACCTGGATGTGTATTTTTTAGAAATAGAAATTTGTCTTTTTTGAAATATAACAAATGTATTGTGGCAAAAAAGATGAAAAAATGGATTATATCAAACTTAAGATTAATAAATTATTGAAGGTTGTGTTCTCTTCCTAAAAAGAGGTTAACCCAAAAAAATAGCCTTCTGAGAGCAATGCAGAGTAAGTTATATAGCAAAAAAGGCTTATTTCCTGTGGTAATTATTGGGTTGTATTTGCATTGTTTGCCAAGAGTATCGGGTCTACTCTCTAAATCCTTTAAGGTGTTTCAGTCATATCATTGGTCACAAGGGTATGAAATCTGGCACCTATGAATGCTTCTACAAATATTTCAGAAAACTTTTTGTTGAAGGATAAAACCCCCTTTCTTTAGATTTATTTGTGATTGTTCTATTTAACTAAAACATCATTCATGTCAGTCTGTAGTCCAACTTTTGTTTCCTCCATTATGCCACTGCAATGTACTTTTTTATGCCTCTTATGTTTTCATCATGTAAAGTACTTTGACTTGTCTTATTACAAAATAAATTTGCCGCACCTCTTGAGATGTAACCTATTTTCAGGGTGAGAAGTCAAGAGCTTGGTCACACACCCACCCCCAATTGCTAGAACGAATGAAAGGAGAAACATCACTGCTTCTTAAAAAAAACTGACTTTTTGCAGTTTGCATTCCATCAGTAAAGCATGCGATGATGGTGTTCTGGTGTGAGCCTTGTTTTTCATTTTACTACACTTTTGTGCCACTGCACGTTTGGCCACTGAAGCTGAGAGAGACAGGTACTCTTATTTGTGCAGCTAAGCTTCATGTATATCAGTTACAACATTCGTGCATGGCCTGAATCTCTGACAAACAGCTGCACGTGCGTTTGTCCAGTGGTTAGGATAAACAAATAGTTAAAGAAGAATGAGCCGTGTTTCCAACTCATCTAGTGAGGTTTATAACTTCCGTGTAGAAATGTTGAAAAAGTAGATCAATAATTTGTCTCCCTTTAAGGCTTGTGTGTAAATAAATTTGAGAGTGTGCCCATATTTTTACACGCAAAAAGACATCTCAGCAGGGTTTACTAATTTCTTGAAGTAATAGGTTGTTTTTTTCTACTGTAGCCGTACATTCATCTAACTAAACTGCATGTTTTCTCTTTTGAAAGGACATAAAGCCTGTTGGTACAGCTCAGGCAAAACTGCATGCCCTGGCTCTGGAGAACAAGCCCAAAAATCGCTACAACAACGTGCTTCCTTGTAAGTCACATTAAAGGTCCTTTTGTTTTTTTTAAATGCTAATCCTCATTCTTCAAACAGTAATCTGTTAGCCGTAACACATGGAATTCCCGACTGCATATGTTTTAAAGTGCATAAAGTGGAACATCTAAAACCTTATTTTTTACCCATAAACAAATCATTCATGTTTCATTCACACACTTATTCGCCTCCTAGATGACTCTTCAAGGGTGAAACTCTCTGTTGTCCGTGGAAGTCCAAATGAAGATTACATCAATGCTAACTACATGCCGGTGTGTACTGACACTATTTACCGTTGCTTCAGGTCAATGCTTCAGTAACTTTAAAACACCTTGTGGAAGAGTATAACTAATATCCTTAACTTCATGGGTCGACATCAAACTAAATCTACATTCATGCCCAATTTGAGAATCTCCATGAGCACTTAACTTTTTAGATCATTCATGTTGTGTTTTCGTCTCTCAGGGTTACCTCTCCCGGAAGGAGTTCATTGCAGCTCAGGGACCTTTGCCTGCCACAGTCAATGAGTTCTGGAGGATGATGTGGGAGAAGAACGTGCACACTCTGGTCATGCTAACACGCTGTAATGAACAAGGAAGGGTGAGTATGAACATTAACAAAGCATTTATCGTGTCATACCTGATGCTGGTCCATAAGCAGTGATCTCATCAATGAAGTCAGAAGAGTTTTACACAGATGCTGGATAAGCTTTAGTGAAAGCAAAACAGCTTGCACGGAAATTCATACCTTTTTCCATCTAAGTAGATTGAATTACAACCCATGTTAACTTACCGTTCTTACACTGCATTCTTGCATTTTTTTAAATGGATTCAACTAAATAAATATTTATAATTGTAAAATATTTTGTTTAAGCACAACAAGAGTATTTTGCTTTGATGTGTTTACAAAAGTAAGCTTAAATAAATGTTTATAAGGGCAGGGACATCTATGAAATATGAATCAGATGCAAAGTAACATCACAAAACATCAAGGTTTCTGAATACAACATAAATTAAAAAAACTAATAATCACCTTATTTTTCAGGTTAAATGTGAGCAATACTGGGGTCCTAGCACCAAATACTATGAAGACATCATTGTGACTACAACCTCTGAAATCTTTCTAGAAGACTGGACCATCAGGGACTTTGACATAAAAAATGTATGTTTCTGCAGAAAAAGAAACCCCAGACAAAATCACCAAATTTCAGGTGTCACACATTTGCCATGCTAACAGTATCCAACAAAAGGTGCACATATCATGGAGTGTCATTCTGAGAGCTTGTTTGTTCATTTTCATTCACTGCTGTTTCAATGCTGTCCTGCTTTTCCCCCAGGTGAAAACAACAGAAGTCCGTTCAGTCCGTCACTTCCATTTCACAGCCTGGCCGGATCACGGCGTTCCAGAAACCACAGAGCTTCTGATCAGCTTCAGACATTTGGTCAGAGAGCACATGAACCAATACTCCAGAAACTCCCCCACAGTGGTTCACTGCAGGTTGGATACAACATCCAAATTCACCAACTTTTTAATTCAGTGTGACATTTTTACTTCAGGAGTTACAAAATAGTCCGTTATCTCCTCTCATTTTCCACCTTTCTGTTATTTACGGTCAGTGCTGGAGTGGGGCGCACAGGCACCTTCATAGCCATCGATCGGTTGATCTTCCAGATCGAAAGGGAAAACATTGTAGACGTGTACGGCATTGTTCACGATCTGCGAATGCACCGGCCCCTCATGGTGCAGACAGAGGTAGGAACCGCATGTGTCCACCCTTCTTTCCTTTTACATGTTTTTCAGATCACAAACCCTTTCTGATTTTTATTTTTATTGCTGCAGGACCAGTATGTCTTCTTAAACCAGTGTGCCTTGGACATCATCCGGGCAAGAACAGGGAACAACGTGGATCTCATCTATCAGAACACAGCTGCCATCTCAATTTATGAGAACGTAGAACCAAAAATGAAGTACCTGAAAACGGGATCATAAACTGCTGTTTCATTTTTTTTGTCTCCCTCTAGTTTAGGGTGAGAAACAACTGAGCAAACAGGTTTATAGGCATTCAGATTTACCTAATTGTGCTGTGTTGATTTTCATAGTCACACCATTTTTGACAAACTTCAAACTTTCAGGGTTTAAACCTATTCGTTTTTATATTTATTTGTTAAAAATAAAAGAAACCACAGCATTGTTTATATGGTATGCTTCCACAACTTCTCTCATACCTGCATATTATTTGCACTGCACAATCGTTTTAAAATTGCTTTCTATTGTATATGACTCACTGTTTTTAATTTTTCTCAGGTAGTTTTTTGGCATACTGTTTTGGTTTTTTTACATAAACTTTTGAGAAATGAAACAGCCGGTATGCTTTTTCACCAATAGAGGGCACTCTTGTCTTATTTTTGTAAACTGAAAAAGAGGGATCATACGACATTTTAAAGGAACATTAAATTATTCTAATCTTGCTTGACTAACTGTAAGCCAATATAAACTGTGCAATGTGATTTAATGAATTAGTTTATTTGTCTTTTTTGTTTATATGCACTGCAATGTGAAGAATGCACTGGATGCATTTATGCATTTGTCCTACACTGTCCACTTTTTAAAAAAAGTGTTTCTATTTGAGTAGTTTATATCACATTCAGCCCAATGCTTCTTGAAATGGAGTGTTTTGTTTATCATTCCTCATTTCATCTCAGGAACTTCTTCCAAGAAGAGCATTTTACCGGCTCTAAATGTGTTAAGAAAATCTATAAAGCACCAGTTTGTATTATTAATTCAGATGTTTTTTTTTTTTTTCATTATCTTGTTTTGTCTTTTCTATGCTGTACATTCTGTAGAAAAAAAGTTGATGTTATATCACTTCCTGTGACATCTCTTGTGCATCTATGGTCACTTCCTGTGTTGTAAAAGTCACCAGAGAAGCATAAGCTTCATTTTTTCATCTTCTAAAGGGCATACTTTTCCATGAGCCCTGTACGTTCTTTTCTTTTTTGTATAGTCTGATTAGAAGCACTTATGTTTTAATGAGAAATAGGAATACAAAATAGTAAATATTTTTTGATTTAAAAAAAAAATCCTTTGTAAGATGCTTGCTGGTTCAATGCAATTATGTAAAATGAGCTGAATTTTGAAATGTCTACTTCTTAAATATGTCAAATGAAATGGGATGTAAAGATGTGCAAAATTGTGCCAACAATCTACTCTTTAGGAAAATCAATGTGATTAAAGCTTTACTATATTGCTAAAATGTCTCTGTGTTGATGAATCTTCTCCACATTTTATTCCTTCTCCAAATGTTTTTACTTTTTTCTCATTTTTACAAGCTAAAATAGTGCATCATTTGTGGAGATGAAGGGAAAATAGTAAAGTTCTCCAGTTTATTTGCTTAAAAAATTACAAAGTGGGGTGTGTCTTTGAATTCATGACAAAACCCGAAAACATTCAAGCGGTATGAATACTTTTGCAAGTCATTGTCAAGAAAGTGACATCTGCATTGTAAACTTTTTAATTTATTTTCTAGTTTTTTAATTTAAAGATTCATATGGAACCAAAATAATACGATGCTGCACAGCATGATGAGCTTGCACAGCTTTGCAGCATTCAACTTTTAAGTTACATGTAGCAAACTGCACCTTCTACAGATATAAACACTGACCTATTGCTGTTCTCCCTCGGCAAAAAGCATTTCACAGAGACCTAAACGTTTGAGGCCCACAGCAAACTAACACCTGGATTGACTGTTTGCATTATATGTAACTACTTTAAGGCATCAAGGTGGTGGTAATATAAGATTCTACCAGAATGTTGGGCATCAAGGAGACCCTCCCTCATTTCCTCTTCTACCTCCTTTACTCCTCCATGTCAGCCTTGTTTGATGTCTCACATTCACAAGTTGGATTTGAAAATAGATTTGACATTTAAATGGCTGTGGCTTGTTTCTTCTACTGTGGTCTTCAATTAGAGCTATACTAAACAGACCAATGGAATTCTCAAATTAAGAGCAAATAAGGCTTTGCATTGCTTTTTCTGCATAGATATGATTGCAATCGAAATCAGTCTATATACATTTTGAAATTACCAGCACATTGTCAAGATACAATTGTAATTTGCTTTATGTTGATATATCTATTATTAAAATACAATAAAATAATTTTGTAAAACTAAAATGAATGATTATAAATTTTTCTCTACTATTTCTTTGCTTTATTTAAATACTATATGTTGTTCCCTATTACTTAATAATTATAAGTGGAGCAGTGTAAAATGCCCCTCGGCACCCCTACCAATCCCTTTAAAGTAAATGCAACTGAAGAATGCTTAAACGCATTTTTTATATTTTTAAGTTAAGTTAATAAAAGTTTCAAAGAGTGTTTGATTAGGGATCCATGATATTCTGTTACCCTGGGATATTAATATGACATGCCACAGCAGCCCATTTCTTTTATTCTCTAGGCTGGAAGAGGACAGATGTTTATTTTTCACATATAAAAGATAAGAATGGTAGACAAGGTGAAAAGTCTCCTGCTCTTAGTTGTAGAGCTGCAGCAAAGAGTACATCTTTGGGCCTTTAATTCTCTATAACAACTGTCAAAAACTACCTACCTGCCAACATGTTGTAAGTAATGCCAGAAAAAAGCCTAAACATTGAGTTTGCTAAACTCTTCTGGGAATTTAACTGGACCAAGTGCTTTGGTCAGATGAGACAAAGATTGAGTTCAGAGGTTTGTTAGAAAACATTAGTGAACCAAAAGGCATCTTGAAGAATGAGGAACACACGACACTGGTCAGGGATTAAGCTTAAAGTCGGGGATAAAGGCGTTTAAAGCACGTGTAGATTAGAAAAAAATATCCCAAGCTTTGAAAATCTCATGTAGCACTCTCCATCATCTGAAAATGGAAAGCGTGTTAATGAGATACTTTTCTCTGTATTGATGTTTCTGGTAAATTTCTGTCTTGTTTCTCCAACTACCTAACAGAAAGAATGCAGTGTGCAAAATCACAGTAATTTCTCTCTTAGCCCCTCCATGTTACTAAAGGTTTTCTGCAGGGATCAATCCTTGGTTCCTCCATATTTTTCATCTACATCAATAATTTCACAAATTCTATAGTGGAATAATTTACTCATCTTTACATTGATCTCCCAATTGCACCCACAGTTAAATAACTTTAAGGCCAACGTCATGTGTTTGGTAGGAAAAGCCATGTAACATGTTGGTAACATGTTTACCTGTTGTAGTGTTTGTACTGTTTCTGTTAGCCTTTATTTAATTTTTGTCTTCCCCCTTTCCCTCACAAACCCAAACCTTTAGCTAGACCACAGCTGCCTCGACACAGAGATCCAGAGCTAAGGTAGGATAATCCATACAGGATTACATTTGATCATGTACTTCATAAATCCTGCTTTTATGGATAACTAGAATGAACTAGTATGTTTGCAGTTTGCCACAAGCTAAATAGGGAACACAGCTAGCATGTGGAAGAAGGTGCTCTGGTCATATGAGACAAAACTTAAACTTTTTGGTCTACTTGCAAAATGCTATTTATGGCAGTAAACTAACATTGCACGTCATCCTCAACACACAATTCTCATTGTGAAACATGCTACCGTGATTATGTTTTTTTTTAAACAAGGACAGGCAAGCCAGTCAGATTTAATTGAAAGATGGATGGAACTAAATACAGGGTAATTCTGAAAGCGGCTGCAAAAGACTTGAAATCAGGGTGGAGGTTATTCTTCCAGCAGGACAGTGACCCTAAATATAGAACCACAGCTACAACAGAATGGTTTAGATCTAACATATCTCTGTTTTAGAATGCTTCAATCAAACTTCAGACCTAAATCTAATTGAGAATATTTGACAATGCTTTTAAATTGTTGTTGACAGACACCCTCAATCCAGTCTGACTGATGTTGAGCTATTTTGCAAAGTACATTAAGCAAACATTTCAGTCTGAATGTGCATAGCTGGTAGAGACATAGCCATTCAGGGAAGCTGAATACAAATGCACGCCACACTTTTCAGATTTGTAGTTCTCAAAAAAAGTGTGTCCTTTTACTCACACTTCATGATTGTTTGTACCTTTGTGTTGGTCTATTTTATAAAATCTTAGTAAATTGCTTTAAACTGTGTGGCTGTGACGTGACAACTCGTGGAAAAGTTTAAGAGGTGCAAAAACGTTTACAAGGCACCCTCGCCCGTGGTTGTAGTATCCAGTTGTGACCACAGGAGTCGCCAGAGCTCACTAGGGAAACCGCAGCAACTAGAATGTAGTCGATTTTCTGCGCTCTCCATGTTGAAACAGAGCAACTTCTCCTCCGGCAGACTCCAACCGTCCGTCCGTCCCCCACCACCCAGCTGGTACCACATCGCCCTGCTATGACACTTGACTGGGAAGAGATTTGCGAAACTGTATGAGTGCTGACTCAACAAACGGTAAGTTTGTCGCTTCCCTGCTATAACACGACAGCAAAACGAGGAGGATAACTTGCTATTTTTAGTTACTCCGATTATTTCAACTAACGTCGGTTTTAATGTGCTAACGTGTAGCTAGCCATGGCAGCTCCCATGTCCGTTATAGGGAACGGGGAGGGTTTTGTCGGTCATTTCAGACACCCTGGACTCGCCTTATTTCCCTGTATTATTCCTGTAACACCGCAGTGTATTTGGCTGCCTGATGAAATGGTCAGAGGGGCTAACGTTAACTAGCTTTCTCCCCAAAGTTAACCCTCACCAACACATTAGCGGAGCAAACCGTGCCCCATGCGGCGGCAGTTTTCCCTCGCCGTCACCCTCTCTGCATTAACAGGTAGCCAAGCCTGTGCCCATGATGGCTGGGAAACATTGACAAATACATTTACCTGGATTCTGTTTATATCTATTCGGTTCACTTCTCTGTTATCAACCGCTGTAGGTGTAGGAAGCAGAATTCGCGAACACGACCCAGCGAAGCGCGATAATGTTCCCCTGTTTACTGTACCAGCCCGTGTGGCCGAGCCCTCGTCACCGAAATAACCATAGTTGTTTTGTGTACTTTCCATCAGTCTCCTCTTTAATCTGAAGAATCAGAATGCTCAGCGCGTCGTTGTAATGGCTCGAATATCTCGTCATGTTGCCTTAATACATTGGCGAAAATGTAGGTAATGGGAATGAGATGTGTAGACATTTAAATGTCATGCATAATGTAGGTCAAAACATATCTCTCCAAAGTAGCAGCAAAGCGGCTGCCTTTGACATAGGTTCACTTGTATGGTTTTCATGCGTTGATCAGCACCAGTAGGCGTCTGTCCTCTCCTGCGTTTGTGGATAACGCTCTTTATTATGATTATTGAATTTAGATGTGCATTAATTAAGTGTGGGATTTGTTACCAGAGTGAAAAGCGACGTCGCAGATTTTGTACTAGGTTATGTAACGTAAATGAAACGCAGGTTTTTTTTTTTTTTTTTAAAGTCCTCAACTGGAAATTGCAATGCTCCTCTGATATGTTGAACTGTAGTGTAATCATTACTCCATAGCACTGAGAAACGACTTATTACTCCCTTTTACGGACATTGTAATTGAAGTACACAATTAGTCGGCCACACATCGGAATTACAGATTTTCTCAGATCAGCTGTAATCAGTAATCAGCAAAGTACCGAAAAATAAGATTTATTTTACTGTTCATAAAATTGCAAACATTTTCAGTCTATAAATGCAACTGACAGCATGCATTTTGATGGCCTTTTTGAGTTTAATAAACATCAGGTAAGGGTTGGGGACATATTGGATTTAAAACTGCCATCTCTATCAAAGAACCTGTAGCACATTTTGTCTTTTATGTGATGTAGTCCTTAAACAATCTGAATCAATCTGCATTCAAACTGGCAGATCATACCTCAGAAAAACTGCCAAACATGCAGAACAGACAAATAAATTAAACTAATATTGGCCAGAAAAAGCCTGATCACTGCATCTTGATTTATCATTGAACACTATGCATGCTAAGTGCAGGAGGCATCCTCCATAAATAAAGCAAAAATAGAAAGCCAGTGATTCTTGACCTTGATTTGACACTTTACCCACATTTCACCTGGTTTGTGTTTGCCTATAGGACCAGCATCCAGAGCCTAGCTGTTCTGAGCCTCAGTGTTTCTGAAAAAGGACACCGTCAGAAATGACAACAGAACGTCTCTTTCCGTATTAGTTTTAAACTTATCAGAGAAAAGAAGCTGCTTAGCAGGTCGTTATTGGATTCTAAAACCTAAAGCTACTTAAACATTGTGTAGCGGCGAGGCAAAGGATTAGGATCAGGCGTGTGTGCCTACATTTTTAGTGAATAAAGTTATTATTCACCTTGAATAGAAAAAAAGCATCATTGTCTGAATTTCTAGCATAATTTAAGACAAAAGAGCAAAATATTTTATTTTGAATTGAGTCTGAGGGATTAAAGGCCTTTTAATGAGATAACAGAGAAAAACTGATGTGCCATCATATTTTTTTCTGACTGTATGAAG
Source organism: Girardinichthys multiradiatus (assembly GCF_021462225.1). NCBI lineage: Eukaryota > Metazoa > Chordata > Actinopteri > Cyprinodontiformes > Goodeidae > Girardinichthys > Girardinichthys multiradiatus. The sequence goes on along the minus strand of NC_061795.1, from coordinate 37,733,252 downwards.
CATAGCGTAGCTCAGTGCTGCCGCTTTCCTACCTGTTGTTAAAAAAAAAAAAAGCCTTTAAGCTGGCTAAAAAAAGGCTAAAATTTGACCTAATTTCAGCAAAGAGAAAGTTGGGAGTTTGTGAAATAATTTAGCTTCTATCAAAATAACAATATATAAATGTTATTGATAACAATAATATAACTGTTGATATATCGTCCTGTTCAAGCTGCAGTTGGCAAGATTTTGTCGCTTTCAGTGTTGAACAAAAACAATGTGATCATGTTGATCACATTGTTTTTGTTCAAGCTTATCGTATAATGAGGATTTCATAATCTCATGTCTACTCACAAAAACTAAACATGATAGCCATATCTAAAAAAAAAGTCATAAATAAAAGACTAAGAGTTAATGATTTAACTGCTGATGTAGCTACCTAGCTAATTAACCAGCTAACATCAGTGTTATTTTTCTTGTGTTACTCTAGAGACAATAACAGCAAAAAGACAGTATTTTGTGAGAAAATAGCAGTTTGATCATTAATGCTGAGATGCTGTAAAACGGCAGTGTTTTTACTCAGCATTATCCAACCATGACAATCTAGTACCAACCTGTGTTGTTGGAATTGTCACTGAAATTAAAGGACAGAAAAAAAAATCTGGCCTGGCATGGTATTGCTGCAGGAGGAAATAATTACCAGAGTCATGGAAGTGAGATGTTAGGAGGTATAGGGGAAACTGCTGCAGAGCAAAACAAAAAAACAGGTTATGAACACTTTCTTTTTCTGTCAGAGTTCTGTATCTACATCTTCAGGCCCCGTAGGGGGTTATTCAGACAGAAAACAGCCTTTCATTTCATTCTGCTTTAGACTAGCATCAGTCATGACTTTGGTTTATCTGCAAAACGTCAGGCTGTCAATATCTGAGATGGAAGCGGAAAGCATTTCAAGGTCATAAATGTCGTGTGACCATTGGCAGTGGGTCATTAAATCATTGACAACATACGCTTTTCCAATTTGCATATCACATTCCTCCGAGCTTGCTGCCTTAAATAGTATCAGTGTAATGGATCTTCAGATAGAGTAGATGCTTAATAACCAGACCATTCAACATCTATTACATTTTACAACTTGGCTTAAGCAGTGCTTATCTGTAAACACCTATGTCTGGTCGTGCCACATGACCGTCTGCCTTGCCCTAATCAGGTGGGGATATATAATGATATTGGACCTAAGCTTATCAAGTAGAACCGTGGCTTTGCTCTGCTGTGAATGGCAAACAGAGAGAGTGTTGTAGTGAATGAACTAAAGGCAAAAAGGCGGTGGAGAGTCTGAAGAGCTCTTTAGGAATCTTTCTGTGGGTGGACAGTGCTTTTATTTATTTATGAAATCCCAGCTTTTAGTTGAAGGAATAACATGTTTAACCACCAGCAGCTGGTTGGATTTTAGCTAAAAGATTGGGGCTGTCCTGGTTGACGAGAGCCACTTAGTCCCATCTGATGCAAAGATTTAACCTTTTACTTATTTCAGCGGTATTCAATGTGTGGCTCAGGGGCCATTTGCAGCCCCTGGACTGATCTTGGGTGGCCCCTGACTCCAAATCAAGAGTGAAATCAATCTGGCCTGTTTGCACAGGTGGTTGATAAAGATGGAGACATTTTAATTTTTAATTAGGGCAATATTATTGGCAACCAATTAAAACCTTTTAAGGGAACATGTTAACTACAGTACACTGTATTTGTCTTTTAATAACCCCACTTTTTACATTTTAATTTCATTTTAAACAGAACCACATCTATTCAGTGACCTTTACCTAAAAGCAGACTTTGGTTTAATCTGATGTTAATAATTTATTAAACTTGGCTAAATACAACAAATGTGACTCAAAAGATTGACCCAAATCTTGTTCTTATTGCTAAGAATTCAGTAAACTTTCTTTTTCAATTCTTTTCAATCAAACAGAATGCCTTTCTTTTAATAAGACAGGCGTGCAAAGCCCTGTTTAAGTTTTGGATCTACAATGATTTCCACATGCCTTTGATATAGAAAATCTGACGTTTTTTTCTTTAGTTAACATATTTTATTCTTTGTTTATTGTTGAGCTGGTTAAAAAAAAAAACAACCAAATATTTATTTTGTGATAATAGTTTCTGTAATATATATATATATAATATATATATAATTTATTTATTTATTTATTTTTAATTTTTTTTCTAGGATTCCCCCAGATGTCAATAAAAATAGCCAGTATGTATATAAAAAATATAACCTCTTTAAAGAAATAAACAAAAAATCTTATGAGAAATATAGACTTTAAACTATTGAGCGCGACTGCTCCTCGCAGTGAGAATGTATTACTTCTGGTTATATAAGTGGCTTCGTGCTTCCTCAGCTCCCGTGAGATGGAAATGCTTTCTCCAACATCTAGTCAGGGAATCTAGACTAATATGGTTCCATACAGAAGATGCCTCGCTACTTCAGGACAGCAAATGCACTTTAGCAGGCTGTGTTGTGCCAAGATGCCCCTCCTCTGCAGATTTGTTTTGTTGTTGTTGTTGTTGTTTAGCAATACCTTACAGCTGCAGTGTGGCTTTTGTGACTGAAACAAGGTCCTTTTGTCACAAAATGTCACATTTTATCAGGAAAAAAAAATCTGTCTTGGTGAGCCAAGAAAGATGGTATTTGTTCTAGGTTATTTTAAAGCTTTACAAGTACAGTTAAAAGGAATAACATGAAAGCATGTGTGCTGAAAGGTTTATAGTTTCCTTGCTAAGATAAGCAATGTTCTGAGTTTGTAAAATATTCATACTGCAAAGTACCTTTTTACATTTTTTTTTTTAAATTTCTTTTTACAAAAGTGAGTCAAAGACAAGACTTTCTATTTATAAGACTGTTGAAAAAATGGAAACATAACTTTTCTATAAGCTTTTTCAGTTAGACTACTTGATAGCTTAATGTGCGGCAGTCTTTTAATTGAGTTTGAATAAAAACAAGAATTATTGTTACTTCTCTGTTTATATTAAAAGCACTTTGTTCCTGTAATACATGATTGTTGTACTTTTTCTGTAATTAGTGTAAAATTCTGTTTTTTATTTTTACTCAAGGTGACCCAGCTATAAAAATCTCATAAGATTCCATGCCTAACTTTAATAATAATCAGCCTTTTTACATTGTGGATCAACTTTGCAAAGTTTCTTGCCATTTTTCTACCCCTAAACCAGGTGAACTGTGCACAGTTACAGATGTGTCTAGTTCAGATTGGTGTGTATGTGTGATACTGACTACTTTGTTTTGCTTTTGTTAAATTTCTGTTATTGTCCAGCTATTTGGACACATCCTGTCAAATGCTGATAATCTGCTATTTCATGAGATAACATGCAGCAGGGCTGTTTCAGTTTTGTTTTACTTACTTTAACTCTGATTTATTATGAAATAAGCGCTGCCAGGAGTTTAACGTCTGCAGCCCTTTAAACCCTCATTTGGAGGGTCATCATGGTCCTGTGTTCAGAATCAGATTAACCCTAATTTTCGGCCTCTGACTGGGGATTTTTTCAAAAAGTGACATTTCATTAGCTGCTGACCTTCCACCCAGTTATGTATTTTTGCAGCTTCGCTGCTTTATGATATTAATTTTCTCAGGATTGTACTTATGAGATTGTGGGCTCTGTGTCTAGCTAATAAAATACTCATTAGGGTGGGAAAAGTGACACTTCCATGTTCCACTAAATGGAAACTTGTGACTCCAAGCTTTAGCTGTCCATGTTAAGCAGCTCTATAGCAGCAAGGCATTTCTATAACCTTTGAGATCGTTCTTTGGTTTCAGAAACTGGCTGGTTTCCACAGCATGGGATCATCATCTGACTTCAGTTTAAATGGGGTACCCCAGCAAAAATTGTGCTTCCAGTTGTTCAACACTCAGCTTGTCTTTTTTTTTTTTTTTTTTTTTTTTACCGTGCAGAAACATTAAAGCTAACGCTTTAATGCTCTGCTTGATGTTTATAAAAGAAACTTTATCAGAAACTGCTTTGGGATTATTTATGTTGTTAAGGTCATGGAGACAGAAACAAAAAGGAAAAAATAAGAAACCACCGAACACCACGTCCACAACGGAAACCCCCGACCCCACACCAAGATGGGAGAAACTCACCCGGCAAGAGGTCCCCAGCCACGCAAACGCACCACATCACTGACACTGCAAAGATAGCCCAGGGAAAAACATTATCTAGCTCAACTCTACTATCGCCGCTTGGTTGATTCAAACACTGGTGACCCCACATCCAAGAAGAGGGCACAACCCCCCCACCCCACATGCTGCAGACCCTCCTGTAGCCCGCTGCCTGGTCCCACCTGGACACGACAGCCAGCAGAGTAGCACACCGCCAAGCCGGCTTGTGTCTATAAGAGTTAACAGGCTTCAAACCTTTATATGTTACAATGCTTTCTTCCCATATCTGTGTGAGGAACTTGAGGACGGAGGCGTCCGACGGGGTGGGGGGGACTTTAGAAGTAAGCCTGATGTTATGCCTCAGAGGTTGGTGGTTACAGAGCCGAGTTGGCGAGAACAGTCAAAGCAGCTTAGAAAAGACTAGCACCACAGTCTTTGCATCTGCGCTATGGAACCATTTTTTATAAGACTTATGGACTTTTGATCTCGTTTTAATTTTTTTGGCTAGAACAGACACATTAGTTGTTTTCCCAGTTCTAATGCTAGAATGGTCTTTGTGGCTCTGGCATTCTCCTCTGGGTTTCATTGTCAGAACTCCAGAGGCTCAGTGGTGTTCTGTTTTCTTCCTCGGCCACAAGTTCATCCCTGCTATAGCTGTGGGACCAAAGGTCTTACTTCACACCAAGGTCTTTCTATCTACCAGGCAAACGCACAGTTCACACTGTGGTGCAAAAATCCCAACCTGCAACTAACCAACCTTCCTCCCTTCTCCAACTGCCTTTAATGGAACCGTCAAGGTTTGGACTCTTAGGACAAATTGAAACTATTAAATGTTACATTATTTAAAAAGAATAGTCTCAAATCATGAGGAGTGCCCACCTCATTAAAGAATTAATGAAGAAAAGGTTCACATCAGCAACAAACATCATGGAGCTGATTGTTTGGAAAAGAATACATTTAGCTGGGTTTCTGCTGGGCCTTAAGACAGAATATAAATAGTATAGTAATATAAAGACAGAATTTAAATATATTCATCTCAATTTTAGGCGTTAGAAAGTCTCAGAGAAGCCCATGCCCATGAATATAGATGCTCCAATCAGGGCTAACCGGCACAAATTTCTAGTTTTCAAGGTCTGAGCTTCCAAATCCAATTTTGACTGATTCAGACGTTTTTTATTATGATAATTTCGCATAAAACACATCCTGCAAGTTCTCTGATAAAGGTAGTAGTTTTAAATCCAACAGAAAATAAAGGAAATACAGTATAATGTTATCCCTATTTAAGCAACATAACATATATTCCAGGCTACACCTTTAGGTTGATTTGTGAACTTTTATCTTTACCTTTATTAAAGTAAAAAAAAAAAGGACATCAAAACTCAGCCGTTATTTAATGTGTTAACACACTGAAATATACTAATTCATGTTGGTGCATTTAATGAACAGGAAAAAATATATATTTTTCAGCATTTGATCCGCTAATCACCAATCAGACACAATCAAAAGAAAGTTCTCCATCTTTACTCGTGATGCAGGGCAGCAAATGGCCCTGTCACAGCGAACTTGTCGCCTGGCATGTTATTGTTTTTTGTAGGAAATTCAAATCAAAATATCTTGTTACCTTATGTGCCATTTTGCTCGATTTATACACATTTTCTAGGGTACAAATGTGTGCCGAATGACATGAGAGATTTTTCTATTAGCTTTCAACATCAATTTGTACCTTCCAGAGGGAAGTTGTGAACTTGCTTCGATAATTTAAAATATATATTTTTTTTTACTCATAATCTACTGTAAGAAAATGTTGTTTTGACATCAATAAATTATATCTAACAGCAGGTGGCCGTATAGCTGACTGTATAGCTGCTGTTTGGAAGTTAGACAACTAGGTAAAAAAGCAATTGGCTCACATGCTAAATAGCCTGTAAGTTAAGTTACTGTTATTGAGTAAATAAGTCATTCAGCTAGCGAATGATAAAAGTCTTAAATATAAATCACAATGTTCTGTAAAAGCTCATAAAAACAGTATATGAAGCTTACAGTGCGATAACAGCTTAGTTTATTACTTAAACAGTTGCTAACATGCCTGTATCTCCTATCAATGTGAATGTATTAGCAGGAAACAGATAAACATATTAAGTTAAGGAAAATGTGAGATATTACATATTGTTTTATGGATCTTTCTATGTATTAATACTTTTAATTCAGGCTGTCCTTATCCTTTAGGGGTCCCATGTCCAAGACACCAGATAATAAGTCTCTGGACAGGATCTGGCTTTGACTTGGAAACAGTTGCCCAACTGGCAGCGCTCTTATGTAAATGTTACTTGATGTTGCTTGAAGAAGAGCACGCAGAGTGCTGTGTATACAAGATGAATGTGACAGTGTTTCAGCAAGCCATTGTCTCATGGTTTTCAACACTCAGGGCTATTGGGGTTAGCTGTTGCTTTTATGAAGCACATGAAAATAATGTAGACTAATATACATGAGTAGATAGTAGAACAGTTCAGGAAAAGAGCAGAGCATCATTTCTGTGTGGCAAGAAGTTGACTTTGTAGAGTAAATCTGTCACCAGAGATGATACTTCAACACCTGGTGTGAGTGAAGAAATGTGGGACAGCTAGCTGAGTGTTGGTGATTCTGGAGCTATGATATCCTTTCACCTAAACCCTGTCACTTTCTGGGTCATGGTTTCCCTCCTTCTAGTGTGCATACTTTGTACATGTGTATTTTTGCCATTCTTTCTCTTAAGGAAAATAATCTATGATTTTGAGTATATATTTACTTTTCAAGATGCTTGTTTGATATTTAGCTCTCCATTTATGGTGTGTTTGGCCACATCTTCTCTGCAGTTCCTTCTCTTTGCGTTGTTTGTCCCACACATGCACTGTCATTTTTGTTTCTTTCAGTTCAGTTTGTATTTAGGTTAAAAATGCTTCACTGTTATTGCTTCCTCTTTTGCTCTGAGATAGGACCTAAGGCACAGATTGGACAGTTCCAACACAACTTCCCAATCCATTTTCCAGCTATTGGTTTTCCAGTTGATTATTACCCAAGCTTGGACTGCCTCATGTAGGTCAGTCTTGGCTTTCTTTCGTGAGACCTCAGATCAATGCCAAGTTCTGGTGGAGTGGAAATTTATGATTGTTTCTTGATTTCTGATGTTCACTGTAATATTTTTAGTTTGTGATAATTGGATTTTCTGTAATGCTTTTTCTTTAAGAAAAAATGGGTCCCCAAGTGTTTCTCCTATGACCCACTGCAGTGTGACCTCCAAGAGGTTTCTCTTTTGGTAGTAAAACACCACATTCCTTTCGCCTTCTTTTAACTACAAGTATATTTTTATTTGTTTATCTTTACAATTCTATTTATTTTAAAGTTAAGACTTTTGCTATGTTAATAGCACCTATTAAGTCACGTTGATATGTGGGGATCTGGAGCTCAGAAGCTAACTTCTATTCTTTGCACTTCACCTATTTCAGAGAACCGTTCCTCCCAGCAGAGCATTATGTTAATTTGGACCTGTCTAGATAAAATGTGTGTTGTGATTTGGTTGAGCAGGATACAAAAGTGTCAGCTCAGCTTCACTTTAAATTTGACTGTTTTCATTGTTCATTTGTCTGTATTTAAACATCAATTATGTCTTTAAGTTTTATCTGATTCTCTTAAACTAAAAAAAACGTGAAACACACCATATGATGTCGGTTGATGGTTCACTGATTGAAAATAATTTCTTAGTTTTGAAGCATTGAATGAGCAGGTGGAAAAAATTAGATTTTTTTCAATATTTGGCTTGCTGATCACAGATCAGAAGCAATCAAGCAAACATTGGTGGGTTCTGATCTGTAGCTGAGAAGCGCATCTCCTAATAAATTTCCAAATACCACACTTTTCTCCACTTGAGTGTACATTCTCAGCACTTTGGATCAAATGTACAGTATATCTGACAACATATCATCTTGAATTGCGTCAGCGTATCACAATATTTAAAGTATTGCTTTACAAACAGTTTTAGTGATAAGTTTCTTAGAGCTAGGGTTCATTCAAATTAAATTTACTTAGGTTTATCTGAAAATTACAAAGAACTGTCTTATCAGATTCCTGCTATATCCCTACCAGCATTCCACTTCCCATTGTTGTTTAGAGTGTTTAGAGTAAAAGTACTATTGCTCTATGAATGTGATAGTTTCTTTTATTTATTGTGTGTCATTGAAATCTTTGTCACTATAATCGTCTATTTTTGAGGAGGGGATTTTGTTTATAATGTTAGAACTGAACTTCTACTTTTAATTGACTTGTAGTGCTGTGTGTATGTGAGAAAACTGATATATGTTGGTAGCTCCCTTGGTCGCTGAGATCGAACTGGGTGGAGCTTTAGCACAGTGGTGAGTACAGGAGGAACATGGGAAGGAGAAACGTCAGGGGTGAGGCTGTTTTTGTTCGTTTGTACTGAGAGAGTTAAAGTGAAACCTTATTCTTACTTTTGTATGCCTGCAGGTGAGACTGGTGGCTCCAACACAGGCCTCTGAATGCTGTTGCTCCTGCAGTTCAGGTGAAAGGTAAGCTGAGCTCATCTACCTGGGGGAGAATGACACTTTTTATATCATTATTATTGCAAATTCACCTCATATTTAGCCAGCTATCTCCCTTTATGTGTTCTTATCAGACGATTTGTATGTAAGCTTTGTGTGGTACGGTTTAGGTTCATGCATGCATAAAAACATTTGATGTGCTCTTTAAATTTGTGAACTGAATTTTCTCCCAGGGATCAGTCTACTTTTCAAATTTGACACAAATGCAAGCTCATTTTTACTCATTGGTGCCTGGAGGGATATCTGACTTTCTGAGCAGACGAGAGAATTAGGGCACGTCTCTTAGGCGACAATGAATTCCTTCTTTAATTTAAAGGAAACATCATTCTGTAGCTTTGCAAACACAGTATTAAAGCCTGCTTTTGTTCAGTCTGTGTATCCACTTCATTGCCCATGGCAGAAATCATGTATAAGAGTTGTAAAGACAGTCCACAGCCAAGCTTTACTACAAGAGTGAAGCAATTTGACAGAAGTGAGATCAGCAGCTTACAGGGTGTGCCAGAAGAGAGTGAATGTTGGGGTTTCACAAGAACAGTTGACTACTGAGTGATAATTTATTGAGAAACTGAAGAAAGGCAGTTTTGACGGCCTGTTGATCGTTCATACAGTGGTGGCGAAGGTGTAATAAATGTTTCTTCTTACAGCTTCTGATGACACTCAGAGTTTGCTTTTCTAATGCACGGTTTGCTGTGTGAGCAGTGCAGGAGGTGTCTGACACATTTGGCATAATTTTCAAACCGTGTATATATTTTTGATTAATTTAAAGGATTTTTATTCTGTAAAACAGTTTCCTTTTGATTTAGAGGAGTTTATCATCAAGACTAACATAGCATTTATGGACACCCATCTATCTTACTCAATACATAAATACGTTATCTCTTTGGCCTTCAACCAGTAAGATTAACAGAAGTATGTGGTACTCAATCATTTATCCTACCTGTTTACTGCTCTGTCTGTCTGTCTTAACCAATGTTTTCTATATATTAGGCAATGGCCCCTATGAAATACTCACTGCATGATACACCTGAGTAAAACATGACAGTTTGATTTTTTTTTTTTAGACAGATACAAAATAATAACTTGAAATAGTAGCAGAATTTTCCCAACGGCTGCTAAAATAATACCTTAATCATAATAGTTATAATATTATTTTATTTATTGATTTTGCTATCTATACTGGAGCATAAATATGTTGAATAAACTTACACTAAAGTTGTGCTTATTGCAAAGAATAATTATGTTTTTGCTGTTCTGCTCTTTAGAAAAAAGGAGTCCAACAATTTGATATTAGCTAACAGTAATTTAGGTAAGTTAGGCTATCTGCTCCAGGACCACCGTGTGATCAGCTGATAACCTGACCTCTTATAGTTTGGAAAGTGTTGTTTTAGTGATGGGTTGGTACATCTTTGATTTGCACACCCTGGCCATGTTTTTTTTGCAATCTGTAATAGTTCTAGATTAATTTCTCTTTCCTTTAAGTGAGGGAAGAGTCTCAGTTTTATGGGCCTTTAAAGCTGGAAAAGGCTCGGCTCACTTTGGCGCTTTCTCTGGCAGTACGATGAAACAATTGTAGCGATTTTGAAACGGTATCTTTGATACCAGTAACTGGCCCATCTCTATGTATGCACCTTAGTTGTAAATGTGATATATATTTATAAGGTAGGGCAATATGATCTTTGGGTCATTCTAAATGGGTACAGACATTTTATTTGTTATCTAATTCTGTGTTTATGTGGAGTCAATTCACTAGTCTGCTATATTTTCTGCTTTTGTATTTATTTCTGTATGATTGTGTTGTGTGTTGGACTCAGGGGCTTCTTCTATGACTCGCATATGGAAACCTGCCATATTGCATTAGTGGCAATATGCCTCTTAAGTGCTGTAGATTCTGGGAAATAAAACAGAAGCTGTTAGCAAAGCTAGATACAAGAGCTATTTCCCCTATATTGGGACCTGTCTGTACATTTATTCTGTTAATTTTAAGGAGTTAAAACTGACAGGCTGTCTCATTTTTCATACATAGTTGGGCACAGTGATGGGTTTTGCGGTATCTATGATCCATCATTAGTAAAACCTGTACACTAGGAACTGCCTTCAACAGCTTCCTCTGCTCTAGGTGTAGCCCCACATAACTCAACCACAGCTGATACAAGAAATTCTTGCTCAATTCTGTGAGTTTTTATGCTCTCAACAGTCCACTGAGCCAGCAGATTAAATGCCATTTATGTTTTATCCCCGAAGTGTTGCACAAGTTAAGCGTTTGCTTCTTTTGACATGACGTTTTTGAGTTTACCTACATGGTGCAAATGCAGCTTCGCCAGATTAGTTATGACCCAGTTCTAGATTTTCATGAAATGTTTGCTCAATAATAATGAAGTTCTTGGAATGACTCTCTGTTTATTCTAGAGGTGAAAGTACATTGTCTTCTTTATTTTTGCTCCAAATGATTATGTTTATAAGAGGTTATTAAGTTAAACATGACACTCTAATGCTGTCAGTGAGCCAAAAAATATATCTGCTCTTTTAGTGGAAGATTGTTAAGGCAGCTTTGGTTTTGTATAGAACAGGGAAAGGTGTATTTCAGCATTTACCTGAAGCAGCTACAGAGATATACTCAATCTGTCAACTCATAGTAACTTTTTAGTCTTTTCCAACTATTGTTTCCTTTTCTTTGCTGTTACAAAATTTTATCATTTACAACTTTGTCACAAGTTGTAACTTACTGCACTGACTGACCTTAGAATTGTGATTGTCATAATTTTCCAGAAACAAAATCATCTTTTATAAACAACTGACAATGGTAGCAATTACTATGGATCAGTTTATTATAATTAAATGTTTATGTTAAGATATATGCTTCTAGTGGACATCCTATAAAATTGTCTCAAAAAGCAATTTTTGGCACATTTACCAGTCTGTCCATTAATGTTGAAATGGCCTAGGTTTGAAAAACCCTAAACTGCAGATTAAGTGGCATAACCACCATCCAGCTGGATTACATGTGTCAAAGGTGTCTAAACACTTCTCTTGGCAGAATATGTGATGTTTATTTAATTTTATTTTAGATGGTTTTCTGCCAAAGACTCAAACGCTGTCCACAAGTTGCCAATGCTGTTGAGGTTTGGTTCATTCTAGAGGTGTATCGTTACTCGGCTTTGTTTGTTCCAAAGTTGTTCGTTCTATGTGCATTTGGGATCTTTGTCTTGTGGAAACACCCAGTAAGGTCCAAGTTTTAACTATGTAGCTGTTAAATTGAGTAGAATTCAAAGGCGTTGGGTCTTCTTTGTTTCAGTTTTTGCAGTGCACCAGAAGTAAAATCAGCCACTGTCATGGTGGATGAAAATCTGTCTTGTTTGGGGAGCATGAGGGAGAATACTTGAAGTGAGATGAATGTTAGTTTAGGAGATAAGCACTCCAGTCAGCTGCATTGTGCATGGCATAGGTTGACCTTTATTTAAAGGTGTCCAGCTGGGATCAAGATTCACCTGGGACAGGAGGGTCTGAGGTCTGACCCACAAGCTCCTCTCCCCATCTCCCTTGAAACCAATCAGCCTCAGCCATGGTTTCCACCTGACCCTTCCACATCCAATCCCTGTGATTCTGTCTCATGTTATCTATTGTATAAAACATGTGCATTGTATGAATCATCAGCTTCTTTTCGGGATGTCGCGTGCGCTTTAGCCTGAACAGAGAGGGGGTCCTTGTCAAACCAAAACTCTAGCTCCATCAAATCCTCATCGAAGAGAAAAAGTGTCTGTCTCAAATCAATGAATGTGCAGTTTTAAACTCAACACTACACAGCTTGATTCTATCATACTTTTAGTTGATACAGTGTTCTTTAGTATGGGGCTTCTTTTCCTCTCCTAACAGAGAGACAGAAGGATCCTCCCCTAACGCCTCCCAATGAGGGAAATTCTCAGCCCAGCCAATAACTATATAAGACTCTGGCTCATTTTCTGCTCCTTATTTTGCTCGGTTTCTTCTTCTGCCTAATCTCCATGTCCTATTATTACCATTTCTGCCACTGAGGGTTTTCAGCTCTATAACAGGCTTTGTCATAATATATTAGGGCATTTTAAATTGTTGCAGCTACCTGAATAGAGCAAAAGAGAGGATGTAATTTGCATAGTTGTATTATATAATTCAGAGTACAATGGGGAAGGAAAATCTGCTAAAAAGTTGTTTTTCTTTTCCAATGGAAATACAGAAATGGTCTTTCGAGTGGGGAATTTCTTTTTTCCAAATAGCCTATTTGATTTATAAACACATCGAGGCAACAATAAAACCAATTATTTCCTTAAACATGCACATTTTTGCAACGGTGGCTGTTCTTTAGTTATTGCTGCCCTATAATCTCTAACAGGTATACAGCTGAGCAGATTTGTCCTTGTCAATACATTACAACTCATCAAGTAAATTGCCTTTTATCCCTTCTCATCCTTGTGTGTCCTTGTGCAAAGATGTCTTGATAGAGAAGAGATTAGTCACATACGCCCGCCTTTAAAGAACTCATTTCACGTTGGATGTCAGTAGTTCATTGGCAAAGTTACTGTATATAATTCTAATTAAAGTTTTTTCATGTTTTGTGGAGATGTAATGAGATCTTTGAGTATGAACTAGTTGGAAATAGCATATCTCTGTTCGGCTCGTTTAAGCATTAAAGATGCATGTCACGTATATCCATTCAGCAGCAGCATCATGGGTTCCCAGTAGAGAAACATTTAAATAAATGAGAACTTTTTGCTAGCACTGGACAAAAATATTGCTGTGGCTGTTTAATAACCCTGAAGTTGGCGTATAATTTGAGTGTTCTTATTTTAGTTCAAAATCTAAAATCCTGATACTGCTCACACTTAAACTCAATTATTTATATGCAGTTTACAGCATGGGTGTGATTTATTTATTTGCTTTGTTTATGGAAACAAAGCAATGGACAATTTCAGTGCATTCTTTTAGCCTGTAGACCTGATGCTAAAGTTGGCATGTGATTTGTAGCTTCCTCTCAGCTTTAAACTGAACTGATCTTCTGCAGCACAAGTTTAAAATACTGGGACTGAGCAAACCTGAGCTGAAATGTTTTACAGTTAATAATGCATTTAATAAAACACAGTATTTATGTTGAATAGTCTTTAGTTTGTTTGTGAAAACATAAAAAAAGTCCAGTTTGACTAATTTTGGCTTTAGGACCACGATAGATGGGGTCTTCCTTGAAAACGGCAGTAATTAGACAGTTATTCCACACTGGTTACAGATTCTTTCAATCAGTTAGTGACTTGTAAAACCTTTACTCGGTTAATAGAAAGTGTTTTATTTTCTCATGCAAGTACTGTCAGCTCTGCTGCTGTGTAAAGTTACTTTCACCTTGTGTTCACTTAACTTTATAAAGATCATTTGTGTGACGATGGAAAATAAAAGGCAGAGGAGATGTGTTAAAACATGCTAGAGTCTGATTTGCAGCTCCCTAAGCATGCTACTGCAGTCCCTTGATAGTTTAAATTAGTCAGCATGAGTCTCCAAGGGTGTACCTGTCCAGGTGAGATTCTAAATACATGTGAATTTGTCTGCTGCTGAATTTTAATGTACTCAAATCAAATACCTCTGGCACTAAGGCAAGCCCCCTTTTTTCCCTCAGTTCTGCCTGGCAAGACCTGCTGTTGGCTGGTTCTCACACACAGCAAATAGTGGCCTGATTCCAGCCATAAACACAGCCAGCTGGCTCAGTCTGTTTACCAGGTCAAACATGGCTGCAGTATGTCTTGGGACCTGCTCTCTTATTCAAACGTACTCGGTGAATGTGAACCAGTAATTAGCTCTCATCTAAACAGCAGGTTTGAGTACTTTGAAAGACAGTTGCTCCAATTTAACATTGTTGTCCTGGAGTTTTGTATGTTTACGATAAAAAATTTAAAAATGGGATTTGTTGATGGTTGAACTGTGTTTGGATGTTGTTAAATGAACACATACATGCTGGTTTAATTTAGAAATGCGGATATATTCTGTAATTAAACCAGACATTTAGGTTGATAGATCTATACTTCGTTGTAAAAATCCTTTTTCTTATCCCATATTTGTTTTACGTTTATTCTGTGTGCATGACCAAGTCTAACAGTTTGTTCTGTTTGACTTAAGATTTACTTTCCAGACTTTCCAGACTATAACTGCTGTGTTTTTTCCTTGATCCCACACAGAACCGTGTCAGGAACTGTGTGTACCAAGGGAGGTTCTGTCTCTTGCCAAACCTGAAGCTCAAGGAGCAGTTTTGTGCGTAACCTCTTACAACGTTACTGCACTGAAAACCAATGGAAATGCTCCAAGTGTTCAAGAATGTATCCACATTTAAAAAATGTTTTAACATGACTACATTTGAAATTGGCTTTGCCAAGTTGGTTTTGGTTGAAATTCGAAAGAGAAGTAAAAATGAATCATTATCTCAGCTGACAGAAAGACTTTAAAGAACCAGGGCAGTTGGCAGGTTTTAATGGGGTCAAATAGGAGGTTAGTCTGGTTAGTGGTTATTTTCTTCACGAGTTCTCTAAAAATAAGCTAGAAACACCAGAGGACTTAGAATAGAACAACTAAACCACATTTCCACCCCACAGTATGTCCCAAAATGAGACCTTCTACATCTTTTTTTAAAGTTACAGCAGCCCATCTTCAGTTTGTCTTTGTGATATAAGTTAGAGTTGTTAATCTATAAAAGTTTTCATACATTTGTGATTTTAATTAAAATTAGTTTATTTCTGTTAATTAAGTTGAATCACGACATTTCTTTAAGAGATTGGTCTAAATTTCCTTGCTGCTTTGTTACGATAGCCCTGTCATGTTACTATTTGATGAAGGTAGACTTTCTGTGTGTGAATGAAACAAATACAATTTGTAGTTGGGGAGATAAAATCCATTCACATTTCTCCCATCAGCACCTTCCATATTGTAGGATTATTAATTTTGTAATGTAAGCGTCATATTTGCTACTGTAGACATCAGTCTCCATTGTTTATCCTAGAAGCTGCTCCTGGCAACATCCCATTGGTGTAAATCTGGGTCATGTAACCAGCCATTTGTCACTGGAGATGGGGGTTTAATGTGATGGGGCATAAATGGATGGATGAGAGAGTGTCTAGAGTTAATCTATGCCCTGGAACAGCTTGATGGTCTGATGCTGGTGCTCACTATTAGAAGGCTCTCCTACTCTCAACTATAGGATGAAATATGCAGTGTTGTTCTGTGTCAATGTATGACATTATTCACACAAACCATAAAGCAAAGATATTTAACAATATGCTTTTATCTAAACAGAAAAACATCCATTATTTCTATTACCCAGTTTATAAATGAATGAAATTGATTTAGTTTTACATAATGAGTAATAACTCACTACAGTTGTGTGAAAATAAACAAAATACTCTCCTAAATCATGAACCAGGGAAAAACAGGCTGAAGCCCACAGACCTGTTTATGCTTCTCCTAAAGATGCATCTCCCTCAGAGCATCAGTAAAGCAAGCTATAATTCTAAATTACATTAGATTTCATGTTGATTTTTGCAGGTGTAATGTTTGCATAAAATAAATTTATTGGTATTTTGGTTTTGACTCAAAGACTATAATAATGTAGAACACCCAATAAATTTGTTATCAATAAAATATACTTACTTTTTGCCATATTGCTCTTTATAGGGTGTATTCACAATTGCCACTTTTGGTCCGCTTGAAACAGACCAGAGTTCGTTTCCCCCCTTGGTCCGGACCTTTTGCGCAGGTGTGAATACAGCCATAGACTTAAGATTCTTAGAGTGTATTCACACCAGGAAAGTCCTTTGATCCACTTGTTTGGTCCGGACCAAAAGCGAACTTTATTTTTTTCATTTGGTACGGTTTGTTTTCACATTGTACTTTTTGCAAGCGAACTATTACTTGTAAACAAAGCCACGCGGGTGACGATCATTGTTCCCATTGGACAGAAATGACGGGGGTGGAACAGAGCACACATCTGGAAATTTAGTAAAACAGCTGTAGACGTGCTGCGTGCAGCACCTCTGTTCTGCATATTTATGCCGTTATTACAGCTACAATATTATTGTTAGAGTCAAGAGCAGCTGTCTTGTTTAAACATTATTCTGGAGCTGTCCTATTTATGATCCGCACATATTAATAATCAGGTCAGTAAACTGTTGAATCCAGATTTTTCCAGCGGAGGTACAGTTTTATATTTAGTAACTGAAATTGTTCTCTAATAAAACCCTCTCCATTTAAGCTGAATCATTGTGATCGTATTCGCTGCTATTAGGCTATGTTCTGCCTTCATTTTGCAGCCCAAACTTGCATGAACTTTAGTGAGACTAATATTTATCTTAGTCAGATCATTAAAGCTTATTAAAACATACAGGTTAGAACATGTCAGTGTTCCTTTTCCTCCCCTCCTCTTCTCCAACTGTCCCAGGTGCTGCAATGCTTACTAGAAACAAACAGGCTCCATGTGACAGCAAGTCAAGTGCTTTAAGCTCCACAGCCTAACTATTGGTAAGGAACCTATTGAGGTTTATTTTTTTTAGGAGGTGCGTCTCCTTTCTTTTCCAGGTTTTTAAGCTACTTTCTGACGGAGGAATACGTGTTACTTACTGGTCACGTGTTGTTGCTGCACTGTTGATGTTTCCACAAGGTGCTCGTATCTCAGGGTAAATATTGCCCCCGCACCTGCACAGTATTGCATTGTGGATTGAGTAAATGTTGGCTTAGTTTGACAAACTTTACACACTGTGTACAGTGAGTGTTTGGAGTCGAGTTCTTACATAGTTTCGCGTGATATTAGCGTTGAAAGAAGGTCTGGGAAACTCAGAGCATGGATATCACTGTTTAAATTTATCCTTGGTTTTTTCATGTAACCTGATCCTCCCTCATTTCTTTTGTTGTCACATGAGGGTGCAACCAAAACTAATTTGATCTTGGTGATATGTCTTCATTTAATCTTTTGGCTTATAAGTTATTTTTCCTTTGAAGGGGTTCATGTGTTATTTTACCCTTCAGTACAGACTGAAGGGTAAAATAACTGTAAGATTGCTGTTTAAAACACGAAGACTTAGCAAAAAGTAATATTAATCTATTGGTTTTTAATAACTGAAATTATTTGCAGAGTTCTAAAAATATTTCTGTTTGTTGATGGATATTTTGGCCTTTATGTTGCGACTGCCTTAATCTAAAGTCGGCACAACATCCTTCCCTTCTTTGCGCTTCATATTTAAAACTAAAATTAGTAGGTTTTTCACTAAACGTTTCCTGAAGTTGCTGCTGTGAACACACATCTATGCATACCTGCAACACTTTCACACTTTTCATAAACTGCCATTTTTTTTACCACTTTAATATGTAACTGATATGTAACAGACATGCTTTGAATGCTTTTCTTTGTGTGCACTGCTGCGTTCCTGCAAAATACTGCTTTATCCTGGAAATTGCTGGGTCTGTGCTGTTTTTGATTTGGATTTAGACAATGCAACAAAAGAGGTGAATATAAAAAGTAAAATAGGTTTTACGTGTGGGCAAAAAGCGAAAACAGTTGTTTTAAAGGGCATAGTCAGTCTTAAGAAGAGTCTGCACAGTGGGGGAATGGAAATAACGTCTGCAGCTGAGGTATATCTGTAATGGCTGAGATGCAGAAGGTCGTACAAAGTGGTGGAGACATTGTATAATAGTAAAGAAAAAAATGGGCTGGAGGGGTTAACAGTAATAATTCTTTATATTTTAATATTAAGCAATAGCATTGCAATTAAATATTTTCCTGAGTGTGCAGTCCTACTTTGCATCATGTGTTGGTCATCTTTGAGGTTCAAATAAAGTTGGCATAGCAGGTTGCCATGGGTCTCACTAATTTCTACCAGACTAGGGCCAGGTTAAGACTAGGATAAAATTCCTGTCCTGTTAAATGGATGCTGCCTTTTAACATTGAAATGTACAGCATGTGTACCCTTTACTTCTAACAATGAGAGAAACATTATATGTTTTATTACTACCTAATAACAATTGCCACTAATTAGTTTATTACTGAACAGAGGAGTAACAACTGAAGCACTCCTGATCTTTTTAATTTAATTTGAAACACTGATGTTTATAAGGATTTTAAGATGTTTTACCAAGTTTGTAGGGATTTTACAGCTGCCACTTAGTCGCACAACTTGCATAAGGGTTTCTCGATATCAGAGGCTCTTCCTGTTTCACTTTTTCATAAGGCAAAATACCTACAAACAACACTGCTGTTTTTGTCTTTGTGTCTAAAGAGCGTTGCAAAGGCTTTTCTCCAGATGGACTTGCCAAGTTAGTTTAGTAATTCCAGCACCATCTCCAGTTGTTATTGTTAAGTAATCTGCTGAGGAAGGGCAAATAAGTGTTTTTGGCACTACTCTGTGAAGTTGTGTGCCAACTTGGGGAGATGAAATCAGCTCAGCTCATTTGGACACAAAGGTGTAGTTTAAAAGAAAAAAAAACAACATTTTTGAGCATTGAAGTATCAATTAGCCACCCAGTAATCACAGTAATCAAAATTGAACAGTTTCTCTTCTTTTGCTCAGACTGGTGATCTGGTTTTGTTTTAAGTTAAGCTAGCTAGGGACATTCACTCTGGTGTATGAATGTAGAAAGTCTTGTAATCTTTTCATGATCTATTGGAACTGCTACCTCTTTCAGGAAATCAGTTGAATGTTCTCTTTCCTTTATAGTCAATGTTTTTGTTACATTTAATGTTTAAATGAAACTAAAGTCACACAGAGGATTTTGTACTTGTTAGCATCCTGAGAAAGTTCATAGAAATCGACTAAGCTATTGGCCAGCGAAAGGCTGATTGTTGTACATTGAGTCATGCCAGTCCTCTTAATTATGCAGCAATATCTATACATCATTCCATGAAGGCAGACATCATTAGTATATCATCTGTATCTTGCATTTTATTAGACCCATATGGATAACAAGCACACACATTGGGCATACAACAGCCATGTTTAGTTTAAGTCTTGTAATGTGCTGCTAATAACCTCAGTTTCTTTTATTGATAATCAAGCATTGCAGCCATGAGAATGAGCTGGGTTTGTTTCTCCTGCATGTCGTTGCACATCGTCAGACCCATAGCCTGTTCTACAGGTAGTTTTCTGAGATTCTGTATGGTGGGATTGCTGTCATGCTCCTGTTGTGTAATGCTAAAGCTTCTAGTTTTTTCCATGCTGCCCGCACCCCATTCAGGGTTCAGCACTGTACTACACATGCACGTATGCACTGCAGCAGAAGAGAGCTATTTATAGACCTGCCCCACAAAGACAAATAAAAAGTCTATTTAAATTAACCTTTTCCATTCTTCTTTAATGTTTGCTTGATTTTTTTTATTGGAGAGGTTAAAAATCAAACCGGAAACAACTGCAAGATTTGAAATGAAAACACTTTAAGGATGTTGATAGAATGACTCAGCCAGGCAGAGTAGACAGCTGGAAGAAGCTGGGAGTGGTGTGATGAGGCTCTAACTGTGCTTTTTGTATTTTTAACATGCACATGAATGTACTTGTAGAGGGAGGGCACATGTAAACAGTTACATTTTCAACAGCTCCCCCTGTGGTTTTAAGTTTCAGACTTGTAGCCATTGTTAAAATGCAGGTTTCTGTGCCACAAATAGTACCTCAGTGTAGTAATTTGATACACTGCATATGCCTCAGTATGTTCACAGTGGAATAATGTGGGAGGCTAAAAAGATGAATCAGTGTTTGAAGGGAAAATCTGGAGGGCTCTTCTCAGATGTTGTAATTTAGGAACTGCAGGAGAGCCAGAGGGTCTCGTCTGCTGTACGTGTTTCTGCTTCGAGTGGAACCGACTAGGTCAATTGATCTAAACGGAGCATGGTCTTCCACACAAACCCAGATGGTAATGGTTATGATGCAATTACTTCACCCTTTTAACTATTACCTAATTTGCAGTGACCAGTTCAAAACCTGTTTAAAGTATAATATTCTATTCAAGAAACAATGAATAGAATACTATATTCCACATAAATATACCAATACCACTATACCAATTGTGTATATATAATTGTATATATAGATCAGAATTAAAATGCATACAGGATCAACGTAAAGATTATCAACACTAAAGTTAAGTTGGTAAAGTATGAAAAGAATCAACACAGCTAGTACAGGTCCTTCTCAAAATATTAGCATATTGTGATAAAGTTCATTATTTTCCATAATGTAATGATGAAAATTTAACATTCATATATTTTAGATTCATTGCACACTAACTGAAATATTTCAGGTCTTTTATTGTCTTAATACGGATGATTTTGGCATACAGCTCATGAAAACCCAAAATTCCTATCTCACAAAATTAGCATATTTCATCCGACCAATAAAAGAAAAGTGTTTTTAATACTAAAAACGTCAACCTTCAAATAATCATATACAGTCATGCACTCAATACTTGGTCGGGAATCCTTTTGCAGAAATGACTGCTTCAATGCGGCGTGGCATGGAGGCAATCAGCCTGTGGCACTGCTGAGGTCTTATGGAGGCCCAGGATGCTTCGATAGCGGCCTTTAGCTCATCCAGAGTGTTGGGTCTTGAGTCTCTCAACGTTCTCTTCACAATATCCCACAGATTCTCTATGGGGTTCAGGTCAGGAGAGTTGGCAGGCCAATTGAGCACAGTGATACCATGGTCAGTAAACCATTTACCAGTGGTTTTGGCACTGTGAGCAGGTGCCAGGTCATGTTGAAAAATGAAATCTTCATCTCCATAAAGCTTTTCAGCAGATAGAAGCATGAAGTGCTCCAAAATCTCCTGATAGCTAGCTGCATTGACCCTGCCCTTGATAAAACACAGTGGATAAACACCAGCAGCTGACACGGCACCCCAGACCATCACTGACTGTGGGTACTTGACACTGGACTTCTGGCATTTTGGCATTTCCTTCTCCCCAGTCTTCCTCCAGACTCTGGCACCTTGATTTCTGAATGACATGCAGAATTTGCTTTCATCCGAAAAAAGTACTTTGGACCACTGAGCAACAGTCCAGTGCTGCTTCTCTGTAGCCCAGGTCAGGCGCTTCTGCCGCTGTTTCAGTCCACTGCTTCCGCAGGTCCCCCAAGGTCTGGAATCGGCCCTTATCCACAATCTTCCTCAGGGTCCGGTCACCTCTTCTCGTTGTGCAGCGTTTTCTGCCACACTTTTTCCTTCCCACAGACTTCCCACTGAGGTGCCTTGATAGAGCACTCTGGGAACAGCCTATTTGTTCAGAAATTTCTTTCTGTGTCTTACCCTCTTGCTTGAGGGTGTCAATAGTGGCCTTCTGGACAGCAGTCAGGTCGGCAGTCTTACCCATGATTGGGGTTTTGAGTGATGAACCAGGCTGGGAGTTTTAAAGGCCTCAGGAATCTTTTGCAGGTGTTTAGAGTTAACTTGTTGATTCAGATGATTAGGTTCATAGCTCGTTTAGAGACCCTTTTAATAATATGCTAATTTTGTGAGATAGGAATTTTGGGTTTTCATGAGCTGTATGCCAAAATCATCTGTATTAAGACAATAAAAGACCTGAAATATTTCAGTTAGTGTGCAATGAATCTAAAATATATGAATGTTAAATTTTCATCATGACATTATGGAAAATAATGAACTTTATCACAATATGCTAATATTTTGAGAAGGACCTGTATAGCATAATGCAAACTTAGATTTGCAGTTAAACTAATGTCTACTAATATCTACTGATTAGAAAGAGTAAAAACAGATGTTAGAAAGATTGTAGAGTACAATTAGTATAGTAGATTGTTTTTTATATTTGTTTGTTTAGTGCCCCAGACATTAACTTTCCCAACACTTTTGCAAGTAACTCCTGCAATTTGTTTGTAGATAGGGTTTTTATTTTTGAGATAATAAAACAGTGTAGGTGAAAGCTTTCTGTATTTGTTTGCACAAAGCAGTTTGAACATAGAAAAGTCACGCCAGTTGTGTTTGGGGTCATTTTGGACAGCGAATCGGTGCAGACAGAGTGTGTTAGAGGCCTCCTTCTGTCACTGACTCTGTCAGTGTGCAGTCTGAGCTGCTTGTCACGGCCATGCACCGTGTCGTTATGTGAACAGGCTGGTATGTTTGCATACAGTATGGCTTTGTTAGTGTTGGAGAAGAATGAAACGGCACATAGTTTTGCACAAAGAAAATGAGCAAGTTGGAGTAACTTTGCTTTTTTTGGGGGTTTAAGATATTTTTTTGGCACTAGAGGCCTTTATTTTTTATTTGTCAACAGTAAGCAGAAAGGAAAGACTGGCAAAGAGAGAGAGTGAGACATTCGGCCAAGGTCGCCGGGTCCGGGACTCAAACTCAGGACGGCCGCATCGAGGAATATATCCTCTACATGTGGTCGCATGCTTAACCCCTACACCACCAGCTTTTTATATCACTTTTTTAAATCTTGTCTTTTTTGTTTCTTTGATAAAGGACAAGCAAGTTGTCAGGATGAAGGAGGAGAATTTGCTCCAACGGAGGCTTTCCCTTTGCCCTAGCACCACCTCTCCCCCTAAAATTGACCCCCGGACCCTTACCCGGAACTTGTCTTATGGAGGAGACAATGACATCTACAACTTCAGTCCAGGTAAGAGACTTCAAAGCTGACAATTTCGAAAGTTAAAATGACAAAAGTGAAATTGAGTACGGGGATATTTCTGAAACTTGTGCCGGTGGATTCCTGTGTCTGTGAAAATATGCCGTGCTGTGCTGCAGAGGAATTATCCCATAAATAAATGAAACAAACCTGACCTGCTGCTTGTTAGATGCTTTGGTGGCTGCTGTGCTTTAATTGTTTGTCTGCAGGTTTAATCACTGAGCGCATTTGTGTGTGACTGTGTGTTATGGGTTCCCACCAGGCAGTGAGACAGACAAGAACGCTCTCTCCGTGCTGAGTGGTGAACTTAGTCCTGCCCAATCACCAGACAGCAAGGTAAGACAACACAGTTCCTGATTGGGCAGTTCCTCAACATATCTCACAGTAAATCTACTCCTTAGACGGGCTCACAACAGCTGCTTTTACATTCTAGGATCATTTCTTCTTATTGTTTCTTGGAACATGCACAAGCTCACAAAGCTTGAAATTCTGGAGATGTTTTTTATTTTTATTTCAACACATTTTTAAGTTATCACAAAATAAATATAAAAATGCACATATATACAGTGCCTGGCAAAAGTATTCACACTCTTGACCTTCAAATTTTTAAATAATACATTTCAGTGTTTTAGATCTTATAGACCAATACAAAGTTGCACTTTTTAAAAAATAAATACATTTTTATTTTAAAAATAAAACTGTAGATCAGGTAGAAGTTGTCATGTATTTGTATCTAGGCCCTTTCAATCTGATACCCCTCAACTAAATCCAGTTCAACCAATTGCCTTTAGAAGACTCCTCATTAATTAACAGAGTCAACCTGTATGTAATCCAGTGTGTGTGTGTGTGTGTGTATATATAATATATACACACAAACATATATAAATGCAGCTGTTCTATGAAAACCTTGGAAGTTTGTGAGCAAACGGCACCATTAAGACCCAGGAACACATCAGACAGGTCAAGGATTCAGTCGCGGGGTTGTTTAAAGCAGGTTTGGTTGTAAAACAACATCCAAGGTTTGAACCTCCCACAGAGCACGTCATCACGCTGAGGGGTATCATTTTCTTCACTAGAGACAGGCAAGCTGGGTAGATTTTAAATTCCTTGAAAAGATAGATGGAAATCCTGGAAGAGACCTGTTAGAGGCTGCTAAAAACCTGAAACTGCGGCGGATGTAGACAATGACCCTAAATGCTTGTCTGGAGTCGAGACCTAAATCCAATTGAGAATCTGTAACAAAAGTTGGAAATTGCTTCTCACAGACATTCTGGATCCATTCCGACTAGACTCAAGTTATTCTGCAATAGTTTGAGTTGGGGTGGGTGTTTGAATACAAATGCATGTAACACTATTTAGATTGCAATTTTAGGAATTTTTTTCAAACCATGGATTATTTTCCCTCCATTCCAAAGTCATTGGCAACTTTGTTTTGGTCTGTCACAAAAGATCCCAATAAGATAATTTAAAGTTTGTGGATATTTTGCTTTTGCCAGGCACTGTAAGGAAACCAGGAATATAAAATCCTGCTTGTTTGGTAAATTTGTAATAAAGCTGCATCAAGGCCATGGTGGGAACTATGCCTTTTATTACCACAAGGCAAATGATTGACAACATTGACCCATACAGACCTGCTGTTGCAAGACAATCTGTTTCCTATTATGAGATAACAAGTAGGTACTGTATGTTTTACAACAAAAGTTGCAAGTGGTAACCATTTGCTCTCATCTTGTCTCGTCTCCTTAACTCATGCAGCTTTGCCTTGCTCATCCTCACTTTTTTGCCTTATACACTATATAAAATAATGCCCTTTGTGCAGCTGCATCTCCGATACTTTGCCTCGTCAGCTATCCTAAAGGCCCAATCTGGACTGAGGACAGTTCATTCGTTGCATACTTTCACTTGCACAAGGATTTAGCTGTGTACTATGCTTTAAGACTGAATGTTCTGTGGAATGATCATCGTATCATTTACAAAGTGGTGAGATATTTAAACATTACATTAAATGTTTCATTGGTAACTGTTGTATTCTCTTTACCCCTTGTGATCTTAATCATGAAGGTTTGTTGGTTTGTGGTCACTGCCTGTTCAGTTTCACAACTCAGAAAAAAACCACTTACTTGCTTCACACATGCTTTAATGAACTTTGAGTCCTCAATGTGATTAAATGCAAACTTAATAGACATGTGTGGGAAAACATGTTTAATTATCAGTAATATAAAAAAATAGTTTCATTGCAGATTTTGTTGTTTCGCAACAAAATGTGGGCTTCTACAAGCGAATCTTTTTAATTTGAAATGAAATTTTTTCAGAGGCTGTTGCAGTGCTTGTCTGCTTCAAAGTGGTTATTTTTACTTTCTTTCACTCTTGACTCTAGTCTGAGTCCAGGATGTTTAATGGCGTTGAAAAGGACTGCCCCTCCCCCACCGAGAAGCTGGCTCGGAAAGAGTCTCTCAAGGTACACGTCACTTCCTTGCTTGAGAAACTGAGGAAATGTTGAGTTTTATTGTGCCACACTTTGTTTGTCATTAAGTAGGTCAAGTGGCAATTTGGGAACCTTTTAAAAAGCCTTCTCATGCTTCCAAATTGTGTGGCATGTCTCAGATGAATACTCCAGCTTTTTTGACTCTGCTTCCACCTAGTGTTTGCCTATTCAAAGCAGCTTTCTCTCAGGGAGACTGATGACTCATTTATCATTTTATTTTTATTTTCAGGTACAAAAGCAAAATTATCGACAAGAGAAGAAACGGGCAGCTAAGGAGCTCTCCACTGCACTGAAGGACCCCAGTGTTGTCGTCATGTCCGATTGGCTCAAGGTCTGAGATTATTGATTACACAACTACTCATCATTATGTGCCTAATATGTGACAGTGTCATGTAATAATCTTTTAATAATGGGGGTTCATGAGATGCAGTTTTTTTTCTCAGCTGAAACCAGATGTTTAAATACTGTATAAAAATACACAAACCCTTTTTTGTCTCACTGTCTGGCATTAAATGAGACTTCTCCTATTTTCGGTCAGTTAGGATTATTAAAATAATTTCTTTTTGTTAAATGCTAAATGTCAAAATCAGAAGTTGACAAACATTTCCTTAGTATTTGGTCAAACTGCTTTTTTTTTTTACACTGCAGGACCTGCGACTAATGTTTTGGTTCTGCTTCCAGAAGCTTGTCCCTGTAGTTTGCTGGTGTTTGGCCCATTCCTCCTGACAGATGCATGTAGCTGAGTCATGTTTGCAGGCCAATTTGCTCTCTCACCAGTTTTCAGCAATGCCCACATATTTTGTATGGAACTGAGGCCATGTCCACACGGAGCCGAAGACTGTAACATTTCACTATAAAGATGAAATCACCCGGAGCCGGAGGACCCGTTGTAATACTTAGGACTGTGGGTGGCTTCTCAAACGCAACCCCAACTCTTATTGTTGTTGGGTGGTTAGTGCATGCATATGAAGGGAGAGGCGAGTCAAACTCGTCCATTTGTACCCAGTTAAGCGGTTAGAGCTGTTGGCACGGAGCCGCGATGAGGGGTGGCTTTAAACTTTCTCGCTCTGGGAGTGGGTTTCAAATGTCGTTGGTTTCACCACTGCTTCGTTTGGATGGGACCCTGTATCCGACCAGGAAGCTTGGCGGATACTCCAAAACTAAGTTTCGTGTGGACAGGACCTGAGATCAGGGCTTCGTGATGGTCACGAAACCTTAACTTGGTAGTCGTTAAGCCTCTTTGTAACTAATTTGGCTGTATGATTAGGGTGTCTGTCCTTTTAGAAGACCCATATGTGCCCAAGCTCTAACTCCCTTGCACTGAGATGTTGCTTCAGTGTTTCCACATAATGTTGTTTAATCATGATGCCGTCACTAGTGTACTTGTGTCTCATGCAACAAAACACCAACACAACATGATGCTGCCACAGTTGGGATGGTTTTCTTTAGCAAATAGAAATCATTTTCATCAACCAAATTGCCATGAAACCAGAAAGGTTTCGTCAGGTTTAATGTGAGACAGTGAGGAAAACAACTTGTCTTTTTACACGCTGTATGTAAACATCTGGTTTCAACTGTACATGCTCCTTATTTCATCAATGTGACTTCTTTAGATCCGCGGTTCTTTAAAGAGTTGGACCAAGTTGTGGTGTGCCTTAAGGCCTGGTGTGCTGTTGATCTATAAGACACCTAAAACGGACCACTGGGTGGGCACCATCCTCCTTAGCGCATGCAAGCTGATCGAGAGACCCTCCAAGAAAGATGGCTTCTGCTTCAAGCTCTACCACCCGCTGGAGAAATCCATCTGGGCTGTCAAGGTTAGGCATGTTTAATGGCTTACTGAGTCTGCATCCTGCTGGAAGTTTGTGATATTTGTGATCATTTCTTAGAAGTGGAACTGATGAAAACTTGGACCAAATTTAATCTTAAAAATGTTAAACAGATAAGATCATATTGTACAGTTGGTTGTCGAAGATATATCTTCATTCACTGAAGTTTCTTTCTTCCATTAGTTATTGTATTGCCTCTTTGTCATTCAAAAATGGATAAACTCCTAAAACAATCATTTTGAAAAATATTTTTTTTATTATGCTTAAATATTCTTGTTTTAGATGTATTTTGCCTGGGAATTTTAAGGACCTGCCTTAACCTCCCTTAAGGGAGTTTTTTTCTTCTTTAATAAATAAATATATAACTCAAGTATCTCCTGCCAGGAAGCCTAAAAAGATGCCATTTATATTTGATAACATCCTGCATTTTATTTTATTTTATTTTTTACATTGTTGCTAAACTTGTGAGTAGACACTGGCATGAGATTCTCATGGATTAATAACCTTGAGGAATAGCCTTATTTGAGCCAGCTGACCAGCAGGGTGAAGCAGTGCTATATTCTCCATACAGCTTGAACATGAATTATGTGAGCAAAACAGTTCCTAAACTTGGATAGGAACTGTTTCGGGTGCTCCAATATAACTACTACAATTCACTCTGTTTGGTTTGTGTTTTTAGGGTCCAAAAGGAGAAAATGTCGGTTCTATTACGCAGCCTTTACCCAGCAACTACCTGATCTTCAGAGCTGCGTCTGAGTCTGATGGTAAGCAGTTGTTACACTTTAAGTTGTATATTGTTTCATGCTTTGATAAATGGTTCTTAGGTATTAGAAAACACCAATCACACTTTTTTCCTCTATTGTATATCTTTCTTCTTCAGGCCGGTGCTGGATGGATGCCCTGGAACTGACTCTAAGCAGTTCCAGTCTCTACAAGATGACTCCCAAAGCTGGAAAAGAGGGTGAAATCAGCATGACTTCAGAGTCTTCACATATACTCCAGCTCCTGCAGTCTTCTCCACTCACCGACACAGAGCTGCAACAGTAAGTAATAATACACCAACTACCAGATGCTTTGTGTGGAATATATCTTTAATACATTTGTAGGGACAGCTCAGAATAGCAGGTGAAAAACCATGGATTCACTGTGGATGCATTCTGTACGTACTTGTAGTCCATGATATGAGCAGAAAAAACGCCAAGGAATTTTCCGTACTTTTTATCCGAGCAGGGCATGTCGACCCACTGTCTCTCAATCCACGTGTCTAGTGAGTCCACAATGTCCACAGTCATTTCACAGATAGCTCCAGGAATATATGTATACACATGTCCCCTACCTTCCTCGTCAGGAAATTATCAGATTTCCTTAAAATTTGGAATCAATCAGCAAAAATGCAATGAGTTCTTTGTCCATATGCTTCCCTGTGGTTATATTATAGCAGCTGATTAGTAAATGGTATAAATTTCTGACTTAGCAGCTGTCTCAGTTAACAGTAAATGCTTTGTTGTTCATTTCAGATGTTGCTCAAATCTGTCATCAGCGATACACACTCATGTCTTTGAAGCTGTTCTGTTTTGTAAAACACTGAAGGCCTCTTTGTGTGACATCTAAAAATAAAGTAGTGTTTTGAAAAAGTTCTAAAATATGTAGTCAGAATATATATATATATATATATATATATATATATATATATATATATATAATATAAATAAAACACTCTCACCGGCCACTTTATTAGGTACACCTGTCCAACTGTTGTTAACGCAAATTTCTAATCAGCCAATCGCATGGCAGCAACTCAATGCATTTAGGCATGTGGACATGGTCAAGACGATCTGCTGCAGTTCAAACCGAGCATCAGAATGGGGAAGAAAGGTGATTTAAGTGACTTGAACGTGGCATGGTTGTTGGTGCCAGACGGGCTGGTCTGAGTATTTCACAAACTGCTGATTTACTGGGATTTTAACACACTACCATCTCTAGGGTTTACAGAAAATTGTCCGAAAAAGAGAATATCCAGTGAGCGGCAGTTCTATGGGCGCAAATGCCTTGTTGATGTCAGAGGTCAGAGGAGAATGGCCAGACTGGTTTGAGCTGATAGAAAGGCAACAGTAACTCAAATAACCACTCGTTACAACCAATGTATGCAGAAGAGCATCTCTGAACGCACAACATGTCAAACCTTGAGGCGAATGGGCTACAGCAGCAGAAGACCACATCGGGTGCCACTTCTGTCAGCTAAGAACAGGAAACTGAGGCTACAATTCACACAGGCTCACCAA
Organism: Girardinichthys multiradiatus; assembly: GCF_021462225.1. Lineage (NCBI taxonomy): Eukaryota > Metazoa > Chordata > Actinopteri > Cyprinodontiformes > Goodeidae > Girardinichthys > Girardinichthys multiradiatus. The sequence continues at coordinate 37,703,303 of NC_061795.1, read as the reverse complement.
AATTGGACAATAGAAGATTGTAAAAACGTTGCCTGGTCTGATGAGTCTTGATTTCTGCTGCAACATTTGGATGGTAGGGTCAGAATTTGGCGCCAACAACATGAAAGCATGGATCCATCCTGCCTTGTATCAACGGTTCAGGCTGGTGGTGGTGGTGTAATGGTGTGGGAGATATTTTCTTGCCACACTTTGGGCCCCTTAGTACCAACTGAACATCGTGTTAATGCCACAGCCTACCTGAGTATTGTTGCTGACCATGTCCATCCCTTTATGACCACAGTGTACCCATCTTCTGATGGTTACTTCCAGCAGGATATCGTGCCATGTCATAAAGCACAAATCATCTCAGACTGGTTTCTTGAACATGACAATGAGTTAACTGAACTCAAATGGCCTCCACCGTCACCAGATCTCAATCCAATAGAGCACCTTTGGGATGTGGTAGAACGAGAGATTTGCATCATGGATGTGCAGCTGACAAAACTGCAGCATCTTTGTGATGCTATCATGTCAATATGGACCAAACTCTCTGAGGAATGTTTCCAGTACCTTGTTCAATCTATGCCACGAAGGATTAAGGCAGTTCTGAAGGCAAAAGGGGTCCAACCCGGTACTAGCAAGGTGTATCAAATAAAGTGTAAACTACATGATCATTGGGACAACTGCTGACTTGACAGATGTTCAGAAAACAGTCATTGACACCCTCCACAAGGAGGGTAAGCCATAAAAAGGTGCTGGTTGTTCACAAACTGCTGAGTCCTAGCATATTCATAGAAAGACGAATGGAAGGAAAAAGTACACCAGCAACAGTGATAAACACAGCTTGAGATCATTGTCAAGCAAAAACAATTCAAGAATTTGGGCAAGCTTCACAAGGAGTGGACTGAGGCTGGAGTCAGCAAATCAAGAGCCACCACACACAGACGGATACTAGACATGGGCTACAAATGTCTTACCTGGGCTAAGAAGAAAAAGAACTGGATTGCTGCTCAGTGGTATGAGAGGAAACTTTCCATTTCATTTGGAAAATCAAAGTTCCAGAGTCTGGAGGAAGAGTAGAGAGGCACAGAATCCATGTGTCTTGAAGTCCAGTGTGAAGTCTCCAGAGTCAGTGATGATTTGTGTTGGTCCACTGTGTTTCCTAGAGTCCACTGTCAACCATCTACCAGCACATTTTAAAGCACTTCATGCTTGTTTCTGCTGACAAGGTTCACGGAGATGCTGAGTTTATTTTCCAGTAGGACTTGGTACCTGTCTACATCGCCAAAGGTGCCAAAAGCTGGTTCAGTGACCATGGTGGTACTGCGCTTGATTGGCTAGCACACTGGCCTGACCTGAACCCCATATGAATCTCTTGGGTATTGTCAAGAGGAAGATGAAAGACACCAGATCCAACAATGCAGATGACACGAGTACTTCTATCAATCACGAGTACTTCTATCAATCACGAGTACTTCTATCAATCACGAGTACTTCTATCAATCACGAGTACTTCTATCAATCACGAGTACTTCTATCAATCACGAGTACTTCTATCAATCACGAGTACTTCTATCAATCACGAGTACTTCTATCAATCACGAGTACTTCTATCAATCACGAGTACTTCTATCAATCACGAGTACTTCTATCAATCACGAGTACTTCTATCAATCACGAGTACTTCTATCAATCACGAGTACTTCTATAACATTCTAATTTTATGAGACACTGTATTTTGGGTTTTCATTATTTATAATCTCTAAAATACAAAAAATAAAGGCTTGAAATAATTCACTCCATTTGTAATGAATAAGAAACGAGCTTCACTGAAATAAGGGACAAAAAATATTGAACTTCTTCCTGATATTCAGGTTTTTTTAGATATATTGTGCAAGAATCAATTAGTCCCTAGGGTCAGACTGTTTAAAGTGGTCTTGAACAGAAGCTCCTCGGGCTTTTTGTAGGTTTTTTAAAAACAATTCTTTGGAGTTTGGCTGCTTTTTCACAGACTTTGTGGTGTACTCCTTCTACCTGGTCATGACTGCAGTCTGTACAGTTCTGCTTCAAAGAGTGAGCATTCAGGTGGACAACACAAGACAATCTTTTAGTATTATCATAAAAGTCAGCAATGACCTAAGAGATGCATCAGTTGGTCTATTATTATTGACAGGATGCCAAATTCTAGCTGATAGATGATTGGGAATAATTTCTATTCTTTTCTATGAGCAGTAAACATTTATAAAATAGGGGTTTTGGTCTGAAGTTAATTGGTATCTTTGATATTGTAAATGTGCTTGTTGTGTAAACATGCATAATTGTTGCAGCCTCCATTCTTGTCCCCTCTGTGCCGTTAACATCCTATATCAGCTAGTCTCCTCACGCCTCGCCCCCTCCTCTTAGCTTCTCCATGCCTGAACACTCCCTCCAGCCATCCCTTCCTGCAGCCACTCCCGTCTTTCCTTCCTCCCGACCAATCACAACACCCTATTCGCTCACATGACTGACAGGGGAGCAGGAAGATGGAGCACACCACCCAAAAACGCAACGCAGCCATTGCAGGCTTTACATACACACCTTGGCACACAGACAGAACTTTCCACAGGCACGTTCAGGAAGTAGGTACGGCAGTGTCAGAGGGACAAAGCTGCAGCCTTTTGTCAGCTGACAGAAGCCATTCAGACACACAGGAAAGAAGAGGAAGGAAAGTCAGGCTACATCTGTGCTTGGATTTGCTGATAACAACATTATCAGTTGTTGGATTCCTGTGGAAGAACTTATCTATATGCTGTTTTAGTTTTACGGTAAGGGAAAGCAGCTTGCCTTGTTATTGTAAGGTGTGTTTGGACTAATAGATAACTCTGTGGTTCAGTTGATAATTCAGTTGGAATGTAGTTCTTCAAGGCTGCCATGTCCCGGGGGTTGTTTTGGAAAGCTGAACTGTCTTCCATTGTTAATGAACAGGAGCTGTTTCCTTGTTGTCTCTGACCGTGATTACATAACTGGGTCTGGTTCTGAAAGCAGGTGACAGTGCAGTTGCTGTCCACTATTCCCAGGTTATGTGCAGGATTTGTGGAATAACCAACGCTGTGAAAGGCTGTGAAAAATATTTGTTTACCTTTGTCTTTCTGCGTTGGCTTTAAACATATGCACCATTTATGTTCTGCAGCCTTTGGTCCGAGATAATAAATGGCCGAAGGACGGCCCTCTCAAGCCACCCTTCATCCTTTTACAGGATGATTTACAGGCTGATGTATGACTTCTTCTGCCAGTTATTCTTTTTCTTCCAGTACGCCCTGGTTTTCTGCAGGCGGCTCTGAGGTTTGATTAGTTTCGACTGGAAAATTCCACAGTGTGCAAAGTATAAATCGGCATTAGATGCTCCTTGAATTAGAATTAGATGCTCCTTAGCTGTAAGCGTCTTCACATGTTCATAGTCTACATTCACTTTCTTTCAGACGACAAGTTTTTTTCCCTCCCAATAAATGTTACATTGATGGGGTCTGTTTTTACCATAGGTTGTTGATTCTAAAATACCTGATATGTTTTCCATCTGCACATCACATATTTATTGCAGGTATCATTAACATTTAAACTAATTGCAGTTTATATCTCTGTGTGCAGCAATCTTTATCTCTAAATTCTTTCCGGTTTTGTGCAATTAATTTTAGTGCAAACTGAGATCTCATGAGGTTATGTTTGGTATTCCCTTTCTGATAGCATACAATATACTGTAAACACTTAATGTTGTTGTCATCTTCCACAACATGAAGATATGTTGACAGATTTCTAATATTCAAAATGTAATCCACTCTAATATTTGTCTCCTGAAGCAACAGAACTTGCCTCACACACACAGGTAATCCCCTGAAGGTCATACAAACACAGGTTACTATTACATCAATGTGGCCTGCTTACTTTGATGCTGGATCCAGTCTCAATTTATTAAAGTTAATCACGCGGTTAGGATTTCATCTTGAGCTATTTGTAGAGCAAATCTGCCCTGGCACACGTAGGCAACCAGTTTCTCTGTATATATAACTGAAATGCCAAAACAGGACAAAAACAAAAAACAACAACAACAAAAAAAAACTTGGCCTCATTATAAAAATGTCACTCTTAACAGTAAAATCTTAGTATTTAAAAATGTTTCAGAAGCATTTCATTACATAGTATGTGTGAAACCTGTAAATGAAGTACCGTATTTTCCGCACTATAAGGCGCACCGGATTATAAGGCGCACCTTCAATGAATGGCCTATTTTAGAACTTTTTTCATATATAGGGCGCACCGGATTATAAGGCGCATAGAATAGAAGCTACTGCAGTCAAACATTTGACTGGGGTTGCGTTATGCATCCACTAGATGGAGCTGTGCTAAAGAGAATGTCAACAAAACAGTCAGATAAGTCAGTCAGTCAAACTTTATTAATACACTACAAAGCAGCGTTCTGATAACTCCATTCACTCTCATGGTAAGGTCTCCTCTACATAGAATTCTATTGAATAGAGCCAACCGCACGTTAGGAATGCATTGGAGTCTATGAAGTTGAAGTTGAAATCAAACGTTAGTTAAAACATGAAAGGGAACTTTTCCCTGATTCAGTAAACATGTAAAAGAAACAGTTTGATGCACTAAATCAAACGTTAGTACTGTTAACCTTTCCTGTTTCTGTCCCCTGACCGTAGTCTGATGACACAGGGGAGACGCTTTCTCCAGGGCCGAAGTTACTAGTTTCCTCGGGGTTAACTCCCTCACTCAAACGTTGCTGAGTTGAGCATGAAGAAACAGCATCAAAACACTGAGTTGTTGACGAGATTCAGGGTTCTTTTTAATGACTTTGCAGCACGTAAAAACACAGGGCTTACAGACTCATACACCGCTGCTCCGGTCGCCGTCTCTACCCACCCCACACACACAATAATACCGACGTCACTCCTTCACTCTTGATTCTCAGCTACGGCAGCACACAGCGCCACCTCTGTCCGGAGGAGTAATGTCAACATGTTCCATACACACACGCGAAACATACACCCCACACACTGAGCTTCTAATCACATATAGTTCAGGCAATTCCTGCAACAGTACATTCAAACGTTATACACACACAAGTGGTGTTGGACTAGGAGTAAGCACAGTACAGGTGTTTACCGCTATTACTTCGGCGACACCCCTGACTACGGTAGCCGTAATGCTGCAAGCGGTGTGGCTTTGTAGTTTACCTGTCGTACTGAAACATTTTGACAGAGCGCCGTGTACAACCAGTATGGATCAACCAATTAACCAATTGATCCATATATAAGGCGCTCCGGATTACAAGGCGCACTGTCATTTTTTGAAAAAATTAAAGGTTTTTAAGTGCGCCTTATAGTGCGGAAAATACGGTAGGCAGTAATCTGTTTTTTTCTCATGTCTGATTAAAGCATATTAGTGCTGACCTTTGTGGTTACTTCTCTGCTTTTATTAGGTTGAATGAGACGTCCCTGCTTGGCAATAACATGGAGCATGACGGCTCGTCAGACAAATCGGAGCGCGAGACCCATGACGACTGGGACACCACGGGCAATGATAACGGTGGAAGGCTGACGGAGGAGAGCGACATGGAGCAGTCAGACGAGATGTCCCTTGGGCCACCAGCTACCGCTTATGTGGAGCAGAGCGCAGAGGAGATAACTGAGGTAAACTGATTTGTTCTGGGATTGGGTTCTGTAGCTCTCCACCTTATCCTCTGTATTCATGTTTATGCACTCTTAGCAATTGCTCACATATATTTTGAATGGTTTTCTCTTTCTCAAAGCCATTTCTCAGTTATGTTGACAAAAGGGTTTTCTGCATAATTTGTTGTTGCTGATGGCTTGATGTGTCCGTTTAGGCTGGTGAATTTTCCCAAGTTGAGACTGTATCAGAGGAGAATAAGGGCTTAATCTGGACCCTGCTGAAGCAGCTACGACCGGGCATGGACCTGTCAAAGGTGGTGCTGCCGACCTTCATCCTGGAACCGCGTTCCTTCCTGGATAAGCTGTCTGACTACTATTATCACGCTGATCTGCTTTCACAGTTAGTAATGTTTTCTTCTTATATGTTTATTCAGAAATAGGTGAACATTCTACCTTGTAACGGTTTATGCCATTTTTCTATCAACTTTGTATTGTTTTCTTGCAACTACGTTGCAGGGCTTCACTAGAAGAGAGTGCATATGGTCGGATCAAGCAGGTGCTGAGATGGTATTTGTCTGGCTTCTACAAAAAGCCCAAGGTATGATAACATTTCTCTTTTATAGCCTTTTATTATAGTATTGAATTTAAGCTGTATTTAGTATCCTATGTTAGCAAACAGCACAGTTAGCATGGCTAGCATTACTATAACAACGGTCTCCCTGCGTTTTCCCTGGGGATCGCAGGTTCTTACCTTAACTGAGATGTTCAAACGGCTTGCAGCATTTCCAACTCCAGCATGTTCCATGACAGCCTTCCTGTTATCTGCTGAATGTCTTGCATTTCTCTTCAAAAAGCCTCCTGCATTTTTGTTTTGCCTCTGACATCATTTTTAATCACCTTAAGGATTCTGAAAATAAATGCCGATTTCCTCAGCAGCGGCATCTACATTAAAGAGCCTTGTTAGTGCAGTCTGATAATAACTTGCACATTGTGATTTCAACTGACCAGAAAAATATCAGATCTTTTATTTAGTGAGCAGCCGGTCATCGGTCAGGGCTATAGCTTTTAGTTTAGTGTGAAGCTATCCATTAAAATAAGCTGTAGCTTGGTGTCCACATGAAATCATCATCTTATTGTGAATCAATGATTTCGGGGAACAATAAGAGAAGTTTCTGTTTAGTAGCTGTAAAACCCTCTTTTCTTGTGGTTTTCAGTTACGGTCTCATTCTCAGCTGCACAGGGACATTTTCTGGCTGTTTGCATTTTCGTTGTTACTTCAGGGCTCATCAATCACCCCAAAGTGACATCAAGTAAGATTTTATGTGTGAGCTGCATAACAAATTTCTGCAGTAAAAATGTCAGGAGACATTTTCCACTCGCTTCCACTTGTTAGTTATTTATTTCCTATGTGGAGGCTGCACCAATAAATATGAGCCAGTAGAAAATGCCTGTAGATCAATCGGGCCTTACTCAGCACTTTTGTTGTGGACTTCTCTCAAAAGATTCACGTACATGGATTCGTAGACCAATTACCTCGTATTATACAGCCTGCAGATCGCCACTTTATGCTGATGCTTAAGCCAGATAATCTGCAGCTGTTATGACGTTCTGTGCTTTGTCTCTACTTCTCCTTACAGAATGAAATGGAAATATTTGTGCCACTACATGTTTTAATTAAAACACTGTTTTTGTATTTGCAGGGTCTGAAAAAGCCTTACAATCCAATCCTGGGGGAGACGTTTCGCTGCTGCTGGCTTCATCCTCAGACAGACAGCTGCACATTCTACATAGCAGAGCAGGTTAACCCAGATTTAAAGCTCTAACAAAATGGGGCACAACACACACCTGTGCAATGCTGCAAGTGTAAATTTAAAAGGTGCCACCGGGTAACTGTTTTTTCTGACTCTGCTGCTTAAATGTCTCACTCCCTCTGTTCTGTCAGCTGTCGCACCATCCCCCCATCTCTGCCTTTCATGTCTGCAACAGGAAGGATGGTTTCTGTATCAGTGGAAGCATCCTGGCCAAGTCCAAGTTCTATGGTACACAACCTGTTATGTGTAACTTGTTCCTCCAAACTACAACTCGACACAACAATATTTAATTTGAGATAAAAGCAAGTTGCAGGTTTAATCCTTATTTTGATCTCAGTTTTGTTACTATTTAGGATAACTTGATACAAGTTTATTTAAAATGATCAACAAGGATAAGTAACAGTCCAGTGTTTCCTCTTGCAGGTAACTCTCTCTCAGCTATTCTAGATGGCAAAGCCAGACTTCTGTTCCTGAGCAGAGATGAGGAGTATGTCATCACCATGCCCTACGCTCACTGCAAAGGTAATGTTTCTATTTCAGATATGCTTGACAATCCCTCCTAATGTTAATCAGGCGATGTACTATATGTTCTGTCAACTATGGTCCCTTTTATTCCCTTGTTTTAACAGAATAAGTATCGAGTACATTGCTCCCAAAGATCTTTATGAGGCAAAACATTTCTCGTTTTAGTCATTTTTAAAAACCCATGGCAATTTTGTCCTTGATTTTCTTGATTAAAGTGGGAAACCCAGAATATTGGGTTTTAGTTGAGTTGAAGTGGGAAACATTCTCAAACTATTTAACAGATTTGTGTTTGAAGGGTTCATGTAGGATTTCTTTCAATTCTCTCTGAAAGTCATTAGCTTGATTTCAGTTAATTTATATTGTGCCAGTTTACAACAAATGTCGTCTCAAGGCACTTGAGATCAAAAAAGGGAACAGAGCAAAAAAAACATCCAATGGATAATTTTTTATTTGAGTCCAACAATATAGACAACTTCAAAGTCAATTACAGTCATTCCGATCCTTATTTTTAAACATAACCGTCAAGTTCAGTTTATTATTAAAATTGATTAAACATTTTCTATTCATGAAGCTCTGATGAAGCTATCCAGTCACTGACTTTGCAGGAATCAATCGTCCTAAATGAGCATGTAGTTACAGCGAATATTCAGTCTTTAACTCGCAGCAGTTCCTCGTACTGAGCATGAATGTACAGCAACAGTGGAGAGGAGAACTCCTCGGACAGGAAGAAACCTCCAGCAGAACCTGGTTCAGTGTGAGCAGCCATATGCCAGAACTGCCTGGGGATTTGAGAAGATGCAGCACAGAAACAAAACACAAAGAAGCACTGGTCCATTAGCACTTTCTGTGTTAAGTAGGAAGTAAAGAGTGGCTTCATTTGGAGAGAAAAACAGCTAATCAGATATGCTTTGAGCCAGTGCTTCTTCAGTTGCTTTGTCTAAAAGAGAGAGTGGGTTGAACACAGAAAGAAAGCTGGGTGCATCATCTTTAGGAAGAGAGCATGAAGTTATTGGTGGGAGTAGCTCCACCAATGTTCCCTGCAGGGAGGTGACACAGCTAAACAGAGCGCCAGGCCAGATGCAGCTTCAGTTTCCTTCTCCTTTGTTAGTCAGTGTCCTCAATCAAGAGAACACTCACTACAGTAATATTGCTTCCTGCTTGTAAACTCAGTCATGCACAGAATCTGCAGACAAACCCAAAGCTAAAAAGATACGAAGCTTGTTGACACCCTGGTATAGCTTTCGCTAAGCAATGCATTCCTAAATATTTTTTTTTTCGTGTGCTTATATTTTAAATAAAAATTCAGTGCTAGCCTCATTAATTATTTCCCAAGAAATCATCTCATAGTTTCTTGCTTCTTGAACTGACTTCAGGTGTTCCTGCCATGCCTGCAGCTGTGCAGAGAATACAGGAAGCGAATATGCAAACTCATCCCCCCTGTTTACAAATACATTGCACTGTTCAGACAAATCATGTGTGGGCTTCATCTTTTACCACCATCTGCTGCAGCCGACATGCCTGAGCTACTGGAAATTAAACAGTGCTTTGATAAGAGCCATGCTATAATACAGGAGTGGTTTAAATTAGCAGTGGAAATGATGGCTTGTTGATCCGATGATGTGATGTTTGTCTCCTGCAGGTATCTTGTATGGCACTATGACGCTAGAGTTGGGAGGGAAAGTTACTGTCGAATGTAAGAAGACGAAATGTTTTGCAGAGCTGGAGTTCAAATTAAAGGTACGTCTTGAAACAAGTTAAAATTGTATCCAAAGCTAATTACAAATGATCATATAACAGTGCAGTTAATATCAAATCCAACTATAAGCTAGTTTATGTGTCTGTCTTGAAAAATCCCAAAATAAATAATTGTCAGGATTTTAAAAATGTCTACATGCATCCAGACTTTCAGTTGTAGGTCTTATATTACACTAATTTACCTCTTAAGCTTTTACTTCATTCGATTTTTATACTGCTAAATGTTTTTGTTTTTTTTACTAATTTGCTGGCAACATTCGTTTGTTGTAGAGCTGTGGCGAAACAAAAGATGCAGAGCAGCAAACCGCCTCGTAGGAAGGAATTTATCAGCTTTCTCGAATCAGCCTTGATGAGAAAATGCTGCTCCTGAAATTTGCATTTATGTGGTTAAAAACAAAATGTTCTTGTCACCATATTCACCACAAGCTTGTCCATCTTGGGCAAGGGTATATTGATGGAGGGTTGGCTTGAAACAAGGATTTCATGTGATGGGGTAAAACCTGTCATCCATACGTTTAGTGAAGACGTTGAAGGTTAAATGACCTCGGTGTTAAAGCCCTCAAGACTCATGCCACAAACCATTAACTTCAGCTAACAGAGTCATATTCAACCTTTGTTATTTAGTAAGGTAAATATGAGCTATTATATATGTACATTATGTTATTTAGGTAATACATTTATTTTTCATAATTCATGTAGGTCTTAAATTTGAAATCATAACCTTTTAAAGTTACCTTCAAAAGTCTTAAATTGGCCTTACTAAAACCCGTTGAGCCAAGCCAGCACCACTTTGTGATGAATTTCAGTTTGTTGACCACATCTGCACTCATTCGAAAACATTTTGTTGTAAAACAGTTTTGTTGTTTCTGTTTTCCAGCCATTCCTCGCATACTCCGGCTCGGTAAATCAGATCAGCGGGAAGATTGTTATGGGAGACGAATTAATGGCCACCATAGATGGACACTGGGTAAGAGCTCCTCTACCTAACTACAGGGGTTGGACAATGAAACTGAAACACCTGTCATTTAATGTGGGAGGTTTCAAGGCTAAATTGGACCAGCCTGGTAGCCAGTCTTCATTGATTGCACCAGTAAGAGCAGAGTGTGAAGATTCAATTATCAGGGTAAGAGCAAAGTTTTGCTCAAAATATTGAAATGCACACAACATTATGGGTGACATACCAGAGTTCAAAAGAGGACAAATTGTTGGTGCACGTCTTGCTGGCGCATCTGTGACCAAGACAGCAAGTCTTTGTGATGTATCAAGAGCCACGGTATCCAGGGTAATGTCAGCATACCACCAAGAAGGACGAACCACATCCAACAGGATTAACTGTGGACACAAGAGGAAGCTGTCTGAAAGGGATGTTCGGGTGCTAACCCGGATTGTATCCAAAAAACATAAAACCAGGGCTGCCCAAATTACGACAGAATTAAATGTGCACCTCAACTCTCCTGTTTCCACCAGAACTGTCCGTCGGGAGGGAGCTCCACAGGGTCAATATACACGGCCGGGTTGCTATAGCCAAACCTTTGGTCACTCATGCCAATGCCAAACGTTGGTTTCAATGGTGCAAGGAGCACAAATCTTGGGCTGTAGACAATGTGAAACATGTATTGTTCTCTGATGAGTCCACCTTTACCATTTTCCCCACATCCGGGAGAGTTACGGTGTGGAGAAGCCCCAAAGAAGCGTACCAACCAGACTGTTGCATGCCCAGAGTGAAGCATGGGGGTGGATCAGTGATGGTTTGGGCTGCCATATGATGGCATTCCCTTGGCCCAATACTTGTGCTAGATGGGCGCGTCACTGCCAAGGACTACAGAACCATTGTTGAGGACCATGTGCATCCAATGGTTCAAACATCGTATCCTGAAGGCGGTGCCGTGTATCAGGATGACAATGCACCAATACACACAGCAAGACTGGTGAAAGATTGGTTTGATGAACATGAAAGTGAAGTTGAACATCTCCCATGGCCTGCACAGTCACCAGATCTAAATATTATTGAGCCACTTTGGGATGTTTTGGAGGAGCGAGTCAGGAAACGTTTTCCTCCACCAGCATCACGTAGTGACCTGGCCACTATCCTGCAAGAAGAATGGCTTAAAATCCCTCTGACCACTGTGCAGGACTTGTATATGTCATTCCCAAGATGAATTGACGCTGTATTGGCCGCAAAAGGAGGCCCTACATCATACTAATAAATTATTGTGGTCTAAAACCAGGTGTTTCAGTTTCATTGTCCAACCCCTGTACTTTTTGGGATTTGCATTCATCTTTTCCTTCAGAATCCCAGTTTGCTTTACACTTGTTGCTCTGTGCTGTTCAGTTATTCTCAGCTATAATTAGGAACTGAATTGGTAATTATACGTTCAAGAGCAGCAAGCAGACACCAACAAGAATGAGACTATGTTTTCATGCCTCATTGGCTGAGCAGGCGTGTCAAGGCAATGAGCATTTTTATTTTGGAAACACTAAACGGCTTTTTGTAGACTGACCTAAGACAGCTTCACCACTATAACATGCATAACATATTTTACTGACAATGGAGCATTGAAAGATATTATTTGCAAGACTCAACGTTTTGTTGTCTTTTTTTTATCAGGACAGTGAGGTTTTTATTCAAGAGAAGCACACCGGCCAGCAGGAAACTTTATGGAACCCAACTCCAGACATCCGCAGCAGGCGCCTCAAACGACAGGTGGTCCACCTAGACCAGCAGGGCGAGTTTGAGTCTGAAAGGTAAACCTCTCGAGGCGCATTCGACTACGGGTTCCTGAAGGTTTTCTCTGCAGAACTTAATTTCCCAAAAACCTTTCTTTCTCTACACTGTTTTTTGTGTGTGTTTCCACGGGGTTCGGATGAGGGTACATTTCGGAAATCTGGGCCATTTATGCAGAGTCCAGAGGGACAGAGTTCTCCGCCCAGCACAACATTGGAGTCCACACTGTGATTAAAATCTATGAAATTAAAACGGCATTAATCTCATATACTGCTTATCCGAACAGGCTGGAAACGTATAGGTAGATGGATTTTAAATGAACTGGACTGATCCCAACTTCCATCTGTGGGAGAAAGGAAATAGGAGCGCACCGATCGCAATTATTACCTGCTATCTAAAGACCTAATTTATTATAATTTCATAGCAGTGAACCATCGCCACAAAAAAAAAACCCAGTTTTAACTCAGAAGTATAATCCATAGATCTTCAATAAATAAAGCCTGCGAGATATGGATCGAAGGAAGAACAATGACACGCATACATTCTACACCATGTGTGCTCCCTTCAAACATAACAGAACATAAATGCTGAAAAATACTGCTAAAAATGGATGTGCATGCTCCTTCTACTAAAGTTGTCTGATTTTTAGCAGCTTACTTGAATGCAAATTCTGTAAAACACTGATAGTCAGCATGGGTGGCTGGGTTTAAACGTCAAAAACTACAGGTCTTCTGTCATGTTATTTAAAGTTAACAAAACATATGAACTACAAAAGAGTAGAAACTGGGAGAAGATTGAAATAAAATTATTTGTGTATTCAACCCGTGAGAAATGTTAAGTATCCTTCCATCACGTAGTTCCGTCTTTAGTTCAGGATCCATCCAAAAACCACAGCTGTTTTACTTGCTAGATTTCTACCCATAAAAGTCTGATTTGGAAATGTTTCTTGCAGTGGAAACACAGGGGGGAGAAAAACTACTCCAGTAAACTACCCTGAGTCCTGAAAAGGTTCCTGCAGAGGAAACCATACGGTGTTTCACCAAAGTGACCCAATAACTCTGGTCATTCTTCACTGAAAATGCTCAAATTTGATTTGACAAATACAAAAACAGACATTTTCAATGTCTTCAGTGACCTCCGATTCATGATGTTCCAACAGACTGTGGCAGCACGTGACCAGCGCCATCCTGGATCGGGACCAAGTGAGGGCGACACAGGAGAAGTTTGTCCTGGAGGAGGCTCAGCGGAGAGAAGCAAAGGAGAGAGGAGAGAGATCCTGGATCCCAAAACTCTTCCAGCAGGATCCCGTCACCTCTGAGTGGACTTACAAGCACCTGGAGTATGAACACTCCCTCACTCAAAACAACTAAAGCACCTACGAGATCTCCATTTTTTACTATGTTTGTCTTTGTCAGTGCTCGGCCGTGGGACACTGAGGTTTGTCTCGTTCAGTTTGAGAAGGATGGAATGATTCAGACGCAGGAGAAAATCCAGAGGCAAGAAAATGGGTTTTCTTACAGCCACAGCTGGACCAGCCAACACAAGGTGAAGCTATAGATTCAGAGTCAACACAACCCTCAGGATGGTGCTTTGTTTTCTTAAATGTTTAATTAATAGTTTAAACCCCCAATTGTGGGATATTTCTTATGAGCTACACATGAGGTGCAGTGTTTGCTAAATAAAGCGAATAAATGACGAAAATCGAATGCCACGGATAGAACAGTTCTACCACATGGAAGCAGAGCTGCTTCCTCTGAAGTCAGACTGTACCTACAGTTTAGCTGCTTTAAAGACATTGAAACGATGGGCTGTGTATCTCGCCAACTTGGCTTTTTTTCCATAAAATTGTTCTCATATACAGTGAGGAAAATAAGTATTTGAACACCTTGCAACTTTGCAAGTTCTCCCACTTAGAAATCATGGAGGGGTCTGAAATTTTCATCTTTGGTGCATGTCTACTGTAAGAGACATAATCTAAAAAGAAAAATCCAGAAATCACAATGTATGATTTTTTTATTTATTTATTTTTGTTACTGCTGCAAATAAGTATTTGAACACCTGTGAAAATCATTGTTAATATTTGGTACAGTTGCCTTTGTTTGCAGTTACAGATCTTCTCCAAATCAGCCAGGTTTCTGGGCTGTCGCTGAGAAACACAGAGTTTGAGCTCCCTCCATAGATTTTCTAAAGCGTTTAGGTCTGGAGACTGGCTGGGCCACTCCAGAACTTTGATATGCTTATTATGGAGCCACTCCTTGGTTATCCTGGCTGTGTGTTTCGGGTCATTGTCATGTTGGAAGACCGAGCCACAACCCATCTTCAATGTACTAACTGAGGGAAGGAGGTTGTTCCCCAAAATCTCGCATTACATGGCCCCAGTCATCCTCTTCTTAATACAGTGCAGTCGTCCTGTCCCGTGTGCAGAAAAACACCCCCAAAGCATGATGCTTCCACCCCCATGCTTCACAGTAGAGATAATGTTTTTTGGGATGGTACTCATCATTCTTCGTCCTCTAAACACGGCGAGTGGAATTAAGACCAAAAAGTTCTATTTTGGTCTCATCTGACCACAGAACTTTCTCCCACGACTCCTCTGGATCATCCAAATGGTCATCAGCAAACTTAAGACAGGTCTGGACATGTGCTGATATAAGCAGGGGAACCTCCCGTGCCATTCATGACTTTAAACTATGACGTCTTAGTGTATTACCCACAGTAACCTTGGAAACAGTGGTGCCAGCTCTCTTCAGGTCATTGACCAGCTCCTCCCATGTAGTTCTGGGTTGATTCCTCACCTTTCTTAGGATCATTGATACGACACGAGGTGAGATCTTGCATGGAGCCCCAGTCCGAGGGAGATTGTCAGTCATGTTCAGCTTCTTCCATTTTCTAATAATTGCTCCAACAGTTGATCTTTTTTCTCCAAGCTGCTTGGTAATTGCTCCGTAGCCTTTTCCAGCCTTGTGCAGGTCTACAATATTGTCTCTGGTGTCTTTGGACAGCTCTTTGGTCTTAGCCATGTTAGTAGTTAGAGTCTTACTGATAGTGTGGGGCGGACAGGTGTCTTTATGCAGCTAATGACCTCAAACAGGTGCTTCTAATTTAGAATAATAACTGGAGTGGAGGTGGCTTTTTTAGAGGTGGACTAACAGGTCTTTGAGGGCCAGAATTTTTGCTGATTGGCAGATGTTCAAATACTTATTTGCAGCAAAAACACACAACAAATGATTTAAAAAATCACACGTTGGGATTTGCGGATTTTTTTTTAGATTATGTCTCTCACAGTGGACATGCACCTAAGATGAAAATTTCAGACCCCTCCATGATTTCAAAGTGGGAGAACTTGCAAAGTCCCAGGGTGTTCAAATACTTATTTTCCTCACTGTATATAAAAAAAAAGAAAAATCTGGGTTATCTGTCCGTAACTTGGTGTCATTTTTCATCCATTGAAAGGAGGAACAAATCTTGTATTATTTACAGGCGGAGATAAATGGAAAGCACAGGAAGGCCAGCAGCCAGCCGTCCACGTGCAGCCAGAACACTGAGAGCAGCAGCACCACACCAGAACCAACGCATGAGTCCTCTGATAATGAAGGTGAGGGTGAGTTTAGATCCAAGCCAGAATGCAAGTGAAGTTTCCTGGGAACCCAACCGCTGGTTTCCCCCACAACATTATTTATTGGTTCATATATTGACTACAAATTCTAACTGAACAAATACTTCAATCATTTACATTTTCAATAACATTTGAAGTATTGCTTAATTTATTTTTATCAAATATATTTATATCCAGTTACTTTTATTGTGACGTATATAAATACAGAGTTATTAATTTGGGTTTTTGCTACTTTATGGCACCTTATGCACTGCACAAATAAGCAGTTTGTTATTTTTGCTTGTGGAGGCTGATGGAGGCTGATGGAGGCTTGTGGAGGCTGATGGAGGCTGATGGAGGCTTGTGGAGGCTGATGGAGGCTTGTGGAGGCTGATGGGGGCTGATGGGGGCTTGTGGAGGCTGATGGAGGCTGATGGAGGCTGATGGGGACTGTGTGACGCTGTTGATTACCACTGTAGTTTTCAAACGTTTTAGACACACTTTCTCACTTAGTGGGTCTCTTTATTTTCATGACTATTTACTTTGTAGATTCTCACTGATGGCATCAAAACTGTGAATGAAAACACATGGAAATATATAGTAAACAAAAAGTTTCAAATAACTAATAACTAACTAAAATAATATTTTTAGATTTTAGATTCTTCCAAATAGCCACCCTTTGCTTTGATGACTGCTTTGCTCTCTTGGCGTTCTCTCCCTGAGCTTCATGAGGTGCTCACCTGAAATGGTTTTCTAAAGGGTCTTGAAAGAACTTCCCGGAGGTTCATTGAGAGACGGCCAAAGGTTATTATTTCAGTCATCTACTTTAAGGAATCTAAAATATAAAACATATTTAAAGTTCTTTTACAATTTTTTGTTTGCTACATAATTCTACATGTGTTCATTCATAGTTTTGATACCATCAGGTAAGTTTATTTATATAGTGCTTTTCAGTAACGAGACACTCAAAGCGCTGTACATACGTTTACAATACAATCACAAAGAAAATAAACACAGATACAGACAGAAAAACAAATCAAATGATACTAAAATCCTTCTAAGAAATCTAAAAATCTATGAATCCTTCTGAGAAATCTAATAGTCTCATGATTTCACTGAATTCTAACTAGTGAAGCTGAGTCACTGGTACAAAACAGCTTTAATCCACATTTTCAGGTGCTGACAATATATTGTTTTTACTGGTACTGAAGTTGAACTAAGTAATAACCGTCCATTGTAGTCTAAGAAAGCTGGGTCATTGGTGTAAGAGCAGCTAAAGTCCAAATTACTAATAATAATTGGCTTTTACTGGTAATCCTTCTGAGAAATTCTGAGAAAAATAATTAAATCACACATTTAGGTAAAGTAAGATAGGAGGAAAAAACAAAATCATATTTCAGAGTCTATTCTTAGCAAAATAGAGTCTGAAATGGTACAAAAAACCTCAGCAGGGGTAAGCAACACACACATAAGTAAAGATTCAGCAAGAGTACGGAGGAATCTTGAGGGTGTGAATATATATGAGTGTGTTTGCAAGAATTAGACTGTCAACGCTGATAGAAGCGCCATTGTCCTTGAGAAGAGAGGTGGACGTTTTATCAATCGGCCACATAGTCCTATCAGCACACAGCTGGTAGGGGAGGGCTGGGGAAGAGCGTCGTGTTTATATAACATCCAGGAGATATTTTGTCGATAACCAGTTAGCAGAAGTTGCCAAGGCCACATTGGGAAGTCAGATTTAGAAAAACAATAAATGTTGCGATTCAGGCAGTTGTGAATTTCCAACCGCCGTAAGAGTTTTACTGCTTTGTCTCAATTGCGAATCCAAATAGCCAAATTTCTGGTATTTTCCGCAGATCTGGAGCGTACGACTTCTCCAAGATTATATCCTTTAATCTCTGAGTCCAACCGCTGCCAGGCTGCGATTCTGTTCAGGAATCGTGTCCAGCTTGCGATTCTGCTCTCTTAACATTTCAGTCTGAGTGTTGATCGCCCTACAGACTCCATCTAACATCGCAGGAAGCTTTGGAACGCTTTGAACAAATATGTACAAATTTTCTACGTCCGCGACCGACATCGTAGTCAGTGAGAATCTGCTTACAATGTAAATTGTCATGAAAATAAAGAAAACCATCAAATGAGAAGGTGTGTCTAAAACTTTTGACCAGTTGTGTGCATTGAACCAACAATGTGTCAGAAAAACAACTGAAAAAAATATTTTTGAAATCCCTGCATCAGAAACTGGCTTTTAATCTTAATGCAATTGGCCATGAATTCAGATTAAAAAATACCACATTATGAAAATGTGATACCCCTGACTGGGGTGCAGGGGAGCAAATAATTCAGAATAATTAGAATAAACTCTGGTAAAAGCCAGAAGTTAATATCCTTGTTCTTTACTTTCAGGTTTTAAAGTTTCCTTGCCAGAGCATGAATTGCTGCATGATTTCACACTGTCAATTTTCACAAAAAAGATTTTAAAAAGCGTCTCTAATTCCACATCACGTGTCTTTGAGAAGATGAGGTCACTCAAGCAGTTAAGACTAACCATAGCTGGTTCCTGTTTCTTTGCCTCTTTAACTGATGCTCAGATTATTGTTTCATGTCCTTAAAGGTACAATCTGTCCTCTCTGGTCCTCCCTGATGCTCTTCCAATACGTCTTGCTTGTGTTTCTCATCATCAAATTCTGCTGAAAATCCAGTTCAGTGTTCCCATTTTCAGCTAAATTCAGCTGTAGCTGCAGGGATTAAAAGTAAACTCCGCTGAAGAATAGATTTAAAGACACAGAGAGAGAAACAAATGGTCCGATCAGCTAACTATACCTGTTGTGATGTCACCAGAAGAAGAAACATTTAGGGAAGTGTAGATATAGTATATTTGTGTATATGTGACAAACAACCCTAAGTGAGTTTGATCATATTTTACAGGAAAGTCTTTAAAGTTCAGGTGAAATTTTGTATAAACTGGATTTTTTCCATGTCCCTATTTTTATACAAGATATCTCCTCTGGGTTGGATGGGGTTATACGTTTTGTGTTTTTGTTGGGAAAAAAATGTAATAAAAATATTTTAAGTCAAAAAAAAAATACATGCATTGAATTTTGTCCTGTGAAGGTTTACATTTTTTTAAAATCAATTTTAGAAGTTATGTTTTTGTTTGTGTGTTTTGTACCCAGGCTTTTCAACCCAGTGTCCCCTCTGCAGTAAGGAGGTGAAGGACATTGCTCTCATTGAGGCCTCCATCACATCCATCAAGAAGACGCAGCAAGATATTCAAAGGTGAGAAGGCCAAGATTATTCATATCCCTGGCAGATTTAGATTTGAAATGACTTTCATTCAACCAAGAAGTTGGTTTTTCCCAGAGAGGAGCATATCCCACCAAGTGGAAAAAAAAAACCAGTTTTTATTTAAATGTTATTAAACGATGATGTCAGTCAGTCATTTTCTACCACTTATTCCATAGTGGGTCGTGGGGGAGCTGGTGCCTATCTCCAGCAGTCTATGGGCGAGAGGCAGGGTACACCCTGGACAGGTCGTCAGTCCATCGCAGGGCAACACACAAACAACCATGCACTCATTCATTCATACACCTAAGGTCAATTTAGAGAGACCAATTAACCTAACAGGCATGTCTTTGGACTGTGGGAGGAAGCCGGAGTACTCGGTGAAAACCCACGCATGCACGGGGAGAACATGCTAACTCCATGCAGAAAGACCCCCGGCCGGGAATCGAACCCAGGACCTTCTTGTTGCAAGGCGACAGTGCTACCAACTGCACCACTGTGCAGCGATGATGTTAAATTATTTATATCCTTCTCAGTAAATAAAATCATTGGCGTTACAGCAACTAAGCCCTTCTTATGACTGCTGACCAGCATGTTTCCAATGGTATTTTGATCATATATCTTCAAGCTCTAAATCTTTGAAGACCTCCTTGCCATGGCCCTAAACTTCAGCTCCCACCACAGATTCTCTGTCAGATTCAGTTCATGTTAGGAAAACATCCGCCATAATGATATTACTCGCAATACATAGCTAACAGTGTAAATGTTTTTCTGATTGGGGTGCGTTGCTATCATAGATAACAAGTTTTTTTTTTTTTAAGGCTTCAACGCTGTACCACCATTTTACACCATTTTATTGTTGCATTAATCAAGCATCACCAGATATGTTAGTAGCACACAGAGCTTAAATGCTTTAATAACTAGCTTATACTTATTGTAGTCCAAGCTATTCTTTGCAATACTAATATTGTTTATAGTGGTATTGCGATATAGATAAATTTGCAATATGTTGCACAAATGTTTTTAAACCTAAACCTGCCAGGAGTATGAATAATTTTGGGCTTAGTGTACGGATTTTCTTTTTTTAAATGATCAAAATCTGGCAAAATATCAGTGAAATTTATTTTTCAATTTTGTATGAAAAAAGATTTTTCTAACATGAATTCATGTAAACATTTAGGAATTGTTAGAGGAGATGAAATTCAAAAACTCTGAACCATTTTGACCCAAATTGATCTCTGTCTGTAGGAACCTGGTGGCTCTGGGTCATCAGCTGTCTCTGCAGAGGGCCACAGGTGACAGCATGTCCTTAACCGGCCGCCACTGCCTCATCCTCTGCGTTCTGCTCCTCTCCCAGCTCCTTCTCAACTACGTCTTCACCTGAGCCAGCTCCTACGGGGAGAAGTTTCCCTCCAGCGCCGGTCTGGCTTTAAAGCTTCCATAAAAGCACACAGACTCTGATCAAGCAGATGGAGACCTCAGATTAGCGCTTGGAGGGAAGCTTTCTCCTTTGTGTCCTTCGTAAGAGGAGGAGCACGGACTTAATAGCAATAAACACAGCCACAGCAACCGCCTGTCAGTCACCTGCATAGAGGAACGGCACCTCCTGGTGTAGCCAGACTGAAACAGCACCGGCACCAACGCACTTTGGACAGGAAAGGGAAATTACGAGCACCGCTAGAAAGATTAAAAATGTGCATAATTTTGATAAAAGAAATGATAGAAAGGATGTTTTCACCATTCCTTCATGTCGTTTTGCAATATATTTCCCTGCAATACTGTTCATCTGTGAGCGTGCCTCTGTATGTGTGTTGTTTATATCATCACTAGGCCCTATGGGCACAAGGGACTTCTCCTGCATCCCTTCCACTCCAGACGTTGGGCCTTAACAATGAAGCCAAAAAGAGGAAAAGTACTGGAAATAATTAACAAATGAAGAAAGAATGTCTTCAAACTGTGCAATTGTCTTTTTTTGTATCAATGTTCACTCAAATACACTCTGTCTCATCTTTTTAATGATAATGATTTTACCAAAACAGTATTTATAATCTGAAAGGACAAAGAGTACTTGTTTACAGGGAGAACTAGATGTGCTCTCTGTGACGCATCGGAAGAAACTAAGGATAACTGGAGTGAGGCAGGGCAGAGCCAGAGTGTCTTTATATTCGTGTGCCTGCTTTATCTGAAGGGGTCGTTGGTTTTGACCACTAAACTAGTGCGTACAATCAGTCACAGTTTGTGAAGGAAGGAACACAGGGAAACATGAGTATATGAACCTAAGAGAAGGGACTTCTGTGTGCGTCTTGGTCGACACCACCTTCAAGTGACTGTCTTAGATGTAAACACTGAGTAAAAAAATAAGGAGTTTTCACTTTTAATCAGTTTGTATATATTTGTCTTGCCGTAAATTTTAAAGAGGTTTGAGAATGTATTTATTAGGGGATTGGCCGTGTCTTCACTAATTCAGGACAAAGGACCTGGAACAACAATCACTCCTCGGGGGTTCGTCAGTTCGTTCAGTTGTGTGCTTGAGTGTGATTGAGCCAGGAAGTCTTAATAAAACAAATACAGCTATGATAGTGAATCTGAGTGGTTAGGTTCGGAGTTATGTTCTGATCAACAGTACTCTGCAGAGAACCAACAGCACAACAATAAAAGTTCTATGAATGCTTGGATTAACACCTTAAATTGTTTCTTCTTTTCACTCTTCTCATGTTTTCTACTTTGCTGCCATGTTGTGGGGATTCTACATGCCAGATATGTTTGTTGTATGGAACAAAATAACACGATCATTTTCCATTCATATGTTGGGTACTGTAGTACTACAGTAAACATGTTTTACCCCTGGGGATGTCAGTGTGGTCCTCACTGAACACATTGTATTCCCAAAACAAACTGTTACTAGAAGATTTGACACTTGTTCTTTCACCAACTGGCCACTAGATGGCACTACTGTCATGCATAAAGCCAGATATTTATGCATGACATTAACTCGTCTTTGCATACCTTCCCATAATATAAATGAATCACCACTTCCAACTAGCTGACTCAATATTAATCTTATAGAAACGTTCATACAACATGGCAAACTAAAGTGCTTTAAGGTGTTGAAAACATGCAACAACCAAACTAATCTCTAAATATTACATTTAAACGGAATCATAAGCATCCCTGTTTGTGTGTGTAAGCTCAAATCATTTACCAATAGATATACTATTACATTGTGGGCAAAAAGTATTTCTATTAATGCCCAGATAAAATTGCTGAAATGATAAAAATGTAATGCAAATAAAAACTTAAAACATATTAAATAAGTGATAAAAGGTTTCTGCACAAGAACAACTACCAAAAGTATTAAGTGGTGCTATTAAAAAAAATGTCCAAATGCATGGTCAACCTGGTCATTCAGGTAGTCAGCTGACCTCATTCTTTGAACACATACTGTTGCTGAACCCAGACCTGACCAACTGCAGCAACCCCAGATCATAGCACTGCCCCCACAGGCTGGTACAGTAGACACTAGGCATGATGGGTGCATCACTTCACCTGCCTCCCTTCGCATTGTGCGTGTGGAAATGCTCTTACTTTCACTATTAAACATAGTCCAGAGTTCTACTGTTGTTTTTCTTCGATTTGATTTCTCCAAACGTTTAAGTGATCGCTGATCACGATCATTCAGGATATTTTTCCGGCCACATTTCTTCCTCGAAGACGATGGGTCCCCACTATCCTTCCAGTTTTTAATAATGCGTTGGACAGTTCTTAACCCAATTTTGGTAGTTTCTCCTTAGATGTTTTCTCTAGTTGATTCATGCCAATGATTTGACCCTTCTGAAACAGACTGACATCTTTTCCACGACCACAGGATGTGTCCCCCGACACGGTTGTTAAGGAAATGAGAAGCAACTCATTGCCCCAGTTAGGGTTAAATAACTTGTTGCCAGCTGAAACATAATCGCCCATGCAGTACTTATCCAATGGGAGGCTTGTACCTATTTGTTTAGTTAAATCCAGGTGGCGACTTTTTTTTTTTTTTTGGCCAGTCATTGTACAATGAACCATGTAAAAGTGAAATTATACTCATCACAAATGTTTTACAAATATTTCTAAAGTATTGTAGAAACTGGTTTAATACCAGTTCACAACTTCCTTCTTTAAAGGTTGCTTTGGGGATTGTTTGTCATTCCTCATCAAGTAAAAGCTCATTTTCAGTGTTATGCATCCCTTCATGTCCAGCTTCGGTAAATGATCATAATTTTAAAAATAAAAGAAAGGTTTTTTTTATTTTTTATCAGAGATTATCTTGTCACAGACTCTACAGAGAGGAAAAACATAATTGATCCCTCCGGGTTGTGCACCACTTTAAAGAGAAAGCACTTGGTGCATAAAAGTGGATACTTAGAAAAAGATCAAGATTACCTGAAACTGAAATTGAAGTGCAGAAAGGAATGTGTCTGAGATTCTTTGGGTTCCGGTAGACACCGGATATTTTAGCCTTAGCTGAACCAGATTCAAACTTCCTACCTGTCAAACAAATATTTCGTCATTAAAAAGGATCAAATTTGTCCAGCTACAATGTAACATCTAATTGTCATAATAAAAATAATGAATAGATGGAAATCAGGCCCTTACTTTACTTCCTATGTTCTCGTCTTTAAAAGATGAGAGAATTTGTTTAGGTAATTGTTTGTCCACTACTTCTGACCCAGATGTACCATCTCTATGCACTGTGTCCACGTTTATTGCCCCACGTTTATTTGCTGATTTATGAACTGGTCTTAATCTAAGGTTCTCTAAAGCCTCTTTGACTATTCACAAATAAAACAAAGTTTCCATCATTTACAAACTTTATTCTAAAGACTCTGTATTTAGTACCAGATCCATTGCATGTTTGGCTGATAGTGTTGTGTTTGTAGTGAGCCTGTTTGGACCAGTGCATGACAGTGACTAGCCAGTTGTGAGTTTCCTTTCAGTAACAACTGTACAACGAAGATACAGTAAAAGCAGGATAAAGAAGTTTGAATTTCCAACTTAGGATTTCACACAAATAAAAAACAACTTTTTCAACAGAACTGCTTTTGTTTGCGTCGATAAAGTCCCTTCAGCATCAAGTCGGCTCCACTCTCATTGAATCACGTTCATTGACTCTCAAAAGGATCACCGCACATCCTAAATTATGAAATCTTTCATTCCCGTTTGACTTGATCATCTTCACAAACTTCTTCCGTGTGTTTCTTGTCATCAAATTTGCCTGAACTCCATGCAGCATTCCCACATACATCTCAGGTGTTTTGCTGCAGCTGTACCCAATACAAACACCATTGAAGAATAAATGTGATTACAAATACAATTGAATATAGTCAGCAGTACTCTCATGAGTTGATTTTGTCTGTTGTGATGTAAACAGAAGTGGTGGAAGCGTTTCGGGAAAATTTCAGTGAGATTAAATAATGATTTACAGCCAAAACGAACAAAATATTAGAAAAAACTGGCCATGGGACATGGGTTTTTTTGGGGGTAAAAATGCCAAAATTACTTTGATTATATTGTTGAGAAAAGTCTTCAGTGTGGAAAAATCTTTCCCTGACTCTGTTTAACTTTTTGCCTGACTAGAACTTTACATTTATTGTGCTAAACTGTCCTTCTGCTTGTGAACCAAGATAACAGCAATCACATTAGATATAGTTCATCTAGATGAGTGCAACTTTATGTCAATTTTTTATACAATGTTTCCATCTATTTTGGGGGACAAGCTGGTGTTAGGTCCTGATATCCCTAAGCGCTACTCATAAAGACACACTCCTTTTGTACTCTGTCTGTAATCCATGTCCTCCCCTTCATCTCAGTTTTTTCTCCCCAGGTAAGTGTGAGGCCAGCTGCACTGAGGTGTGCCGTGCTTGGTTTGGCTGAAGGGCAGCAGGCTTCATCTGGATGTTTGTTGTGTGGGATGCCTCTCTATTACAGCTCAGGCATGTCTGGATCAGACCGAGCCGTGCTGAGATGCAGGAGGCAGGCAGAGACAGAGGACTTGTCTGGACTTGTCCTCCAACAGAGGAGGGAGGAGAGGAAGCAGAGAGGGGGCCACTTTGGCAATCCGAGGCAGCGCATGTAACATTTGTCCTTTATATTTTACTGCATCTGATCACATGATGTCAGACTGAGCCCAATGAGTAAACATAAATCACTGCTGAGATGTAGATTTGAACCTTAGTCTGACACTGATGGGGAAATCTTTGCTGTTTGCTACTTTTTACTGCAAACAAGAATGTAAGTGCTTCAATTCCCTTGGATTTTTAAAGAATTTGGCCATTAGGGACATTTAACTCAAAAAAGGTCACTGATGTACTGAATCATTTTTAACAATTTGATATATGGGAGGTAAAAACTTTTGGTTTAATGTTTCGTGTTTATATTTTTAGTACAGAATTATGTATTTCTAACATTAAGTATAATGTGTAGTCCATAACCCCATTGTCGATACCAAGTTGTTTCTGCTCAGGGTTGCAGGGGGGCTGCTGCCTGTCTCCAGCAGGGTATACACCCTGGACAGGTTACCAGTGCATCACAAGGCAACTTATATGACAAGTAAAACAACTATTTACCCACACAAAACATTAGGACAATTTAAACCTCTAACCCAACTTACATGTTTTTGGAATGTGGGAGGAAGCTGGAAACCCAGAGAAAACCCACCAACATGCAAAAATCCACACAGAAAAGCCCCACGGCATGATATCAACAGAGGGCCTGCTGCAAGGTAACAAGGATGGCAACTGCACCATCATGCAGCATGTTGTATGTACTCCTACCACTTAATGAAATGTATCATTGTTTATGTAGGGATACCAACTGCACCAGTTGGTAGAACTGTTTCTTTGCACCACGAAGGTCCTGGGTTTGAATCTTACAGCATGTTATGTAGTGTTTGAATGTGTGTGTGTGCTCCGGTTTTTGCAGCTGAGTGAGGATGTATTTCACCATCAAAGTGAGGTCTGTTTGTTGTAAAGTGAGGACATTTTCATGGTCCTCACTTGCTGTTTTGCTAGGGGTTAGGTTTGGGACTAAGGTGTGAACTGAGTTAAGGTTACGCTTAGGGTTAGGTATGTACTGTTAATGGTTAGGTTTAGAGGTAGGGTTAGGCCATAAAAAGGGTTAAAAATGAATGAAAATCATTGGAAGTCAATGAGTCAATGCAAGGTCCTCACAACATATACAGGTCCTTCTCAAACAATTAGCATATTGTGATAAAGTTCATTATTTTCCATAATGTCATGATGAAAATTTAACATTCATATATTTTAGATTCATTGCACACTAACTGAAATATTTCAGGTCTTTTATTGTCTTAATACGGATGATTTTGGCATACAGCTCATGAAAACCCATAATTCCTATCTCACAAAATTAGCATATCATTAAAAGGGTCTCTAAACGAGCTATGAACCTAATCATCTGAATCAACGAGTTAACTCTAAACACCTGCAAAAGATTCCTGAGGCCTTTAAAACTCCCAGCCTGGTTCATCACTCAAAACCCCAATCGTGGGTAAGACTGCCGACCTGACTGCTGTCCAGAAGGCCACTATTGACACCCTCAAGCAAGAGGGTAAGACACAGAAAGACATTTCTGAACGAATAGGCTGTTCCCAGAGTGCTGTATCAAGGCACCTCAGTGGGAAGTCTGTGGGAAGGAAAAAGTGTGGCAGAAAACGCTGCACAACGAGAAGAGGTGACCGGACCCTGAGGAAGATTGTGGAGAAGGGCCGATTCCGGACCTTGGGGGACCTGCGGAAGCAGTGGACTGAGTCTGGAGTAGAAACATCCAGAGCCACCGTGCACAGGCGTGTGCAGGAAATGGTCTACAGGTGCCATATTCCCCAGACCTGGGCTACAGAGAAGCAGCACTGGACTGTTGCTCAGTGGTCCAAAGTACTTTTTTCGGATGAAAGCAAATTCTGCATGTCATTTGGAAATCAAGGTGCCAGAGTCTGGAGGAAGACTGGGGAGAAGGAAATGCCAAAATGCCAGAAGTCCAGTGTCAAGTACCCACAGTCAGTGATGGTCTGGGGTGCCGTGTCAGCTGCTGGTGTTGGTCCACTGTGTTTTATCAAGGGCAGGGTCAATGCAGCTAGCTATCAGGAGATTTTGGAGCACTTCATGCTTCCATCTGCTGAAAAGCTTTATAGAGATGAAGATTTCATTTTTCAGCATGACCTGGCACCTGCTCACAGTGCCAAAACCACTGGTAAATGGTTTACTGACCATGGTATCACTGTGCTCAATTGGCCTGCCAACTCTTCTGACCTGAACCCCAATGAAGAATCTGTGGGATATTGTGAAGAGAACGTTGAGAGACTCAAGACCCAACACTCTGGATGAGCTAAAGGCCGCTATCGAAGCATCCTGGGCCTCCATAAGACCTCAGCAGTGCCACAGGCTGATTGCCTCCATGCCACGCCGCATTGAAGCAGTCATTTCTGCAAAAGGATTCCCGACCAAGTATTGAGTGCATAACTGTACATGATTATTTGAAGGTTGACGTTTTTTGTATTAAAAACACTTTTCTTTTATTGGTCGGATGAAATATGCTAATTTTGTGAGATAGGAATTTTGGGTTTTCATGAGCTGTATGCCAAAATCATCCGTATTAAGACAATAAAAGACCTGAAATATTTCAGTTAGTGTGCAATGAATCTAAAATATATGAATGTTAAATTTTCATCATTACGTTATAGAAAATAATGAACTTTATCACAATATTCTAATTTTTTGAGAAGGACCTGTAGTAAGACATGTGTGTGTGTGTGCGTGTGTAAAAAAAAAAAGAAAAGCAAATCATGCTATTGCAAATTGCCAGTAGTAAGTTATGTTTTTAGAAGGTAAATACAATTGCAGAAAAGACCAGACAGAGGAGCTGATATATGCTGATATATATAAAGTTTTCAGCTAACCGCTCTTTGTGAAATAGCATGTTGGTGCTAAAACACTATTTCTTATGTTTCAAACTGTGGTAACATGGTAACATTGATATTTTTCATAGATTCAACAAAAAAGGGACAAATGTTCTTTAACTTGAAGAGCAGGCAATGTGCAAAAATAATAAAAAAAAAATTTTGAGTAGTGTTGCTCATGAACCCTTTAATACATTTACACGTCTGGTAATGAGTCGGGATATTTGAACCGAATGGGTGAACCGAAATGCACAGACCCTGGTGATAATTTGATATCTGTTCAACTCTCTGCTTTCTCAGTATTATCTAACCTTGAAGTGGCAAATTTCCTTGCAGAGATAATAAAACCCAACTCCCACTTTTTCTTTTCATTTAAGTCGAGCCATTAAAAATGACCTTTGATGTTTAAAGCAGATTCACAAAAGTCTCAGTGTTAAAAAGGAAACCCCCCTTAAAGCTAAGCAATGATTTATTCATGTAGTTGTCTGTTGCCATGCCAAAAACTAACATATTAGTGAATTACAAAGAATGGGATGGAGGGTAATCTTCATGTGCAGACAGGAAGGTGTAACCTGGCACATTACTAAGAACGAGAAGGTTTTCCATCCACAATTTAGACCATGTGGGAGTTATGAGCCTTCACATGAGATGTGTTTAGTTTTCAGCGTGTCACGCTTTGACTTGTTGCAGTGCTGCTGGCGCTGCCCGCCCCGGAGACTACCATATGGAGCTGTTGCACATGTCGAGGCTTGCCCGGAAGCTCTCACCATGGCACAGTTTCCTGAGGCAAACATGGAGTTGATCAGACTGTAGTCAACCCTAATTAAACATGTAACAGACTAACCAAACAGGCATCAACTACAGAAGGTGGCAGACAGAATTAATTATAGTTCACAGCAACGTCAAATCAAAAGTACATGAGAAGATGGAAATACCAAGAGCTGAAGGAGCAAAGCTAAAATACTCTTCTTTATATAGCGACTTGCAAAAGTATTCATTCCCTTCAAACTTTTTTTTAAATGTTAGTACATTACAATTACAAACTTTAACAAGTTTTATTTTATGTCTGTTTTGCAGCTAATCATTCCTCCAGCAGATTTAGCTGATAGTTGAATTTTACCAACATGTTCTTCTGAATGAAAGTAATATTAACATTTTGGCTTGGCCCAGTGAGGGTCTCAATCTGAATCTGACAGTCTGTGGAGGAAGCTAAAGATTAGGGTGATCGTAAGAAGGCCTTTTAACTTTTAAGACTTGGAGCGCATCTTAGTTATGAGAAGGACTTGATTGCAGAAATGCCAAAGAAGATTTTTCAATTGATTATTGGAAAATGTATTTATTTATTATTTTGTTTTTTTACGGCACTAGTGGCCTTTATTTTTGTTATTTTTCCAAAGTCGGCAGACAGGAAATGGGGTGGAGAGAGACATGCAACATAGTTCTCCGGGCTCGAACCCGGAACAGGACGACTGTGCCGAGGACTGTGGCCTCCATGTATGGGTCGCATGCTCAGAAACAAACTTCTTGGTTTAGTAAAATATATATTCACATATTTGTCACCAAAACACGTTCGTCTCTGGGACTCAGGACATGTCTGCCTTATGAACGGTATGATGACTGGACATTCCCATGCTGTTTATGCTGGCACATACTTAATGAAAAGATGAATATGGCACCTTTAGGCTGGAAACTGTACCCAAGGAAGAACCAGACCTATGGTCTCTTCCTGATCTATTGGTTGATATTTTGTTATTATTTTTTTCATGATGTGACACGTGGAACAGTATGCTTGAGGTGTTGCCTTAAAATTCATCCACAGATGTGCTTCCGTTTAAGTCAAATGTTGTGAATAAAGCTATGAATTCATCATTTGGGCTTGCCCAATTTGTCTTATGTTACTGTATTTAAACTTCTGAATTTAAAAAAAGCAATAAAAAAAAGCTCTCATTATTCTTTGTTTTTTGGAAAATCAAACTAATTTTGGAAATCCTAACTGACCCAAGACAGGAAAAGTTGAATCTGATTTAGTGTCTATAAAAGAGTCTATGTGTCTTTTTATACAGTGTTTGCAAATGTCTGGGTTAGCTGTATATATTGTAAATCTTAATTTTACTAGCCTGCCATGGAAAAATAATAAATAGCATTGCCCTACACAATAAAGGATTTGCTTCAGATTTTCTATAGAAGAAGTCTTTGTCACTGGGGCCTTGTCCTTGGTAGTGAGATCCAGACCCCAGTTAGAGTAGGATTAAATATGTATGTGTGTGTGTATGTAACACCACCACTGTGTGCACACTGTAAGCAGTCTGTCCACTCAGGCCTATCCACCCATCGGCCCAGATTCCAGCGGACCTCCCTGCTCGAGGAGTTTGAGGGGGTGTTGAGGTTGGAGAGCAGGCTTTGAAGGAGGCTCCAGTGACTCATTACCCAACTATCCACCCAGTCGTCATGTCCTCTGCGCCCTCTAAACATCTACCTCCTAGCTCCTATCCCAGTCCCCTAGCTTCTTGTCCTCCGGCTCGGGTAGCTGACACTCCCCACACGCATACACACACATTCACTGACGGTTGATAGAAGAAAAGAGGTTCTGTTTCAGGAGCTGAACGAATGTGAAAGCCCCTTCTGTGTGTGCACATTGATGTGTGCTGTCATGAACTAGATCTTCAGGCATGTCAACGTCATTTAAAATAAATTTCATTTGACTCTGCAGAGATTTTTCTTCTTGTCTCCTTTGAGGGGGGTGTTAGTAAAACTACACCATAAACCTTTATCCCAAAAGCTCACACAAAGTAAAATCCCAGCCCTGAACTGGGCCCAACATACATCAGTCCACCTCATGGAGTTAAAACAAACATGAGAAGTTGAGGAGATATATGTATGTTTCCGACATGCAGCAGCATTTCACTGGAAGATGAGTTCATTAGGTGCAACTTGCAACGGAGATGACATCATGGGACTTCCTGCAAAGAGCACAGCAGCTAAATTACAATGTCAGAAAAACAGTGATTTATAATACAGTTTCAAATTAGTCTGAAGATGGACGCAAAGGCTGCAGCCTGTTTCTGATGTATTAAATGTAAAATTTAAAACAAGGAATAGAAGGAAACATTTCAACTGAGGAAACATTATTATTATTATTATTATTATTATTATTATTATTATTATTATTATACAGACCTCAACTAAAAGGATTCATTGAAAGAAACCTTCAAGTTTTATTTAAAAATCTGTATGTTAACACATGTATTGTCGCATTCAATAAATTAGAATATGTGTTCCACTGAGGCTTGTTTTTTAACCTTTAAGCAGGCATTAAACATACTTTTCGTTAAGCCCACATTTCTGTATAAACATGTTTTTATTTATTGGTCTGATGTAGATTCTAATTTGAAATGTCACGTTTTCTTTTGCCGTAAGATAAATAAATGACCTTTTCCATAATATCCTGATTAACAGAATATTACTGTATACAGACCCATTCAGTAAATTAGAATATTGTTAAAAATATTTTTTGTGACATTCCACGTCCTTAAAGCCAGCCTAAGCATTCTGAGATCGGGTCGTCGAGGTCTCCACCTTCGTCCGCTGCCCGATCCTCTTTGCACCGGTCCCTCATGGTTCCCCCTGCAGGTGGTGGGCCCACTGGTGGATGGCCTTGCGTCTCTCGTTCGGGTTTGGCCCTGGCTGAATCCCATGAGGAACATCCCGGCCACCAGGTGCTCTTCGACGAGTCCTGACACCAGGCCTGGCTCCAGGGTGAGACCCCGGCTCCGCCATACTGGGCGATGTCACCTGCCTCGATTTTTTGGTCCTCATGAAGGCGTCTTGAACCGGTCTTTGTCTGGCTCGTCACCCTGAGCTTGTTTGCCACGGGAGACCCTACCGGGGGCATTTAAGCCCCAGACAACATAGCCTCTAGGATCATTTGAGCACTCAAACCCCTCTACGTTAAGGTGGCGGTTCAAGGAGCGGGGATTCAAGCGGCTGAAATGAGCTTCCTCCGTAGGGTGGCCTGGCACTCTTAGAGATAGGATGAGGAGCCATCCAGGGGGAGCTCGGAGTAGAGCCGCTGCTCCTCCACATTGAGAGGAGCCAATTCAGGTGGCTGGGGCATCTATACCGGATGCCTCCTGGACGCCACCCTCAGGAGGTGTTCCAGGCACGTCCCACCGGGAGGAGGCCCAGGGGACGGCCCAGGACACGCTGGAGGGACTCTGTCTCTCGGCTGGCCTGGGAACGCCTTGGGCTCCCCCCGGAGGAGCTGGAGGAGGTGTCTGGGGAGAGGGACGTCTGGGTGTCTCTGCCCTCGTGACCCGGTCCCAGATGAAGCAGAAGGCAATGAGTACAAGTGCGAGTTTGAGAACAAGATTTTTTGTTTTAGTAACTTAGCTCCTTTAATGAAACACATTATATAGATTAAGTGCACACAAGCTGATATTTTCAAGCCTTTATTTCTGATAATTATGAGGATTTTATGCTTACAGCCAAATGAAAACATGACATTTAGGACTGGAATATTACATCAGACTAATGAAAAAAAAAAAAACTTTTTTAAACAGAAATGTGGGTGTTTTGGAAAATATGTTTTATATCTGCTTAAAGGTTGTTATTTTCAAAAATATCCTCTTAATCTGACAAACAAGCCTCGTTGTAACACATATTCTAATGTATTGAATATGACTGCATATCTTCCTGGACCATTAATGAAACATTTAACCTCTGAGCCTCTTCTGGTATCTGATATATAAGTTTGCTTTGCTGAATTGTGTTTTAAGTATACTGTCTAACTTGATCAATGCTAGCCTCCTATAAAGCTATTGCCTTAGTGGCAAAAGGTTTTCCCTGTGTTCCTTATAGGGCAGGACGTAAACACAGAGAAGCTTTGTGAGTGGCACTGCGGCCTGGGAAAGACCCTTGAGATATGAAAAACATGATTTCCTGCTTTGTCATGCTTAAGTCTTCCTGTTTTCTCCTGCCTTAGGGGAATTTATTTAAAACAGAAACGTACAGCTCCCCGGCTTCATAAATGTATAAAATACCACTCAGCTGTATTTTTGGCAGCGTTATTTAGGTGTGTTATAATGCACCAATTTGAGTTTTTAGCAAAAATTTCATCAATAGTAAGATAGTACACCCTCTGGGCATTCTAGGGTATGTCATATAGATAATCTGGTCTTTACCAGGTTCTAAAATGATTTAAATCTAATTTAACTGCTGCTGCTGGGTGATGAACATGTGAAAGACATGAAACTAGAATCCAGGACCAAAAACTAATAACAGCTTTTAAGCAAAGAACACATAGAACACATAGAAATAAATAATGCTAAAACTATATTTTTTTTATTGTATCAATTTCCTGTGGTTCAAACCTTCTCTCCATCCTTTAAAGGTCAACCCATGCAGATCAAGGTATGCAGCTTTACAGACTCGTTCAGCATTGATTAAATACTCTCTGTCGGCTCTTTCAACAATTCAGACCTGTCAGTTCTTCTGTGATTGATGGAGACATTTATTGCTTTAAAACTGTGCTGTTGAAGTGATTATAGAGCCGGTAGCCGAGCAGTGGAACAGCACAGCGGATGTGGGAATGCTGGAATGCATTGTGTGTGAAGCTGTTTTCCTATAGATGGGCTGTCCAGCTTCCTGTACAGCTTCTTGTGTTCCCATTAAACTGAGAAATACTTTTATAGACATTTGAAACAGAATGTGGTGTAAAACATAACTTTACCCAAAGGTTTAACCAAGAAACTAACAATTTGAAACGACCATGACAGAATACTCTCGATGTTTTCATTCATTATTAGTATATTTAATACCTTGTACTGTAACATTTCTCAAGATCTGAACATATAGAGGAATGGATCATTGACCGTTCCTCTTTCTTCTGGGCTTTCAGAGCCTTAGGTCCTTTCTTTTGCTATATTCTGAACACCTCATCTAGTCCCACAGCTTTTCTGTATAGTATTTGTGGATGGGGCTCAGATAGCCAAGGACAAAGGTTAATTTTGTGTCTGGTGAACCATTTTTGTGATAATCATATGTTTTGGATCTTTGTAGTGATGAAAAACATAATAATGATTTTTTGTTTTCTTGCATGAACCATCAGATTTTTATTACAGTTGCCTTGTCTTTTAAAAGGGGAGCAGGCCCACAGCATCATAGACCATGTACTGTGCTAAGCAGAAGATATAATTTCATCCTTTGTTTTATTCATTTTTATTTTATTTTAACCTTTAAAAAAAAACCTCCCTTGCCATCCTTTGCTGTGTGTGATAGTAGGAGAAATTTCTCCAGCATTGCCTTTTAATTTAGGCTCATACCAGAGATAGAGGCAAGTTTGGGAAGACAAGCTATGTTTTTATAGTCATTTTCTGATGTTTGAAGATTAACAGAAATCTCCCTTATATGAATGTTATGTTTTCGTGTCTTTTGGATTTTGAAAAGTAAGGCCCACTCTAAGACAACGGGCCTCTGTGTAACTGGATATTAATGCCCCCAGGAAATGGGAAGTCATGGATTACAAATTAAAGGTTCCTGGACACACTGATCAACATCAAAAAGCATCAGTAAAAATACTTTAGTAACATTTATTTTATAGGAATAGTTATGGCTACCAATAAGTGTGGATTTTTTTTCCCTCAATGCATAAACTTGACATTAAATGTTCATTTTTTTTCTGCATTGTTTAGTAAATGATACTTCTGCTTTTGGAAAAAAAGAAATTAAGAAATTTCCAGTCAAACTATTTCCATTTAAAACAGTTTCTTTAAAGCAATAAGTACCAGTAATCTAAAATCATATTCTATGATATACTAGCAACTTTACTTAACCAATGTTAACAGCGTTTAACAGCTTATCTAAATGTTACTTTCATTTAAGATAAATTAATCACCTTACATTTACAGGAGAAGAGCGACATGAGGAAGGTCTCAAACTAGCTGTAAATGTTAGTTTCAGGAAGGTTTTTTTGACTCTGTTTGATTTCCTGAGTAAAGACCAATTTTATGACACACTGAAAACCAGTTCTTTCTTTCTAGGTGAAACGACTAAAGGAGCTACATCCATTAACATTTACTTTTCCTTCCCATAGAAAGGACTCCTGGATCAGTGCTTCTTTGTTCTCTTTGTGTCTCTGCTCTGTTCTCTCAAGCCCCCAGTCGGTCGTGGCAGATGGCCGCTCACACTGAGACTGGTTCTGCTAGAGGTTTCTTCCTGTTAAAAGGGAGTTTCTCCTCTCCACTGTCGCTACATGCATGCTCAGTATGAGGGATTGCTGCAAAGTCAACGCCAGTGACTGTCCACTGTCTCTACATGCTCATCCGGGAGGAGTGAATGCTGCAAGTCACTGACTGGATGCAATCTGCTGGATTTCCTTAGACAGAAAAACTTTTTATCCAATTTGAATAAAAAGCTAACTCTGACTGCACTGTTCAATGGTTATGATTAATTGGAATGTATGTACCTGACTTTTATGAAGAGCCTTGAGACAACATGTGTTGTGAATTGGCACTATATAAATAAAACTGAATTGAATTGAATTGAATTTGGTCGATTGTTTGTGAGGGGAGCAGGATCCTTGATGATGATCAGATCATTGCTGGTATGCTGTTATCCTTTCTGTGGCCCTGAGGGAATTCCTCCATCCATTCTTCTCCTCTCAGTAAACTCATCTACTGCTACTGTTAATAATTTTATTCTCTGTGCTGGAATGTTTGCCTCCCTTTATATGCCCATTTATCTTTTCTCTTTCATTCATCCTACCTTGTGCAATATATGAGCTGAACTGATTTCCTCTCACCCTGATAACAGCTCTGCACCCAGGGTCATTGTTACAGTTTATTACAGCAATTTGTTTCACCTGGAGTTTCTTGTCAGGCGTAGTTGATCATGTTGCTGCCTCGTTAGCTCTATCGGAAATTTGATTCTCCGTACAGTCATTTATAATCTGCTGGTGTTACGTTTCACCAGCATTTTAAACTTTATAATGCACTAATCAGAGCCCAGCAGTGATTTGAACTGAACTTTTCTGCAGGCTTACATCAGACCAGAATGGCTGATTTAATGCTGTTGTAGATTGTTTAATGTAATTTCTTCTCACACCCACTCATGACAGGTGCTTGTAAGTCAACCTCCCCTCAGGAGCCGAGCTGGCGATCAGCTATGATCACACAGAGCAGATCCAAACCTAAACTCCAGCTGCTGCAGTCTGCCTCTGTGAGCCACATTACTCTGTGAACACGCTGAAGGATGACTTCATCTAAATGAAATCACAGATTCAGCTCCTGCTAAAGATTTCAGCCTCTATATATGGTGGGAAGATTTTGCTCAAAGTAGTGGAAAATTATACTTTAATTCCAAAGAGAAGTAAATGTAATATTGGTAGAAACTAAATTATTAGTACTCTATTAAACTAGTTATAACTACACTCTTTATTTTCCTTTTCTATAGAAGGTACTCCTGGCCTATTCGCTCTTGCCAGAGCTATTGCTGGCCTTAACCCTGTGTACTGTTTTTCTTTGCTACTTTAGGTTTCTACAGATATCCTTTTAATATATTTGCTTATGTAGTTTACTTTCTTAACAATACAAATGTTTTCTTACATTAACAGAGATCAGGACTGTCATGCCAGTAGTTGAAATGTAAAAATGAATAATTAGAACCATACACGCTGTTGCTCCTAAAGTCCAAGTCAAAGCTGAATTCTGTTAAAGACTTATTGAGGCTACACAATCTGACACTGATCTCTGCTGACTTCCTGCTTCCCGAGGCACAGAAAAGCACGTGAAGCTCGTTTACCCTCAGCCTTCCACCCCCACACTGCCTTGTAGACATTCCTAACAGCGTCTCCTCTCGCTGTCTGAGGCTTCAGTCCTGACAGCTGGATCTGAGGCAACACGATCCTCACTCGCCAATGAGACCCTTGGCAGTACTTTGTATGTGTGGAATGTTTGCTGTTTGTGTGATGTACTGAAATATATCATACATACAAAAGGCCTAGATAAAAGTAGGTGTTATACTGATAAGATTTTACTTTTAAAATTGTGTAAACTGTCTCTGTGTGAAATAGCATCACTCTTTATTTATATAATGAGTCTCTTTATTTATATAATGAGTCTGTGTGTTTTACTCTAGGAAATATCAAACTGGGTGTGGATGTAAGAACTTTATTAGATCAGATTAAATCTACCAGCCACACCTTTCTGGAAAATCAATTGAGATATACTGTGTCACTCATAGACCATCATGTTAAGGTCAGTTTTTCTATTTGTTTTGTTATTTTACTGTGAGTTAGGATACAACCAAGATAAAGCCTTCCCTTCCAGACACAAACTCACATGCCTCTGGTGACATCACATAAGGGCTAGGGATGTCTTTTGAGGTTGTGAATTTGTATTTTACTTGTTTTGTTCTTTAGGCTCATGTTTTAGTTAAATTCTTTATTTAAATGTGTTTACTAATATTGTGTATGGCTGCAGCAAAACATTTTAGCTGTATGTAAGAACACTGCAAGGATTTCAGATGTCTTTGATAGCAATAAAATTTATGGAAGAGTATTGTGAAAGGGCCAGGAATGATTTCAAAATTAGGAATTGGAATTTAAATCAAATCAAATAACATTTTGAGCCTATAAAACCACAAGGATTATTTTTAAATCCAACCTATTCCAGTTCCTGCAAAACTGCTGTCATACCACAATACTTCCACCAAAACTGAGCCCAATCCTACCAGGTAACCCTACCATGCGTGTCCCATACGCTCTTAAATATTTAAGTTACACCAGAGAGACGAAGTAAGACATAAATCCTCTACTTGGCAGACAGACAAAGAGGTTATTCAGGTAAGCTCTGGTGGTAGAGGTTCAGACTGCAGGCAAATCCTGTAACTACCTGAGATGAAACAAATTTAAATTGGCATTTACTCATTTTACAAACTGTGGTTATGAAAAAAACTTGAGACACACAAAAATTGAAAGAGGAATTTAAACAGTCTTACTACTTAAAGTACTGAACACTATAATAGAAATCACCACCAGAGTCCAACAAAGGCTCAAACAAGACAGCTTAAACTCAAATAAAACTGTAGTGCCTCAGAATCTTGGTTGAAATCTGCCAAAACTTGCTTATCAGTCACAATGTTTACCAATGTCACCTGATTAGCATAATTCCTCTTGTGTCATCACTTCATTTGTTCATAAAAAATACATAACTAAATAGTATCTTTAAGGGAATGTGTTTCACACCTCTTTCCACTGCAGATTTCTGATGAGATGCTACATGGTGTTGCTGAAATGCCTTGGGTTTGTCCCAGTGATTGCTAATGAATGGGCACATAGAGATAAAGATGAGCACATGGGAATTTACTTCTTGTGATTATGCAATGTGGACATGGATGTTCCTGAAAAACATACATGACTGTCATGACTGCAGACAACTGTTACTGCGCTTTTGTGGATACAATGAGTGCAGAATATTTGTTCATTTTATCCGGTAGGAGTGGTTGTTTTTTTTATTATATACTGAACGAAAAAGTGTGAAACAACTGAAAATATGTCTTATATTCTAGGTTCTTCAAAGTAGCCACCTTTTGCTTTGATTACTGCTACGCACACTCTTGGCATTCTGTTGATGAGCTTCAAGAGATAGTCACCTGAAATGGTTTTCACTTCACAGATGTGCCCTGTCAGGTTTAATAAGTGGGATTTCAAGCCTTATAAATAGGATTGGGACCATCAGTTGTGTTGTGCAGGAGGTGGATACAGTACACAGCTGATAGTCCTACTAAATAGACTGTTAAAATTTGTATTATGGCAAGAAAAATGCAGCTAAGTAAAGAAAAACGAGTGGCCATCATGACTTTAAGAAATGAAGGTCAGTCAGTCCGAAAAATTGGGAAAACTTTGAAAGTGTCCCCAAGTGTAGTCGCAAAAACCATCAAGCGCTACAAAGAAACTGCCCCAGGAAAGGAAGACCAAGAGTCACCCCTGCTGCGGACGATAAGTTCATCCGAATCACCAGCCTCAGAAATCGCAGGTTAACAGCAGCTCAGATTAGAGAACAGGTCAATGCCACACAGAGTTCTAGCAGCAGACACATCTCTAGAACAACTGTTAAGAGGAGACTGTGTGAATCAGGCCTTCATAGTAAAATAGCTGCTAGGAAACCACTGCTGAGGACAGTCAACAAGCAGAAGAGACTTGTTTGGGCTAAAGAACACAAGGAATGGACATTAGACCAGTGGAAATCTGTGCTTTGGTCTGATGAGTCCAAGTTTGAGATCTTTGGTTCCAACCACCGTGTCTTTGTGCGGCGCAGAATAGGTGAATGGATGGACTCTACATGCCTGGTTCCCACCATGAAGCATGGAGGAGAAGGTGTGATGGTCTGGGGGTGCTTTGCTGGTGACACTGTTGGGGATTTATTCAAAATTGAAGGCATACTGAACCAGCATGGCTACCACAGCATTCAGGTGACTACCTCTTGAAGCTCATCAACAGAATACCAAGAGTGTGCGGAGCAGTAATCAAAGCAAAAGGTGGCTACTTTGAAAAACCTAGAATATAAGACATATTTTCAGTTGTTTCACACTTTTTTGTTCAGTATATAATTCCACATGTGTTAATTCATAGTTTTGATGCCTTCAGTGGGAAGCTACAACATTCATAGTCATGAAAATAAAGAAAACTCTTTGAATGAGAAGGTGTGTCCAAACTTTTGGTCTGTACTATATATCTGTGATTTGAGGCCACAGGAGGGACTCAACCAGGGTGCCATTCATGACAGGATCACTACTGTTCACAAATTCTGGGAATGAGATTACGTCTGGTTGGATGAAGAAATGGGAATCATCAGTGTTTTGTGGAAAGTCTGAGCTTCAGTCAAGCATCTTCTTGCCACCCAGATTGAACAGTGAATAATTCAGTTTTATATGAAATATTGGTGACCTAACACCACACCAGCTTTGGCTTGAGGGTGTGTCTAAGGTTATAGTTGGGTAATTCTAAGGTATTTACCTGACTCATACATCACAAAGCAGCATACCTACAGAGGCTTTTTCAAGTAAAACAAGCCCATGAATAGCATCTTTCTGAGATAATCTCATTCCTGGGAACGGACAAAGTGGCGCATTATCGCTGGCCTTTTCAGCTAGTAGTTATGTCATTTCAGCTCAGAGCTAACAGACGCTGTTAACATGACACACATCTTGAAGAGACTGTTTGTAATCAAAGCATCCACTGAGATCTAGCTTTACGTCCTCCTCTGTTTGGGTTTAGAAAGCTTTTATTTACACGAAGCATTAGTGTTGTGTCCTTCTGGCGTCAGATTAGACTCTGGAAGAGCCAGTTAGGAAATAACTTAGTTCAAACGCCACACAAAGATCAGAGGTTTCTACAATGTAAGGAAAGGGCTTGCGGGAAATAGAGTAGTCCTCATTATTATCTTGTAGAAATGACTCATGCCGCACACCTGAAAAAACTTATGAGGGAGGTGTGTTGGTTGTTAACGTGTTCTGTCAAGATTTAGATGAGCTCAATGGTGAAGCCGTTTTGATGATTTATTAGAGTCTTTAAAAGACAATGTTTTCTATAATTAGAGTCTAAGCTGCTGATTTTCCAACTGTGCTTTCATTTTCCAATGCAGCGACAGACAATTAGAGCTTTTCTATTTTATTGTTCGCTATGTTGTAACTAACAGGATAACAAGGGAAGGCTGGCGAACTGTGGTTGTTAAACTCTAGCTGACAATTTCCACTTTATGCACTCTTATTATTTCTATGAGAATCTTTCACCTTCAAACTATCAAAGTTGAATTTTATTCCTGACAGGTATAGCAGGATTACCATAGTACAAAGCAAAAAAAAAAAAAACTTCAAAAGAGCTTAAGAAGTCTTGATTAGGACCATGGTAAAGAGTTACAAGGATGTATAAATACTTGCAGGTAAGACAGAAAGAAACAATGGATGGCTTAAAACATTTGTAAAAACAAAATGCAGAAAGGCTTTTTGGCAGTTCTCTATTTGGTACCCAAACGTTGCCAGTCTGCCTTCATTTAACAAATTCATACTGGCCCTATGGTTCCCATATGGGCCAGTTAACTCTGATGATACCCCTGATCAAACCCAATAACTCTGAGCAACGTCCTGACAGACACTAGATATTCATAGCTATTATTTATTGGAATTACATGCATATGTTTTCTTACAGATGGCTATAAGTAGATTATAAAACAGTACTTTAAATCATCTGTTGTCAGAGTGAGTACAAAACATCCCCAAGGCAAGTGTGATCTGAAGCATGATTGGTACAAAACCTCCCATGGGAAATGGATCCAAGATGGCGCCGCAGATGGTCGCCTCGGCATGTTGGTGCGCATTGTTTTGTTTTGTTTTTTGCTTTAAAACGGTCTTCTGTGATGGTACCCGGAGCTCTCTCACCAGAGAAGAACTCATGAACATCATGGCTGCTACACCAGAGGAGTTATTTCCAACTTTTCTGCCTACTGCTCTGGAATTTTTGGACATTCTGGTCAAAGGTTCCGCTCACCTTTGTTCATGCGGTGAAACGCCGGAAGAGAGGGAAACGGGCTGGGGTGCTGGTACGACTTCGCCAGCGTGGACTACGAACACCGTTACCTGGAATATTTCTCTCTAACGTGCGCTCACTTCCCAACAAAATTTAGGAACTACAACTGTTGTTGGGGAAAAACAGGGACTTTTATTCATCGGCAGTTTTGTGCTTCACAGAGACGTGGCTGTGTGGATTAATACCAGACTCTGCGCTGCAGCTGGCAGGATTCCAGCTCTACAGAGCGGACAGAGACACGGAACTCTCCGGCAAAGCGAAAGGTGGAGGAATCTGTTTTTACCTCAACAGTGGTTGGTGCAACGACGTGACAGTGATTCAGCAGCACTGTTCTCCAGACCTGGAAGCCTTCATCATAAACTGTAAGCCTTTCTATTCCCCCCGTGAGTTCGCTTCGTTCATCCTGGTCGGTGTTTACATCCCGCCGCAGGCTAACGTGCAGGTCGCACAGCGCATGCGCCGACCAGATACTGAGTGTGGAGCGGACCAACCCGGACTCCTTAGTTATCGTCGCTGACGACTTTAACAAAGGTAATCTGACCCACGAACTCCCCAAATATAGACAGTTTATAAAATGTCCGACCAGAGAGGACAACATTCTGGATCACTGTTACACCACCATCAGAGACGCTTATCACACCGTCCCACGTGCTGCACTGGGCCAA
Organism: Girardinichthys multiradiatus; assembly: GCF_021462225.1. Lineage (NCBI taxonomy): Eukaryota > Metazoa > Chordata > Actinopteri > Cyprinodontiformes > Goodeidae > Girardinichthys > Girardinichthys multiradiatus. Next base: position 37,660,777 of record NC_061795.1, on the reverse strand, counting down.
TCCGACCACATCATGGTCCACCTGATTCCTGCATACAGGCAGAAACTAAAGCTCTGCAAACTTGTTGTGAGGACGACAAGGAAGTGGAGCAGTGAGGCTGTGGAGAATCTCCAGGCGTGTTTAGGCTGTACAGACTGGGATGTGTTCAGGACTACTACCAACAGTCTGGACGAGTTCACAGAGGCTGTGACTTCCTACATCAGCTTCTGTGAGGACAGCTGTGTACCATCATGCACCAGGGTGAGTTACAACAACAACAAACCCTGGTTCACAGCTAAACTCAGAAGGTTAAGACTGGATAAGGAAGAGGCCTTCAGGAGTGGGGACAAAGACATATACAGAGAGGCAAAGTACAAGTTTGGCAAGGCAGTGAAAGAGGCCAAACGACTGTACTCTGAGAAGCTCCAAAACCAGTTCTCAGCCAACGACTCTGCGTCTGTCTGGAAAGGGCTCAAGCAAATCACCAACTACAAGCCGAAAGCCCCCCACTCCATCAACGACCGACGCCTCGCCAACGACCTGAACGAGTTCTACTGCCGCTTTGAAAGACAAAGGGACAGTCCTGCCACCATCCCCCACGACGCCCCCCAACAGCTGCAGCCACAATCCACCACCCCCACCTCCCCAACCTCAAGAGGGGCCTTGGCACCTCCAACCCCCACCCTGAAGTTCCCCCCCACCAGCCCCCTACCCACGCCGAGGACGGCTCTTTCCGTCCAGGAGAGGGACGTCAACAAACTCTTCAGGAGACAGAACCCCCGGAAAGCTGCTGGTCCGGATTCTGTCTCACCAGCCAGCCTGAAGCACTGCGCTGATCAGCTGTCTCCAGTCTTCACAGACATTTTTAACACCTCACTGGAGACATGTCATGTGCCAGCCTGCTTCAAGTCCTCCACCATCGTCCCTGTTCCCAAGACGCCAAGGACCACAGGGCTTAATGACTTCAGACCCGTCGCCCTGACCTCTGTGGTGATGAAGTCCTTTGAGCGCCTTGTGCTCTCACACCTAAAAGACATCACCGACCCCCTCCTTGACCCCCTGCAGTTTGCCTACAGAGCCAACAGGTCTGTAGATGATGCAGTCAACCTAGCCCTTCACTTCATCCTCCGGCACCTGGACTCCACAGGAACCTACGCCAGGATCCTGTTTGTGGATTTCAGCTCTGCCTTCAACACCATCGTCCCAGTTCTGCTACAGGAGAAGCTCTCCCAGCTGACTGTGCCCGACTCCACCTGCAAGTGGATCACTGACTTCCTGTCTGACAGGAAGCAGCGCGTGAGGCTGGGGAAGCACGTCTCTGTCTCCCTGACCATCAGCACCGGTTCCCCCCAAGGCTGTGTTCTCTCTCCTCTGCTCTTCTCCCTTTACACCAACAGCTGCACCTCCAGTCACCAGTCTGTCAAGCTTCTGAAGTTTGCGGACGACACCACCCTGATCGGACTCATCTGATGGTGACGAGTCTGCGTACAGATGGGAGGTGGACCATCTGTTGGACTGGTGCAGCCAGAACAACCTTGAGCTCAACGCTCTAAAGACAGTGGAGATGGTTGTGGACTTCAGGCAGAACCCAGCCCCACCTGCCCCCATCACCCTCTGTGACTCCACAATTGACACTGTGGAATATTTCCGCTTCCTGGGAACCATCATCTCCCAGGATCTCAAGTGGGAGCCAAACATCAAGAAAGCCCAGCAGAGGATGTTCTTCCTGTGGCAGCTGAAGAAATTCAACCTGCCAAAGACTATGATGGTGCACTTCTACACAGCCATCATTGAGTCCATCCTCACCTCCTCCATCACCATCTGGTACGCCGCTGCTACAGCCAAGGATAAGGGCAGACTGCAGCGTGTCATTCGGTCTGCTGAGAAGGTGATTGGCTGCAGTCTACTGTCGCTCCAGGAACTGTACACCTCCAGGACCCTGAAGCGGGCAGGGAAGATTCTGGCTGATCCCTCCCACCCTGGTCACAGACTCTTTGAGACTCTCCTCTCTGGCAGGAGGCTGCGGTCCATCCGGACCAAAACCTCACGCCACAAGAACAGTTTTTTCCCATCTGCCACCAGCCTGGTTAACAAAGCCCGGAAACCACCCTGACACTGTCCCTTTCCCCCATACCCCCCCTTTTTTTGCTGACAGGACACCCGTAACTTGTAACTCTATGCGTTACATTAACGCTCAGCATGGACTCCTGCTTTACTTGCACAATGATCACCTGCACTGTTGTATTGCTCTTGCATCTTATACTGCTCTATATTTACTCTCACTCACTTAAAACTGTGCACATATATTTATATTATATTGTAGATATGTTTATACTGTTTAATTTGTATTGTATTGCACCGACTACGCCAAAACAAATTCCTTGTATGTCCAAAAACGTACTTGGCAATAAAGCTTTTCTGATTCTGATTCTGATCCTTTTTGTTCCTTAACGATTCAGACACTAAAACTGCAAAAGTACAAAATGAAATGAAATGACCCGCACCTGAATTAAAATAGTAATAAGAAAGAAGCAAAAAAAAAAACAAAAAAACCTCAAGGATTAATTTAAATGGAAATAGAACAGACTAAAGCCAAAAAGCGATAAGAAAAGATTCACAAGCTGAAGCTACTGTGTGGATCAAATAATACAAATAGAGACGTTTCAAAAGGATTAAGGATATATACTTGAACTTGATTGAGCAAAATGCTGGACTGTAAGGCAGATCATGATGACTGAGTCCCAGCTGGTTACTGATCTGGGCTGATAATATATTTGGGGCAATCCAGAGGACTGTTTTGACTGATAACCATCTACCAGTTTCTGAAAGCTGCTGCTCTTCTATCAAATATGTTTACAAGAAGATTTACTCATATTCTGTGTGCAGGAATTCACATGCAAAAACAAACTGTTGCCAATACTACCCACTTTATTTTCCTGATTTAAATGATTTTGGTAACTTGTCCAACATCACCAACCATACAGTTCACACAAGGGGAAGCCACACATATCTTTGAACCATAAGAATTTGGATTTGAGCGCTGATTCAGCAAGGTTCATCTTGATGCTTCAGTTTAGAAACAGAATTTAGGCTTGAAGGCAGTGAGAAAGTGATGGGTATTTAAAAGTAGGTGTGTGTGTGCGCGCTGGGGGGGGGGGCATTTGGTATAATCTAAAACAACATGCACTGGTGAATTATTTTTTCTTGCACTTTCCTTATAAAAGAAAAGCCATGTTGAGACAGACTGCTACTTAAAGAGCTGCATTAATGTGTAATATAGGCCTTGGTCAGAATTAATAAGTTACCACTGTTAGGGATTAGAAGAGAGCTTGAGTGGGAGTGTTGTTGCATTTATCTGGATGATGAAACAACGTGAAACATGTTTCTTCCAGCCGTCACTGCCCTGCCTCTTCTTATCAGCCTGGCGTCTTCTGTTTACAATAAATACCTCTAAATGACTAATTCTGTCACGCTCACGTCTTAAAGGAAAAAAAACACCCCAGAAGATTTTCAGAATATGTCAGACCTTGGATTCCACACCGTTAATGTTGTGCTGCCATATGCATGTAATGACGAACCTTGGCCCAAGTGCATAACAAGGCTGCCTCACAGGATGTTTATGAAGCCTAAAACCAGAGAAGAAGATCTGGTCTCAGTTGCTTTGAATGGAGGCAGGAAATGCTTACTGCATATAATATGCCGAGATGTAGAGTCGATTGAGACAACTGCTACAAAGAGTCAAAATGTTGAGAACCAGAAGGATGTATCTAAAATAAGCTCCCATGGTGGGTCACTTACAGCTCTGGCGACAAAAACCTGTGCCCTTTGGATCAGAGGCCAAAGGTGCATATTTATATATGTTTGTGTGTATGTAAGATTAACGTGGTGCCAATTTGTGAAGCAGTATTTTTAGATTTAAAGAAGACCCGTCCACTTCTGTAATACTCTACAGATCAAGTCTTTGATGCATTCATTGTAGCATGATCCCACTTCAAAGCTGCGCACATGGATGAGATCCGACGGGGGGAGGAGGGGACCGACAATATGCTTTAATTATTCCTGGCAAACAATTCAACTCTGTGTCACCTCTGACCTGTGGGCATATAACACACTTCCCCTCCACACAGGATCCTCAGCTGGAGATAGTAAAGCGTAGAAGGACTTGTGTTGAGCTGTCATTTGAGTTTAGGCTAAAGTCAAAATTCAAATGACAGCCTAACTGAAACTAATTTGTACAAAAACATGACTCTTAGAAGAACTTTCATTTAAATTTAGCTTATCATTTGTTTGTATTTTGTTTCTAAGCCACATTGCAAGGGAGCCAGACTCCCTTGGGTAATAGTTCTGTGGGAATCTGAAGCCCTTGAGGCTCTACTTCCAACTTTGGTTGGTTTTTCACTCGTTTGTAAAATCTGAACATTTTAGGATTTTTTTTTTTATTGGTAGCTATTTAACTTACCACCTATAAATCATTAAATCATAAAGAGGTAAAAAAACAAGCAATGTTCAATGCATTGTTTATATATCACAGGCAATTTTGCAATTTGCAGGGCATTTTAAGCTGGCTGCCACAAAAAGACAATCTGATCCTAATTCTTTTACTGAATCTATGAAAAATACCAATGATAAGATACTCTGAAAGACAAAATAATAATTTTAGGAACAACAAGGTGATTCCAAAACATATATTAGGTGAAATCCTACAGCAGACTAAACAATGAACTGAAGGATGATGGATTTCTCAGGTCCTGTGTTTCAGATATAGTTTCTCTGGTGTGTGGATGCAGGGTGTTTTAGGCCTGACACTCAACCTTGTTACTCATTACTAATATTTTTAACCTCATCCTGAGGAGTATGTCACAGTCAGGGACCAGAAGAAAAGTCCATAGAAAATCAAGACCATTTTAGATTATTATAAGAAAGTCTGACTCAACTCAAGTAAGCAAAGTAAAAGGAAAGTAGCGGAAGTAGAGGAAAATATTCATCGTTCAAAACAGTCTAAACTATAAAACAGAATTTGTTAGCGTTGGCAATATTAGTCATTTCCTTGGCAAAAGAACATAACTGAATCAGTTGGTTCAGTCAGCTGTTATTTGCTTGTATCATGTGTTATGTTCTGCAGAGTATAAGATGGATACAGCAAAATGTAAGACTTGTGGTCGAGAAACTTTCTTTGTTGCAGCGAAAATTTTGGTTTCATCCATCTTTAGCTGGTTTAGTGAAAAAGCTAATGCTAAATTTAAGCTTGTTAGCAATCAGAGCATCGTAACCCTGAGGTGGTCGTTGCTGATGAACAGCACATCTTAGCTGCCGCTGTCAGAAAAATGCTCTACATGCTACTTTGTTAGAATAGATTTTTTAAAGTTTTACACTATTACAGTAATGTATTATTCCTTAATGACAAACTAATTCTTACCAGAGGATTTCCCGAAATAAAAAGGATCCAGCATAGGGTGTCTGTTGTGTTAGAGACGTGCATCCAATAAAATGTGTTTGAGCACGCTGATGACTGATCTTGACCAGGTCATTCTAGATTGAGATATTTAAACACCACTATTTAATCTGTTGGTTTCATATTGTTAAATGTACAGATGGTTCACGCTTAAAATGTAGAATCTATTTTAGTTAAAGTAGAATAATCAATATCAGTAAAATGATCTTAAAAATTGGTAGATTTTAACAAAAAGTTATTTAAGCAGAAATTTGTGGGAATTTAATTGTCTAACTTTTCCCGGGTCCATTCCACCTCTTACCAGTTGTCTGAAGGAGATAGGCACCAGCCACCCAGGTGCAACCCTGCAAAAAATATAGGCCTGGAAAATGGATGGATGTGTCTTTTAGCTGTTAAATTTAAATAATTTCTCTTAAAGTACTGAATGAAATCTGCCCAAATAAAATCTGGTAAATGATAGAATATAACCAAAAAATCATTAACAGTGTTAGTTGAATGTAACAAGAGGGGATTGTAAGGTCATACTATCTAACCATACCTTTTAAAACAGCATAATTTAAGTCTTTTCATTAGGTACCAATTAGGGCAGTTATAAAATCACATGACTCCAGAGTAACTTTTTTAATTACTTTGGCATGTACTTTATCTCTGAACAGATATGGACTAAATAAACCACAATTGATTAGACAGATCCTGTCCTTCAGCTTTTGCTCCCAGAATAGCATACTCCAATTAGGTAAATAAACCACACCAAGAACTGCAAATACAGGCAAGTTCTTTAATACATTTACTCATTTTCTTTGAACCCATTCATTTTATACTTCCATTATCAGATTGCACCAGTCCAGGAACCATAAAAGCCACACCTTGGAAGCAGGTGTGTTCAGATACACAATTAAGTCTTCAAAGTGTCCGTCAGTTATGACTCAGGTCTCAAACTTTATACTTGACGCCAGAGGGAAGAGGGACTTTCCTGTCATACACTCCCTTTTTTTTTTTTTTTTTACAGTTGCATATGTGGCATTTAAGAAATACTGCTGGTGAAAGGTATCCGTACGTGTCAGATATGCCTTTCCCCCTTAGTCATGCGGGCCCAAAGGGATGTTAACAGACCTTAACAAGAGGAAACAAGTAAAAAACAAACAAAATTATGTCAAAAGCAAATCGATATTTATTTAAATAAATACATTTAAGCACAAAAATAATTTAAACACAATAGTTTGCCAGTAACACCATACATCCTGGAAACAAAATAAATTAGCATGGTTTCAGGCGCCGTCTCTCTAAAGAGTAAACATGAAATAGTTCTGACGGTTCAAGTGTTCAGTCCGCTTTTTAAGCTTCTGAAAGTACGCGTGTCGGTTTGGATCAGTTGTCCCGTCTGAGAGAGCTCAATCCCAAACAGTCCTTCATCTCTGGACCGGATGACCTAGTCTTCCTTTTTGGTCCGTTTTTTTTTTTTTCCTCAATGGTCCGTGTAGACTCTAGAGAAGGTTAAAAAAAAATCGTGTTATAGGTTCGCGTTTAAAGCAGTTTTATCCATAATATTTATATTCATTTACAGTGTGATCCAAATGCTGGAGCGTCTCTCACCATATTTGGAGTAGTTCCGAGCCTGCGCCCTGGAGCGGCTCAAGGCGCCCTGGCCATGCGCCTCTCCTGTCCGGGCGATGCGCTCTCGTTGTCTTGGCGCGTCTTAAAGTCCTGGAGGGCCTTTCTGTTCTGGTAATCAATCAGGGCCATGGCGATCTCTGCGTTCCAGCAGTTCTGCTCCAGGGAGCACCGGAAATCGATCTCTTTGTCATCGTTGGTCACGATGGTAAAATAGATGAACCTGCAGGTGCGCTCCACGCAGTCCACCTTCTTGATGGACTGAAGCTTGAGCTCTTTGCCCTTCGAGCGCTTCTGCGTGTCCGCGTAGATGTTGAGGCTGTCCTTGGTCAGGACACACGTCTTTTTCTTCCAGAACTGGAGGAGGTTTTCACTCCTCTTCTCCAGCTCTCCCTCCTTGATGATCGCCTCTGCTGACATTTTCATAACTTTTGTCGGGCCGGTTACTGAGCGCACTCCTCCTTTGCTTTTCCGTCCGAAGACCTCGAGCTTGTCCGTAGTAATCCAGAAGGTGGCTGTGAATGAAAGAGGCTCCCTGGGTTTTTATAGTCTCTGCCCCTCCCTCTTTACGTCAGCTGCTGTTTGGGAACGCAGCTGCCAGAGGAGTATTCAAGGCTGTGTGGGCGGAAGCTGTGGCGCATGCAGGTGGGGGAGGAAGTGGACCTAATTACGCTGCCGACATGTTAATTTGTAATCCACATCCCACTGTGGAGTTTGTCCAAATATTTTCCCACTCTGCAGTAATCCCCAGATGTACACACAAACCGATCTTCTGGGGGCATGTATCAAAGTTAATGAGAATCGTAATAATTTCAGGTCAGGCAAAGCATTATGACCACCTACCAGGGGATTCTTTTTTCCCTATCTGCCACATATGAACTTGACTGGCACATTCTAAATCCATGAAGTAAAATATTATGTCGTCCCATCCTTTGTGGTGATAACAGCTTGCTGGTTTATGTGGGAAGGTTTATGAAAGTGTTTAAAGGAGTTTTGACCATTCTTCATGAACTGCATGAGGTCATACTGATGTTGGATGAAAGCTTCATCCCAAAGGTTTTGAGGTAGGGCCAGTAAAGTTTTTCCACATCTAACCTGTTCACCCAGTCGTCTAACCATTCCAATTTTACCCCTTGCCAAACTAAAATTATTATACTTGCAAATGTTTCCTTATTCTAGCACATCAGCTTTCAGGAAAAAATGCCCACTTGATGCCTAATATATTTAACCGATTCACAGGTGCCTCGGTGAAGAGATAAGCAGCTTTTCTCACTTCACTTGTTGTACGTCCAACAAATGAAGTCCCACTTTCTAATTACCTGCTAAAAATTTCAAATGTGTCTTGTTTTAAAAGGCAGACAATAGTTATCCATTCTCTTTAGTTGGCAAACTTTGCCACCCACTCTTGTGATTCCTTAACAGGCAGACTAAATTTGCTTCTGCTCAATAAATGTTATTATTCCAGTCTGTGAATGTCAAACCAAAAACAGCAACAGTGCCAAAAACTGCCAAGTGTTAACACCAAGGTTACCACTGATGGCACTTGGGATGTCTTTAGAAGCCCTGAGAAAAAAAGAGTCCTTAGTGTGTTTCAATCTAAAAGAGAAATAGTCGTAAATATATCCCATCTTCCTAGTATGAACTGAAGTGGACAACAGTGAACTAAGAGCAACTGCTAGTGGCTAATTATGGATCCAGGATTGACACCGCAACTCCAGATTTTAGCTGCAAGCAGGAAACCATAGAGATATGATCATTGCTGTGTTTTGTGGCACATCAATTAGTAACACAGACTAAAACTGCATGTCTCATGCCTTATAAAACACCAAATGAACATGTTCACTAACAGAGGTTTACAGCACTGTGTCTGTAAAATAATTAAGTGATATACAAACCGTCAGAAATGCAAATAACTGCTTATTATTGAAGCCGTGCACTGGGTTTTAAACATTTGGCAGCCATATTGGATTTTGAGAACAGAGTTGTGGAGAAAGCTCACAATTTCCTACCTGACATTAAAACTTAAAACTTTATTGGACCTTCCTGTTTTTTTTTTCTATTTGAAAATTAGAACTTTCAATTTCTCAGTCCAAATATAATGCACAATTCTTCAACCAAACTGGTGTTAATGAAGAAAAACTGTATATTTATCCTGGTTTTGTGAAAAAATACAATCAACACTAACACCAATACTAACTGTTAAGAAAAGGATGTCTTAGAACCACTAAGTGAAGAGATTCAGAACATCCATCTACTGTCTTATTCTCACGGGGTCGCAAGGGTAGCTGGTGCCTATCTCCAGCTGTCATGGGGCGAGAGGCAGGACAAACCCTGGACAGGTTGCCGGTCAATCAGAGGGCAAAACTGATATACTCATACCTAAGAGCAGTTTAGAGAGACCATTTAACCTAACAGTCATGTTATTGGACCGTGGGAAGAAGCCGGAGTAGCCGGAGAGAACCCATGGCGAGATCATGCAAACTCCATGCAGGGGTCCTGGGATTAGAACCCAGGACCCACTAGCTACAGTATTTTGAACTTTTATAGTAAAACTGAAAAAGAACACTTATTTTCCAAGTTACATGTAAACTAATCCTAAAAAAATGAGTTATTTACCAACAGATAACTGAATGTTCAGTTAATGATCAGCTGAAAGTTAAATAGAACAATTCAGGGCCTCTTAACTAACCAAACAATACTTTATATTAATTAATGTAGGGTACTATGAACCTTTCTGTAGCACCTAATGAATAGAAGCTATAGCTTTCTCTATTGGCAAGTCATTAAAAAGTAGTTATAAGATTAATTGCCTGTTATTAAGTGGACACCTGTTTGATCTTTGGCCATTTCATGCTTAGTTTGCTTTTAATCAATCCTGAGCTAATCATCAATTAACATGAATAAATTTACCATTGAGTTATGATTTATCAGGCATTTCATCTACATTAGTTTGTCGTTAGGATTCTGTGTAGCTGAGCAACTTTTTGGTGCTCTTATTGCAACGTATTATGAAAACAGCACTGCTTGCAAGATGATTTAAGTCTAATTAAAGAGTATTCTTCTGTCAAGAAAATTACAATACAAGGTTCTAAGGGAGTTTAGTGGAGCAAATCTTTATAAATATCTTCTCTACATTCATAATGAGTGTTAAAACATTATATTTCTTTTTATTTACACAGTACTACAAGCCAGAAAGTCAAGTACAAGTAGCTTTAAATGTTCAGCATATTTAAATAAAAGTTGTTTTACTAAGATAAATAAATTCACTGGGGCAGACTTAAGTCTGAATTAATAATTTCTGTACTGGTGAGACATTTTACTGTTAAGTTGAATCACTAAATATGGATGAATTCCCTAAAAGAATCCAAAGATTTTTCTAGATTTTACCAGTTTTATATCATTTAGATACAGAGTGAGAAATGAAACAGGGAAATGAAAGCTATATGAATAAACTTGAATGCCCTTTGATGTCACTCCTGAGGTGTGGCTGCTTTCTTATCAGAATGACATCAACCACTCCCCACTGTGTGCTCCTTTAAGGGCTCCTGACCACAGGGTCACCCTGCCGGTCAGCTGACTGACTTGGTCCTGGCTCTTCGTGTCAGACTGACAGGAACAAACGTCAGCTGAGAGTCACTGAGCTCCTTCAGGCGGTGTCAGACAGTCAGCAGAAGGCTAGTTGTTACAAAGCCCGTCTCATTGAGTCTTTATCTGCAAACTGTGGGGTCCTGCTTGGGTGGAGTTAAAATATACAACAGCAACCATATCTTTTTGTTTTAGATGAATATAAAAAATGTGTGTCCGGTTTGCAAAAAGTAATAGTAGATCTGCTCTGGAGTATGTTTCATATAATTTTTAGATCTCTGTTCTTTGTAGCTGGTATTACACTTAATCAGTGATGCCAACAAGTTTATTCAGATGAACAAGTTCATGAGTAAACATTTTCTATGACCTTTAAAGCTTAACAAGGCCGCTTTTTTATTGAGAAACTACAACTAACCACGACTCCTGGCGTTTTGGACCAACTTTACAACCCTACATCACAAACAAATTGTGAAATTCTCTAAGTGAGCACAACAGGATTAAACTGCTTATTTTTCTGAAGCTTGATTATGAAAACAAACGACCCAGGGCCTAAAGAGATAGTTAAGATTAGCAGTCAGAGTGCTACATCAGTAGACAGATGTAATATTGCAGTGAGTTTATATAAAAGTGAATAAAACTTAATCTGAGCTATTTAGAAAAACTCAAACTGAAACATCACGTACTAAACCCCTGTATTAGTGGATATTAAACATCTACACTCACACAAAAGATCGATAAGTTTGTCACTGTTGTCTCAGCAGAACAATCTCGAAGTTGCAACATTATGTTTGTTGAGGCTGCTAGCTGTATCTGCCTAATCAACTGATCATCAGTGCATCAGGAATGGGCCATTTGCTTGCTGTAGCACAGACGACAACCAAAATCAAAAGGTTTGCTACCATCTCGGCTGTACTGGCTACTCTCAGTTGAGGCAGATTTGTAATGAAGCAACAAGGACATTATTTGGCTGAGAAAACACATCAATCTAAAATGGTCCCTTGTAAGCTTCTGTATCTCAATCTCGAAAGATTTTGGTTGCTTTGGTTTTGATTCCCTGTCATTTTGTCATTTTATTTTTAATTTCAGATTCTTGTGTTTGTTAATGTTCTGTTTAATTATTATTTTACTCATTGCTGTGTTTTACCATACTGTAAGGTGTTTGAGTTTTTGAGTTTCTTTTGTGTCGTTTTCTTCATTTCCCTGTTGTTATGTTCTCTTAGGTGCTCCCACTTTAGTTTATTTCTTTGTGTATTAGTTTCTTAGTTTATTTTTGTGTTCTTTGTACTTTTAGATTTATTCCTGTTAATTCTCTTAGACATTTCCCTGGGTATCTTTGCTTCTATTCTGCCCTGGTTCTGCCTCAGCTGTTCCATATTATCACCTGATTGCTCTCACCTGCACTCTATGCCTTTCCCCACACTTCCATCAGTATATAAGCTTTCTGGGTCCCAGTACTCACTGCTGGATTTTCCCGTTGCCATGCCCGTTATCTCCCGTCTTCTTCCCAGTGTTCGCCTGTGACTCTGCCACTTTCCTGGTCCTATTTCCTTATGCTACTTTAAGCTTTCGGTTCTTAATTTATAATGACTTTGTTGATCCTACACTTCAGTCTATTCCACAACACATGCCTGTTCACTCATTTTCTCCTGTGTTCCTTTGTAGTATTTGCTAGTTGCTAGTCTCTGTTGTATTTCAAGCCATTTTCCCTTCACACCTTAGTTCATGCTCCCTGCAGCTGCTACACATTCAGGTAATTAGACTCACCTGTTCTTTGTTCTGCTCATCTCAGTATATATGCCCTCTGTTTTGCTCTGTTTCGTTTTTGTGTTCTATGTGTTGTCTTATGATTTGAACCTTTTTGCTGCCTTTATTCCTTGTTTGTATAAGTTTTGAACTCTTTGTTTTTCATAAAATCCTCAGTTTTCTCAGGATTATTTTTGTCTCCTTCCTGCTTTTTGGCCCTCCACCAACACAGAACATGACAGAGTATAATATAGGGTTGTGTCTCACAAATTTAAACCTTTTGGTTTGACTTGGTTTAAAATGCTAAATTCAGCTAAAATTTACACATCCTACAAGCTGTTGCCTTACACTGCTCTAAGGACTTATTCACTTCTTTATAAACTCACTGTTATATGACATCTTTCTACCACAACTACATGGGAAATATTACTAATAACCCCACACACACACACACACACACTTATTTGAACCAGGAAAACTAAAACCTTTTGCTAAGTTGCACCTGCTTGCCCGGTTCTGCATGCACTATGAAGAACAAGGAGGGGGCCTATAATTACAGAAGGATTACTGATTTTGTTATGCAAACACTGAAATAAGGAGAGTATGTTGAAGAAAAACACTGAAATAGTGTGCTAAATTTGACAACTAAATTTGTAACCATTACTCCTGAAAATGGGTACCCTTAACTGAAAGATTTTTTTAGTTAATGTTGCCCTTAAATAAAATTTGGGATTACTTTAAAAAGCAGTGCATTAACACTGCAGTGCTTTTAAAGTAACTTTAATTGCAAATGTAACATCAGTGGGCCATTGTTTGCTCCAAATGTCAGTTGTTTCTGTTGTCACGAATGAGGTAACCAAAACCAGCATGTAAAGGGGATGTGATAACGCAATTAAAATGCAATAATGTTGCACTCCTCTTTTTGCTAGCACCTAACGACTTTAAAAAAAGACGTTATTTGTTATGAATTCTCTAGTTGTAAAATGTATTTAGTTTTAGCCCGTATGAATTTAAATCATTAATCATGGTTTTGGGAATTTTGAACTCGTACAATGCTGCCCTTCACTCAGCCGCAACTTTGGAGATTAAAAGGAACCAAAGACAAAACCCAAGTGAATCATTTTAAACATTTCTATCCCTGAATATTTGTTGACACAGGAGCAGGATGTGGTGGTCAGCGCTCTGCTCTGACCTCAAAGAAGACAAAAGCACACGTGTGCAGAGAGTCCAACAGCCTGCTGGCTTCTGTAGAGTGAAAAGGCACCTCCGCCTCCACACCTCCTTCCTTTCCCTTCCCTTTGTTACTGGGAACTCTTTCTTTGTTATCTGGCGGTGTTTGTTTGAGGTGAAGTGTGTGTGTTTGAGTTTTTGTTCGCTGGAGTATTGTGGTGGAAGCTCACACACATGCCCAGGCAATGACTCAAGTCAGTGATGATATTTGGAGAGGTTTGCTTACCAAAGGAAAGTCAGGGGTTTTTATGTATGGTGTGTCACTCTATGCATGTTTCCGTGTATGGATAATATTTATGACTGATTATTGTTTGTTTAGTGAATCTGTCAACCGGAGATGTTTCAATCTAGAAAAGGTTGACATGTAAAAGAGGGAGTACAGACAAATATTGTTGGTAATTCTGTTAATATTTTGTATGACCCTCTTTTGCCAGTAGAACAGTACTTAGTCTTCTCTTACAACATTTCACAAGGTTCAAGCAAGGAAAGAGGGATCTTTGACCATTCCTCATTGTACATTCTCTCAAAATCATCTTGGGTCGTTTCTTATGCTTGCATCTCTTCAGCTCACCTGACAGGTTTTCTATAGGATTTAGGTCTGGGGACTGACAAGGCCGTCTAAGAGGGTTGAATCTGTTTGTGTTGATTTGGCCGTATGGACTGAATCAGTATCCTGCTAAAAGACACAAAGATGATCAGCTTCAGGTTTCCAAAAGAGTTCATTGCCTTATTTAACATTTCAAAAACTTCTTGGTGCTATTCACTGTAACGAGGTTCCCTGAACGTTTAAAAGAAAAATAGGCCCACAGCATCACAAATCATCCACCATACTTAAATGTGGCCATCAGGTGTTCATCCACATATTTATACTTTTGTTTTCATGCAAAACTTACCTGGACTGTTTGTTGCAAGTAAACAGCTCCAGTTTAAGTCCTTTAGAGTTAAGCAAACCTTATGTTTACGTTGTAAAACATGGAGTTTTCATAGTTATGTAATGGTAGGACAGAAAAGGCTTAGTTCTTGTACCTCTCTCCAAATACTGCTTGGTACGTAAAGGTTCTTATGGAGACTTGGTGACATAAAGATGACCCTCTTTGCTGCAGTGCTCCAACAGTGAGCTTGGGTGATTTCTCCTTCCCTTATCATGCTACAAACTATGCGTGGTGGCAGAATAAATGTCGGCCTTTGTCCAGCATATAGTGGAAAGTGGAGCCTCTGTATTATTTCATAGAAACAGAAAGACATTGCGTATCCTATTAAAAATACTTTAAAGTACATGAAAATCCTACAGTTACATCGGCTGTTTGGGATGCTAACATTGTGCCACTGGTGATTTTGTAAAAACAAATATTTCTGACCATTGGATTTTCCCCACTGAATAAATTTTGTTCAAATTATTGATAAAAATATGTGATTTAGGACTTTTTACACATCTTTACCAACAATATTATCCACCTTCGTATGCATAAGGTTACATTAAGGCCACTGTACACTTTACATATACACACCCTTTAATAAAGTGAAGCTAGATGATATAAGACCTTAATAATGCCAGTTCACTCTGCAGCAACAATAAAACTTGAATGTTTCACCACTTTTTTCTGTTATCCCAGATTGTGGGAAAGTACAACTATCTCTGGAGGCGATTGGCTCATGCGGAGGATCTCCGGATGTGTGTTGTGACAACCTCGAGTTCAAATCAGTGCCCTCAGGATCTCGGTGTCTCTGCACAGACTAAACAGACCTATTGAGAGGAAGTCAGATAGTGCATCACCTGCAACAACTAAGGAGGGCTTTAAAAATTATTGCAGAAAAAATAAGGATCAAGGTCAAAAAACGGAACCTTTTGCTTGTGTTTTTTTTCACCATGATTACTACAGAGTGGTGCAGCCTTGCAGGCATGGGCACATGGGTGTGACAAGACGGCGAGTGGAAGGACCAGAAAGTCCTGGAGCTTGGAGGACATGTCGAGGCTTGAAGCTGCAGTGTTTACTGTGAGCCTTATAAACAACACTAAGCAAACCCTGGTACAAATCATTTAAGTTGAAAATAAAATGATATGTGTTAGGAAGTCCTATTTACTGGAACACAAATGCAGTGTAACATAATACTGGACTTCAGGGATCTAATTAGAGATCTGATCAGTCATATGCAACGCTAACATGGCTTCTTATTAAACTACAGTGAACCGAAATTTTATTTAAATTCTACAATTTATCAATTGAAACTAATTAAATCTGCTGACACAAAACTGCTGGGGAGCGAAATGTTAAAGTTACAACAACACTAAACTCTGAGGCTTTAATACTAGCTATAAATGTTCGTCTCTGTTTATGGTTGCAGAAAAAAATACAATTTATAAAAAAGTGACATGCAAATCGTATGATGTGTTCAACAAATGTTGCATTTGAGAAATAGGAAATAAAATTATGGCTTATCTTTCCTTTATCCTCCAGTTCAAGTTTTTCTCCCAATGAGTCAGACGTTCTTGTAATTTTTGAAAGTGTTTGGGGTGAAAAATGCTCAAACCCTTCTGGGAGTTTCTCTTAAAGTTCTTCCTTGGACTTTGGACGCTATTTCATTTTAAAGCACATTTTCAGTTGATTTTTTTGTTTGTTAGGGCATTTAACTCAGATTTATGAATCATACAAGCATCAACAAGGCTCATAAACCTGAGGGATTAACCTGTGTTATGTCTGCACATAACAGAAAACTTGGCAAATGTCTAAGATAACACAGCTTAACGCATAAAACAGTATTTTTAGCACCAACAAAATGATTCTCAAAGAGTGATTACCTAAAACTTGGCATTAAAGTAGATCCCTCAGTTGCTGTGTCAGGTCTTTAGATGTCGTTTAGATGGTGCTCATCTTTTGTCTTCCACTTTCCTTATTTTTTAAGGACATGCAGAACATTATACCGTCCTTATACAAAGACCAGAAAATTTGTTAAAAAAACAAAAACAAAAGAAAAACTTTGTAAGTCCTTCATAAGACCTGAAGACCCTAAACATTATAAGAAACTACAAAACATAAACAAGTTGGGGAGTTAAAAAACTTTGCCTCCCTCTAACATCAATCTATACATAGACCACCAAACAACGGGGATCAGTATGGATGAGCTGCTCTTGATGGGTCATTGACAAATCCTGCAGAGCCCGCAGGTAACAGCTGCTGACTCTCACATGCACCCGCATTCATTGAAAACCCATTCATCCACTTCTTCTTGCTCTCACATACCCTTGTGATGAGACTCTCCAGCTATTTGAGGCATTGTTCTGATAAACCCTCTGTGCATGTGTGTGTGTGTATGCGTGTGTGTGTGCGTGTTTGAGCGTGTGTAGCCACGCTGGCATTCTGCACCGTGGGAAAAAGAACAAATGGTTGATGAGGCTTTTGAGCTAACACAATGCTATAGGAGGC
The DNA here is from genome assembly GCF_021462225.1 of Girardinichthys multiradiatus. NCBI lineage: Eukaryota > Metazoa > Chordata > Actinopteri > Cyprinodontiformes > Goodeidae > Girardinichthys > Girardinichthys multiradiatus. Next base: position 37,643,755 of record NC_061795.1, on the reverse strand, counting down.
ACAATTAAAACAGACATGGCTGCAGAACCTGTGGACAGTTTGTGGTGGCAGAGCTCCTCTACCTAACTACAGGGGTTGGACAATGAAACTGAAACACCTGTCATTTTAGTGTGGGAGGTTTCAAGGCTAAATTGGACCAGCCTGGTAGCCAGTCTTCATTGATTGCACATTGCACCAGTAAGAGCAGAGTGTGAAGGTTCAATTAGCAGGGTAAGAGCACAGTTTTACTCAAAATATTGAAATGCACACAACATTATGGGTGACATACCAGAGTTCAAAAGAGGACAAATTGTTGGTGCACGTCTTGCTGGCGCATCTGTGACCAAGACAGCAAGTCTTTGTGATGTATCAAGAGCCACGGTATCCAGGGTAATGTCAGCATACCACCAAGAAGGATGAACCACATCCAACAGGATTAACTGTGGACGCAAGAGGAAGCTGTCTGAAAGGGATGTTCGGGTGCTAACCCGGATTGTATCCAAAAAACATAAAACCACGGCTGCCCAAATTACGACAGAATTAATTGTGCACCTCAACTCTCCTGTTTCCACCAGAACTGTCCGTCGGGAGGGAGCTCCACAGGGTCAATATACACGGCCGGGCTGCTATAGCTAAACCTTTGGTCACTCATGCCAAGGCCAAACGTCGGTTTCAATGGTTCAAGGAGTGCAAATCTTGGGCTGTGGACAATGTGAAACATGTATTGTTCTCTGATGAGTCCACCTTTACCATTTTCCCCACATCCGGGAGAGTTACGGTGTGGAGAAGCCCCAAAGAAGCGTACCACCCAGACTGTTGCATGCCCAGAGTGAAGCATGGGGGTGGATCAGTGATGGTTTGGGCTGCCATATCATGGCATTCCCTTGGCCCAATACTTGTGCTAGATGGGCACGTCACTGCCAAGGACTAGCGAACCATTCTTGAGGACCATGTGCATCCAATGGTTCAAATATTGTATCCTGAAGGCGGTGCCGTGTATCAGGATGACAATGCACCAATACACACAGGAAGACTGGTGAAAGATTGGTTTGATGAACATGAAAGTGAAGTTGAACATCTCCCATGGCCTGCACAGTCACCAGATCTAAATATTTTTGAGCCACTTTGGGGTGTTTTGGAGGAGCGAGTCAGGAAACGTTTTCCTCCACCAGTATCACGTAGTGACCTGGCCACTATCCTGCAAGAAGAATGGCTTAAAATCCCTCTGACCACTGTGCAGGACTTGTATATGTCATTCCCAAGATGAATTGACGCTGTATTGGCCGCAAAGGAGGCCCTACACCATACTAATAAATTATTGTGGTCTAAAACCAGGTGTTTCAGTTTCATTGTCCAACCCCTGTGGATAGATAGATAGATAGATAGATAGATAGATAGATAGATAGATAGATAGATAGATAGATAGATAGATAGATAGATAGATAGATAGATAGATAGATAGATAGATAGATAGATAGATAGATAGATAGATAGATAGATAGATAGATAGATAGATAGATAGATAGATAGATAGATAGATAGATAGATAGATAGATAGATAGATAGATAGATAGATAGATAGATAGATAGATAGATAGATAGATAGATAGATAGATAGATAGGACTTGTATATGTCATTCCCAAGACGAATTGACGCTGTATTGGCTGCAAAAGTAGGCCCTACACCATACTAATAAATTATTGTGGTCTAAAACCAGGTGTTTCAGTTTCATTCCCCTGTAGATGCTAAAGATTGATAAATGTGAAATTTGGTTAATATTCTTTGTAATACACAAGCTACTTTCTTATCATTCTTCTCATCAACTCAACCTAAATACCAAAATGTTAGGACTTATGTTTCTGCCAACCCAAATTTCCAACCTGTAAGAAGCCAAGACTGTGCCAGAAACAGCTCTAAATCATCTCTTTACCCTTCTAAAATAGTTTTGGTATGCAATGTAAACCAAGCAATGACTACAATAACTGATGAAACAGGTGCAAACTTTGTGGGGTTGTGTTTGAGGAAAATGTAAGAACAGTAAAACTCAAGCTTGGCTATTCAGCACAAGGGCCCTGGTACTTATCAAACCAACACCTCCCCAACCTCTCAAGGAGGATGTTGGTGCTGGCTGACATGCATTTCTGCCTGTCCTTATGCGCCGGATAAGGCTCAAGGATAGTGGATAGGAGTAGCATGGCAGAACCTCTCATAACTGCGGTCTTGCACAAAATCCAGCTACTTTCTAAGATAAAACTCTTCGTCTGAGCCTTCAACCTTTTAAGGTAATTAAGATTAGACGTACAAACCCAGAGAATTTTATTGGCACCACTAGAAAAGATTTGCAAATCAAAATTTTATTTTAGTAACATAAGACCACACTGAAAATATTGGAAAATAATACAACCATTAAACATGGGGAAAAAATCACATCTATAAAAATATTTGTTTTAAACAAAATCACCCATGACACACCTATTAGTACCCCTATTGTGAGTTATTTGTTCAACTTCCTTTTTCTCATTGGTTAAAGTAAGAATGAGTCTTCTCCCCTGACATTTCACAGTGCTGGAGCAAAACAAGAGAGAGAGAGAGAGAGCTTTGGTCATCTCTCTTTGCACAATCTCTCAAGATCAGACAACAGAGTTGGTTCTCACTTTTTCAGGTTGTTAGTAGGGTGTAAATGGCAGTGAAACGAGGCTTATTTTGTGTCTGGTGAACCATGTCTGTGTTGATCCAGCCATGTTTTAAACCATTATCTTGTTGACGTACCCAGTAAGGACCCAGTTTTACAAAGCCTCGCAAATGTTTATATCAAATATGAATCTATTTCAAAAAGTTCATGAACCCATGCTGTCTAACAGGGTTCTCTTTTTTGAAAGAGAAATAGATGCCCAGCTTCACAGATCCTCCACCGTACTAAACAGTGGGGATGAAGAGCTTTTCATGCATTATGGGTTTGCTGCACACCAGACCCACCTGGTGGGTATAATGCCATTTGGCCAAAGCACACAGTTCCAGTTAAAGTCCCAGTAGAATTAAGAAGACTTGAAATGTCTGTGTTTGTAAGGGTGGGACAGAATGTGTTTTTCTTTTTCTGGCAAACACCCTCAAACAACTGGTTAGCATGTAGCTAAAGTCTGGTTGTTATAAGACTTTGTGACCCCATGACCTGCCTGCCATCTTATAAACTGCCATCTTTTGTCATGTCATATTTATAACACAGAAACACAGGAAGTCATGGAACACTAATTAGAAGTTCATATAAACTTTGATTAACTTGCTATGTTTTAATCACAAAAATGTTTTTAGCTACATCTACCAAGAACAATCCCAGCAGGAATTTAGCTAAAACATTTATTTTCACAAATCTTCAGTGTGTGGTTCTGCTACTGCAATAAAATGAAAATGTATTTTAGTGGATTTAACACATCTTTACTAGATGTGTTGGAGAGGTAACTGTACTTTGCAGAAATTAAAACTGCTAGACATGTACTCTTGCTAAATGAATGTTATTACACTCCAAGGCTTTCTTCTCTAAACTACATAGAGATTAATGTGTGAATATGCAACAGCTAAGTATGACTCCAGAATGCTGTTTGGCCTGAAAGAAGCATTTCATGAATGTATAACAAAGAATCTAACTGTCATGCCTGCCTGTAATTCCCACATGTGTTTTATCAGAGGAGTGGGATAACAAAGACGTAGTTCCTCCTATGTCTGTGTGGACAGTTAAGAGGTGTTAAGAAGTGTGATCCAGAGGGTTACTCTGGAATTTCATTCTTGACGTTTTGATGCTGCGAAGAATGGCAGCTATGCAAGTTGGCATTTCTTCCCCCAGTGAGGAATTCTTCTTTCATTTTGCCTCCTACATAGCTTCACTGCACCTTGTATGATAAATCAAGAGTCTTTCCACAGTATTAATCTTATCTGTAATGGGCGACTTAACAGCTGAATTTTTCTTGCTTGTATTTCAGCCATTGTATGTAACCTTTTTTGTCAAGGTCTGGCTGACAACTCCACTCTGAATTTAATCAATTTGAAGAGGCGTCTCTGTCAAATAAGCTGTAGAACCAATGAAGAATTAAACTAATCAGAAACTTCCAGTTACAAATTTTGCCTACTTTAATGAGGTTATATTTCATACAACACAATTAAATCTTTAAAAGATTTTAAAAAGAATGCAGAACATCTCAAAAAATGTGTCTTGAATAAAACTAACCCACCCTGATTCTATCCGGTCATATATGTTACCTCCGTTCAAACCCTGCATGATTCTCCATAAGACACAGACATATAATTTACATATATTTAAACCAGGCTTGGCCTTGATCGACCCATTTTGCAGGCACCTTATGCAACTTGAAACCAGTTCACGCAACCCAGCCCTGACTGGCTGCTTTCTCAGGGCACAGAAGTCAAACAGACTGATTCAGGTTAAACACGCCACACCTAGTTACTCATTCATTCACTAAGCCGTTCATAAATCCAGACAGAGGACTAATGCAGCGCTGCTATGGTGTGACTGGGCGTGACGCTTTTCTCACAAATCTAAGGCAAAAAGGAAACTGGAGATAATGAATACAAGAGCTAAGATTAGCTTGTGCTATTATTTATATTTGAACTTAAAGCACACACAAACAGACAGACAGAGGAGCACAAATGTGAGAGAAGAGGGTGGAGCTTTAAGATAAATGTATTTATTTTAATTCCCACAATAATGAGTTTCACTGAATGTACCTAAACAAGTATTCAGTGTATCAGCTTGGATTTGATTTTTTCCTTCCACAGTCTAGAGCAACATCTCATGTCAAATGTGAGCTGGAATAGAAATGAAATAACCCATAAAAAAGGTTGAGCTTTGGCTAAGATCTCTTCAGAATCCTGCTACGTCTCCATTTTTTAACGCCCACATACGACATCAAAGCACAAAGATTTACTGTGAACCAAGCCTGTGTTGATCCACGGCCATGTTTGGTCTTGTTTCTGGAGGAGGCTGTGCCCCTCTCATCACCTTTAGGATGTCAGCCAGGCTGCTTGAAGAGTGTTACATTGAGGAGTGTGCCGTGGAAACGTTGGCGGAGGAGGTTGTGGTAATCTACAGGTTCTGTGTATGATTAGCGTGGGCTGAAGTTCCATGGAACAAACAAGTTTACGCCTCTAGGCTTGCCCTCTTTCACCTGTATATACTGTACATAAAAGCATTTAATAACATTCAACTTTTTCACATGTCATATTAAAACCACAAACTGTAATGTATTTTATCTGAATTTGATTTGATAGACTAATACAAAGTAGCATAAATATTGAAATGGAAGGAAAATACTAGATGACTAGGCTATTGTAACACTAGTGTGCTTTGAGCTAAATTGTTTTCTCTGGCTGTATACATAGGGTTGCTGTCTTGCTTTGCAGTTTCTAACAGGCTGCCTTGCCCTGTATTTAGCTTAATGCATCTTACCATTAAATATCTTAATAACATGGTGCTACCACCACTTCGTTTCACTCTGAGGATAGTTTGTTCAAGGTTAGTTAAGCCAAAAAGCTAGTTTTCCTCATCTGTCCAGCAGAGCACACGTTTGCAGCAAACTTTTCAAATAAGCCAGAATATCTGTCCTGTCAACAGATTCCCCCACCTGAGATGTGGTTTTATGCAGCTCCTCCAAAGTTATCATTGGCCTCTTAGCTGCTTCTAATAGTCCACTTGGCTGACCTACCAGTTTAGGTGTCATACTTTTTTCAGTCTTGGAACATGGACTGAACGGTGCTCCATAATGTATAAAGCTTGGGAGAAATTGAAGTTAGTGGTTGTAACATGACAAGATTTGAAAAAGTTGGTGCATAACTTTAAACCTCCACAATAATCGCCTTAATCATGGTGCTAGACTGAAAGGTTGGAGGATAACTAATGTCAAATTGACTGGCAAACATGGAGCTGCTTTCACAGATGGATTAAACCAGAAAGTGGGATTTTTCTGCCTTAGCTGTTAATTCAATAAATCCAAATGTGTCACATTAGTTAGTTTGTGGTCAGTCTTTCCTGGAGCTGTGGATGGCTATAGTCTCTTTATCAGGCTACCCGTTCAGCTCATTTAGCTCTGAACACCAACCCTGCATCAGCAACATAAAGTATCTCTCTATTCCCTCTCCTCTCTGGAGTTGGCTCACATCACATCCGCTCAGAAGGAAGCTGCACAGAAGACCCCACACAGGCAACCCCGTTCACCCTCTCTCTCCTGGGTGTGCTCACAAATACAATACTTGTGAAAAAGCACGTTAAGGCTGAGAGGTTGTTGTGGGTGCAGCTGCAGCTGAGATGAAGGCTGGAAGATGACTTCTATTTACAGTTCTGCTTGATGAGGTTGAGACCATTTGCAAATGCAATAGCTGCATCAGTATGAATACGTGTTTGTTCCACCCGTCTTCAGAACGTGGAGGTGGCCTCTGTTTCAGCCCATTACACTGAATTCTTCTGCATTTGTTGTTGTTAAACTCCCTCTTTGTCCACACACCCATGGACATCAAACAGATGAAAAGGAGTGTAAGAAGGATGAGAATACAAAGACTCGCTAGTTTCCATTTTGTTTTCATGCTAAGTTCCAAGCAAAATAACTTTAGGTTATGTGGTTTTATTGTATCACTTAATCTATTACATTTTTTATGTAACTTTGAACAAATTGAAATGCCTGACGTGACATATTTCTACAAAATTTACAGTCATTAAAAATTAGGACACCCAATTAAACATTTTGTCATTTTATAAGAAATGTTCACATATTGATGTCAAGTTTGAATTTTTGTTTATCTCTTGAAGAGATTGTCGTTTAATTCCACTTCATAGAAATGACCCTTGCTCATATCATTAAGCAAAATATATTAACAGAAATGCCTTTTCTAGCAAAGGAAAAAGTTAGGACACCCTATTTCCTGACAGCTAATATTAACCTCCGTGGTTTAAATAACTTCAGCAAGTATGTAGCCATATACCAGTCTCTGATATATGAGGAAAGTTTGCCCTACTCCTCATTTTTAGCTATAAGGTGTTTGAGGTTTCTTTTATGTAGAGTCTGTTTCCAGGCACCTCACAACATCTCAATGAGATTAGGATATAGGCTTTGACTAGGCCCAAAACCTTGTATTTCTTTATTCTCAACCAGTTCTTGGAGGATGTCAAAATATGTTTTGAGTCATTAGGGTCCAGTTCTACTTTAGCTTTTTTTATTTATACAAATAGTCTTGCATTTTCCTCAAGCACCCTCTAATGGTAGACATTATGCTGGATTCTATGATGGTAAGATAGCAAAGGCCTGAAAAAAAAAAGCATCCCCGAACTATTACACCTCTACCTCTGGACTTCCAGGCTGGTTTATCCCAAACATTTCCTCTGTTCTGGTGTCCAAATAATTCAGTGTTAGACCCATCTGTCACAATAACATTACGTTTTCTCTGGCAAACTTCAGTCTGCCCTTAGTGTTTTTCTTACAGAGCAAAAGTTTCTTCCTTGCACACCTCCTATGAAAGTTAAAGTTGTTCAGTATCTGCATGTTGGTCCAACCATATAATTTTATGGTTTTGAAGACTTCTTTTAGCATCTTACAACATGCTGTCAAGGTGAAGTTGCTTGGATGAACAGAGCTGGGTATGTTTTCAGTTACTTTGAATGTCCTCCACTTGTAGGCTATTGGAAAGGCTGATTTCAAATTCTTCTGAGACCTCTTTAAACCTATTATCAGTCTCATTAGCTGCTATAGTTCTTTTTTGAAGGCCTCAGACAGACCTTTCATTTCTCACTTTAAGGAGCACACCAAACTACCATGGCAAACGTCTTTCAAAGTGCTGAGCAATAGCATTCTCATCATTACCCTACATTATGTGTAATTTTAGCCAATTTAAGTATGAAAATGTGAAGATTACCTTATTTATTCCCATCAGAAACAGAACAAAACACTTTAAAGCCTTTCCTTCAGTTCAACTAAGTTACATTACTTTACATCTGTCTGTATTGATAACATTTATGTTAAATATCCATAGGTCAAACTATCTTTTTCACAACTGTAAGTATGAACAGACTTCTGGACTCTTGTAACTCCACTTTCCAATTCAGTTTCTCTGGCTTTGTTATTAAAAATGCAAAAATGAGCTCTGAGTCACAAATGGGCTCGTTGTTGCACCAAGGCAATCCTCAACCCCACACAACAGATTTAGTATGAATAGCTTCTTGTTCGCAGTTCATGTGAAGCAAAATCTAACAAACAGCCGAACAGGTCATTTTGGTATTAGTGTTCTCTGGAGAATTCACCCATTTGTTTCCCGGTTATAGGAAACGCCTCTCAAGTGCTTCTAAGAGCAATCTTTGATGGTAACCAGGACCTCATTATCTTTATGTCATCCAGACTTCTGTTTTCTCCCTGCCTCATGTTAACACCTTTGTTCCCAAGAAGACGGGAGTCTAAACACACATCTGAACTCTTGGTGTCAGAAAAGAAACTGCTGTCAAGGGCCATGCTCCCCCAAAAGCATTCTGTAAAATCTCCCATGCCGCCTCCAAACATTGTAACAGAGATGTACATTAGTTCAGTCTGTGAGACAGGTTTCCAGACTTTTCTATTGCTTTGGTAGAGGTTACAAAGCCTTCTGCCTCTAGGTTGATAGCAAATGAAGGGCTCAATTCAGGTTTAAACTGACTTTATGCTTGGTTCTAAGCACTTGGCAATCATTTATAAACCATCACCTGATGTCTAATAGTTAGGTTAGAGTGTGTCCTGTCACATTGTGCCAGCAACAGCAGGTGCATTCACCCAAGGAAAGTTATCAGCACAGAAGTCACACTATGACGTTAAAATATGCTGCACAGTTAAACCATCAGGAAGCTTCACAGCAAAGCTGTTGCGCCTTGCACAAATATTCACACCCCTGGAACATTCCAATAATTTGTAACATTATACCCACAAAAAACATATTTTGTTAGAATTTTATGGTATACACCAACTCAAGGTGGGGCACAATTGTGATGTGGAAGGAAATACATGGTTTTAATTTTTGGTCTGAACATTGTGGCATGCATTTCTATTTCCTGTGCTGGACTTACAACCTTTTTAGGGTTTCCCCCGCCTCTTGCCCAATGACCGTTGGGGATAGGCAACAGCCCTCCTGCGACCCTGCAAGGATTAGCTGTGCAGACAATGACAATACTTTGTAGATACACCCTTTTCAGCAATTCCATCTATGAGTTTTGGGGTACGTCTATCAGTTTTGAACATCTGAAGGCCAAGCTTTGTGCATTCTTATTTGCTCGAACTCGGCCAGACTAAATAAATTGCATCTAAAAAAAAAGCCCTTTTGAATGTTACACACTGTTGCTGTCCTGCTGGAAGTTAAGCCTTCACCAGTCTTAAAACTTTTGCAGCCTCAAACAGGCTGTCTTCATTGTATTTAGCAATCCTGGAAGATCGCAGGATGGATTTAGCTCCATCAATTTTCTCATCAACTCTAGCCAGTTTACCTCTACTGACTAAAGAAAAGCATCCCCACATCAGGACGCTGCATTTACCAGGTTACACATAGACACAAAGCGCTTTCATTTATTCAAGAGTGCAGTTTTGGTCTGTTCTGACTAGAACACATTTTCCATGTTTGCTTTGTCCCTTGTATGGCTTGATGGAAACTGTTGGTTTCCTTCTTCTGACTTTCTTTCTGTTATTGTTTCATAAAGTCCAGTGTTGCAAACTATTAATGGTTGTCCTGACTACTTTTCCTCCTGCTCTTTGAATCTCAGCAGCTCCTCCAAAGTTACCATGGGCATCTTGGCCACTTCTTTGACTAATGCTCTCCTTGTCCAGCCTGTCATTTAGGATGGCCATGTCTAGGTGGGTTAGCAGTTGTGCCATAATTTGTTTCTTTTATCCTTGACCCGTCTGATGCATTTCTTGAGCTTCGTTAATGTTCTCCAACAAACCCCGAGACCTTCACAGAGCCGGTAAATTCATATTGAGATTGAATAACATACAGATGGACTCTGTTTACTAATTAGGGGGACCTCTGAAGGCAGTTGAATTAACTAGATTTTAATTAGGGGTATCAGAGTAAAGGGAGCTGAATTCAAATGCATACAACACATTCCAGATTTTTCTTTGTAAAGAGTTAAAAACCCATGTGTGCTTTCATTTCCACATTATAGTCATGTGCTCCTTTGTGTTGGCCTATCACATAAAATCCCAATGTGACGAAAAGTGGAATTGCTAAGGTATTAATACTTTCGCAAGGCACAGTGCATTTCAAAAATTGGGTATCCTAATTATTCCTAATAATCCCAATTCCTAATTATTTCACAGAGATGTACTAATGTGCAACCTTTGCCCTAATCTTATCACAAAATGGATAATTAGAGCTGCACAATATTTTAAAATACAACTGTCAATGCAACATCAATATGTGCATATGATTGCAATTGGTTGGTTCACTGTTTTCCAACAAGGGATGGAAAACAAAATGTGGGTTAATCCCAACACATATCCACAATTATAGCAGCCTGTATAGCAGCATGTACACACGTGGACAAAATTGTTGGTACCCCTCGGTTAATGAAAGAAAAACCCACAAGGGTCACAGAAATAACTTGAATCTGACAAAGGTAAAAATGAATAAAAATTCTCTGAAAATGAACAAATGTAAGTCAGACATTGTTTTTCAAACATGCTTCAACAGAATTATTTTTAAAAATAAACTAATGAAACAGGCCTGGACAAAAATGATGGTACCCTTAACTTAATATTTTGTTGCACCACCTTTTGAGGCAATCACTGCAATCAAACGATTCCTATAACAGTCAATGAGACTTCTGCACCTTTCAGAAGGTATTTGGTCCACTCCTCATGAGCAAACTGCTCCAGTTGTCTCAGGTTTGAAGGGTGCCTTTTCCAGACGGCATGTTTCAGCTCCTCCCAAAGATGCTCAGTAGGATTTAGGTCAGGGGTCATAGAAAGCCAATTCAGAATAGTCCAATGTTTTCCTCTTACCCATGCTTGGTTATTTTTAGCTGTGTGTTTTGGGTCATTATCCTGTTTCAAGACCCATGACCTGCGACTGAGACGAAGCTTTCTGACACTGGGGAGCAACACATTTTTCTCTAGAATCCCTTGATAGTCTTGAGATTTCATTATACCTGCACAGATTCAAGACACCCTGTGGCAGATCCAGCAAAGCAGCCCCAGAACATAACAGAACCTCCTCCATGTTTCACAGTAGGGACAGTGTTCTTTCCTTCATATGCTTCATTTTTCTGTCTGCGAACATAGAGCTGATGTGCCTTGCCAAAAAGTTCAATATTTGTCTCATCTGTCCATAGGACTTTCTCCCAGACGCTTTGTGGCTTGTCAACATGTAGTTTGAGAAATTCCAATCTGGCTTTTTTATGATTCATTTTCAACAATGGTGATCTCCTTGGTCGTCTCCCATTAAGTCCAATTTGCCTCAAACAACGTCGGATGGTGCGATCTGACACTGATGTTCCTTGAGCTTGAAGTTCACCTTTAATCTCTTCAGAGGTTTTTCTGGGCTCTTTTGTTACCGTTCATAATATCCATCTCTTTGTTTTGTTATGGATCTTAAATTTCTGAATAATATATGCAACTGTAGTCTCAGGAACACAAAGCTGCTTGGAGATGGTCTTATAATCTTGACCTTTAACATGCTTGTCTATAATTTTCTTTTTAATCTCCAGAGACAACTCTTTCCTTCACTTCCTCTGGTCCACGTTGAGTGTGGTTCACACCATGTCACCAGACAGCACAGTGACTACCTGTAGCCCAATATATAGGCCCCCTGAATTATTATAAGAATGTAGACACCTGTGATGCTAATTAATGGACACACCTTGATTTAACATGTCCCTTTGGTCACATTATTTTCAGGGGTACCATCACGTTTGTCCAGGCCTGTTTCTTGAATTTATTTTTTAAAATAATTCTTTTGAAGCATGTTTGAAAAGCAATGTCTGATTTTCGTTTGTTCATTTTCAGAGAATTTTTATTCATTATTTCCTTTGTCAGATTCAAGTTATTTCTGTGACCATTGTGTGTTTTTCTGTCGTTAACCGAAGGGTACCAACAATTTTGTCCACATGTGTAACGTAGTCGTATTTTGTAAAAACCATCCAAAACACATCACCATGTTGCACAACTTTAATAGAATATTTTAACTAACTCTGTACAAATTGAAAAGAAAGATTGCAAGTAACAAACTGTGATTAAGAACCAGTTAAGGCCATCGCTAGCGCACGGTTAGATGGGGTAGAATGAACCGTGGCATTTGAGAGAACCATCCAATGAGATGTACAATCGTTCTTTTTAAAAAGAGGGAGGTGGAGGAAACGGGGAATGCTGTCGCTACTATCGAACAGTCATCAGGCAAACATGTCCAAATAAATGGCCAAAATCCATGTGCAGAAGAGAAAATACATTGGCACCCTGTTCCATAAATATTTCCACGGAACCATTAGACATTAACTGAAATGTTTTTTATATATATTTATATGTTTAACAACTTTAAATGTTGCTTTACATTACATTATTCAACTAGCAAACTATTTCAAAAATCCACATTTGTCTTTACATTTGGCTTCTTGGCAACAGAACGTACATTTCATCCAAGCTTCCTGCACTATCCCATCACAGACTCTGAAGTTTGTTAGGAATCAGATGCATAAAAGAAGCCATTTCATACAAATCATGTTTAAGCTTAGAACATCCAACAGTCTGTAATCAGCAATTATAAAGAGATGTGTTCTTGTCCAACTTTTTCACATTGGCAGAAAGTTTAAAGAGCCTTTCAGGACCGAAGGGGTAAACAGATAAGAGAAATGAATGATAGTTTTAGAGGTACACCTACATGTCTGTTCCAAAGTCCTGATCAGTATCATGCTTGGTTTAAATGTTTGTGGAACCCAGCTAACATGGGCAGGAGTGAGCAGACCATGTATTTAAATGCATGTTAAAAAAGGAAAAGCAACTTCTTGTCTGCTTAAAAGATTTAAGCAAGTGACTAGCCTTTTAATGCCTTAAAGCATTCCCTCACCAAAGAACATCCCATCCAGTTGCATGACACCACAATAAATAGTCCAATGACACAATGAACATTTAAAACAGTAAAGGAAATTCAAAATGGTGCATTGTATGTCTTAAGAAATAATACCATGACAAAAAAAAAAGAAAACCTAAAACAACCCCAGTGATAGGTTATGTCAATCTTGATCAGCAGTTTCCTGGTAAACTCAATTTATTTGTTGGCATTAAAAACCCCTGAGTAGTTGACCTATTTCCATGAAAAGTAAAGTTGCAAGCGATTCCTTTCCCATCTTACTCCTTATAATGTTCTGAGTTTTTCAGCAGACACCTAACTCAATAAAAGAAAATGGCTGTACCTATGTGATACCATGGTCACTGAATTAAGAGTTGATTCCTGCTGTGAGGTCAAATGAAACCGAAATAAAAATAGCGAGACAGTGCAAGACTGTAGAAAAAGAAGTCATGCTCATAGTAAAAACACAGGTTTGGGTTCTATTGCATTTCAATGAGTTTGTAAAAGGGCTAAGCCTGCAAGACTAGGAGGTCTAATGGACAGGCTGAGAATTGATTTGATGGACAGCAGGTCTCGACCTCCCCAGATCATCACGGTTACTGCTGCTTGCATTCGGCAGGTTGAGGCTGTTCTTTCTGTGGACAACAAGGAGAGAAAACAAGATTAGGAAACAACAGAGCTTAGAAAGCCTTCCGAGCGTTAGTAAAGCTCTTCTCCATGCCAACTAAGAAAGGAAATGCAGAAGACTGAAGGCACCTGGCTTGGTGAGGTAAAGGTAATACTGTTAGAAACCTGGGATGAGACAACAGGAGGGAACAAATAGAAAAGAAATGACTAAGAGAGCAGACGTCTCATTTAATCCAAGATGTGAGTCAGAGTTTAAAACTATATCTTAACCTACCAGGAGAATAAGGGGCGCAAAGAAGTAGAAATACAGCAATAATAATCACAAAGCCCCCATAAAAGGGTGTGCAAAGAATATGGGATGCCATCTTTACTTCTCCCTTACCTAGAAATGCATGGAGTGAGAATGATTGATTATGCCTGTAATGAACGGATCCAGGGTAAGGGAGAGACAAACGGTATGAAAAGGATTAATTATCACATTCACAGATGAAAGTGAGCACAAAGTGAAACATTGCAGGAGTTGGTCAAAGAGCCCCCTAAAGTAAAAATGAATAACTGATGAATGAGAGTGAAACTCAGCACAACTTGAATCTAAAGAGACTTTAGCTTACCTCCAAGTAACTGCTTACAAAGCCCAGTAAACCTTAGTCACCTTAAGAATGGATTAAACTAAAAATGATGTTCTCTCACTCACTGCGCTGAGCCTTTAAACTGCAGAAACCGATTTTGGTTTTCATACAAGAGTCAGTTCCCATTCCAAGCATTTCTGTACTGTAAGAAAAACGACTAGCTGATTTTAGACTTTTTTCAGCTTTGGCAGACATATACAGCGTGCAGAACACGTACTTGATACACTGTTGATTTTTAAGGTTTTCCCACTTGTAAAGCATGTAGAAGTCTTTAATAATCATAGGTACTCTTCAACTGTGCATGACGGAATCCAAAACAAAAATCTAGAAAACTAGGCAGTCTCCAGACCTGAACCCAATCGAAAATCTTCTGAGGAAGCTAAAGTCTGTATTGCCCAGCAACAGCCCCGAAACCTGAAGGATCTGGAGAAGATCTATATGTAGGAGTGGTCCAAAATCCCTGCTGCAGTGTGTCCAAACTTCGTCAAGAACAACTGGAAACATCCGATATCTGTACCAAATATTGAGTTTGTTCTTCTGATGTAAAAATGTGATTTTCTGGATTTTTGTTTTAGATTCAGTCACTCACAGTTGAAGAGTACCTATGATAAAAATGAAAGACTTCTACATGTGTACGTATGTGAATGGTTGAGATATGCTAAATATAATGTCTATACCATGTTGAGATTAGGCAGGGTTCATTGACCTGGATCAAGGTATGCCAGAGTTCTCCATCACACCATTTCTGTGGTTCACAGTACTTGTAATGAGGTGCTCTATGGAGCACAGAGTAGCTCCCCTTTCTTGACATGTTGCTGAACACACTGCCGATCAGCTGGCTGAAGGAAGACCACTACATACTTTTCCCTTTCTTACAGTAAAGGCAAGTTCAGCTGCAAGAAATATTTCTTGTAGCAAAAAACAGTTCTTAAAAAATGTTTTGGTTATTTAAGCAGCAATTGTTTTAAAATTGGCGTAAAAAAAAAAAAAAAAAAAAAGCAGTTATATTACATTTTTGTTTTAAATCCAATGATACAGTAAAATAGAAGGTTTTTATATAGTAAGACCCTCATAACAACCCAAACCTAGTCTAGATAGGTTAATAAAGTATAGTGCCACAGCATTTTGCATGTTACTTATTTTTAGTAGATGTTGGGAGTTTTTTGTAGCATTTTTAATAGACACTTGATCCTATGAATCTATAGATATTTCAGAACGCTAGTCTAAAGAAAAAGTCAAAGCTTTACGGTGCAAACTGACCTTGGGGTCAGTATCACCCTCTTCGTCATCATCATCACCCTCCTCATCTTGTTCCTGTGACACAAAGAGGCATTCTTAGCGACATGAGCTTAAAGGGAGTGATGCATTGAGGGGTTGAAGCTGCACACCCAGGATGCACCTAAGCAGACAGACTTGTATTTCAAATCTCAAAGGCTTTACAAATTAGAACACTATTATTACCAACCTCTTCATCACTCTCTTCCAGTTCTTCTTCTTCGAACTGCAAAACAATCAAGCGTTAAAACTCCCAACAGTCATTATAGGCTTAGCTTTTGTATCCTCATACTGCCTGTAAACTTCCTATCATGTGAACCGAGTGCTGAACCGTCCCTATAATCCTGTCTGTTTGTGGGTATAAGGACTTACGCTCTCGTCGTCTTCTAGAGCCTCGCCGGTAAAATACAGCACTGCTCTGGGAACTATTCTCTCACGGAAGAAATGACCGATTTCAAAGTCTGTGGCTAGGTTGAACTCAGAGTCTTCATCCTGTGAAAACAAAACGTTTCAGCAGTTTAACCGAATTGACTAAACAAACAATAACAACTTTATAAATAACATATATATTTACGTTCACTCACCATTTCTCCATCTGGTGAAGCTGCAACATCAAGAAAACATGTAAAGTCAAGAGCAAGCAGTTTTAAAGGAAACAAAATGATGTCAAGGTTAAAAAAAAAAAAAGCTTGTGTGCACTTCACAACACTCAAATTTACCTTCGAGGGTAGAAAAATGTATTTTCTAACAAACAATGTTTGGACAAATATACAAAAAGCTGAATTTTTTGTTTTCTTCACATTATCCTATTAAACTTTTATATTACTTAAAATCTGCATGTACTGTTTTTTCAAAACTGTATTGTTGTCTTACGTTCTAAGCTTGACATTACTGTACAGTAAGGAGGGTTTCATAAAAAAAAAAAAAAAAGTTGTGTAAAATGAATAGGAGATTTTCTGTCCCAATAAAGCAGTATTTTCAGTTTTAGTCTCACTTTAAATCAGTGGGAAAAAGAAAGTCTGTCCAGAAAAAGAAATTTAGTATTTTGAGTGAACGGACTGAAGAAAGGTTGAATTACAGAACATTTTTGTGTCTGGTCACATTGCAAGCAAGAGATGGATTAGTCCCTCCTGACATCTAAGCCCCAAAGCTGCATGCCTGAACACACTTGACAAGATGATATTTATATTCAAAGACAAATCACAACTATGGCTGAACCACAAAGATAACTGCTCATCCTCTGAGAGTCAGAATAGGTTCAGACTTGTCTGACAGGATACGATAAAAGAAAGATTATAAAGGTAATAAATTGCAGCATAACCTGTCCAATCTGACAACTGGTTTATGTATGATGTAAAAAAAAGAAGAAAAACATATTTTCATGCATTACACAATCAGTAAAGCATACACCTCTACCTTTATCACATCTTTATACAATTTCCCTGTAAACTAACTGATCACTAAAGAGGTGTTGCTGCCCCCCCCCCCCGAAAGAAAACATTTTATTTAATCGTCTAATTCAACTTGTCTAATACAGTAGAAACAGTAAAATGTACTGCTAAATATTCAACTTTCAGTTTTCCATTTAGGTAATGACTGTTTTTCTTTTTAAGCTGTGATTCACATTTCTCAGGCAACTGAATCATTGGTGAGAACAACATCACAGAGAAAGTGAGTAAAAATGAAGATGATGCAAAAAAAACCTCCCAAACTGACTTTTATCTGAGGCCCAACTTTAGTTGGAAACAGGTAGCCAGAAACTCGGTCCCAATGAGGCCGCTTAGACCGTAAGAGTCTGGTGCCACCTGCTGGTGAGTTCAAGTTTGAAGAGAACATGTTGACCAGATTGCTTCAGTATCTGTAATTGAACACAGATATAGGAACTCTCCACTTTGTGTGTATTTTGATCAACTTGCCATGTAGGCTGTAAATATGTAGAATATCATCACAGAGTGGTGAGAATGTGTGTCCACAGAACAGAGTTATGTTTTAAATGACCTTAGTGCTATGTAACGGAGCAGCTTCTATCACATTTAAAAGGTAAGATCAGCATTTACAGTATAAAACATAGGTTATGATTTATATAAATCTCAGTTTGTTGTTTTAGTTGGCTGACTGACATCTTCTGTCTCTTTGGTATAGCTCTGATCTCTGAATTCCACCTTTTACTGTAACTAAATTAGGAATTTAGCATCTAGTCTCTGGTGGCCTGCTTCCTAACAGAGTAGGCAGGTCTGAATGTGTTAGCACCAGTGGCGATTGCTCTAAGACTGCAAGGGAAGCTCAGCTTCTCATAAAATGCCAAAAAATAAGTAATCACATATATATTGTTGTGTGTGTACATGTCATTGACTAAATATGCGCTACAACGTGCTCAATTTTTGTTCAGAATCAGCTTCTTATCACTGGTAACGACATGGCTTTCCTCTCATTCATTCCTGCAGCTTCACAGCGCTTTTAACAGTGAGTTCAATAGCGAAGCAAAATGTTGGGCTTTGTCCCGCCCATCGGACGCTCAGCGTCTCTGGGGGTCTATGGGGCAGTGGGCTGGCCTTGGCTGGCCCGGACGCCCAGCTTCTGCATGATGATTGGATGATCTGTCTGAGGCTGAATCCCTTTTTGATTGACAGTGAAATGAGCGAATCAGCGATCTTGATATAGAGCTTCCCCTCCTTGAAAGACCAGCATCCGCCACTGGTTAGCACCCATGGTAAAGATATGAGAAAAGTCTTAAAACTAATTTCTTAGTTATTGTTTGCTAAATTCATTAGCTGTGAAATTCAGAAAAAAAAACATAATCTTTATAATTCAATTACATTTATTCACTAGAAAAAAACAACTAGCTAATAGTTGTTTCTATCACAATGCTTTGGTTGGTCTTTCATGGAAGCCTTCGCTTGTGTTGATTTTTGCTACAAAAACCATCTAGACTTTAAATAACTTATTTCCTCTGTTAACAAATGTTACAAACATAAAGAGGAAAGCAAAAAGATGTAAAGAGCCAAAACAGAAGTATGTTAGAAATACCACCTTTCCTTCAAAAGGTACAAAACAACCTCCAGATAAATTTAATAGAAATTGTGTGTATTGATGTGTTTGCATTCTCACCTTTGACAGGGTTAAAAAAGTTGAAGAAGGAGTCATTGGGAACCTGTTTGGTAACAGTGCGCACAGTGCCACGACCTTTATGCTTCTGCTTCTTCTTTATAATTTTCACCGTCACATCCTTCCCCTTGTGCCAATCTATCTGACATCTAGAGAGAGGAAGCGTGCAAAAAAAAAAAAAAAGCGAGAAGGAGATGAAACCAAGGATGCACAAAACGAGGAGGCTGATATGTGGGATGCAAAGTCAGCAAAGATTAATTTAAAACAACTGGGCAAAAATGGTTTTCAGACCACGCAAGATCTATTTTATATCTGAAGCTGAAAATAAATACTGCGAGTCCTACCCTTCACAGTCAATGATCTCTGGGCCCTCAAATGAGAAAGGATCTGATGCTTCAGGCTCTGATTTCATTTTGTAGACTTTGGTAAGGACTGCATTGTTGAAATAGCCATTGGGCTCAAAGTGGAACTCTAATGTGAAACTCTGTATAAGATGGGGAAAAAATAATTACATTTTACATTGAATTTAGTAATCAAAGCCATTTGGTGCAATTTTATACTTACCATTGGCTGTCCTGGGTCAGAAAACTTTACTTGAATATCTCTTAGGTGCTTTAGGATGGGTTCATCATGTTCCTGATCAACAAATCAAAAGTCCTGTGAAAGACTCTGTACTTTTCTGACATATAGTTACATTTTAAGAGTCTGAGATGAATCCATACCTGCACCATGTCACTGAGCATGTCCACACTCTTGAAAATGGTGAGCCAGAAGTCAGGGATGCCCTTTGGGTCTTCCTCAGGTGTGACTTCCTCCTTCTTTGCATCTTCGATGGTAGCCTTTTCCTTTACTTCCTCCTACCGACAATTAGCAGGAAAAAATCCACTGTTTTATCTATTTCAAGTGTAGGAGTAGTTCATTTTGGGAAACATCTGGGTAAACATGTAAAAGATTGGGAAGGCATGCGAAAAACATACATGACAGACTAACAGTACACCATGAGTAAACTGTAACTGAATGACTACAGAAGAACCAAGTTTCATATTTAGGATTGCATTCAATGTTGAACTGATGTGATAAAAACAGCTACATGACACAATATGAGTAAAAACAATGATCAATATGGCAGAGGAACAAGGCGTGGATCCAGATGGATGTCAGATTTTATAAACATACATGAATAACAAATGAACATGAATGTCCTTGGCAAAATTGGCTTTACTAAAAATGTCAGTTAATGGGCCAGTTAACTGCATCAAGGCATACCAAGGTTTTCAACAGTTTCAAAACTACTAAAGTTTTATAGTCATTTAATGAAATCATTGAAAGTGCTGCAGTGATCAGGGTTTTCTTTAACTGTTAGAACAGACCAACGCAGCATTGCCCTCCTTCACCTGTTGCTGTCCTGTTACTTGGCTTGCTGAAAGAAGGATACTACACATTTCCTTTTTCAGTCCATGGCTGTGTCCAAATTCAGTTGCTGCATCCTTCGAAGGACTGGTCTACGTGGGGAGTCAGGCGTCCTCCCCTGGGATAGCGAGCCTCGACCGCCTGGTCAGCTGACAGCTGGCGAGGCGAGCCGGCCGTAAGCGCAGCGTTAGTGGCCATGTCTGAACATGTCGCAGCCCCTTTGCAACTAAGCAATATTTTGGTAAACCAAGCAGATAATTCAGGTGTAAACAACTACATTGTCGGCCAAAAACATTGTAAAAGTTAATTTTAGTTTTAGAAAGTGCAATATATCCAGCTTTATTCAAAGGTTTTCTCTCTCCTCCGGCCTTTGCTACTTCCTTTTCAACAATCTGCTTCGACCCGCCATGAATCATGGGATAGGGTGGGCCACGAAGGATACACCTGACCCATCCTTCAAATCTGGGGAAAAGGAGGACGCATTTGGACAGCCTTCGTCACATCGCTGTGACGTAATCGGCCTAAAAGACGGCCTTCGAAGGACACAACCCCTTAATTTGGACACAGCCTGTGTATCAAAATCAAAATAACATGTTAAATTGAACATTAGAACTACCACACCACACCATAACATTTTCATTTATGTATTGTAAAACCAGTAGATGTAGGAATATGCCCTAAAGACCAATCAACCCTGCACTTACAGCAAGCTCCTCTTCTTCATCCTCGTCGGTGTGCCATTCACACTCCTCATCTGTGGGTTCAACTGCTCCCGTGACAACCTCTCTTCTCTGTTACAAGATAGAAAGATTATTAGAAAATCTGTGAGTTTAGAGATGGAATGATGCATCCTACTATGGAATATCCTTTTAAACAAATACAAATTTGGTCAGGCTAAATTATGTTCAATAAGCACACTGGTCACCTAAGAGAGACTGACACATGACCATAGTACAAACAGGTGCGACAGGCCACAGCTGTCACTGTCCCACATGTTTAGGAATGGCACAGCTCTTGTCACCATCTCTGGAAATAGCCTGGAGTGACAAAAGCACAGCCGACTACTCGTTGTGACAGTTTTCATTTTAGCACCAAGGATGTAATGTCACTGACCTGGGATCAGGTTAAAGACACAAAATTTCACTGGTGCATAAAAGTTACATTCCTATGTAGGATCACATAGGAACTAAGACTAAAACTTTATTTTCTGAGTTTGTCTGTCTGACATTAAATGCACTAAGACTGTCTAAGAGCCAAATGTATCGGTGATTTGAAATTACCTTGTCAAATAGTGGCTGATATAGAGCTGCATACTTTCTCTCTAGCTCGTGGACCTCTTCGTAGAACTTGGCCTCAATGTGAGCACACTGTTCCTGTAGTCTTTTTAAGGCATGCACTCGCCTCTTCACTGCTTTGGGAAGCACGCTAGATCAGAAGGAAAACAAGGAATTTCAAACGGGGAGATTTCCTACTCTAAAGATACATTTTCCTTTTTCTTTATATTTACAATTATACATTCAATTTCAGAAACAGACTACATGTTCCAAACATTAAAACAATTTTGTTAGGAATAAATGTTTTTTTTGTTTTTTTTTACCTTAAGAAGTAAATGAAGTTAGTCAGAACTGTTCGTTTGTCCTCAAGTTGTTGATGTGAATAGATTGTAACAATGAACACTTAAATACAGTCAGGGATAAAGTATACCCTCTTCTCTTTTTTAATATAATGTATAACTTCTAAAGTTAGTTAAATCAAACTCTAATGGGGCAAAAACACAGATTTAACCTTGATGTCATTTATGAAACAAAAACAAAGGTAATGGCAAAATGGAAAGCTCTGCTTGAAAACAACCAAAATATTTCCTGCCAAATGACCAAGTTTCAAGCAAAGATGAAGGAAAATGGCCTCATGTTTCATTTTAAAATACTTTGGGCATACAGATGGATTCATGATCTTGTGACCGCAAAACAAGCCCAAATCATCATCCCACCACCAAACTTTACTGCTGATTTGATTATTTTGCTTAGAGAGAAGATGCTTCCCCCAAACAACTCTTTTAAGCAACCCTTAACTGTTTATTTTTCCAATGACTGTATTAGAGGAATAAAAATCAGCCCATTCCTAAATCCATCTTGAAGCGGACATGAATGATTCCTCAAAAATGAGAAGAGTTTGTTGTCTAGATATGATTACAATAATCTGTTGCCTACCAGTGATTTGTGAGGTGCAGTAAACAAAATTAAGTTGATGTACGTTATGTTCACTCCTTGTAAAAGACCAAAAACAGATCATGTAAAAAATAGATCAGTATCTGCCTTATTTAGATTTAATGTTCTGCTCAATTTAGGGGAAATTACACAAATAAGCAATGTCAAGCAAAGCACGGAGTCTGTTTTGAGTGTCTGAAAAGTGGAACTGAACACACTTCAATTAACACACTTTATTAACTGACTAAAATTGCAAAAGTAAATAAAACACATGTGGTGAAATTCAGCCTAAAATATATATATATATATATATATTTTTTTTTTGGGGAGGCGCTATATTAACAGCTTTCAATCTGACCCGAAAACTATCCAACTATTTAGCAAAGAATTAATGAAGTTTGAACATCTCCGGCCCAAAAATGAGGCAAGAACTAAAACAATGGTCACCTTTGGATCAAAATATGTATTTTTTTTTTTTAATTGAAGGAAGCAGAATTCACATAACACGCTTCAATTAAACCATATAATGCTCTGAAATGCTTTGCCCATGTTTGCACTATATAGCAAAAGTAAACTACCGTCATGCTAATCAGCTTGACAGCAGTAATGTGGTGGTTTGAAATGTGGAAACATTGTTATTGGGCTTTTTTCCTCACAATTTTGTAGCAGCCCATCAATCAAAAGATGAACAGCATGTGTTATTTACAGTAGCATAAATGCAAAGCAATGTCACTTACCACAAAAATAGTTAGTGGTAATTGTTATTTGTAACATTAGGGACCAGGGAACGCAAACTAACCATCTTGTGGCAGAAGAGAAAATGTTGCTCACCAGTGCAACCCAAAGACAAGCACGATACTGAATTAAAAAGCACTGTGGGTAGGATTTAGATTTACTCTGATAAATGGAAAGGTAAAGGAGTATGCCTCTATATGACTTGCACTCCACATATGTACTTGTAAAAAAGTGTGTTTTGTCAGCCATTCTTGTTATAAAAGAGGTGAGTTTTTCCAAACTAAAGAATCACCTATTTAAAGGGAAGACCAGACTAATGAGACTATATTTATTACTTATCATATGGCACTTAGAGAATGCAGCACAATCAATACTACAAACTGTGAACACATTAATGGAAAACACATATACAAAGTGTTCAAGATGATCTGCTACGACCTTTCCATAAAGGGGACTCCGACAGGTTTGCCCATCTGTCCACCTGGATTTGGCATTGCTTGATCCCCTTTACCTACAACCAAAGTCATTACAATAATACACATAAATTGCACTGTTTTAAACATTGCATTATGTAAAGACAACATAAAGAAACTACAGTAAACATTTAGATATCCAAAACTGACCTGACAGTAACAAAAATCTGTTTCTTTTTATTAAATATTTACAGATTTGAACATCACAGAACAATATTTCATATGTAAAATCCTAAAATAAATCATTATCATCAATGATAAATAACAATACTGACTTAAAAAAAAGCCATAGATTGCTGTCGAATCAGAAGTGAGTGAAAATAAAATATTTTAAGATGTGGAATATTCCTCATTTCAACAAGTTGGATTTTATAAGTGGGAAAACAACAGTCTACTCAGAGGAGAATGTCTAGAAATAGGTATATGGAAAAGATGTTTCAGCATGATTGGAGATTTAAAAATGTTCAATGCATTTTCCTCTGACTTAGTGGTTAAAACAAACTCACCAAAATTAATATTAAAAATCCCTTCCAAAACACAGATTTTCCACTAAAATTCCATGTAATCTATTTAAGTTTTGAGATTATCTATCACTTTTATCTTTCTTACCCATCATGTGAACACAGGCGTTTTACAGGTTAAGATAAGAAACAAACAAGACTTTACTTTCAGATGAAAAACTGTCATGCTGCAAGCAACAATGGTATTAGATTTGTTTTTTACCTTTATTGGCATCCATGATGACCAAATGTCAGCACCTTCCTCTGTAAAAAAAAGAAAAGAAAAAAAGACTTACGAAAGCAGTAATTAGAAGCAGTAACTGGGATAATAGCAATAACCAGGATAATGAAGAAACACGAAGATAGTGAAAGACAGGTGATGACAGGAGGTATGTTACTATCAGCATGTCGGTGACTCTCGTTTTTGGCTCCAATCGCTTGATTGGCAATTACACTATTAGTCTGTTCTCTGCTCCAAAACATTAACCAAGTAGGGATTATTAACAAGTGTCCCTACTAAAAACATAAAGAAAACATACCCAAATATATTCACTATTCAGGGCACAATGTCGAAGGTTAGGTCCAACAAAAATGTGTTTAATTTAATAAAAGATTAGCAGATTTGTTTAAAATCAGGTAAGCAGTCTGTTATTGTTTTTAGGTCTTTATTCCAAAAATCAACTGTTTTCATAAATGGGAACACGTATTTACATCCAGAGCAAGATCTGTGGTCAGACTGTAAATATTTTATAAAATAATTTCAGTTTCAAGGCAAAATGTTCTTAGTAGGTATTGATACAGTAAACATATTAAGATGATAAAATCTAGAAACAGGCAGACAAGTTGGGGGTTTCGAGATAGATTTGAGAAACAATCCGATGACGCATTGACATGATAATGGGAGATAGCTCAGAGAACTACAGCTAGCATGTTTTTTTAATAATAGGAAAAACGTCCACCGATGACCGTGACAGTCACCCTGGACCTCAGCATAATAAAAAGAAAATCTACACCCTTCTCTCAGTAACAGCAAAACGCAAATCCCTATGCTGGTATGGGCGGTTCCAATGATCTGACAGTTAACGACGAGCTAACTGGCTAACCGCGTACTAAGAACAATGCAAACAAAACGAGAAAATCTTAGCACTTGTGTTGTTTCCATTGCTAATTGGTATACGGGTATGGAAAAAGGAGCCTTAAATATACACCAAGTCACATATATTATGCAACTTAATTAAACTCGTTGATAACCGTTTAATGCTACTAGCCGGCCGCTGTAAAAGGCTAATATTATCTAGCTACCGTTAAGCTCGCGGGTCAATAAAAGCACCGGAGTTTCTTAAAACCGAGACGAAAACACTTCGTTGCGGTTTACTTAATAACATATAGGGCCGATGAATGACACTCAAAAGGCGCAATAAATGTTGTTAGTAATTAAGTGTGCAACATTTCGACAAGCTTACCTCTAACTAGGATAGTCTCCTCGCTCACGCGTCTACGCTGCTAACCCCACGAGCAAAAAGCTTGCCCAGCATCCCGCACTCTGATTGGACGGCTGGAGAAAAGCGAGCGCCGTGCTGCATTCAAGTGCTGCCTTGCAGAAATGTCTATTACGAACAACACCCACGTGAAATGGAAAACTTGCTTGTTTTCCTACAAGAACCAGGATGGTTCCAGATGTTAGGGTCAATTTGTCGAGCAATAGCGACAGTTGAAATTATTTTACACTGCACGATAGCACAGAGGATATAAAATTATGATAAAAAACCTGAAAAAATTGTCCTTTATTTTATTATACAATAAATCTGTTTTATTTAAATATTTTCTCTTTAATCATTTACTTGTGAACTGAATAGCTGATATATTTATTTATTTAATGCAATAATACAGTTGTATTTAAAGCTTCACACTATGTTCATTTGACAGTTTATTTGTTGGATTATGAGACTTTTGGCCCTGTAAAAAAAAATGCCATAACTCAATAAATAAATTAATTTTGATGCACATTTTTATATTTGTGATCATTTAAATAAAACTTGAACACATGCATAAAATGCATCTAAAGTTATTCAAATGTGTCAGTAATTGTTTTAAATAAACAATTACCTAAATAAATGTGGAAGTCACTTATAATTTTAATTCATTATATGTTAAAAATTATATGTTGCGGTAGTTATTTAATATTTCCTATGTAACAGTCATTCATGGAATTAATGAAACTGTCACTATGGCTTTTCAAATAGACCATAACATGTGATTGCTTCACCTGCACAGCAAGTCAACTGCCCATATGTATAGCAGTATTACCCCCGCCAACTGACCGCCTGACAGACAACAGAAATTAATGATATGCTGCAGCACAGAACTAAGAATTAATTAAAACAATACGAAACTAATTATAGATACCTTTAACATGTTGATTCAGTTGATTAGTTATGTATATATTTATCTGTGGAACCTTGACTCACCAATATTTTTACAGTCTCGTTCAACCTGGAAAAAGTTTTCACGAGAAAATGCTGGTGTGTTTGTAGAGAAACATCATTTTTTGTCCATATCACATGCAGGCCACTAGAGGGCTTCATCCATCCATGCCTTGTAACAAAATCAGTAGCCTACATAAGGATTTAAAAACAGAAGGGGCTAATGTATTTTAGATTATTCACAGGAAAGAAGCTAATTTTGTTTTTCTCAAGGGAGTGTTTACCCTTTTGAGCTTCTTCTATTTTATAGAAACACATGTAGATGTATTACTGGTTATTTCAGTAAAACCCAACGAGCCTTTTTCAGGTTCTCTCACCTTATGATAAATTAATATGGTAACAAGAAGCAAAATTCCCATTACCTGTAATGGTTAGAATATGGATTTATTTGAGTGGAATTAAAAGTTCTATGAAAAACCTTCTTTAAACATTTTCCAATTACAAATAAAGGTTTTTGATAGCAGTAATGGATTCCACTGATATTAATTTTCATGGAAGACAGAAGAAGTGTATTATGATCTGCTAACAAAAATGTTCTGCAACATAATTTACTATGGAAAACAAACAATTGTTAAAGTCTTGTTAAACCAATAACTGAGAAAAGGCCTAGTTGTTCTGTATAATAACATAATTCTATTTTTGTTTGCTCCTAGAATCACCAGTAGTGATTATAAATATGTCTGAGTGAAGATTTGGGGTTGGAAGTGTTAAAAGCTGTGAGACAGCTTCTGCCATCTTTTAAAAATAAGAAGGCAGATCCACTTTTCTTTCTCATTTAATATTTAAAACTACACAAATCACAAATCCACAGGGTTCTCACATCATGACTACTTTTAAAACAGGAATTCACTTGAACATGTTTTGTTGCCAATCTAAAATAAATAAGCCTGTGTACCAGACTTATTGTACCAAACTAGAGCTGGTGCCCATAAAATGTGCTTCTTGTGAAAACAGCCTGGTTTGGGGACAGACGTAAAATCTGAAATCCGGTCTTTTCTCTGTTTGCTATCAACCACTGTGTAGTCTGCTCACTTGAGAGGAAGTGACACCACTGGAGCCCCTCAGGGTAGGATTGTTGTGACCAGGCTCTGTCCCTGTCACACTGTGACATTTACCAGAATGGTCTGTACTCACAGAAGAAATCAGATGTGATTGCATAGCATTTGGGATGGAGCAGAATTTGAGAAAGGAGAACAAAGTTGTTGTTAATTTAAATTCGATTAACGGGAAGACAGCATGATGTGGATATTTATGTTATTAATTAAAATAAAAATAGAAAAATGACTTCAAATAAATAATAAAGATTTTAATTAATTGGTGATCTTCTGTTAGAGTCAGTAGTGTGGTAATATTTTTCAAGACAATGGAAAACACCTACAAAGATGCAAATTCTCATATATCACAGTCTTCACAGGGTGCCTTTCTTTCCTGTCCGTCCTTCTTGTGGGCCGAGGTGTGCACTGGGCTCTTCAGGTGTTCTTCAAAATCTGAAAATGAAAAATATCTTCAATAGTTGTCTGTGCATTAATTTCAGTTTCAATGTTTTCAAATGTGTGCTTTGCAGATGATACTGGAAAAAAATATATAAATCATCAAAGTCAGCCTAACTGAGACACTGAATGAAAAGAAGGCAATTTGCTGAAAGAGCACTTCAGAATGAAGTCAAATTTAATGATCCACGTTTTCATCACACATCCCTTGTTTTTCATCTGAATGAACACATTGTTGGAAGCTGGAGGACATACAAAAACCCATCCCAAATCTATGATTTGCTGTCTCTAAAATGCACTGATAAGTTTATATCTCCAAAAATAAATAAGTCCTTCTGGAAAATCCTGTATTGATCAGCTCCATTTAACTGTACCAAACAGAGATTGAGACTGTTTGTCTTCTTTTTAAGAGCTTTTTCTCTAAAACACTGTAAAATTGCTTAAACAAGGAGTTTGAAGTTATTGAACAACTTCTAACTTAATGTATATGGGTCTGCAATATATGCTTAGTTAAGCTGCTCCAGGGCACTTCTCTGAAACAATGTGCTCATAGGTGTGTGCAGAAAAAATAAAAAGGAAAACATGCTGAATTAAGACAAGAAGAAGAGCTATTTGTGTATTGGTAAGTTTAAAATATGCTTTAACAAAGCTGTAAACAGTCTTTCTGCTGCTGTCACAGAATCATCTCCACAACATAGGTCCTTCACATTTGATTGCAAACAATTAGAAATTAATTGTTGTCTTGTTTCACACTATGTAGCAATAGAGGTCCCAGTGGTCAGTGGTTACTTTAAATGCAGCAGCTGTTTTCCTGTATCTTCCCCCAGATCATGGAAATATGTTTAGTGTAAAGTTGAGCCTTTGTTAAGCTGCTGGAGTCTACAGAGGTCTACCAAAAGAAATAGCTCAGTGGCACTGATTATTTATGACACTACTGTTCCTTTTGTTGCAACAACCTAAAACATATTCAGTCAAATAAATTGAATGATTTGGGAGCTGGATCTTGACTTGGCCATTCTAACACAGGGGTATGAATTTAAATTCATGTTTTACTTCAAGAATTGGGAGCAATGGTTTCACAGCCAGTTGTCAGTACAATGTGTCCACAACTTTGCTGCACACCTGAACAGTTCCCAACAATCTCTTTCTGTTCTTACACATTAAAAGCTCAAACAACAGATTAAGTTAAAAGTAAAGAATCATTAAATCAAAACAAAATATCTATTAGAAAATTCACATTAAAACAACTGAGCTTCTGATTAGTTACAGTTTTTTGTGGCAAACTACAGACCTTTAGGTCTTTATCTCAACAATGGCTTTCTTCTTGTAATTCTTACATAAGCTAGAGATTTATGGAGTGTACAACTAACAGCTGTTGCCAGATCCTCCCATCTGAGCTGTGGATCTAGGTAGCTCCTCCAAAGTCACCATGGGTCTCTTGGCTGCTTATCTCATTAATGTTCTCCATGGCCTGGCTGTTTAGTTCGACAGCCATGTATTGGTAGGTTTAAAGTTGTACCATAGGCTTTTTCTTTTTGGAGAGGATATACTCCGTGAGATATTCAACGCTTGAGATGTTGACTTTAAAATCCTGCACGGCCTTACCCCTGACGTGGTGTGTTCCTTGGTCTTCATGATGGCGATGATTCACTAATGTTCAGGGTAAAAAAGGGTGAATTCAAATGGGCACCATACTTGCTAAAACCAAATGAAAGCTGAAACCCTTCTTTGAAATGGATCTGAAAAATCGTTTGTTTGTTGAAGACATTGAGTCAATATATTTACCAACAAAGCTAAAAGCACACGCTGCTGTGTGACCTCGGCCAAGGGACTCTCATTAAGGCCTCTATTGTTTTGCTTGCTCACACACATTCACATAAAAACCCAATAAGGAAAAGAATTGACACCCTAAGAGTGGATGTGATGACAGCCCTCGTCCCTTTCTTTGATTGAACAGTGCCCGCATCGGCCGTACTCATCCCGCTTGGGTATTGGTTTTGTGAATGAAGTGGCCAAACTCCCAGCAGGTTGTTTTGATGCAGCTGGGAGGAGAGGGCAGCCGTCCTCTGCTTGCATGCTCTGTTGTCCATTAAGACCCTCTCCTGGTAACACATGGGTAATGGCCTATCCATACGCCATAATCAGACATAAAAAAAACTTACCGACTGTAAAAAGCCATCAAAATCAAACACACAACCAAGTGCGCACGGTTAGCCTCTACGTTGACGCAGCTGTGGCCATTATTTTCAGGAGGGGATGAGGGGTGAAAAACAAAGAGCTGAACTATTAATACATGCATTACAAATTTAGAAGAACCACTGATCCAACTTATGGCAGGCGGACTTTTCTACTGGCGCTTTGAACATTTTGAGTGCAATTTTCTTTAATCTGCAACAATAAGCAATATCTATCAGAGCGTCCTGTTTGTTTGTTGTGTTTTCCTCTGCCTTCATCATTTTTTTGAATCCACCTTGACAGTTTACCAAAAATAACAACCCATGACACCTACTATCACATGCACAGACCACCACAAAGACACTTTTTGTGTCTTGTGACTTTCTTCCCCCTATAATTTAACTCTCAGAAAATGTGACAAAGAAACAGGGTTTATTCAGATTTTGACAGTTGAGGATTTTTTTGTCAAGGGCACATTTGCTCTTTTGTCAGGTTTTAATCCTTTCTTTTGTTATAAACATAGTTTGAGTGGTTCAGTGATGCTACAAGGTTTACTGTATAAAATCTGTATTTTAGTAAGAAATCGGGTGCATGTTTTAGAGCCCTGCAGGAACGTCAGCATACCCACATTTATTTCAACTTGACACAAATGAACGTTTTTTAAGCCAGAAACTAAACTGTGATATGAGTTGATTCCTTACAGACAGTACAAACGTCTCCACAGAAAATAAAACACTAATTATTGTTGGCTCATGATTCATTCAACATGATTGCATTTATGTTGTTAAAATAAACATCAGAAATTATCATAAGGATTTGATGTGTTAATGAAAAAGTTTCGAGGCACTTAAAATGGAGCTTTCAACTTGCTATTTATTTTTGCTGCCGGCAGAATTTTTGCTAGTGATTCCAATGAGAAAATGATTCCATGGAGGTGGTGAGAGAGCTTATTTTTTATATAAAAAAAGACAGAAATAAATTTAATAATAATAGATTTAATTGCAAAATCAGTTAAAGTTAAATTAAATTAAAATATTTATTTATATTTATTTTAATGTGATAGGGTGGACCAGTCACATTAGCCTTAAATGAGAGCTGTTGAATTAAATCAATACTAACCATTTCACCAGATTCAGACAGCAAATATTTTTAATTTGTGTAATAATCGTTTGATAATGCTACCATTGCCTAAATTTCAGCTACCATTTAAATTGACATTGCAATAACAGAATCTGGCTGATTTATTTGCAGTGATTTTTTTGAAATCACAAACTAGTTATTATGAGGTGGCTAAACATAACTTGTCTTCATTACATAACAGGAATGTTACAGTGCAAAAACAAATGGTTCTTGTGCTATACCTGGTTTCATCTTCTAGTATTGCCCTCTTATCAAATAGGATCAAATGGTAAATGATTTGATGAAATATGCTATTTAACAGTGACTTCTTCAGCTTGAATCAGTTGTCAGTAGCGCTTCTTGTTTGTCATCCTCTGACTTGTAGTAATCAAACTTCTTTCTATCAAAAGGTACAGCTTTAATGAAATAGTAAATGAAATAACCAGAATTCAGGATAGAACTATCTTTGTTAACTTTGGATGATGAGACATAAAAAACTGACAGTAAAATGTTTTAAGCATGTCCTCTTTTGGCTTCTGTGCAGTCAATTACAATAAAAATGAAATATTACATAATTAATGAATTAATTGTGAATTGAAAAATATCCAGTCAAACGTTTAATTGTATTTTAGTTTATGTCTAGTTGTCACCTGACATAAAAATCTAGCAACCCCCTTAACATCTATACACACTCATTCTGAAAATGTCTCACATGTTCACTGCATCAAAACCGAAGACTGAGCACTGCTTGGTATTTCTCTTAAAAATGCCTTGATTTAATTTTCACACACTTTCATCATTAAAGGTTATAAATAGTAATATTATATTGAATTCAGACTATATTCACCCCAGCTGTTGGTCTCAGCCCTGGTATTCAGAAAATACAGTCATCAGCTATAATTTAAAACCACAGAACAGACTGTGCAGGTGTACAGCATCCATACTTAAGTATATAAAAACTTATTTTTGTATTGAGCTCCTTTGGTAATTATTATTTTGCCAAACTTCCTCCAATGTTGCTTTGGTTGCTTGAGATGTATTATAACCTAAAATAACACAAAAACAACAGTTACATTTCCTTCTGGTGACACCTAAGTTAATTAAATAGTGACAGGCTGCATCACTGCAGGTGCAATTTATCTGCAACTCAACATGCTTGCTTTTTCTTTATTATTATGAGCTGCAGTAACGTGACCCTTTAGGCAGCTATAGATGACAGGGGCCCATTAAGCAAAGGCAAATCTAATTAGGAGTCTCAACAGCCACAATGCCCTGTTCCACTGCTGGAGGGAAAACAGACGATGTTACATCAGTGACTTGGCTCTGTGACCCCAGCATCACCCAGTGAGCTTAATTGTAGCACCAAGTTTTTGCTTTTCTGCTTAGTCATGGGGTTACGTTGGGACGGGTGTCTCTGGGGCTTAAGTTTTTCACAACTTCATTAACTACCACGGCCAAAAGAAATTTTCAAACACAAGATAAATGAAAAATAAAATTAAACAACTGAAAGTTAAGATAAACATGTACAGCCCCATGCAACCATGAGCTGAACAAAGCAGAACTGAATTCACTACATGTGATGAGAATCATCAGACTGCCCCAAGTATCTAACTGAAATCATTACTAATTACATATAATTTATAATGGTTTTTTTTTTTTTATCCTGCTGGGCACGTCTAACAGGAAAAACACCAAACATATTTGGATGCATCCGGACATAAATCCAGCTTATCAGATATGACATTTAGAAAATAACAAATTACTTAAGGAACAAAGAAGAAAGAGCTGCACAGCATGTTCAGCCCAAAGCAAGCGATACTGGCTAGTGGATAGCCATCAATGAAAAGCTTAAATAGTTCCAAGTCACAAGATCCTTTTAACTGTTTTTAAAATTAACTGGTGGGAAATGTTAAAGTGTTTTAATTAAAAGTCCCAGTTGATGCATTTTATTCTTCACTTATGTCTTCTTATAACCAGGACCCGCTGTTCTTTTCATCCATCTACAAACCTTAACTACAACATATAATGGGCAAGATAATCAGCCCAATTAACCTGCCCTGTTCAGTTATAATAGACTCACAGCAAATTACATTTGAACATTGTGTGTAATCAAGGCTGTCATAGCAAGTGTACAGCGCCCTCCGCAATTATTAGCACCCTTGGTAAAGATATTTCAAAATAAATAATACAAAACACACTTTTAATGTAGTGGCATAAACTCAAAATAAAAAAGTGAAAAAAATAATAATTTAGCGTTTATTTGGATTTCTAGATGGGATTTTTTTCCCTCGCTGAAACAGTGGGGGAAAAAAATCCAATATAGGAAATTACTGTGTTTACCAAAACCAATGGTGGAACAATTATTGGTACTTCAGATAATATCTTGAAAATAAAATGAATGGAAACATTCTTTTATTTTTGCATTCGGTTTAAGAAGGTCAGAGAGTTGAAAAACGTTTAATTAATAATTCCTGATTTCTTGTTTCGGTAGGATATACATATGATGTGGCACTTTTCTTAGCCACTCTTCAAAATGGGAAGGACAAGATAACATGCCATTCTGGTAATGCAGATCTGTGTTGAAATCTGAAAATAACTGAAAGAAAGTAGCTTCCATTTGAACTTCCCTATGAAAATAATAATTACAAAGTTTTATAACTATAACTGAAACAAGCAACACTGAATGAGAAACCGAGTTTTTATTTCCACCATTATTAACCTTATTAAAGTGCATGGCATCATAAACTCTTTAAAGTGCAAAGACCTTTTCAATAAACATCTTATGGCATCTGCCAGAAAACTGAAGGTGGTTTGTATATTGTAAATTTTAGCATTATAGCTGTCCAAAACATATCGCCTAATTAACACAGAAAGGGTTCATGAGACACAAAATTAACATTTTTCCATGGCTGTTGTAGGGGTAATTATGGTGCAAATGATTTCAAATACAAATCTTTAAGCTAGTAGAAGAAGTAATATGCATGGAGGGTTCTGTATGCTTACTTGTGGTAGTGAATTATGTGGAATTAATGGCAGCTTGCTGGTTATGCTAGATGGTCATGTCACAGACACAGCTGTGTCACTGTGTAGTTACCGGCCACCGTGGCACAAAAATGATGAGGACAGTCGTCACAAGCCATTGAGCATCAGTCCCCCAACTACTCACCCACCCGAGGAACACTTTATGCCGCCGCTGTCATTACACATGTAGACAGAAACACTGGAAGAGCACTCTGTGTGATTACTCATTCCACTTGGCAGCTGTATTTTGACACATGCAAAAACAATCACAGTCATCAGCGCAGATGCTCTGTAAAAAGAGGGGGGAGGACGTAGGAGATCACGAAGAATACACCTGGCTTTGAGATGATGTTGGGAGACTATTTTTTAAGAAAAGCATTGTCCTGTTTTTCATGCTAAGCAAACATAAATACAAACAGCCATATTTTCAGATACTGTATATATTTGATCATTTAGAATGACACTGAAGAATATTTACTGAAATGATTCATTTAAATCTCAGAACGTCCAAAGGGCTTGATGGATTTGTTTTCTTGGACTTTTCCTTCTTTGCCTGGGTGCACATTCACTAACACAATAAAATGTCAAATTAATAAACTACAATCTGGAAAGTGTAACCATTTAATAATTTACCAAATGTTGTATGTATTTGTGAAAATGATTCTATTGATTTTTAGTAAAAATAGAAATAACGATGCAGAAATCATAAATGTTGAGTTTAAAAAGATCTGTTTACAACATCTTCTGTATCTGGTTTGCAGTGAGCAATGAAAAAATCTTGAGTGGACAAGGACAGCACATAATTCACTTTCACCTTAGTTTTCCAATTTCAGAGCTATTGTAATTCAACCTGGAAAGACTCACAAAGAGAAAACAGGGATGCGATTAGAAAAGTTTATTAGTGAATGTTTATATCTTTGGCGCTCGGACCCCAGTGGAAGACGTGAATGCTGAGAATGACACGCGCTTGAATGAACATCTTAGGGTTAGATTTAAAGATGTCTTCTCCCTTGGGATCCGATCCTGGTGGTGAAGTGGAGGCTTGAGGAGATTTGGAAAGGGTTTGGAAGCCAAATGGAGATGGAGTGGAGGAGGATCAAGTTCAGTTCAGTTAACAAATTTGTCACTTTAACAGTTTTGAAGCTATTTCAGAGTTTATGGGGGTAGGCTAGCTGCATTGTGGAGTACTTGTTAACACAGTAAGTCCACAGAATTTATAAATATAGAAAAAAGTTACAGAATCTTTCAGACCATCATTTCCCTGTAGAGCTTTAATCACTATCTTGGAGTTCTTCTGTGAGCTTCAGTATTCATGTTTCCGGATAAAAGGAGGTTTATGTCTATGATAAGTGACGTCTGAAAACACTAATGCAAATTTGTAACTTATCTTACTATACAGTTTCTGAAAGAGAAAATGCTACTTTGTATGTGTTTTTTATGTCTTTTACAATGTCTCAATGATTCTTGATTTATTTTCAAGATGAAAATATATCATAAACCTATTCCCTGCAGAAACTACTTAAGCATCTATATTGTTTGGGATTAACAAACAATGAACTTTTTATGACTTTTATTCTCTGAATATTGATCAAATAAACAGAACATTTTTGGGCTTCTAACACAAAGCAAGCAACTGAATAGACTAAGGGGACTTGATGACAGGGATCATGGGGGGTTACAATGTTTACAGTGTGTGTTATGGTGGTGTTTACAAAACATTATTACCATTAATAGAATACATATTTTGGATTTTTCTTCTCATCAGCTGAATGAGTGTGATGAACTCCACTAAGGTGATCTACACTGTTCAGCAGACGGTTAAAGAAAAGAAACGAGGAGGATGATAAATAATAGCCCAGCTGGCTGCGTTAGCTGCAATTAGTCCGAGTGAAGTCTGACAATAATACAGGGAAAAGCTGACACACAGCCACAATGCTGCAGCTGAATCAATACATAATTGTAATAATTATCATCCTGATGCCATTTGTGGACATGTCGACACTTCCAGAGAAGAAGAAGGAATTGGATAAACACAGAAGCTTTGACTGGCAGAGGGGTGTTGCTTTCTCTAGTGCAACATTTCTAACAAAAGGTAGCCTTGATACCTGGTGTGAACTGCAAAGGGCAGTTTGCACCCGTTTTTTATACCTGCTTCTTCCCTACAGGGTCACTGGGGGGCTGACGCCTACCTCCAGCGATCTACAGGGACAAAAATGCCTTTACATTTATATTATTCACCAACAAACGTTCCATTGAGGGTTTGTTTAGTGTTTTAAACATGAAAGCACAGTTTCACAGCTGAGATTCCAAAATTGCACTAATGTACAAATGCTATACATAATATATTATTAAAAAAATTATGACAGCAGTTTGTCAGAGTCAGAAAAAATTTATTGATGATAAGAAGCTTGTAAATTTGTCAGACACATGTTTGTTTGTTATTGCTTCAAGAAAAGCCATACACCCAGCCTGATTACCCAATATAAGTCATTTAACTGGGATCAAAACCACTGTTAGTAAGGTGTACTTTTATGTGAACTTAATATTTAAAATTCTTGAGTGAGAGTGAAAAGATTTCAATCTTTTGGTTAGCAAGTATTAGGCTGCTGATATATTTTCATGTTTTGGGATCTTATAATAGACCTAATTCCCCGTGTCATCCTCAAACAATGATTATTTCTAAAACTAAAAAAGAAAACACAAGTGCAACCTGTGTTCATGCCCTTCAAACTTTTTCACATTTCGACAAGTACCAAACAACACACTTTAATGTATTTTAGTAGTGCATACAAATGTTAAAGGGAAATAATACACTGTTTTAATTTTATTTTATTTTTTTACAAATAATTAGATATAATCTGAAAACTGTGGCTTATATTTGTGTTCAATCTTCAAATATTGTTTGCAAAACATCTCAAGCTCAGTCAGATCGAATGGATATTGTGAACAGAAATTTCCAAGTGTTGTCACAAATTCTCAGTTGAATTCAGGCCCGGGCTTTTACTGGGCCATCTTAACACATGAATCTACTTTAATATAAACCATTGTATTGTAGCTCTGGCTGTATGTTTTGGTTCATTCTGCTGGAAGTTGAACCTTTACCCCACTCTCAAGACTGCTGCAGCCACTCCCAGGTTTTCTTCCAGGACTCCTTTCATATTTCACTTCATCCATTTTCCCATCAACTCCAACCAGCTTCAATGGCCCTGCTGCAAAAAAGCATGCCACAGCATGATGCTGCCCCCACCATGTTGTGCATGGGAATGGTATGCTGAGTGTGTAGTGTTTTTATTTTTTTTTTGAGTTCACATGTTGGCAAAAAAGTTTACTTTTAGAGTCCTCTGATAAGAGCAACCAGAATCATGTGTTTGCTGTGTGCAATACATAGCTTGTGGCAAAATTTAAACCAGATTTCTACTCCTTTTCATTCACTCTTGCCCCCCTACCATAATGTTTAGATTTGTGGAGTTGTCCTGTAGAGCAATTCTGCCAGCTGTGCTGTAGATCTCCGCAGTTGACCATAGGCCTCTGTTTGTCTGACTACAGTGCCTTGCGAAAGTATTCGGCCCCCTTGAACTTTTCAACTTCTTGCCCCATTTCAGGCTTCAAACATAAAGATATAAATTTCTCATTTTTTGTGAAGAATCAACAACAAGTGGGACATAATCGTGAAGTGGAATGAAATTTATTGGATGGTTCAAACGTTTTTAACAAATAAAAAACTGAAAAGTGGGGCGTGCAATATTATTCAGCCCCTTTACTTTCAGTGCAGCAAACTCACTCCAGAAGCTCAGTGAGGATCTCTGAATGATCCAATGTTGTCCCAAATGACTGATGATGATAAACAGAATCCACCTGTATGTAATCAAGTCTCCGTATAAATGCACCTGCTCTGTGATAGTCTCAGGGTTCTGTTCAAAGCGCAGAGAGCATCATGAAGACCAAGGAACACACCAGGCAGGTCCGAGATACTGTTGTGGAGAAGTTTAAAGCCGGATTTGGACAAAAAGATTTCCCAAGCTTTAAACATCCCAAGGAGCACTGTGCAAGCAATCATATTGAAATGGAAGGAGTATCAGACCACTGCAAATCTACCAAGACCCGGCCGTCCCTCTAAACCTTCATCTCGAACAAGGAGAAGACTGATCAGAGATGCAGCCAAGAGGCCCATGATCACTCTGGATGAACTGCAGAGATCTACAGCTGAGGTTGGAGAGTCTGTCCATAGGACAACAATCAGTCGTACACTGCACAAATCTGTCCTTTATGGAAGAGTGGCAAGAAGAAAGCCATTTCTCAAAGATATCCATAAAAAGTCTCGTTTAAAGTTTGCCACAAGCCACCTGGGAGACACACCAAACATGTGGAAGAAGGTGCTCTGGTCAGATGAAACCAAAATCGAACTGTTTGGCCACAATGCAAAACGATATGTTTGACGTAAAAGCAACACAGCTCATCACCCTGAACACACCATCCCCACTGTCAAACATGGTGGTGGCAGCATCATGGTTTGGGCCTGCTTTTCATCAGCAGGGACAGGGAAGATGGTCCAAATTGATGGGAAGATGGATGGGGCCAAATACAGGACCATTCTGGAAGAAAACCTGTTGGAGTCTGCAAGACACCTGAGAATGGGA
Source organism: Girardinichthys multiradiatus (assembly GCF_021462225.1). Classification (NCBI taxonomy): domain Eukaryota; kingdom Metazoa; phylum Chordata; class Actinopteri; order Cyprinodontiformes; family Goodeidae; genus Girardinichthys; species Girardinichthys multiradiatus. The sequence continues at coordinate 37,604,818 of NC_061795.1, read as the reverse complement.
TGGAGATTTATCTTCCAACAAGACAATGATCCAAAACATGAAGCCAAATCTACAATGGAATGGTTCACAAATAAACGTATCCAGGTGTTGGAATGGCCAAGTCAAAGTCCAGACCTGAATCCAATCGAGAATCTGTGGAAAGAGCTGAAGACTGCTGTTCACGAACGCTCTCCATCCAGCCTCACTGAGCTTGAGCTGTTTTGCAAGGAAGAATGGGCAAGAATTTCAGTCTCTTGATGTGCAAAACTGATAGAGACAAACCCCAAGCGACTTGCAGCTGTAATTGCAGCATAGGGTGGCGCTACAAAGTATTAACGCAAGGGGGCCGAATAATATTGCACACCCCACTTTTCAGTTTTTTATTTGTTAAACAAGTTTGACACATCCAATAAATTTCATTCCACTTTATGATTGTGTCCCACTTGTTGTTGATTCTTCACGAAAAATTAGAATTTTATATCTTTATGTTTGAAGCCTGAAATGTGGCAAGAGGTTGAAAAGTTCAAAAGGGCCAAATACTTTCGCAAGGCACTGTATTTGTCTTATTATCTTACTTTTTACTGATGACAGTTTAAACAGTGCTCTGTCAGGTGGACATGCTTGATATATTGTTATATAAACCTGCATCAAATGTCTCCACAATTATTATAAGTTGATGGGATGATGGATGGAGATGAATAAAGGACAGGTGTGGCAGAAATCCTGTTAGAGATGTAAGATCGGAGCAAAGGTTCACCTTCCAGCAGAATAAAAGCAAAAGGCATCTCAAGATCACAACCACAGCTCGCCAGAATTTAATAAGCTTTGTTTGTGTTTTTTTATAGAGCTTTTCTGCAAGTGGGTCAAATATCAAAAACCATGACAAGAGCTACACTGAAATGATCAAATGGTTTAGATCAAAGTACACTGTTTCCATGTGTTCAAATGGCCCAGTCAAAGTCCAGACAATCTGTGGTCTGAGACACAGGATATGCATTTTAAATGTGAAAGTCAAGAAGAACTGTTTACCAGTAGGATTTCAATCTCAACCTAATTTGTTCAAATATATTTGGACAAATTAGGCTGACAGAGGAAAGACAAGAAGGAGGATCAATCTTGATCCTTACTATGCCTATTTAGTTTCCCTGTCATATAAGGTCTGGTATACTTGAATTAATGTGAGTTTGAGTAAGTTTAGTACATTTTTTTTATAAAAACAGACAAGTATAAAAAAAAAATCCTCAGAAGCATTTCATAAATTAGGATGGCAAACAGTACTGTTTGTTTTTTCCTTGTCGCTTATCTCTAATCTAATTTCCTCAAAATATACTCAAGCTTCTAAAAAGAGATGGAGGAAGAGGGCATAAAATTGGTAATTGTTCCTATCTCTGGATAAATGTCAAGCTTCTTTCTGTTGCTCAGCCTTTTATGACATACCACTTCCACAAAAAGGTCAAGATTAAGGGAAAAAGGCTTAAAAAACCCTTTGAAAAGACACACATATAGGAACAATGCCTTGCAAAAATATTCACACCCCTTGAACTTGCCCACATTTTGTCACATGTGTGTTTTCTTGGGGTTTTATGTAATAGACCAACACAAGCTAGCACATAATTATGAAGTGGAAGGCAAATATGACATTTTTAATTTTAGTTGTTTTTACAAATTAAAATCCCAAAAGTGAGACATTCACTTGTAATAAGCCCCCTAAATAAAATTCAGTGCAACCAAATCCCTAATTACTGAGTCCACCTGCATGTGATTTAATCTTAGTATAAATCCAGTGTCTCTGTTTAGGCCTCAGAGGTTTATACTATAGACTAGTATAATGTATTTCTTTATTGTTATATTGTAATATTAATATTATGATTTGTAATAAGTATTCTCAATTATTTATTATAAAAAAAATTTCATATTATTATTATCATTATTAATATTATTCTATACAATATAGTCTAATAATACAAAATAGTATATTTAAACTATACACCACAGATTTATTTACTTGCACAGCAGTTCTATAAAGGCCAAAGAGGTTGATTAGAGAACATTAGCAAACAAACAGTATATGTAGATACCGACCCAGCAGTCAGGTCGGTTATAAAGTTGCAGAAAACTTTAAAGCAAGGTGAGATTATAAAACAATATTCCAAGCTTTGAACGTTTCAAATAGAGCTATAAACATAGAAAGATTCCAGCAAAACAAACCAAGACATGTTTGTCCACCTAATCAGACAGGCCAGGCAAAGAGAAATAGCCTAGAGACCCATGGTAAATCTGGAGGGGCTGGAGAGATTCATAGCTTAGGTTCGAGAATTTGTTGGGTGAACAGCTATTCATGTACTCCCGAATCTAGTTGTTATGGAAGAATGGCAAGAAGAAAGCTATGTTTGAAAAAAAAACACAACAAAAAAAACTATGAGAGGTCTCGTTTGCAGTTTGATGCTGGCCAAGTAGGGGCATACTAAGCATGAAGAATAAGGTCCTCTAGTCAAAGGGGGCCAAATATAAACTTTTTGTCCTGCTTGTGAAACATCGTGTGTGGGAACCTAACTGTGCATTTCACCCTGAAAGCACAATCCCAACCGTTAAAGATGTTGTTGGCAGCACAGAGATGCTTTTTCAGCAGGAACATGGCAGCTGGTCAGGGTTGAAGCTACGTATTGGGTAATTCACCAAAACAAAAATGCCAAAGCTGTTGCTGAAGCTGCAAAAGACTTGAGACTGGTTCAGCTTCTTGCAGGAGGACTCTAAACACACTGCCCAAGCTAAACTGTTTAGATTAAAGCATATTCATGTGTTACAATGGCCCAGTCAAAGTCCAGACTGAAATAGCATTTATAATCTGTGGCTAGACTTGAAAACTTCTGTTTGTGTATGCTCACTATCCAGTCTGACTTAGCTCGAGTTGTTTTGCAACGGATGTACAAGAACATTTTATTTCTAGATGTGCAAATCTGGTATAGAAACACACCAAAAGACTTGGAGCTGGTAGAAAGGTGGTTCTATAAAGTATTATCTCAGAAGGAATACAAAGATCACACTTTTCAGATTTTTAGTTGACAATAAGAATTTTAAACAAGGTATCATTTTTCCTTCCACAATTCACAATTACATGCTACTTTGTGTTGGTTTATTACATGAAATCCTAACAAAATACATTGACGGTTGAGGTTGTAACAAGACAAAATTTTAAACGGTTCAAGAGGAGTGAATACTTTACCAAAGCATTGTAGCTAGTTTAACTGTCAGTTTGTTTAACATTTTCTTTAATCTTTAGGTTATCATTGTCACCCTCCAACATACTGTAAGAAAAAAGCACATTTTTACCTTTCCAGGGTTACATCGGTGCTCTTTAGCATTTACAGCCTGAGTGTTCAGGTTTATGTAAGAGTCACACAGGACCTCCTCTGTGTTCTCTGCTACCTTGCAAGGTCGCCGCTACTGCAGCATGTGGCCAGAGGTACACAGATAATCCCTTTACCAAATCTTGCCTGTGGGCACCGTACATCATTCACAATCATGTTAAACCACTAAAGTCGTCAGCTTAAAGTGCTGTAAATTCACCTGATGTGGTTGTTGCTGAGGTAAGATACTGGCATAGTACCTGAAAGGGGAAAAAAACAATGTGTTGTTCTCTGTGCCAGTTTGGCACAGGTGTGTGTGTGCGTATGTTTTTCTATCCGAAATCAAATCTAATTTGTCAGGAGCTGTGGAGATTGGATTGAGTTGATAAAGTGACTTAATTTTCTACAGCTGACTTTTGTTTCGTCTAACCTTTAAATAAAGCCCTGGGGTCAAAGCTTTGATTTTTGTTTAAAGACAATATAATGTCCCCAACTAATGGATGGAGAATATCTTTTTGACTTATTTATAGAATGAACACGGGTACATAAAAATGATGAAAATGGCCTACATAAAAAAAAAAAAAAAAAAAAAGATTTTACACTAAATAATGATAATATATACAAACAATTGAAAAACGTCCAACCATTTAGTACTTCCAACCTCAAAGGGGGCTTATCTAAGCTTAAAAAGGTTATATATGCTATATATAGACGGATCCAAGCGAGACTCAGTCCGATTCAGTCCACCGATTGATTCGAGAATGATTAGCACGTTTGACGTCAGAAACTGCAAAGAAATGATGCTATAAAAAGAGTAAACGTGTGTGGTAAAAAAAATGTGAAAGACCTCCCAGCACAGTCTGACAAGGTTGCAGAGCGTCGCAAACACACTTTCCCTCCTGCTACAGCTGACCATAGTGAACAGGGTGATCCTTCAAGGCTTAAGATGCCACTTTCAAGCAGCTCCACGTCCTCCACCAAGACTCTCCGCAGAGCGACGTCCGAGCTGGAGAGGTCGGATTCTATCACGGTAAGAACATTTTGCAAAACTTAATATTGTTCACTTAGAAGCGACTTTGTGTGTTTTTGCTCTGGCAAGTTGTCAAAATTTGGACCACTAAATTTGTATAACGCTGCGTAAAACTGATCTTTACGCAACACCATGCAGTGCCGAGGGCGCGTAAAGTGTTGTATCTAAATACATAAAATCGCCATCCAATCCTCACTGCAAAGAATGCTAAAATATGCGCTGTGCTACAGCTATGTTGTAGGATTTACCTCGATTGTATTGCTGTTCCAATGCGCATTTGGAGATGTAAAGTGTTCCCGTCAAATACCGAAAGAGACATCCTAAAAGTAAGAAAAGATAAACAGCTACCTGTCCTCATGTTGTGTGCCTGCGTGTTCTGCCTGGGAGATTCAATCATATAATGCAGGAGTTGGATATTTCTGCTCCTGTAACAGTCTCAGAAATTCATCGGCAGACGGCAGAGTTTGATCGATGATGCGCGGAAGGAGCGGGAAGCGGCGGCGGCAGCGGCGGAATCAGCGGAGGCCACGGAGCAGATCGTGTTTGAGGAGGAGGACGGAAAGGCGCTTCTCAACATCTTCTTCACTTTGAGGAACTCGAAATCACCTGCGCTTTCGAGGACACTCAAAGTCTTCGAGGTATGAAACTGGTTCATAAGGGACCTACGAATTTAACTCAAGGTAACTTGTGGCTGTATTAGGTAGTTTAATCTTTATTTTGAAAAGCGCTTTATATATTACTACCAACCCACTAACAGGATCAGTTTAGACCTAAATTGTGAGAAAATTTGGAAACCCCCTCCCCCACCCCCCCAAAAAATTAGGTATAGAGGCTTTTCATATTAAAAATAGAGCTCTGCTTTTTAAAATCTTACTTACCCTAAATCTTTAAAATCATTAAAACTAAAATCCAACAGAATTCATTACCAGAAAAGGCTTAATGAAACAATTACTATTTTCTTTCTTTGCAGTTTTAAGGAACTGTCTGAAGATTAATGACAGCTTGTAGCTTATTCCAGTGATGTGGAGCAAAAACGATTAGAAAAAGGCAGTTTTATCAAATTCTGTTTTAACTCAAGTCTGAACTGGACCTTGTATAATAAAAAACAGCAAAATATGATAAAAGGTTTGAAATTTAAATTATCTAGCCAGAATTTTGGACAACTCACATGCACATTTTTCTCCTATAATTTTATGATTTATACAGGGTGCTATAGTGAGTCCGAAAGCCAGCATTTGTTACACAGTGTGATCCAGGATTACATGCTGAATCTGGTCTTTGTAACAGGGGGAAAGATGCATGTACGTAAAAATATTAGCACCATAGAACAAAACAAAGAGAGAAGAGGATTTCTTGCTAAGAAAAACACATTTTCAAATGTAATAAAAAGTTCTATGGTTTTTTTTCAACACACAACCATTACCATTTAACATTTGTCTTATAGCTATTGTGAAAGAAGAATGCTTGTTCCACTATTCATTTAAGTGTGCTGACTCCATTTTAGACATTTGAAGCAAAAATTCACCACTTGGAGACTCGACCGTCCAGAAAGCTGAGGGAAAACCTTGAGGGCCTGGAGTACTTTGTTCGCTGCGAGCTGCATCTCTCAGACGTCAGTACTCTGGTCAGCTCTATTAAGAGAAACGCAGAGGATGTCAAAACCACCAAAGAAGTCAAATGTAATTCTGTATTTTTACCTAATACAAATCAGATGTTTTGCTCAAATAGGAACAAATAAGTACAATTACATTACTGTTTGTTCTTTCCACTGCTTTCTGTATTAGTTCACTGGTTCCCAAAGAAAATTGCAGATCTGGACAGATGTCATCATCTGGTCACAAAATTCGATCCTGACTTAGATGAAGACCATCCTGTAAGTAATGCATTTGCCAGAAGCAAGGAAGAGCAGGACTACAGCTCACAGTACAAGGGCTGTTATGTTTTCTACCATTATGTCATAACACAGACAATCTGACCAGTGTTTTTGATATATTGGATTTGACCAGGGCTACAGAGACCCCACCTACAGACAGAGAAGAAAACTGATCGGGGACATTGCTTTCACATACAAACAGTGAGACATAGCAGTTTGCCTGAATACTGTAGAGACAAACGTAAATATAAACATACTTTTAGAATTGCTGACAAATCTGTATATATCTGTGTCTGCAGGGGGCAGCCAATTCCCAGAGTGGAGTACACAGAGGAGGAGATTGGCACATGGTAAGAACTGGTTGAAACAACAAATCTCAATCAAAGCAGAATTTTCTTTTAGTCTGATTATAATCATATTTTTTGATAGTCAAAACATTGTTTTTTTACATTCGCTCCCACTGACTAATTTCAATGTTGTCTCTGAGGGAGCTAAAGCTTTAACAGTGGCAGTTTTTGATATGTGCGATGTGGCTTTTTACCAGTGTTTCATGCCCTACAGGGCACCAAGAGGTGAAAACCAACAAACCAACCAAAATAAACAATAAAAGGTTGTTTCCAAATTACTTTTCTATAGCGTATTTTCACTTCCAGTTAATGGGAGTAGGCCCCCTGTGGTATTTAAACTGTAAGCACTCTAAGAAAATGTTGCTGTATCACTAACTGGCTGATGATACTGAAGTTTTTAGGAGTCTGGACTCTATCTATCTATCTATCTATCTATCTATCTATCTATCTATCTATCTATCTATCTATCTATCTATCTATCTATCTATCTATCTATCTATCTATCTATCTATCTATCTATCTATCTATCTATCTATCTATCTATCTATCTATCTATCTATCTATCTATCTATCTATCTATCTATCTATCTATCTATCTATCTATCTATCTATCTATCTATCTATCTATCTATCTATCTATCTATCTATCTATCTATCTATCTATCTATCTATCTATCTATCTATCTATCTATCTATCTATCTATCTATCTATCTATCTATCTATCTATCTATCTATCTATCTATCTATCTATCTATCTATCTATCTATCTATCTATCTATCTATCTATCTATCTATCTATCTATCTATCTATCTATCTATCTATCTATCTATCTATCTATCTATCTATCTATCTATCTATCTATCTATCTATCTGGGTGATAGAAAGGGAGTCTTGTCGTCTGCACAGCCCGTTAATATCCTGCTTTGGTCCTGGTTGTGAATGCCAGAATGCAGGTTTTCATTGGGAATGTTAAACTAAAATGAAAAAAGAGAGCAGGGATTGCTTATTTTGCCTGTCAGTGTTCATAATGTCATTGATTGATTGATTTATAGGTATTATAAGTCATGAAATCTCATGCAAAGAGATGGGTAGGGTGGCCAAAACTGTTACTTAAGTAAGAATAGCACTACTTCATCATATGTTTACTGAAGTAAAAGAACATCCAATACATAAAAGGCTTAGTAAGAAGGCTACTCAAGTACTAAGTAATCTGATTTAATATTTAAAAATGATGTTATCAGACAGACAAAAATATGAAGTTATGTGCAAACACTGGCATTTAACTCTGGCTTTTAACATAAAGCTTTTGAAACCTACACTTACAGTAGGTAGTCTATAGATGTTAGAACAGGGTAAAGTACTTCTAGTGACAATATCTACCGTTTACAGTATATTCTATTGACCTCCAAATGGTACAGCAGGCTCAGTAGATAAAAAATAATATTAAAACAATGAAGCTTGTGTACAAACAAGAAGTCTTACTTAAACATAAACTAGATGCGAGTTGGTGTCTGTTGCTTTTTTGGTTGAAAAAAGGGTTTGTTCTTCATTCAGTAAAGTTACTAGACGTGGTAGAATAGCTAAAAATTGTTCTCAAGGAAGAATAGTGTTCCTGCCTCATAATACTACTCAATTAAAAGTGAAAAGTATGGTGCAGTAAAACTACTCATAAAAATACCAGTTTTTCAAAAGGTTGCTCAAGTGAAAGTAACGGAGTAAATGTAACTAGTTACTTACTACCCACCTTTGCTCATCATCTTTCCTTTAGCTCTGTCAGCTGGCAAATCCTCAGCTTCATCAAGCATTCTTAACTCCTCCCCATCCATCCATCCATCCATTCATCCATCCATTGTATACCCACCTAATCAGTGCAGAGGGCTCAAGGAGTGCTGGAGTCTGTGTCCAGCAGTTATTGGGCAAGCAATGTGGTACACCTCTGGACAAATGGCCAGTCTTTCATACCGTGCACACACAGACATACACACTCAGACCTAAGAGAAATTGAGATTGGCCAAATAGCCTAATAACTATGCATGTTTTGGACTGTGGGAGAAAACTAAATTACAATGAAAAACCCTATGCATGCATGGGAAGTATATGCGCACTCCATGCAGAAAGGGCCCCGTCATTACACATAGTATACCACAATCCTTTCCTTTCTGAGAAAAAGGCATCAAGGGCATCATAACTAGCATCATACTCATTTGGCTTACATATTAGCTCCCCTTTCCTGCCTGTAAATCTCTTAGTCATTGTTCAGCCTTACAAAATTAAAAGATGCAAACTGTAACTCACACTCACACAACCGATGCAATCTAAGTTTTGGCTATGAAATACTGTAAATTACAGTAAATTGAAGTAAATTACTGCGGAAGCAGCCTACTATTAAAGTATATTTAAGAACAGCATAGTACCAGTATTGCTTAAAATGGGAATCGAAATTTATTATGTAATGCATGGTGTAAATTTAAATAGATAGATGATTAATCCTCTTAATGTAAAGCCAACAATTCAAAAATACTATCCTTAGTAATACGTTGACGTTAGCAAAATGTTTGATTGTCACATGTAAGGATCTCATGCTAAAGAAGGATTGTCAAAATAAAGGCTGTAAATGTTTCAAGACTTTTTGTGAACTTACACTAGTTGACCAGCAGGTGGCAGTGAATGTAGTGACATGCTTGAATGTAAGGAAATAGCTTAACCTCAACAATTTCAACAACATTCAAGCACAAAGAAGAAAATGGTTTTTGGATAGTTGTCCCCTATAGACACCACTATTCAAGAATAATTTTAACACAATTTAAAATATAATCAAAATAGTGAAGCAAACATAAGACTGAACAAGTCTTATGAAATTATTTATCAATTTAACAAGTATGTCTACATTTCACTCCTCAGCTAGTATCCTCACTATTAATGCAATAAAGCTTTAAATTTAACAACCTAAGGCTTCCTTTGTTTTTTCTTGATTTAGGCGTCAAGTCTATTCGACGCTTAGGGACTTGTACACCACCCATGCCTGCAAAGAACACCTGGAGGCCTTTCGTCTGCTGGAGAAGCACTGCGGCTACAGTCCAGACAACATTCCCCAGTTGGAAGATGTGTCACGCTTCCTTAAAGGTATCGTGTGAATGTAATCTATGAATGGAATGAAACTTAAACACAGATGTTGTGTGACTCCACAGTCCTGATGCTTTGTAAAATGTTTTGAACTCACACAGAACGCACAGGGTTTCAGCTGCGTCCGGTGGCAGGTCTGCTCTCAGCCAGAGACTTTCTGGCAAGTCTGGCATTTCGCGTGTTCCAGTGCACCCAGTACATCCGACATGCTTCATCCCCTAATCACTCCCCAGAACCGTGCGTACTCATGTGACTCCTCTGGAACATACAGTTTAAACCAGCCGTATATAAAAACTCATATCACATTTTTTTCCTCACTGTCTGACATTAAATTTGACTAAATCTTTTCTGTTGAGGTTGGTTAGGATTATCTTTTTTTTTTCTATTTGCTAAATGCCCGAAAAATTGCTATTTATTTATCTAAGCTTGCAACAAATGGGTCTTCCAAACAGACAATGAATCTAAGCTCACAGCCAAATTAGTTACAAATTAGCTTAAGGAAAACAAATTCAGTGATTTGGAGTAACCATCACAAAGACCTGATTTCAAAGCTTAAAAGATGTCTGCCAACAAAGCGGCCTACAAACTCGACTTAGTTTTACTTGTTCTTTCACGAGGAATATGCAAAACTTCCTGCAGCTAGTATGAGAAGCTTACATGTAAAAACAATTCTCTAAAAAATCTATTGTTCATTATTCGGGCATTTAGCAAAAAGAAAAAAAGTTGGTAATCCTAACTGACCTAAAACTGAAAAAGTTTAGTCTGATTTAATGTCCGAGAACAAATGGTTATGTGTCTTTCTTTGCAGTGTATGTAAACATCTGGCTTCCACTGTATATGTTTCTAAGAGGTGCAGAAAAATGTTATAATTACCGTGTATAACTTGGTAAGAAAAATGAATGTTTGATCAGTAAATGATACAACAGCAAACATAAAATAAAGAGCACAGTGGGAAACAGCCATTTTTTTGACCATAATAAATGGGAAAGCTTTCATTTGCTTCTGCAGAGTAGCTAAATCTTTGACAATTAAGTGACATTTTTGTTTTGTTTTATTTCTAACTCTTGTAGCTAAATTGAAAAACTACCAAGTGTGCATTTAGTGAAATTAACCTAAGAATTGTGTTTTTTCAGTATGTTCAAAGTTGACTTTGTGTTTATTTTCAGCGACTGCGTCCATGAACTGCTGGGCCATGTCCCTATGTTGGCTGATCGCACTTTTGCCCAGTTTTCACAGGTTAGAGTCCAATGGACTTTAAGCCGTTCAGATTATTATCTTCAGCGAGGAGCTTTTGTGTTTCACAACATTTTTGGTTGTTTTCTGCAGAACCTTGGTCTGGCATCGCTTGGGGCATCAGATGAAGACATAGAGAAACTGTCTACAGTAAGACTCTCATTCTGACTGTTAAGAAATCATTGAGAGCAGTTTATCTTGTTGACACTGTTCTCTGTGGTGTTCCTCTTACCAGCTGTACTGGTTTACAGTCGAGTATGGCCTCTGTAAACAAAACGGTGAGATTAAGGCTTATGGGGCTGGACTGCTTTCTTCCTATGGAGAGCTGGTGGTATGTTCCAGCGTGTTTGTCTTTCTTTATACTCAAGAACTGTAGATAGTGAGCGCTCGGCTGACTCCCTTCTCCCGTCACCTCCTTCCAGCATTCTCTCTCTGACGAACCGGAGGTGCGGGAGTTTGATCCAGATGCTGCAGCAGTGCTGCCCTATCAAGACCAGACCTACCAGCCTGTCTACTTTGTTTCTGAGAGTTTTCCAGATGCCAAAGAGAAATTCAGGTACATAGTTTTTTATTGAATTATAGGGATACATAAAAACATACAAAAGAAGAAAAAAGAAGAATAGAAGAAAAAGAGCAATAGGTTTTGTGAGGACAAGGTCAGAGAACAGCCAGCCAACCCTCGAGGCCACACACTTTTGTATGTCAGCCATAGCAGCCAGAAGACAGCTGTTACTAATATAGCCTTTTTACCAAGGCAAAACTCTGCAGTTTTATTTGGCAAACAGATAAAATGTTGCTCTGCAAAACAAGCAGCTTCAGTAAGTGTTTTGACACTCTTCAGTCTCCAGTGACATACAAAAAATGACATCCAAACAAGGTGATGAGATGGAGAACAGTTAGCATGGATATGTTTCAAAAAGTACAGTAAATAGGACAAAGAATATATTTGTTTATAAGGCATTGTTTCCTTTTGACAAAAGTTTAATTTAAAAAAATGCATTTATTCATAGTCAACTCAAGTCAAGTTTATTTATATAGCGCTTTTCAGCAACAAGGCACTCAAAGCGCTGTACATGAGGAAAAACATTACAATGATACAGAAAATCAAACACAGAAAAACAAATCAAATTACATTAATAATCCTTGGGAGTTTACTGGTAAGAGCTTGTTCTACTCCAATCTTTCGAATAGAGGTAATTAGCTCATTAAATCCTCTGTGGTAAGGAATTAATCCGGTGCTAGAAGAAAAATTATAATATTAATCCTTGAGGTCGCTGGTATGAGGCAGTTGTGGTCCCATCCTTCCAATAAGCTGGGTCACTGGTATAAAACATTTTTAGTCCAAACTTTTTAAATACTAATAATGTTTTGCTTTTACTGGTATGAAATTGTTGTAATACAATCCTTCTAAGAAACCTAAAAATCTCTGGTCATTGGTGTAAAAACAGCTTTAGTCAAATTTTCATATACTAATAATATTTGGCTTTTGCTGGTAATCCTTCTGAGAAATCTGAAAATCTTTGAAAAAATAATAGGTAATAGCATAGGCATCTCACTTGAATCTCTCACAAATGTTCACCAGGGCATATGTAGCAGGTATCAAGCGTCCTTTCTCAGTCAGATATGATCCGTACACGTGCAGCGTCGAGGTCCTGGACAACCCATTGAAGATCCAAGGAGGATTGGAAGGTTTGAAAGATGAGATCAAGGTGCTGACAGATGCCCTCACTGTTTTGTCATGATGACAGCCTCCGCCTGTTGTTTATTTCCTCTCTGCTGAGCTCGTCAGTGTCCATAGTGTGACGAGGCAAACAGTATATTCATATGTAAAACCCGTATGATGCCGAGTTGTTGCTGTGTGTGTGTATGAAAAGCTCCAACGATGTTGAACGCTTTGACCGGTTTGAATGCATTTGTGAAATGATGTAATGTAGTTCTACTTGACTGGAAAATTCACGCTTTAATAAGGAAATGTAATAAAATGTGCTAACATTGGAGCCACAATCATAGGGAGCTGTATTTATGAATGTAATAAATAAGAAACTCTTAAAACTTAAAATTAAGTAAATGTAATAGTTTAGTGGAGATTGTACATTTTAGTCATTTATTTTACCAAAAACATTTATTTAAATATATTGTAAGTGCTTCTTACATTATATATTTTTATGTATTCGAATAGGTGTTTGCAAATTAATTCATGTCATATTGTCCTGTATTTGCTCTTTTTGGTTTTACATTCAAAAGGCATGATAGACAAAAGTAAAAAAAAAGATACATCTAATAAGTCTTGCAAATAGGCATTGTTAACTAACTGTTGTTAGTTCCCTTGTTTTTTGCACTGTATATACTGTCAAAAAATAAATTATTTAAACAAATAAAATCGAAAAATAAGATGTTTTTATCTATATGCCACAAGAGGGAGCACTCCTACAGGTTGAATATTCCTAATTATACAGTTTAACTGTTTAACTATGGAGATTATTAAGTAAAAGGAAAAGGTTGTTATGCATTCATCTTGCCAACATCCCAAATATTCTGTTTTGCCAATAGTAATACGTTGTATTATGGCTACATTTTTTTTTACAAAATCAAATATCTAGACCACTCTGCGATGGACTGGCGACCTGTCCAGGGTGTACCCCGCCTCTCGCCCATAGACTGCTGGAGATAGGCACCAGCTTCCCCGCGAATCACTATGGAATAAGCGGTAGAAAATGACTGACTGACTGACATATCTAGACCCTTTGTTAGTATTTAACCAATGAAAGAGGTTAAACAGTTTGCATGATTTTTTATTACATTTTAATCAAGCAGAAATATTTTAGATGAGTGTGTGAATTAGTTACATTTCAGTCATTTTAAGTGTACTTAACTGAATTAATTACATTGTAACTAAACAAGTGAAGACTGGATACAAACGTAAATTCTTGCTTCAATACACAACAGTTCAAAGGTCTTAAAAACACAGTTCTTCATCGTTGAACTCCAACAAGATGGTAAGTCACAAAAGGTCAATTATAATGGTCAATTATAAGGACACACGCAGTGGTATTCAAGCAATTTCATAGAAAATTGAGTGGAAGGAAAACGTGTGGTGGTATATACTTTTGAGAAAGTTAACGTACTAGCTGTAAGCTATAATCGAAAAGAACATAAATAATTGAAATATAACTGTGGGTAATGAATCTATATACGCTTTACTTTTTGAATTGAAGTTAACTTTTAATACTGTAGCCTGCAATTACAACTCTGATGGACACTGCACCAAACGAGAAGTTAACTCAACAGTTAACTCAACAAACACCTTCCATTAAATTCTAATCAATTGTTGTTAAAATAAGGTCATTGATGTTTTTACACTGTAGATATATGGAACTTTATGTAAAGGAGCTAATATGCTTCATTTAAATTTCAACATTTAATGGCTAAAATGTAAAGCTCTCCAAAATTATTGCTATAGTGCACTAAAAGGATGTATGCATGGAGTTATCTTGCATACCCTTGCAGCTCTTTGTGTCTGACCATGGGAGAAAACAGTGCAACATTGAATTCCATATGCATTGGCATTCTGTGAGGGAGTTTCTCCGTACACATCACCTGCTGCCTGATGGAGAAATCAGATCCTGGATCAGCAAATCAGCAAGATTTGCTGCCGTTTTTAAGCTGCGAGACAAACAAACGGAGCTTCGCGATCTGGACCAGTAGGTGTCAGTCTAACTTTGGAGACGCTCTGGAGATTTTTACCTTTTTCTGCAAGAAGACACTTACATAAGGGACCCCTGGTACACTTTCACTCAGAAACTGTTGTGATCTCCCTTATTATCTATAAAGTTTGTTTACAGTAAAGCTGTTCATCTTAATGAGGTTAAATACTAGGATATTGTTTATTATGAGGGCACGAGTTCTTTGCTCTTATTACTTGTATTTATGTAGATTCTTAATTTTTAGAATCCTTGGTGCTTCGACTTGATGGCTATTTCAGAGAGTCACTGCTGCATCCTGCCTCTCTGCATCAGCATCAGTTCGGAGAGCCACAGTCCAATCTTCCACTTTCCATCTTGGACTCCCCTCTAATGACTTTTATATGCACACCTGAGTCAGAGAACAGCCCGCAGACTCTGGGCACAATGATTCCACTCAATCTTAATCTTAATTACAGCAGCGCGGAGACATTGACATTTTTCTTGGAGTCGCAGGAATTACGAACTATTCTCGTTCAGTCTGCGCCCTGTGTAAACAGTGTGATTGTAGGTTACAGTGCGTAAACGCAGAAAATGCCAGTGGAAGAGTTCCAAATTTGGCGACTCTCGCTGTCTTCCTCTTGTTCTTCCCTCTTTTTGCGCGTTTTTATTTTTTTTTTTCCTGTAAGCACTTTTCCGTACAACATCTCTGGGTCATTTTTTATGAAGAGGAGGAGCGAGGGCAGTGGGACGGGTGTAAGGGGCGTGTTTTGGTATATAATAGTTCTCCCGGAGAAGTTTTGCCTGTCGCCTGGTCTTTGGGACAGCCTTTCACACATCATCTCTATTAAAGGCTCACCAACTTGGAAACTAACTCACCTGCAATATCGCCTACCAAAATAACTCCCCGCGACTTTGTCTACTCTATTGCCATCTGACATGGAAACCCAGCAAAGATCCGGACACCACTCACTTTGCCACACCTGCCGGACAACGGAGAGCTGCAGTATGAAGGTAACTGGAGCACAAATAGTTTCAGATTCCCCGTTTGAGCCGTGAGAAGGCTCAGGTAGAGCCGACTGGATAATTGTTGCGCAAAGGGGTACAGATAGATGCTTGTTGGCATCAGCTTTCTGCATTTTGAACAAGCGGAATTTCTTGATTTGCATGCAGCAGAGGAAGTTCAGAATGCACAAACTGCAAAGGGAGACGCTTTGTGTATTTATACCACGACAAGAAAGTAAAGAAATGAAAAGGTTATTTTTAATCTCCCCTTGATCTAAATAACGCGCCGTTCGCCGGACACGGGCGCAGGAACAGCTGGTCGCCTTGCCGGCAGACAGGGGGCGGTAGGTCTGAGGGTCATTGAGCTCACTCCGGGGTGAGCAAGGGGAAATTAAATGCTGAGTCTGTCTTTTTGGGGTAGTTAACTATCGAGCAGCCGGCCTTGCAACTTTCTGGGGTGGAGGGGGGAGTTGTGTAAGAATGAAAGCTTAGAGATACTGGCGACTTTTTTCCTTCGGAATAAGCACTTCTCCCAGGTGCCAAACACATGACAGCAGCTGAAAAAAATCGGGTCCTTGGTGTGTGTTTGAATGTGTTTATTTGATTTGATTTGACTCGCAGCGCACACTTTTTTCCCCGAGTTACTAGGTCAGTGCGTGAAACAGCGTTTAAGACTTTAATCTCTTACATCTCGTACAAAACAAAACATCTGGCTATTATTTGAGTTCTTTACATATAATTTTTATTGTCATAATAATGGATCACAAGTCTAACATTTTTCCGAATCTTATGCTTTAATTTGTGTGTTTCCCCCTGCAGGTCAAGAAGATGTGCGCGACCAGCCGTGCGCTGCTCTTTGCGCTGACCCTCACGCTCTACGTTGTGGAAATGGCCTCGGCAGAGACGTTGTGTGGCGGAGAGCTGGTGGATGCGCTGCAGTTTGTCTGCGAAGACAGAGGCTTCTATTTCAGTAGGTTTTTTTTTTTTTTCAGAGCTATGCAAGTTTCTCCAAAAACTAGCTGCGCAAATGTTGATTCGCCTACCTTTTTAATGTTATTCGCCCTTTTCGCTCCCCTTTCCTCTCTGTTGTTTCACATCTGTTTGGATAGCTGAGACTGTCTGTGGCTGCGTGGTATACGTGTTTGCTATTTTTCTTTCTCACGCACTGACGCTCATGTAACACACACACAATCGCACACACGCCCGTGCGCGCAAACGGCGTCAGAGAGAGAGAGAGAGAGAGAGAGAGGGAGAGAGAGGGAGATTGCAGCCAGCTGTGCCTCTCCAGGTCTGCTCTGCTGAGTCTGCTCACAGCCTGCACCTCTCATTGCATATGAAAGGGCCAGGCGGGCGAGCTGCAAAGGAACATGCACGACCCCGGCGTCACAATGGGCTGCTTGTTTATCAGTAAAGTAATAGCACCCCAAGAGGCATTACCAGTCACCTCAGCACCAGTATTCCCAGGCCAGGAGACCACACTGATGAGCTGGGAGGAACGAAAGAAATAAAGAGAGAGAGAGAGAGAGATCGTTGTCAGGATGAGAGAGAAAAATAAAATCAACATTTTATTATTTCTGATAGTTGCTTCCATAATATTGATGATGGGGTTGGCTGTATGGTTTTATGCAGAGCATTGTCGTTAATCCTCAACTGGATAATCTTCTGTCTGCTTAGTCTGCGTTGCACGTGATATTCATAACTTTCCTGTTCTTCTGATTGCTCCCCGTTTTGCGTTTAAAAATACTGGCCACATTTAGGTATGGAGTGTTAAAACTTACCACAAAATATTTTTTCATTTTTACTGGTGCTAAAATAATTGAAAATATTGATTATTGCAGTTATAATAATGTTATATGTTAGTGGTTGCCAAAGTTTTTGCTGGGATCCTACTCGGGGCATGAATCAGGAAGTGTAGGGTCTTGAGATTCTCTTTGGAAACCAAAGTAAAACACAAACATGATCCTATAACTACCACATGATGTAAAGAGCTGTTGTTATACATAGCTAAAAGCGATAAAGTGGTTGCTGATGTTATTTGTGTTATCATTATACTCCTATTTCATTGGCTTATTGTTAAAGCTTGCGTTCTAAATCTTACAGTTGGGATCACAGCTCTCTTCCACTAATTATTTGTGGGTCAGAAGGTGGAAGGTTTAGGAACCAGTTATATGTAAAACATTTGTTTATTATTCTTTTGAGTGGTTAATAAATGGACTAAAGCAAAAATCTAGAATGAATTCAATGCTAGTATTCAATTGCTTTGGGACCTTCTTTGCTGTTGTGCTCTATATAGAGTAACACAAATGTAACAAGCTGATAAAAGCTGGTTGATTAGTCAGGCTGTTCAGGTAGCCAGCCTGCATTCTGCTGCTTAACAGACCAACTGCAGTTAGAGAATGGCATCCATAGTTTGTGCAACTGGAAATATTTCCAAACATCCAAATGTGACATCAGTGTAGCAGCCTTCTTTCAGCTATCTGACTGTCCTTGTGCAGCTTTAAACCATAATGATTGTCTGACTAAAAATTTCAGTGGTTTTGAAACCGGAACTGTTCAAAACCACAGTATATGTTGATACTGGTAACCAGCCCACCCATGCCTAGCTGTGCTCCCGCTTCTCAATTGCCTTTTGACAAAGAGCAGAATCTTGTGTTTATCAAAGAAAATTTAGTCAATCAGTCCTCCCTCTCCCTGGATGACCCAGTCTTCCTGTAATCAAATCTAGCCAAGCCTCATGTGAGACTTTTCTAACTTAGTGTGGGCTGCCAGGCTTCAGACAAGGCCTTTATTGATCATGTGTAATGTTACCTTGTGGAAAACCCCTCACCTTTGCCTGCTATGTGTTACTTCTTCTCTTGTTTTGGTTTTACTGTTCTTACTTTCTGTTTCTACCCATTCTTTGCCAATTTGACAAAGCAAATGAGTTTTAGATTTAAATATTTAATTATTCTGAAGAATTTCTGAATGCATTCTCTGGTTTCTGGTCACTTTGGACATGGTGTTTACTTCTAACACACTCATTTCGGGATGCCCAGATAGGCCTAATCAGATTATACCTTACAACCAAAAATATTTGTTGCTGTTCGTCGCAGATTTCCTTTTATTTGTCAATGTAATCCTGCAAAAACAACCGTAATTCGTTACTGTGGACAATGTGTGTTTTTTTGAAGGCCTCAACCTTCTATAACCTTTCTTACCGCTGTGTTTCTCCTCAGGTAGGCCAACCAGCAGGGGTAACAACCGGCGGATCCAGACCCGTGGGATTGTAGAAGAGTGTTGTTTCCGTAGCTGTGACCTCAACCTGCTGGAGCAATACTGTGCCAAACCCGCCAAGTCCGAGAGGGACGTTTCGTCCTCCTCTATACAGGGCACGCCTGTTATGCCCACAACAAAGCAGGTGGGTCCAACCGGCAACCACAACACAAACTATAGTCCAGGTCTCTATCTGCCCTCTTATCTCACCTGAAACACAGAGTGCAGACTGAAATCCACACAAAAACAGGTTGATCTTGTTAAGTTCTCAGTGCTAAGCAGTTGTAAAATGCTGACCATGGTGGAAAACATTAGTGCAATCACAGTACATTATATTGTAGAAATAGCAGCGTCAATAATCTCATGGTGAAGTAGCTGAGTGGTGAACCGGAAAGAAACAGCATGTTTTGATTGTCTGATAATCAGTCAAAGAACAGCAAGCTGTCTCAAAATATTCACATTCAAAAACACCACGTGTTTTTAGAAGAACTTTATTGGGAGGTGCCAGAAATGTGAATTAGCTGAGACATCGTCAACACAATCTCTAAATTTTCTGCTAATAATATGCTAAAAAGAAGTATAAATGCTGCAGACTTAGAAAGCGATCTCTCACTATAACAGTAATTAAAAACAGGCTGCTGGGGAATTAGTTTGGATATGTCTCCAGTTTGTCCCTGTGGGGAAAGTTGATGGTTGCAGGCTGCACTGAGGGCCAGCTGTTCTTGGGGCTATTGAGCAGTTCTAGAGTGAATTAAGGGGGGTAAACACTCTTCAAGTGGCAGGACCAAAACAAGCTATTCACATGGAGCACTGGCTACTCACGCATAAATCCTACCTAGCTCAGCTGCCAGCATTCCCACTTGTCCCAAAACAACACCTACAACTGTTTGTCAGCATTAGCATAGATATTCTAAAATGAGTTTCCTTTGGTTGAGTGACAGCGTGCAGTTAATATGTATATGAGGGGAGAATGGCCACCCTTCCTTTGTAATGGTATGCTAAAGAGGCCAAGCACTTATTGACAGCTTCTCTCACTTGAGGAAACCAAAACAAGGGCGGGCTGGGGTCGAGATGAGGTTGTTTTGATGTTCACTGCTATAAGAATGAGATTTGATTTCTATTTTAGCAGCCCCAACAATGACCAAATGTTTTTGCGGAATAAGCAACACCTTACTCCATTGTAACGAGTTCTTGAACAGTAATCTTATCTCCGCTATTGAACTGACTTCCTCTTCTCTCTTTTTCCTCCTGTTTTTCTGCCTGAACGCCACAATAGGAAACCCCAAGGAAGCCGCATGTGCCCATAAAGTATTCCACCTACGAAACGTGGCAGAAGAATGCGGCTCAGCGACTCCGGAGGGGCATCCCTGCCATCCTGAGGGCCAAAAAGTTTCGGAGGCAGGCGGAGAAGATGAAAGCTCAGGAGCAGGCCATCCTCCACCGGCCCCTGATTAGCCTTCCCAGCAAGCTGCCCGCCGTGTTGCACAGCACAGATAATTTTGTCAATCACAAGTGAGCCCGCTGCCAGCCCTTTGCACAGACAAGAGTATGAGGGTGACAAAAAAAGACTAGGGGATTATAGCTTTGTCTCTGACGTCATTTCTGTGGCAGTCCTTTTTGACCTCCCCTGCCCTGTCCAGGCGCAACAGTTCCTCCCCCCCTGCTCTTGTCCACTACGTCTTGAACCTCTGGCCCTTTCCTAACACCCTCACCCCCCTACACATCCCCACTGCCCCTCCATCTAAACCTCACCCACCCTCCTCTGGCATACAAACATGCCTTCTCATTCTTCCTGTCCTCTTTCGCTCCCCACCTCTTTCAGTCACCAATACAAAAGGAACAAACACAAGAGTTGAACAGAACTCTAACAATTCAGCTGAATGCAATTCAGGTGGATCCCCGAGCGAAAAGAGAAAAAAAGGCAAGGGGAGGGAGAAGGAAGATGAAAGAGATCTGTGTTTGCAAGTGTCAAGAGGACACCTACCAGAATGTTTTTTTCCTTTCTTACCCTGGTGGAAGACAACCGAAAGTGAAGAACGACTTGTATGAAAGAATCCATTCCACATCATTTTTTAAATTTTTCCTGAGGCAAAAGAAAACCTCTCTTAGTTCTTTTTTTCTCTATTAATTTGCACCTCTACCTATAAAGGGACTTCCACACTGTAAGGAATTATTTTGCAAAATTAGATTCCTGTTCCAGCACCTTTTTTGATCACAAACAAAAAGCAGAAAAGAGTCTGCAGAATTGCACATTGCCACGGATTACGTCAAAGTAAAGAAAAAAAGGCACTATTTTTTTATGAACAATGAACGTGTAGCTTAAAAAATAAATGTCATGGTGCTAGCTTTGGGAATGGACTCAAAGAAGAGGTTGAAAGCATGTTTTTGTTTTCCTTTTTTGAATAAATATTAAGCTTTCCGTTTTAAGGAAAGTGGGACTTTAAAATAAAGAAAGGAAAATAAAGGATATGGGGAAGCTCCTGGCAGTGGCGCTGTCAAAAAGGGGGGAAGAGTCACTGAGGAAAAATATGGGCTGTGTTGGCATCTCTTGGCGAGTTCTAGCGGCTGCTCATTATTAGTTTGTCAGCATAAGCTGCAGGGAGAGGTGACCCGAGACTTGGTCCCTGTTTTCTCCCGTCCCTCTGAGGCTGCCGGACAAGACGGAGCACAACCTCGGACACAAGCGGGACCCTCTAGACTACAGCTGTGGGACAGTACTTCCTGTTTGTCATGCTTTGACAGACTGCTTCAACAGGAATTGACATGGCATGGACAAAGAACAAAGTGGGATGAAAATAATAATGATTATATTTTATTTTGTCTTTTTTTTTCATATCAATGTTTCA
This sequence comes from Girardinichthys multiradiatus, assembly GCF_021462225.1. Taxonomy (NCBI): domain Eukaryota; kingdom Metazoa; phylum Chordata; class Actinopteri; order Cyprinodontiformes; family Goodeidae; genus Girardinichthys; species Girardinichthys multiradiatus. The sequence continues at coordinate 37,583,101 of NC_061795.1, read as the reverse complement.
TTGAAAAAATAGGAAAACCCTGTCAGTTTCTGGTACCGTGACATTCCTGTTTTTCCAAGTTAGGCATTTTAAATTTTTTCGGTTTGTTTTCATGGATGTTGTTATTATGTCATTTTACAGTTTTAAAAGAAAGGCACAACATTTCGATTCAAAGGGAAAAAAACAGCAATATTGTCAACTAACATTTTAGTTTTATTTTATATCAGTAGTATTCACCTGCTTTTGCCTGAAAACAAATACTTGAAAATACCGTATATATATATATATCTATGTATGTATAAATGCAAATAAGGATATATATAGATATATATAGAAATATAATTAGTTTCCGGGGATGTTATTTTCCTTTTAGTCTGAGCTGTATCTTGCATAATGAGCCGCCAAGCTTTTTTTTTCTTTTTTTCGTTTGTCTGTCGAAATACAAATAAGGGCACTGTATAAAGGCATTATTTATTTTGTTATAAAATATATTTGAAAGAAATTGGTCCAAATAATATACGTAGCACTGATGCTCAACTGACAGATTTATTTTGTATGATCTCTGTTTTTGCAATTGGAGTTGTAAGGCTTTTTTGTAGATGCTTTGTACCAAAAATAATGTCATTTTTTTCTCATTTTGAAGTAGTTACCGTAAATTAAATTTTTTTAACAGCAGCATATAGCCTGGATTGATTTAGGCGTAACGTTTCACAGAAATAGGCACATATACTCTAAGTAGGATGGTCGCATGGATTTCCAGATGTGTCGGTGTGGTAATTTTTTAATTTTTTTTTCCCAATTATTAGTTAAATAGATGCTTAATGTTGATTGTAAATCAAACCCACTATGTTTTTGAAGCCACTTTAGTATTGATGACCAGGTGTAATTAAATGGGAAAGATGTCCAATGATCTTGCGAGGACCATCTTTTTGTTTAACTTACATGTGACTCAGACAAGTCATGGTATTGATGCCCTGCTGATGTCACAGTGATGAAAGCAACCAATGAGTGTGAACTACAGGTCACTGTTTGTCAAAGAGAAAATCAATCTATCTATCTATCTATCTATCTATCTATCTATCTATCTATCTATCTATCTATCTATCTATCTATCTATCTATCTATCTATCTATCTATCTATCTATCTATCTATCTATCTATCTATCTATCTATCTATCTATCTATCTATCTATCTATCTATCTATCTATCTATCTATCTATCTATCTATCTATCTATCTATCTATCTATCTATCTATCTATCTATCTATCTATCTATCTATCTATCTATCTATCTATCTATCTATCTATCTATCTATCTATCTATCTATCTATCTATCTATCTATCTATCTATCTATCTATCTATCTATCTATCTATCTATCTATCTATCTATCTATCTATCTATCTATCTATCTATCTATCTATCTATCTATCTATCTATCTATCTATCTATCTATCTATCTATCTATCTATCTATCTATCTATCTATCTATCTATCTATCTATCTATCTATCTATCTATCTATCTATCTATCTATCTATCTATCTATCTATCTATCTATCTATCTATCTATCTTTGTCATTTTCTCTATGGCACGCAGAAGGCATTGGGTTACATTCACTCCTTATAATCTCCCACTAATGCATCCATTATGCATTTGATGAAGGGCTATCACACTGAAACATTTCTGAGGCACTCAGGATGAGAAGTGGAGTCGCTGCTGAGTTAAAGTGATAATCTCCTTCTTGTTGCTACCCTTATCTGGCCTAGATGCTGCTGTTTTCTGTTGACAAACCACTGATGGGGGCCATGTTAGAAAAAAAAAAACATTTGGTATTTTCGTGCCAAGATAGAAATTTGTCCTCCTCCCCTTGTCTTGGCAGCCCGACCTGGAACTGAGACTAAATGGATGCTCACCATAAAGTACTGTGGTGTAGAGTGGAGAGAACACTTATGCTTATTTCTGTTTGAGAGATCTGAGTGTCTGATTATATTCTACTTCAGTTGTGCAACAAAAGCAGGCAGTGCAATTATAATAAATGTTATATTATTATTATTATATTTTATATTTTTCCTGCTAGGACTGCATTCATTCACTATTGTAATGTTCAAACAGGCTACTCTAGCGTTGTTATGAATGGCGTGAAAGACAACCACTTCTTCTTTTCGCTTAATATGAAGAGATGACTCGCAGAGCGAAGGCAACATTCTCTGTGTCAGCAGCTCACTTAAGCCTGTGTATTTTATTGATTTAATCTCTGCACGCTAGATCGTCCGAAATGCACAATTCATGTACTTTCATTTTTAATATCAATAAAAAAAAAACATTTTATCAAACATACATGTGGCTAAAGGATTTAATGTGTTGTTTTTTAATTTTTGATGTGTGTTTTTGGCTTTTACTTTGTGGTGAGCCTCAGGGCAAATTCTGGGATAATTAATAAACTTTGCACACCCTAGAAATGATTTGTTACATCTTGAGACGTTGTAAAGAATCCCCAGCTGCTTCAAGCTTGCCTTTTTTCCCCTCCTCTCCCTGTTTTCGCTCATTTGACTGCCTGCCTGCACAGCTGCTTGTCTATTCCTGTCTGTCTGTCTGTCACTTATGCCTTAAATCAGCACCCACAAAGTTTCAAGTAGGATGCCCACAACTCCTCTGTGATTCCTCCTCTGCATGCATCCCCTAAATTGAACCTATTGTTTTTGGTGTCTGACACACCCGTCCATCCTCTATTGTGCATCTCTCAGTGCCAGGAAACTTAGTTTAGCAACTGGTAGTTCTGAAATTATCACATGCATTCTGAAAATGGCACATCTTTTCATTGTTGAATACAGATCCACACACCCTCTCATTTGATATCTGTTTCTAGGCAGATTTACAGAGCAGTGTCGCTTTTCCTCAGAGTTAAACAGTTCTGGCGCTGAGGTTATCTCAGTTTACCAAAGTTCACAGAAGATTTTCATTGTAACTTTTTGTTTGGCTTAAAAAAGTTTGGAGTTAGCAGCTAGAAATGCAATAATCTCTTTCTTCCTCTGGCTTTAAAACAAGGTTTTTGTCTTGCATTGATGAGATGCACATGTGCTCCCTCTGGCAAAGAGAAGAGGCCTGTTTGGCCATTGCAGAAGCTCATGTTCTATGTTTCATGGTCATAAATCGCTCTATTAAATCACCTTTGCTTGTCTCATGAAACCTTATTACTTTACAATGGGGTTCAATCCCCCTTGCAGAAAAACTGAAAAACACTGCAAGTGTTTGCCAGAATCAAGAGACAGGACAGACAGTGCACTTTTGCACATCAGGTACATACCGAGCCTTTGCATGTGTGCATATAAATGTTCCCATGAGTTTACTCTTTTAACAAGTCAATGCTGTTTTCCATCATGTCATTTGATTGGTGAATGAAGTATTGGCGTTCACTGTTTGATGAGTAACTTTCATTTATTGAGTTCTTTAGAAGAAAATAAAAAGGCACATGTTGAGTCAACAAAACAGAAATATGTTTGCTCATCTGAAATACATCGAGTTCTACAAGTATTCATTTAATATGTCTGTGGTGACAAAATATCATTCTTTAAGGTAAATCGAATAGGTATTTGTCAGGCTCTTGAGCGTAGGCTCTGTGTGTGCATGTGTGTGTGTGTGTGCATGTGTGTTTGTGTGTGTGCGTGCGTGTGTGTGCATTCTGTGGCCAAACCTGTTCCCTGCAGATGTCAATAGTGATTTCCAATAGGGAAATCGTGGAGATAAGATCAACATCCTTTCATGACAGAACACCACCTGGCATAACATAACTCAACTTGAAAAATGCCAAACAATCAGGGCAGGTAAAGCTGATGACGTGTTTGAATGGCATACCTTCAAGGAACTTATTTGCACAGAATCTTGTGCAAAGGTGTTAATGGAATTGGATACGTGGTAAGCATGAAAATTAGAGGAGCACATTCTTGATAGAGTCAAGGTACGCTTGAGGCCAGGATTGTGAAGTCACGAAATATGTTGGGAAAAGCCACGATAATTTATATATACATGTCATCACGGTAGAACTTGAAATTGAGATCAGATACAAAATATATAAATAAAATCTGCCTCCTGATTCTAAAACAACTGAATAGAATATACATTTGTGTTTTGAAGCAAAAAGATACCATCAAATCAGCTGATTTGATATCTTAGAACATACATAGCTGCTTTACATAGGCTTCCTGTCACTACCCACAAATTGATTTTAAGATCCTTATTTTTACATTAAAAGCTGTTAATGGACCTGGATCGACTTACAATACAAACCCTCTTTGTAATTACATTGCATGCCCTTCAGAGCATAACAGGGATCTGCTGTCAATTTACAAAAGGTCCGTTTCAGTAGCGGTAGAAGAATACTACAGAAAAAAATTGTTACTCACTGATATTTGGGAAGCTTTCACTGAATATAAAAAAATGCCTTTATCTTCACATTTAATCATCATTATTATAAGTAGTACCAGTATTTATGTAGTTATGTAGTTATTTATTTATTTATTATAATTCAATCAATACATCCTGTCATTTTTTTTATTATACTCATTTTTTAAACGTATCCTTTATATGTTTTTGTTCTTCACTTTTGTACATCTATGATGTCTTCATTGTTGATTGTATTTTGAATGCATATTTAATTTTTTTTTATTTTAATGATGATGTGTGTGGCGTTTATGTAAAGGACATTGAGTTAGATCCAAATGTATGAAGCGTGCTAAATAATCTTTTACTTGCTTACATGCTTTTTTAGCCCCCTGAAAAATGTTATGTCCACAAAAATTTAACATACTATAACTCCTATTGTTTTACCTTAATATGTGATCCTGGTGTTATTTAAAAGCAGGGCCCGAAGTGACAAGACAAAAAAAAGGGGCACTCTGAAGGATAATAAAAATAAATAAACAAATAAATAAATAAATGTTCAAAACCTGTCCTTTACTCTCTAAAATTCATGCATTAAAATGTTATGCTGCACGGTGGCGCAGTTGGTAGCACTGTTGCCTTGCAGCAAGAAGGTCCTGGGTTCAATTCCCAACCTGGGATCTTTCTGCATGGAGTTTGCATGTTCTCCCTGTGCATGCATGGGTTCTCACCGGGTACTCCGGCTTCCTCCCACAGTCCAAAGACATGCCTGTTAGGTTAATTGGTCTCTCTAAATTGCCCTTAGGTGTATGAATGAGTGTGTGCGTGGTTGTTTGTGTGTTGCCCTGTGATGGACTGGCGACCTGTCCAGGGTGTACCCTGCCTCTCGCCCATAGACTGCTGGAGATAGGCACCAGCTTCCCCGTGACCCACTATGGAATAAGCAGTAGAAAATGACTGACTGACTGATGACTAAAATGTTATGCCCATAAGACTGCCTGACCAATGCCCTCCCTTGGTGGTGCCTCTGAAGATCCCACCTTAGTTACACTGCTGGAGGTAAGTGAGTCAAGCAATATGACCCTTCACATCCTTCCCTATCATAGAGACTTCATGAACTTCAGAGCAGAGTGTAGATGTGGGTGGCACAGCTCTTCCAGGCTTGACATTGGAAACTGCCAAAGAGTTAGATGCGGTTGGCCGGATGCACGGGATGCATGTTAGGCCTGGCCAACTATTGAGGCACAGGGTTTGGCAGACCAGGACCATCGCATCCCAGCGTGGCCACACAGGCCAATTAAGATAGCCCTCCTCTGCTCCTGTCTTCTCCTCTCCCCCTCTCCCCCTCTGTCTCTCATTCCCCTCTCTTTATCAATTATTTTGTCTCTTGTGCTCTCCCTCTCTCATGCTCTCGGTCCTCACAAAGCATGGTTGCACATTCCTCTTTTACCCACTTTTCCTCTCTAATTGCTGTGGACTGAAAAGAGGATGGAGGGAAGGCAGAGAATGAGACAGTGAGAGGGAGAATTAGGAGGAAAGGGGGTCATACCGCAGCACCCCAATAGCCAGAACAAAGTGTACTGCCTCTCTGCGATAGTCAAGTGTGTTCACGGTGTGTAAAGGCGTAAGAATTCAGTGTTCCCTCTTTAGTTAATTAATCAGAAACACAACCATATGGATGCTTTCAACTGCAAGAGTTTACAATGTAAAATATAAATCTGTTGACAACTTTTCACGGGCTCTGAGGTGATTGCTGCAGAAATTGAGCATAAAGAGGGAATTGTGTTTCTTCACTGCTCCACAAAACTATCTAATTGTCAATTTCTAATCAGCCAGGAGCTTCGATGAGGCTTTTGTAATTACATAACCTCAGGTTCTGACATATTGACAGGGTAATGGAAATTGTTGTGGAGTTTAAGGAGATTCAAACAGCAAGAAGTGAAAAAAAGCCAAAGAGTATGGAAAGATGCTTTGGGGTCTCTTTCAAATGTTTATGTTGTTGTTTTAATATTGTTCTTGTTCTAATATTGTAATCCAACTAAAATGACAATTCTTGGGTACTACATGTAAAAACAAAACATTAAAACTTTTAAGTGAAAGGAAAAAAACTGTTTCTGGGGAAACCAAACAACTGCACAATACCAGTGTTTGTTTTATTTTATAGTTCCAGAAAAAGCATAAGAAGAATTCATACATCCCACTCATGCACTAAACATAGAAAGCCTTAAATGCTGCATTTGTAAAGTTTTGCAATTTTGAGGCTTTTGGTGGTTTTGTCAACACACACTGAAAGGTCAGAGACATGGAGGAGCAATGTGGACATGACTAAATGTGTTGTTCTACAGGGTCAAAACATGGGAAACGAGGTGGTTATGCTGTACAACAAGAAAAAATCGTAACAATCGGGGAAGTGGTTTCCAGTGTGGTGACTGTGTCACTGCAGGACAATTTCCTCCAGCTAAAAAAACTACTAGGTTCACAACTTGATGATCAAATGTATTTTGTCTGTGGAGCAAACTACTACTACCTAACTTTGGTCTAAACTCAGACGTGAAAAGTTACTTTCTTTGACCTCAGTTTCAGGATTTAACACTACTAACTTGTTCTTGCAGACACACAGTGCTTTGCAAAAGTATTCATACTTTTTGAGCTCCACATTTTGTCATATTATAACCACAGATTTCAGTGTATCCATGTCTCAGGCCCGCACAAAGTACATGATTGGAAAGTGGAATCCTACATGGTTTTTTTACAACAAAAAAATCCAAAAAGTGTGGTATTCATTTGTATTTCGTCCTCCAAATGCACGTTTCACTGCAGATTCAGCTGCAACTCATTTGGAGTATGTCTACCAGCTTTTCACATCTAGAGCCAGAAATGTTTATGTCTTTGTCTTTGCAAAAAAGCTCAAACTCAGTCAAATTGGATGGAAAGTGTTTATGAACCATGGGTATAGTATTTTACCCGATTCTCAGGTGGATTTAGGTCTGGACTTGAACTGGTCCATTCTAATACAGGAAAATTCATTCAGCTAAACCAGGCATGTCCAGAACCCTGTAGGTTTTAGATGTGTTTGCAAGACTACCCTGCATTAAGCTCCATCAATTTCCCTCCCATAAAATCTAACCAGCTTCCGTGTCTGTTGCTGAAGAAAAGCATCCCCACAGCAAAATACCTCCACCAGCGTGCTTTGAGTGGGGCCAGTGTTTTCAGGCAGATGTGCTGTTAGTTTTTTTCCCCACACATGGTGTCTTGGATGTAGCTCAAAAACTGATTCTTTATTGTCTCACCTGACAAGAGCACCTCCTACCATGTTTGCTGTGCTCCCTACATGAACTGAGGTAAACTGTGAATTGGATTAATTGTGGCTTTCTTTTAACCACTCTTCTATGAAGTCCAGATTTGCATAAACTAATACTTGTTCTGTCAACATATTCTCTGTCCTGAACTGTGGATATCTGTAGCTTCTCCAGATTTACAGTACAATAGGCCTCTTGGCCGCTTCTTTGAATCACACTATTTGGATAGCCATTAATGCCATACTCTTTCCTTTTTAAGACTATGAATTGAACATTGCTTTTAGAGATGATCAAAGCTTGGGATATTATTTTATAACCCAACCCTCCTCTATACATCTCCAAAGTATCATCTCTGACCTGTCTAGTGGATTCCCTGTTCTTAATGATGTTGTCTGTTCTCTAATGCTCTCTAGCAAACCTCTGAGGCCTTCAGAGAACAGCTATATTGATAGTGAGGCTAAATTAATTAATACACATATATTACACACTCCATTACAATGTTTTTGAAGCCAATTAGTTGCACTTGCATTCTGGGGCATCAGGGTGTCCTGAATACAAATGTACACAATATATTTAGATTTTTTATGGTGAAAAACACTGAGAGTCATGTATAATTTTCCTTTCACTTTTTGCACTACTTTGTTTATCACAAAATGCGAATAATGTACATTAAAGTTTGTGGTTGTAAGATGACTAAATGGGAAGATTTTAAAGGGGTATTACCACTTTTCCAGGCCAAGCCTGCCTTTTGAAATTCACAATTTGTTAAAAATAATTATTGTCCCACAGAATGGATGAAGTGGGTGGCAGTATTTAATTACAAACTAAATGTTGCCTTAATTAAACTTAATTAACTGTCAGCATCTTGTAACATCTACATGTTCTTTACATTAACAATTTGCAGGTGGGTTCTTACCTCACTTTTTGGGGGCAGTCATTGCTGCATCCATGTCGCTGTGTAGAGGTCACTGAGGCACTACCTGGAGCACGACATGAACAGACACACTTTGCAGCGATCCATTATTGTCATAACCATAGCAAAACTGAAGCATAATAATGAATTCACTCAATTTTACAATAACGATGAAGTGTCGTGCCGGTGGAGACACAATAAAGCAGGCTTCACAATCACCAGGGACACTCCCCTCAATGTTTGAACAACATATAATTACAGATCAGGAAAGGAGAGCCCATTCTGAGGGGAAAATAGCAATCTCTGTTAATTACAAGGCAGACTATGATCCATTCCTCTCCCTCACTTCAAAACCTTATGCTGGATGAGTCGGTTGAGTTGGCTGGCAATAATATTTCTGTTCAGGTAGAAAGAAACAGCACCTACGGTGGCAACAATAAAACTTGTAATAGCACAGAAATCACCAAATGTTAATATAAATTGCTTGATTTCTAAATGTTTGCATTAAACTACGGTCTACAGTGTTCTAAAAATGTGCCGCCTTACAGATTTATTCTGTTTTGCATTTTTGGGCACATTTAGATGCTTCAGATTATAAAACCAATTTTATCTTCAGACAAAGATAACCTGAGTAAATTCAAAATGCAATATTCAAATGGTAGGTTCATCTGAAACCACCAAAAGAACAGCTATCTTATCCAAACTGCCCCCTAGGTAAACATATAAATGCCTAATTGCATAAACCTAATAACTGGTTGTGAAACCCTTGATTGCAACAATCTCCATCAAGGATTTAACGATATTTGACAATAAGTCTTTTGCATCATTTTGAAGGAATTTTAAACTGCACTTGTTTTGGTTCAGCCACAGTGCAGGGTTTTCATTAACAGCTTGTTTAAAGTCATGTTACATCTGAATGGGTTTTAGGTCCACACTTTGATTAGGCCACTCCAAAACCTGTATTTTGAGTTTTTAGCCATTCAGACATAGACTTGCTGGTGTGCTTAAGATCATTGTCTGGCTTCTTAACCCAAGTGCACTTGAACCTAAAGTCACAAACCGATGGTGAGGGCATCCTTCTTCAGGATTTTGTAGTACAGAGCAGCATTTATATTACAGTAAGTCACTTTAGGTCCTGAAACAATGAGGCAACCCCGGACCATCATCCTACCACCACCTTGTTTCACTGTAGATATTTTCTTTTTTTCTGTAATGCTCTGATAGATTTACATTACATATTCTGTAGCAGGATGAACACTCTCCAGAATATTCTACTTTTGTCTTGTCAGTTCACAATATTTTCCCAATCGCTTTCTTTTTCTTAAATCATGAACACTGACTGACCCGGTGCAAGTGAGGTTTAGAGTTCTTTAAATGCTATTCTGGGTCGTTTTATGACCTCCTGAATGAGTGGTCGATTTGCACCTGGAGTAATTTTGGTTGGTCAACCACTCCTCGCAAGGCTCACCATGGTTCCATTTTCTCTGCATTCGTGGATAATGTCTACCATAGGGGGTTTGCTGCAGTCTTAATGCCACAGAAATCGCTTTGAGATCTTTTGGCCTACTTCATGTTGTCAGGTTATTTTTACGTGATTTCTTGATTCTATCGGTCTAGTAATAAGGCCTAGGTTTGGCTAGGAAAACAGAACTCAGATGTCTTTAAGATTTACCAAAGTGGAGCAATTACTTTCTTCAACAGTACTATGTAGGTTTGGCCATACGTGAAACCTTTTAAAAATCACCCAAATCTGTCTGCAGTTTTGTTAGTTGTTTTTTTCCCCTAATTTAAAAATCACAAACAGATCCCTAAGGATGTTCTTTCAATTGACAAGTATTTAGCTGGACGTTTGTGCAACACTTGAATGAGTTCCAGCATGTGTTTCCAGCTGTCATTCTTTCAGACACAAAAGCTGGCTCCTATATGCTAGAGCTAACAGTGTACAATATGGATGTTTGTCTCTTCTTGGTTAGACAAATGCTGTAGTTATCTTACCAAACTAAGCCAGATACGTTCTATTTCACGGGCCCCTTCCAGCTCTCATAGTCTCTTTGACCTTTTACTTGTTTGTGCAACTTCTGTTATTAAGTGTTGCAAGGACTTCTGTGGAAACGTTCCTCGTGTGCAAAAGTGTTCAGCTACAAGATTGCCAACAGTTTATGATTATTATTATTTTTTATTAATATCTGCACAAATCTTTTGAGGCTTTATCTATTCTGTCAACAAGAATGTCATGACCAAAGTTGTGTAAATCATTCAATGTACATTTTAAACAGCAGAAGGGTGCAAACATTTCTGAGGAAATTGCTTCAGGAGGACATTACAGCTATGTCATTTGACTGCACCAAACTATTCTCCTTTGAGATCTGTAATGAAAGCTGGCAGCAGTTGTTTGTGTTTCCTGTGCCATCATTCAGCCCAAGAGTTTAATCTCACGCTTCTGTAAAGATAGGAAGGTTAGGAAGATGTCCAAAAGGCCACAGGTCTGTGGATATAAACTATATTGCAGGCAGTGTCATTGAAGCAACAAAGCTTTTGTTCATTTTCTTTTGTTTACATATACAGTCATATTCAGTAAATTAGAATATATCTTCCATTGAGGAGTATTTGTCAGATTAAGATTATTTTTTGAAAATAATCTTTAAGTAGGTATAACATACCTTTCAAAAACCCTACGTTTCTGTATTAAAAAAGTTTTTTTTTTATTGGTGTGATGTAATATGTAACATTTAAAAATATGTCGCATTTTCATTAGCTGCAAGCAGAAAATCATAATTAACAGAAATAAAGGCTTGAAAAGATCAGTTAGTGTGCAGTTAATCTATATAATGTGATTTACTTAATGAGCTTAATGTTACTGAAATAAATGAACCTTTCAACAATATTCTAATTTACTTATTGGGTCTGTAAACTAATATAAACAAAGGATGCCTGCTTATATGAAAGCAAATATGCATTCAGTACATGAATATGTATGCATGTTCAAAACCAGGCAAGTATGGACATGTCCATGCCGCCTTTCTCACACACACACAAAGAAAAACACACACACACATATCTGTGTTCATGGAGCCCTGCTAATGATGGGTGGCAGTTTGATGTTTGTGTGTGTGTTCCAAAGGAATTGGCATTACTACTTGGGCCAAATCAGCAGCCAACAGCAGCAAGCTATTAACAAAACTGTTTCTTTGTTTGTTTTTTCTCTTTTTTCTTTCTTTCTTTTTATGGAGAGGTGCCAAGCAATTAAGGGTTTGCCTTTGGGAGACCAACAAACCATAGCACAGCGAAGAACGTGCACAGAACAATACAAGACATGTTGGAGGAACAGATTTTTATCCCAGCCGGTGGTGTTTAAACATCTGAGGAGGACATTATAAAAGGTGAGCAGTTCAGATACAGACCTGCAGTGTTACCAAATAAATTCAAAGCCTCCACAAAAAGGGTGGGATGAATTATATGTAAGAGGCAATTGTTTTTGACAAATTATGTCAGAAATGACAATTTGCTGCAAACGGTTTGTCTCTTTACTAAACAACTCCTGTTAAACAAAACTGATAAGCAGATATGAAGACCAGGGCGGAAACTACTTTTAAACTTATACAGCTATCAAATACATTTTATTACCTTCAAGAAAAAAACTAACTCTGGTAGACACGTTTTATTTTTCACATTGGCACTGACAGTGTCTGTGTGTCTGTCTGTCTATCTACCTACCTACTTACTGCCTAGACCCAGACAATTACTTACACACAGATTGATGTTTTCTAGCCTTTATTTCTGTTAACTATGATGATTTTCCACTTACATCTAATGAAAATATGACATTTAAAATAGGAATATTGCATCAGCACAATAAAACAAATTTTGTGAACAGATATGTGGGTTTAATGAAAAGTACATTTAATACCAGTTTAAATGTTGTTATTTTGAAAAGGTGGTTCTAATCGGACAATGAGCGTAAAAGGAACATATATTCTAATAGTTAAGATGTTGCCTGTAACCTCACAAGTCATGGGTCCATAGTCTATCCGATGGTACAAAAATCACTGCTCATTATGGCAAAAGAGATCATCTGAGATAAATGGGGCAAGTGTGCAGCATCGATGGGCTTGATTATTGTTCAGCCACATAATGCTAAATGGGAAGATGTGGCTGAGTCATAAAAGTGGGAGATAATGTGGATTTATAGACCTCATAGGGGTAATGAGTACACAGCCTGTTTTGATTATTTGATACAGAGAGCGACACGTCAGATGAGTACTTTAGATTGGGAATATATGTGCAGCTTGTGTCAGAACATGTGTTCAGGAAACGTTATTTTATTCAATGCAAACTAAATCGACCATGGCTATCACCACTGTTTTGGAAAGGCTATAATTATCATAGTTTTGAATTTTTCTGACAAAGTAAAGCAGCATGATTTTCAGCTGGGTCACTGTCAATTTTAGATGTGATTGCGAAACCTATTTGGATTTTTACATTGTTATGAAGTACAAAATAAGAAACAGACCTAAAATTGAGAAAATTTGTTTTATTGTGACCACTTGATAATATTCAAGGTTTTGGGTTCACTTTGAATTGACATGCAAATTATGTACTCAGTTTTAATGTGCCTTGCACAAAATATCCATACCCCCTGAGGTTTTTTTTATATATATATTTTGTTCCAACTACTGGAAACTTTAATATATTTTTTCAGGATTTTACATAATAGACCAAGACATAGTGAATAATTGTAAAGTTGAAGGATACATGGCTTTCAACATTTTTTACAAAACAAATTGTGGGATGCCCTTTTATTCAGCCCCCTTTCCGCAACCCATGTAAGGAGGCTTTATTCAAATGACCAGGAGAAAGCCATTGTTGAAAGCAGCAATAGTTTGGGAGGAAGTTCAAGGGATATTGATACTTTTATTAGGTACTGTAGTCACAATCTGTCACAGGAAACCCAAGGAGTTTTTTTTTTCTGAATGTACCAAATCATTTGTAGGTTGAGGTCACAGCCTTAAAGGTCTCTGATGTCTTAATTCTTGACTGTCTTATAGTTCTAAATAAAAAACAAAGCCATAAAACCTTACAAATATGTGTTTCTTTTAACGTCATTAACCCAGAACATCATCAGTTATTTCCTCTTGTTGCTGCAGCTCTAACACTCCTTGAGGTTTTGAATGACCTGGAGATTATGTAACTGTGGTGACCTCAACCTAAACAAGCATTCATGGCCAAGAGAATCAGAAGCTAATCCTGGTTCGTCACCTTCTGCATGTTGGCTAATTCACATAGCTGTAAAAGTGCATGTTTCCTGAATGCATGTCTGCTCATGTGTTTTCATTTTTATAGAGTTTTCCAAGTTTTTACTCAGGTGTTTGTGTGTAGAACGTGTTTGTTAGAAGTTTCTTTGACAAGTAACCAGGAATTATCCAGTGGCTTGCTCCCCAGACAGACTGTGCGTACACAGTGTACCATGGCCAGTAATTGTGGGCTCAAAGGGGAGAGAGGCTACACCAAGTTAACCTTATTATTATCATTAAAGCGAGAGTTAGCTAGCTGTCTGAGACCAGGTTAAACAGACAAAATGCCGCTCTGTGAATCAGGTGCCCACTAGTAGCAATTACTGCCAGGTCATCCCTGCAAATAACAATCTGTCTCTATTTAAGCTGCTCCTGCTGAAACAAATTATTGAAAATTTGAAAATAAATGGTTGCACTGCTGGTTTCGCTTCTCTGGGACAGTGAGGCAGTGTACTTTATTGGCCCCACTGGTTTGGTCACCTGGAGCCATCACTCTTGTAAACAATGAGGTCTCCTCAGCTCCCACTTCTGACAGCCAGCTGCGTGTTTCTGTGTGTAACAAATTGTACTTGTCTGTCTGCTCTGGCCCCTTTTAACACATGAAACTGCTCAGACAGGTGCTCGGCTTTACTGTCACAGTGTTGACAAAGACTGAGGTTATGGAGGTGGGGAGAAGATAGCTGCTTCCTGAAATTCCTTCAGCTTGTGCTCGTTCAGCTTTGTTCAGCGTTGCAGTGAAAAATGTTAAATACGACACAAACAATAAGAAAAGACAAGACAATAATACTGAACAAGTAAGGATTAACATTCATACCGGTAACATTGTGTACATTCCTGAGCAAAGGTATTTACACTCCATAAACATTTTAATATTTTGTCATGTTAAATTTACTAATTTAAATAGATTTTATTGGGATTTTTTATGTAATAAACAGTTGTTTTTTTTTTTTTTTTTACCACTAGTGCATAATTATGAAGTGAAGGGAAAACACATTGTTTTCAAGATTTAAAAAAAAAAATTTGAAGGCCTCTGACGTGTGTTATAGAACATTAGTGCACAAAAACCATCATGACAACCAAGAAATGCAATAGACAGGTCAGGACAAGGTTTAAAGCAGGGTTAGGTTATAAAACAATATGTCAAGCATTAAACATCTCAGAGAGCAATGTTCGGTCTAAGAGTATGACACAACTGCAAACCTACAAAGACAGCCGGCCTAAATTGACAGGCTGGGCAAGGAGAGCAATAGTTAGAGAAGTGGCCAAGAACCAAATGGTAACTCTGGAGGGACTGAGGAGATTCCTAGCTCAGCTTGGAGAATCTGTCAATAGGACAATTATTAGTTGTGCACTCCATGAATCTGCAATTTAAGGAAGAAGGCAAGAAGAGAGCCATTGTTAAAATAAAGCCACAAGAAACCACGATTTAAGTTGTCCACATGCCATCAACCACATGCCATCACCCTATAAACTCCAATCCCATGGTGGAACATGGTGGCAGCATCATACTGTGGGTATACTTCTCTTCATCAGGGGTAGAGAATTGGTGGGAAGCTGGATGGAGCAATATCAGAGGTTACAGAAGTATGAAGACTGGGTGAAGGTTCACCTTCCACGACTCAGGATGGACTGGTTTAAATTAAAGCATATTCCTGACTTAGAATGACCTAGTCAAACCCCTGCACTAAATGCAATAAAATATCTACAGCGAGATTAGAAAACTGTTGTTTACAGACAGTATCCATCCATTCTGACTGACCTTAAGGAAAATAGATTTGTCAAAAGCACTTGTGGTTGATATATCTGAAAAGGTTCAAGGGATGTGAATATTTGCATAACACTGTGCATCTTGTATACCTTTTTTTATACTTTTATTAGTTCTACTAAAGGTTTCTTTGAGGACAAGTATCATTTTTCTCAAAACTAAAGGAAAAAAAAGACTTCTTACTATGCATCTCCCGCAGGTCAGAGGAGAGTTCTTGCGACAGACTGGCAAAGGAAACAAAAACATTGAGCAAAACAGCACCAGACAACAGACAAAGTTTTATCAATAAAGATGTTCTTTCTGTGAAAATAAACACAGCGGCCAAACAAAACACAATGCCGGATCCAGAGCTGTTGTCAGACGTTTGCCAGCAGACGTTCTTGAGGGGAAGCGTGCAGTGCGGAGAACAGGCGATGATGCTACAGGGCCTTCGCCTCACTTCCCTGAATGTCCCCCTCCACCTGTCCCGGTCCACATTCCAGCAGTATCACCTGCTCATCTGTGTATCCCACAGGGAGAGTCCAGAGGGTCTCTCTGTCCCGGGCTTTCCAGCAGTCTGATAATAAGGGATGATGCGTCTATCAGCTCAGCTTGGCTTCCCTGAGTCAACAATGTTGGGGTTTTTTGTTGAGTGGATGACGGGGGAGGGGGGCAAAAAGAGAAAAACAGGGAGATTAAAGGACTCAGTCACACATTTCTGTTATTGTCCACATCTACAAAATAACTCACTGCATGTACAGAACAAAAAAAAACAATACATCACAGATTTTAGTTTTTCTTCAGTGCTTTTATTTGACTTTTTTTACCACCTAGAATTTTTACATTTATTCCATCAAATTAAACATCTTAGACAAAAATTAAAGTCTCTGCAGACTGGAGCAACATGTTTTAAAATTTAAATTATCTTGGGGCAAGATTGGAAATCATTTGAATAAGTGTGTGCTTGGATATCTCACAGCCAAACCTCCCACTAATGCAATGTCACAAAGACAAAAAAATGTAACAGTGTGTAATTCCGAGCATGGCGGTATAATTCGGTGACTATGTGCGATACTATGTGTTGTTTGGAAGAAGCGTGCCTAAGAGAATGCACATGTGTGTATGTGCAGCATCTGCAGCTGTTTGCGTGTGTGATAAAGCAAAACAGTGCAGGGAAATGAATGAGGTATGTGTAACAGCTTGCTCTTCTGTTATGTTCATTAAGCCACAACGTATGTCAGACTGTGTATGTGTGTCTGTCTACTGGAGTGTGTTCTCAGTGATCCAACGCAAATTCCTGGGAAACAGTAGGAGGCATGGAAAGTGTCCGCAGTGCAGTGTTTGCTTGTCAACGTGTGCATAACATCACTGACAGCAACACATGAGACAGATGCTGACGCTATAGCAGATTACTAAGCAAACTATGACTCTCCTCAATCAGCTGACATTTTTTCCAATTTCTTTGCTGTTTCAGATTGAAAGGAGCATTCGATCCATGCATGTTTCCGTGGGACATTTTCCTCAATGTTCAGTAAATATTTAGAATGCAGCTTTTTTCTTGTATGCGAAGAGTAACTCCAGATAGTACCTTTGAAGTGATTTAATTTAAGTTTCAAAAAGAGCACACTTCACAGTTATTGTCATTTTACGTAAAGATCTGTAAAACACTTAAATAAAGTTAAAACATATTTTGTGTGTTTATTAAGTAGAGAAAAAATAAAATACTTTTTAATAAAGTCAGTGCTGGTTTGCATGGTTCTGTAGTTGTTAGCATCATCACCTAGTAGCAAAAGGGTCCTTGGTCAGAATCCAGATCAACGCTGTTTTGAAAGGAGTTTGCATGTTCTTCTTTTGCATGTTCCGGGTACTCTCGCTTCCTCCCACAGTCTTAAAACACACATGTAATGTTAACTGGTTTCTCTAAATGAATATACATAGTTGTTGCCCCT
The DNA here is from genome assembly GCF_021462225.1 of Girardinichthys multiradiatus. NCBI lineage: Eukaryota > Metazoa > Chordata > Actinopteri > Cyprinodontiformes > Goodeidae > Girardinichthys > Girardinichthys multiradiatus. Next base: position 37,565,545 of record NC_061795.1, on the reverse strand, counting down.
TTTTGTATTTATTTTTTGGCTCATTTGAACAATGTTCTACTCAGAAATGTACATTTTCCACTACAGCCTCTTATGGGGTAATGCGCTAATTCATTTTGTAAAAGGAGGGTAAGAAGAAAATAACTGAAAACAAAGAATAAAGACCAGAATAGCAATGCAATTTTTATCCTTCTTGTCATAATCCTGGGATGTGAGTGTGAGTTTCTGTGTTTGTATGAGATCTTTCCTAAACAGAGGACCTCTGCTAGAGGGAGTGGCTGCTGGCTGCAGACTGCACACCTGTTTACAATTCCTTCATCTGGCTATTGGGGATTTAAGGAGCTGCTGGATGATCAGACTTCGCCTGATAATCAACCTACTTGGTAGAGTCAAACCCTAGTTTACTTTTTCGTAAATAACTTTTTTCTGGTCACTCTTCTGATGGTATTTACCAAGCAGTGTTTATTTTAATCTTCTTGTCTTCCTCGAGCTCATCTCTGTGCCTCCCAGGTTGAATCTTTCTCGTTGGTTTCAACGCCAATTACCGATCACTTCTGCAAACCTCTCCTTGACAGATCTCTTCTGGAAATCCATCCACTGTCATCCACTGCAGCTCCTCTGTTACCAGCAGTCCTCACTGTACCTGCCCTCAATCTCTGCTTAAATCTCAAACCTCTATTTGCTGTGCTCACATCAGAGTCCCCCTTGGAACACAAGTTCCTGCTGTAAAACTCCCTTTCTCAAGCTGCCACCAGCATCACTGGCTTCCCTAAGTCTAAGCTACCAACTTCAGCACAATAAGCCTCTTTATTCAACTGTCATCATCGTTCTTTTTTCTGCTCCATCCGCTTCTATCTTCCTCCAGATGCTGCAGAATCACATTGACAGAAGGGTATCCAAATTGCACAGTTTGTCATTTCTTCAAAGTAAATAAATCTTTTATCTGGTACAATCTGAGTGTTGTTTATGATTCTGCATCTGCATCTGGAAAATCTCCAGAAACATGACATTTGTTGTCTCTAAGAAATCATTTATCCACACTGGAGAAACAGCTGCGCTCTCCTCACTGTGTTTCTTTAAAACAAGCATTGTTTTTTGTCTGCTCTGTGTTTGTTGCCACCCTCTGGCTGAATATTATTGTCCTTATTGGTGTGCCAGCCAACACAGTCACAAATATGGGCTTAACGCAGACTTACCCACAGTCCACCTTAGTAGGCAGGTATGGCTAGAGTTGGGTGCGGAGAATCAATTGGGACCTTGACTTACATCCCAATTTTCCCGGAATCATTCAACTCTAAAAAGTTAGATTCCAAGTTTCAATATATAGTCTGCCAAATGGAAGAAGATGCTGCTGAACACCAACAAAGAAGAAGTGTGAACACACAAGTGTGGACAGTATGAAGCATTGATCGAAAGTGTGGCTTAACTTTAAAAGAAATGACGAGTTGTTTCAGTGCAACACTTTTAATAAGATTATATCATGCAATGGAGGGTGCACAACTAGCATGATTAAACACCTCGAGATTTATGGTGTAGAAGTAACAGTGTGCACCGTTTTTGACACGCTGTGCCTGCCTTCCTCCACTGCCTCTTTCTCCACTGCCTCTTCCTCCGGCTTCGCAAACAACGCCCAACCCTAGGTACCAATAATGAAATTCACGTCAGACAAGCTTCGCAGTTGAGCAGAGAGTAGAGTGGACTAGGAGGCATGAATTAGGCCATGAAGAACTACAACAATGGGTGGGGTCAAAATGTCTTCATTGCTACCATAAGATGCTGTACACCTGCCCCCACCAGCTATACCGTATGTCAGGTAGAAACATTTTCTGTCTGACCATTACAAATGTTTAGCGTTTGCTAAACATAAAAAATAAAAATATATATAAAAAAAAATGGAAATATGTTGAAAGTACCTCTTGCTTGCATTAATGTGGGAGGAAGGATCTATGATGTTGTGGACCTGAAACCTTGTTGGAGCTCATCGCATTAAAACTCAGGACCATCTACCAGAAAACAGAAAATTGGTCATCATTGAGTCTTTCCAGTAGGATACTGGTCAGTCCCCAGGCCCAAATTCTATAAAACATTTTTGAGGGGAGCTAAAGAGAAGAGGGCCCCAGGCTCTGAAAGAGGACAGCAATAGCTAACATGGTCCAAGTGCATTCATATGGCACATGAGGTCCCTAATTAATATATATGATTAGACTCTGTATGATTGAGAGAAATTATGCAACAACATGGGTAAAGAACCCCTTCCTAAAATTAAAATTTTTATTTTCTAACCATTTAAGATCAGAAAATACCTCTATATGTTCTTTACTGGTTTGTTTACTTAAATTACTCTTTGGACTGTATCTATATAAGCACTAGTACTTTTGGAAAGCTGAGGTATTCCAGATAAAACACAACAACTTGCAAGTTTGGTCATAACCACAGGACACAATCAATATTTATGGAGAATATTTTTCGGCTCGCTGTAAATTACATAAAATCAAATATACTGTGTGACAAGACAGACAATAAACACTTTTTACAACATCCAGTCAAAATGCACGGTCCTTTTATAGATGCCATCATATTAAAGCTGTTATACTAATTTTCCATGGAAGGCTGTTTATTTCCCAGTGTAGCTCATAAAGCTGGGCCGACCTCCAGCACATTTTACTGAGAGTTTCACTTCTACAGCAGTTCTCTAAAAAGCTTCTGAGCACAGACAGAAGAGCAGTGGATCGCCCCCTAGTTGACTTTTTACTCAAGCCTTTTGTCTTGTTACAAATTCACATGAAATGCACTGAAGATGTGCAATGACATGACTTAACTGTGGGTGTGAACTACAGCAAGGAGACATCGCTCATGAGTTGTATATTTCTGAGCAGGTGGATACAAAAACTGCTTGAAGTTCTGGGGAAGAACGTAAAATTTTGTACTTTCAAAGATTAAACAGTGCAAGCAGACTGAAAAGCGGGTAAATCTTCAAACTGACATCTATTTAGCCCCCCCCCAAAAAAATAAAAAATTAGAATTGGTGTTGCAAATTTTAAATAAAGTAAAATAAATGAAATAATACAATTCAATAACATTATATGAAGTTAAATTACATTGAAATAACAAATTTAATAATAACATATTTGCTTTTTCAATAATGAAACAGAATATGGGTAACTCTCATAACAAATCCTATATAATTTTATTAAGGTATATTTTGCAAAAAAAAAAAAAAAGTCATTTAAAAGTAAGAATAGAGTGGGGATCATGATCATGAAACACTCATGAAGCAGTTTTGCATTAAACTCAAACCTGATTTTGTAGTGATAGCCCTATATAATGTGGGCTAATCAAGACATTTTATAAATAAATATCCATTAGGACTGCTGCTGCTTTTTTTTGGGACAGAACTCACTTAGGATGGCCCACAATTGGAAAATTGTTCTTTGATCTAATGAACCAAACTTTCCGAGAATGTTGAGGCTTCTTAATTACAGTCCAAAACTTTCTCCAACTAAAAAATGTTGTGCAAACTGGATAGAGAAAATAAGATAAATTAGAGTTAAAACTATGGAGCATCTGAAATCCAGCATGAGTGATCAATGGTTGAAGATTTAATTAGTTCCCCTTAATTCCTCCAAAATGACAGTTATTAAAGTTAAGGCAACAAATTACACCTCCTATCAATTAATTGAAAGACCACATATTCTGTCACCCAAAATGAACCTTGGAACCACAATTTGCATGACAGAACTTGTAACTTCTTTATCTGATAGTCCTATATTGGTGAATTTGATTAGTGAAAAACATGCTGCTGGAAGCAAATTCCTTTTGACCCACCTTAGCATATGAGTGGATACTTCACTTACAAAGGCATTTCACTCCCCTGGTCAGCAGAATATCAAAGATGTGAGAGTGTGTGTGTTTTGGGGAATGGCTTAAGGTGAGATTGAAAATACAAATCTTGACCTCGGGTGTGGAATTCCAGGGTCAGCATTCGAGGAACATGCCCAGCCCTAGGAGGAGGCAAGCCCAAAACCCCCTCTGGGCAACTTCACTCTCACACAACACGTTTCCAACACACACATACAGTTGTATGCACTTGCACAGCAGAACCACACAAGCAGACAATCCCCTGCCCCCTTCCTTTTGTTGTTGTATTTTTCTCTTCTACCCCCTCTCACAATGGAAAGGCATCTCCACGTTCTAAGAGGCCACAGTGAGCGATCTGCTCGGCAGTGGAACAATAAACAGAAACGGGCTACACTGGGCTCCTTCTTTGCACAGTAAAGGATTTTCAGATACAAGACATGAGACAGGTGCCGCAGAAGCACACACAATCACATTCTTTTATCTCAAAAAGATTTTGATAAAGCCATTTATAGGTTGCGTCAAGCAGCAACAAACTTTCTGGACTGGAAACACCATGACTGAGGCCCCTGGCAGCATTGATTCACTCACAGAGTTGCTGTCAGTACAAAGCTCCTTTGAGCTGGAGCATTGTCTCCTCCCCAGCTTGTTCCCTATGATTAGTCAGCAATCTGCTATCATACAGGGCCCTGGCCTACTTCTGGACAGGAATTCAATCCATGACATCAGCCTACTGCAAAGAAGCCAAAGTCTGTCCAGCATGTGCTGGGTACAGACCAGGTGGAATATAATGTAATATTTAGTGCCTTGCAAAAAAATTCATACTTTTTATTTTGTCATGTAACAACAAATGCAAACTTCAATGTGTTTTATTGTGATTTTATGTGACAGACCAACACAAAACATTTCATATTGGTGAAAAGAAAATTATATTTTCAATATTACATTTAATAATATTAAATGTTTTTTTTCATATTTCTTTACAAATAAATATCAGGAATTTGTTGCTGGCATTTGTATTTAGTTACACAAAGTATCTGTGAAAAGTAATTTTCAAGTTTTGCTACAGATTTTCAACAAAGTTTAGATATGGACTTTGATTGAGCCACTCTAACACATTAATATGCTGTAGCCTTGCCTGCATGTTAAGGGTTTTTCTCCCACTGAAAGCTGCGCTTCTGCCTCAAGTATCAAGTCTTCTACATTCTTCTGTAACAGGTGTTTTTTTTAACCAGGACTGCCCTGCATTTAACTCCATCCAATTCTCTGCCCTTGCTATAGACATGCATCCCCACAGCATGATTCTGCCACCACCATGTTTCCCTGTAGGAATGTTGTGTTCATGGTGAATTCCCTCTTTGACATGATTACTAGTCTTGTTGACAGATCTTCCCACAAGAGCTGTGGATCTCAGATCTGGTTTTGCACTGGAGCTATTTTAGGGTTTTAGAGTAAAGGGGGGCAAATACCAACTGACACCAAAGTTTTGAGAATTTTATTCATAAAAAACTGTTTTTTCTTTGTGTAAGTCACATAAAATCTTTAAAGGATGAATTAAAGTTACAAAATGTAAAAAGTATGAAGCATTTTGCGAAGCACTGAAAAGAGATGAGAAACTGCACAAAAAACATGTGAGATCTCTTTGAGATCCTGACACGACCTTGCAGAACTGAAACAGACAGAAGGTAAACACAAAAATGCTGTTGTGGTGAGTTTTTCTCTTATGCAATTATGACCGCGGGCTTTCTAAAAACAAACCACAACCATAAACCTTGACCGTCTACCAAACTGTTTTCACTTTCCTAATCTTCACCACACCTTCAGCAGTCCGAGTCTCACACAAATCTTAACCATTAGAGGATGATTAATGTGATGAATTAAAGATGTCAGATCTGTGCTGTCACACAGTCTAATTAGTGGTGGGGAAACAGACCGTCTACAACACTTGCATTTCAGGCTTTTTGCTCATTTCCCAAAATTTTGAGAGTTGTTAATGGTAGAAAAACACACACACACACACACACACACACACACACATATATGACAAAAAATGAAAAAAGAAAAACAGATGAAGGAGGGGTGAGGGGGAAGAAAAACAGAGAACGTGAGAACAGAAATGGAGAAGAAAGACTGATTAATCCCCCCTTTTGAGGAGATTGATTCAAACTCCCCCTGCCCTCCACCACTGTTCCCAACCTGTCTGCTCCTCAGTGAGGTTGGTTTGATGTTTCATTCTTTCTTATCAATGGCACCTTTGCATCAATTACCTAACAAAAACATCCTTGAGATGGAGGGGGACGAGGGGCGAGCAGAAAGGAGGGGTGGAGTGGAGTGTGGGAGACGACCTCCTTGTAGCACATTCCAGGCTTTTGTCTTTCCAAGGAATTTGTTTCCTGTCAACTTCTTAAGCCAATAGATAATATGTTATCAGGGATGAGAGGAGCCTCACCCCCCAAAACCCCACCACCAACAATGAGAGTGGAAAATGTATATGAGGAAATACCTTCTAAGTGAGATGTCTTGTGTTGATAAATCTCAGCTGGCTTATGTCCGAGGTGGTGATTGTTTAAACAGAACATGGAGACCTCATTGGTGGGGTCAAAATCTAAACCACAAAAGAATAAAAGAAGAAGAAAGGCAGAGCAGTCTTTCAGGAGACCCCTGAAAACAATTATCTGCAGAGATGATAACAATCCAGAGACTGACAGGACTGAGTGCAACATACAGGATGTTTACACATCTGTCTTTATTATGGATGTTTCGGGGCATTATTTTGCTGCTATTAGGCTCTAATTTATGAGGTGCTCTGAACATTAGCTCTTTGGGTTTTACAGCACTGTGTTTCCCGCTCTCTGCGAATAGATGTGTGGACCCTCTAGACGGCTAACTTGGGGCCAGTAAACCTCTCATAGTAAAGGCAACCGCAACCATTCTCTCTGAATTACATCACTTTTCCAGGTCCCAATTGTGAAATCAAGGTTCAGCTGTTCATTTTTACTGCTTTAATTTGCCTCTCCTTCTTACATTCAGTAGCAAAATTTAAGATTTACAAAACCAAACATAGGAAGATGCCTAAACAGAGGGTTCAGGATTTTTAGAATTAGAATTAGTTGAAAGGTTAATTTGGATATTGTACTACCTTTAGTGTTTAACTCTATAACTCACTTGGCATCTACATTTAGTATAAGTATAAATTAGAAGGTTCCAGCGGCTCCAGGTAAAGGCCCGTCCAAAAGCATCCAAGACCAAAGCAGACTTCAAAGGTCTTAAAACAGCTACAAAGTCAAAAACATCATAGCATATTTTGCAAGTGTTATTTTATGAAACTGTAGCCTGTCATGTTAACATTTAGTGGTTATTTACACAGAAGATTATTTATACAGGAAATAGACTGTTAAGGCTAGCGAAATGGAGGACCCCGGAATGCAGACGAGCAGGCAGCATGACGGTAGGTGAAAAAAGATTTAATTAACAAAAACTCACTCACAGTAAGAGGCAGGAAAAAAACAACAAACGGGCAGGCAAGACAGGCATGGCATGATCCAAACAAGACATGAGCATGATCTGAAAGCAAGGCATGAACATGATTTGAAAATGATTCCGCGATGAATAACTGAACAGGTGTGTATTTATGGAGCGTGACCAGGTGAAACAAGAAAACAGATTAACTAGGTGCAGGAAAGCGAATAAAGTTGATTGACAGGATAAAACGTGGCTTGAGCAGAACGGAAACTCTTGAATACAAACTAACAGAGACTAGAAAAACATGAAAGTAAAGCATAACCAGTAAAATAATAAACAGAAGCATGATTCAAAAACTTAATTGTGAAACAGACCAACAAAACCCCAAAACACCCACAAATCATAACATAGACGTCTCCAATTTTCTGTTCAAGATTGAATTTTTAAATAATGTCAAAGAGGCTCAACTACCAATGATGAGCAAATCCCTTACGGTGAGTTTGTTAATGATTTAGAACCAAAAGAAAGCCGGCAAAGCAAAATGAGCACTCTTTTCAACTTGAATTTATATCATTTAAACACTTGTCATGCTTCAACAAACTGTATCCTAGTGTGAAAATTAACATTGTCTGCCTTCATTGAACTGCCTACGGACTAGGACCTTATAAAATTGCCTTTTTCCTAGATTTCATTTAATTTTTTCCTGAAACTCTTTTTGTTTTTGTTTTTAATTTTCAGAATTCCAGGTCTTGCAAAATAAAAAATACCTTTAATCTAAAAAAGCCTGCTACCTTGTGGTTGTGTATAAAATTTCAGGAGTTCCATCACAACAACCCAAATTTATTGTGAAAAATGTAATATTTTTTGTAAAGCTCCAAAAAAAAAACAACAACCATTCACTAGTTATTTATAGGTAACATCTAATATAAACAAAAGTAGCACGTGTTTGAATTTGTTCTCAGTCCACAATCTAAACTCCCCTTAAATATGAAATAAAAAATTTATACTGCATTTCATCAGCATCGGTGACTACTATCTTGCTCACTCACCATCTGGATGCTTTTCTTTTAAATGTTTTTGCCGTTTTAGCAGTGCTACCTGGACATATCACCATATCTTCACATGTTTTTCTCATTCATCCCTTTCCGTGCCCTCGTCCCACTTGGAAGGAAGTGACTGTGGATCAGTGGTATGTCTACAGAATAAACAGTGGCCAGCACAGGCCTGGACCAGGCTTATCAGGTCTGCCTGATTGACCCTCCACTCCCTCTTTGTTTAGACGTCCTGACAGGCGGGTCACCACTCCACATCCTTCTCCGCCTCTGTTCCATTATTCCCACAATTTTGTGTTGTAAAAGTGAAAGGCCATGTTTTACTTCTTTACTTAAAGGGCAAACAAGCTAACCGAGGTGCTTTTGGGGAAACCAAACACTGGCATAAAGAGGGGGCTCCTGTGTCTGTCTGAGACACTACATGTCTCACGGCTCAGACAGGCATCCCTGATATGTGGCTCGTTCAGAAGAAACAACGGGGAAAGGTAAAGACATGTTGTGGGCTGTTGACAAATATTTACTGCTTGCTTGGACAACAGGAGGAATGCAGGGGAATGTCTCTATCAGGGGTTGCCTACCCCCCACCCGGTCTTTCCCCTCTGTGTGTGTTCTTCAGCTGTTCCCAAGGTCTGTCTGAGGCCGCCGCGGCCTGTCAGTCTGTCAGATTAAAGGTTCGCTCTCTCGCTCTTTCTTTAAATGCCACACGCTTTGTTTTCGCTGAGGAGGGGTGTAGAATGTGTGTGATCTCTCATCGGACTCCCTCTCATCCATCTCTGCCAGAAAGCGCGGGGGCAGAAGGGCTAAAGGGGGTTCAGGAGGGGGCAAGGGGCAGGGTCATACAGGGGGAAGAGTGGGGTCATAGGTTAAGCTAGGCTGCCCCCCCCCCTCTTTTACGCACCTCAGCCAAAACATTTGCACTAGACTAGCAGGGACCAGCAGACAGAGAAAAACACACACTCCACTGACAACAAGTAATAAAGTCTTCCTCTGATATTTTGCTCATGTCTGCGACTCCGCTGCCATTCATGCAGAGCATGGCTTGTTATTGAGTGGAGATGTGTGAATGTAATGAACAGCCGCTCATGCTTACACTGAAAGCTTGGCAATGAACAACAGGCTCCACTGTGAAGGAAGCCAGATGTAGATGGATGGAGAAAGTGAAAAGGACTAAACTGGATGAAATGGTTTGAAGGGGTTTCAGGTTGTTTCACGGGTGCAGAATGTATTGTTCAACATCAACTGTGATTCCTTAAATGGAGTTCTGTTATAATACATGTTTTGTATAGCTGGGTGGGCTTAAGGTCTGGTCAAGAAGAAAAACAGAACTAATTAGATAAATTAGTTTGGTACAAATAAGATTAGGGGGAAATTATTGAAAATTGTCATTAGAATTTTGTCTTTGCTGACACTTTTCACACCATGTTAGAACCACTAACAACCACAACCAAGTATTTTATTGGAATTTTAAGTGACGGACCAATACATATTAATGCACAGTTGTGAAATAGAAGAAAATCATTTATGGTTTTCATAAAAAGAAATAATAAAAAAAATATGAAAAATGCAGTGTACCAGTCAATTCACTGAAGAACCATAACTTACTGCAGTTACAGCTGCAAGTCTGCTAGACTGTAAACCAGATCATGACACATGATGTGCAGTGTTAGTTTTCCTCACACATAGTATTATGCATTTAGGTCAGAAAGTTCTATTTTGGTTTCATCTGGCCAGATTACCTTCCTTTACATGTTTGCTGTGTCTCCTAAAGGCTTGTAGTAAACTATAATCTGGCTTATTTAAACATTGGCTTTCTCCTGGATACTGCTTGTTGTCCTGTTGACAGATTCTCCCACCTGAGATGAAGATATCTGCAGCTCCTCCATGGTTACCATGGGCCTCTTGTGTTGTCGTCTGATTAATTCTGCCCTTACCCAGCCTGTGAATTTAGAGGGACAGCCATATCTCGGTAGGTTTACAACTGTGCCATCTTCTTTCAAGGTTCAGATAATGGATTGAACAGAGCTCTGTGAAATGTTCAAGACTTGTGCTACTTTCTCTTTGACCCGTCTGCTGTTTTCCTTTGCCTTCATAATGCTTTTTGTTCACTTACGTTCTCTAATAAGCCTCTGAGGCCGTCACAGAAGAGTTATGTTTATACTGAGATTAAGTTACACGCAGGTGCACTCCATTTAATAATTAGGTGATTTCTCACCAAGGCAATTGATTGTACTAGAAATTTGTTTATGGGTTTTCGAGAAAAGGGAACTGAATATGAATGGCACACCTTTCAGATCTTTCTTGTGGAATTTTCCAAACCAAGTGTCTCATTTCTTCCACTCCATAACTATGCACTACTTTCTATTTGTCTGTCCAATAAAATATACATTGTAATTTTTGGCTGTAATGTGACAAATAAAAAAAAAAACTCAGGCATGTGAATACTTTTGCTAAGCAATGTAAATGATAAATTTTTTATTTTAGTTTGTGGCCCGAGTGGCCTTTATTTTGCAAGTTAATTGAGAGGAAATGGAGTGGAGAGAGAGGGAGGAACACATGCAGCAAAGGTCAACGGGGCCGGAACCCACGATGGCTGCATGAAATACTATTGCCTCTGTATAAGGGTTGCACGCTTTTCCCTTTTGCAACTGCTGTGCCTAGTAGATGATCTTTTTAGCCTGATCCAATGCAATACTACATACCAGCAAACTCTGTCACATCAAAACAGAGTGTACAAATCTACATAGATTTATGTAAACAATATTAATATGGGATTTTCAACTCTGGGTCGCTCAGTATTTCTGTGTTTATACTGGAGAAAAATCTTTAGTCAAAATTCCAGATGTCCAGATCTCTGCGGAGTAGAGACTGACATTTTTTCGGGAGTCCCACGGGTCACGGGATTCCCATGGGAATCCCGCGGGACGGAAGACAGCATCAGTAAAGATCACGTGATTGGGACGGTACAGGATAAAAAATTAACGGGAGCAGACGGGAGTGGGAGCTAACCAACAGGAGGGAAAATAACCTAGGATCAATAGTCTTTGGAAATGTGAAATAGAGAATTTGTTATAAACTTTAAGAAAAAAAAAACTTGAATCGACGCCACCATTGTGTAGTTTTTTTCCAAGAAGCCTATACTATAATGTGAGTCAAACGAACTACACAACCCACAAGCCAACAGTGCTTCTGATCGATGTTTTCCACCTGCGTTCAGGATGGAGGAAGCAAACGCAGGTGGAGAACTGGACGTGGTAAAATTGGATTTGTAACGTAAAGTCAGAAATAAGGACTTATCTATTAAACTCATAGAGCTGACAGGAAAGTCGCAAATATTACCGAACTTCAGGAGAGTTGAATGTAGCGCTGTTAACACGCAGTCTGCTGCTTGTAAAACGTGTTTAGTCGTAATCAAGTACACCAGTGATTAAGGAACACTTGTGCTGCATGTGCACTAAAGATTTAAGAGGTAAGGTACGGAAGCCCGTGAGGGGACATGGGGAAATTTATTACTTTTGCGTCCCCACGCAATACTTGTGCGTTTGGCATTTTGGAACAGCAGCACAGATGACAAACTGCTCATAAAACAAACAGCACTGATATGTCATTGATATGGTTTATTTGTCATATGCAGGTTAACACACAGTAAATAATGCGATTAAATGCTTAGGATAAGAAGAACCGTTCAAATCACGATAAAAACAAAAACACTAATGGCGTACAAAAAAAAGTACACATCATGCAGCAGTAATAAGGAAATAAAGTGTCACAGATGTGGTTTCGTGCAGTTTTATGGTCCAGAGTTCAGTAGTTTGTTTAACAGTTTGTGGATAAAAACTGTCTTTTAGTCTGATTTGAAGATAATTTTATTTAAGGCTGATTTCAAAATAAAACTCAATAAATCTCAAAACGGGTGTAGTGTTTGTTTCATTTTTGCAGTTATCTGGTTTGGAAACTATCCCACAAAGTATTGCGAAATAACGCAAAGACTATTGCGTGGGGACACAAAAAAGAAAAAAAGTCCCCCCATGTCCCCTCGCGGGCTCCGTATAGAAATGCTTCATCAAGGGAAGATATTAAATAAATATGTTGTGAAATAGAAAAAACTTTAATGTACCATTAAATGTACAATTTATTTAATACATCATTAAATATTAATTGTACCACTAATTACGTCATGTCGTCTTTAAATTTATACTTAATTATTCAGTGGCACATTTAATTGCATAATAGTCCATTTCATTATATAATGGTACATTTATTGTTTCTAATGATGTATTAAATAAATAAATGGTACCTTTAATTTAATGGCACATTTAATGTTACATTTCTTTCATGTTACATTTACTTCACTTATGGGACATTCACAACATTTATTTATTTAATGATGATTTTATTGTATTAATTCTTGATGCCTGTATAGGAGGTCATGTCAGAATTTAAATCAGGTGTGCTCGAACAGACACACATCTAAAACTTGCAGGGAAGGGGTCCCTGAGGACCAGGGCTATGAACCATTGAGGTACAGTTTCTAAATTGTGAAGGTTTTGCCTTTTTGTCCTTTTGTTCAACAAGTACAGTTCTCTTACTAGGTGCATTTTTCTTTTGTTCCAGCAACTTGAAACATAAAAGTGATGTCATTGCTCAAATGAAACGATCACTTAATAAATAAGTAAAATACAACTATGTACATTTTGTTTATTCAACTAAGATAGCCATGGTCTGTTTCCTTGTTTGATATTTTATTATTTCTTCATTATTATTCTTTTTACTTTAACTGGCCTTTACTACAGCTAAAAACAGGGACCTAACTGGTCCTTCAAACAAAGAAATTGCCAAAAGACTAAATGAAGAAAACAAAAATGGGAGTGGCACAGGAGTGGGAGTCGTTCTGAATGGGAGCGGGATGGGAGTGGGAGTCAATTTACCAGGAGTGGGACGGGACAGGATTTTTTTCGTTATGCTGGCCTGGGATTGGGATGGGACAAGACATTTTTCTGTAGGAGCGGGATGGGACAGAAGAGAAAATCCACTCCCGTGTCACCCTCTACTGCGGAGCTGTTAGACTCACAGTCTGTCTGGAGTGTATAATAAACAAGAAAAGCTTGATGTTACAATGAAATAGTTGATGACTAGCTATGGTGATAAACTTCATTCAACATTTCTGAAAGCATATTAGACATAGCCTGTTTATTATCCAACGATATCCACTGTTTCCTGCAGTTGCACATTTAAACTGCAAAATCAGCAAAGTCAAGTTCATGCAGGAACTATTGAGAAACCCCTGATTAACATTTAAAAGTGTTTTCACTTCCCTAACAGCTGGGAAGTGGGTGCCACGTGGGTGCAAGCGATGAAGCTAACGAAAGCATGATTCATCCAGCGATTTGTCATGTGAGTGGATGGAAATAAGCAAGAAATAATCAAATGCTGTTGTGCTTCTGTTATGACAACAGGATCTCCAGAGAAAGAGGCACAACTCGGGGAGAAACAAAATGTCTGGAGGAAGGCACAAAAGGTTTTGTTCCGAATAAAAGTTTACAACAAATAATAAAAAATACAGATCTAATGCACAACATTGGGTTTTGTTTGGCTGTTTGGTTGATCACATGCATCCTTATTTAAACCTTTTTGAAATCTACAAAGAACTGTGCTATGAGAAAGATTTTAAGAATGTCTTTAAGATAATTTCTTGTGCATGCAATATCAGATTTGTATAAAATATTCAGTAAATGCTATTTTGAACATTGGAGATGAAAATAAGAAGGAAGGAGGGGTTGCAGCAGCAGAATATCCAATACCAGAGTACGCTTCGTCAGAGCCTCTGTCCGTGGTCCTGAACCACTCATCTACACCCATAGAGCCAAAGCAAATTGAACAGACAACACCAAAGAGTCTACTAAGAATTTACCCAAACAGTTGTCTGAAAAAGGATAGTCATAAAGATAGTTATAAATAATTTTGATTTGTTTTATTATTACCAAACCGAACTGACACATTAATATCTGAAGTAATACTTGCTCACAGGTGATACAGTTTGGGAAAACTTCAGCATAAACAAGTGCCAATTCTCTTCAGATCCAACAAAATATTTAAAATGTGTTTAAAATTTAGAAACTTAAAGTACAATGTAAACAGATAAAGCTAAGTGGTGCACAGCATCCCATCCGTTCTCTATCCTCTGCTTCTGAAAGAGCACAGGATCTTCTTTTGTTTTCAGCTCTCCTCACATCTCCTGAGATGGCAAAAAGAAAAAGCAAGTGTGCCGGGAAGAACAGTGCACTCATCTCAAATGGCATCCACTCACATATTGCATGAGGAGACATCCTCAGTAAACACAGCAACAGGAAGCGTTTGAATCTATGAAACATCCTGCTTGCTAAAAGTTAAATGACATGCTGTAAATATGCTGCCTGGTGAGCCAGAAGTATTTTTTCTGCATGCGTGACTAACAGAGATATGCACTACCAAGCTGCGTTGCAAGCGGCTGGCAACCCAGATGTTAAACTGCATCTGTTAATCAGATGTCTTTTTCAGTTTTTTAAAGGGTGCCCGTGACATGCTTCGGATGTGTGTGCCGCCTTACTCACTTTGGGCCTCAGGCCGTAAAACTGCTGTGAGCTCCTGAACTTTAACCCTAATTACTTTCTTCTAAGTCAGTGTAACTCCAAGGTGAGCTCATTTTAGGGTTATAAAAATTTTTATTCTTCTTTCCAGCAGTTGATGAAGTATCTTAGGGTGACTGCTTCAAAGAATAAACAGTCACTCGGTATTGATCATCTTTAAGCACTCACTATACCTATATATATATATACATATATATATATATATATATATATAGGTATAGTATATTATAAGTATAGTATATATAGGTATATATATATATACCTATATATACTATGCTTAAGGCTTCCATGACAAAGTTCTGCAAATCCACTTCTGACATGTCCTTGGAGTTCTACCTAAATTTTTGAGATTTTTGCTAAGCTATCAGAAAGTACCAGTTCAAAGGACTCCTTTTGTGGAACTTCAGTGAAAAGGTAGGACAAAACAACTGACTGATAAAAGGTTAATAAATGTGGAGGCAAAATTGAATTAGTTAAAATAAAACTAAAATGTAAAACTTAGTCTAATAGACTGAGCATGAAGGCAAGTCTCCTAAATAAACTGTTTCAAGTCTTATTGATTTAGAAATTTGGAAAACTCAAACTCATTGTTGGTGAGTCCCTGGTTTAACCTAACTCCCAATAAACTTTAGTTGTTGTTATACTGGCTGTGAATTTATGTTCAAAGCACTCTTAGGAGGCCATGTGGCCACATTTTGCACACCCAAGCCTGAAAAATCTCACCCTATATTTCTTGTGTGCAGCTTGTTTGCAGCTTTGAGCCTTCCCAAAAAAGATTCTTCACCTATGATATTCACAGTAAAAGACTGTATTAGCTGCTGCAGCTCCCTGCCTGTTTGTATGATTTGACTTCATGAGTTTTTGCACAACAAGCGAGCCCTGTGGTAAAGAGCTACATAGAGAGCAGCAGAAACATTAATCATTGAAGTTTATGAAGTTAAAGAGCTGAGTTTATAAAGTAGGAGAACTACTTTTAACCATACACAGTTAACTGAAACATCAATGAAAAATTATAGAAACAGACTTATCACTGAGTCATGTCAAAACAGAGAGTTAAAATGCTAATGTTAGATCGAGTCTTCAGCAAACTGCATTAAAACATGCTTAGCAGGAGCAAGAAGGTGGCTCATTGTAGACTAGTTGTGCGTATCAGGAGGCATATCTATAGAAACAAATAATGTTAAGCTAGTGTCAACTGATGCATTGGTAGAACATTATAGCAGCATTCTTAACCTAGCTATGAATGCGTTGGTTCAGTATATTTAGGCTGTGCTGCAGAAACTTGGGTTAGGACAAAAAAATATTTGTCTGTCAAGAAAAACAGATGCTAGACACTGCAGCAACCTGAACCTGAGCCGTGATATAGTAAATGGGACAAAATCACAAGATCAGTGTAAACCATGTAATGCGTATGAAATGATGTCTGCCTTATAACTACCCTTCAAAGCTACAAAACATTTACATCTTATTGATTGTTT
Source organism: Girardinichthys multiradiatus (assembly GCF_021462225.1). Lineage (NCBI taxonomy): Eukaryota > Metazoa > Chordata > Actinopteri > Cyprinodontiformes > Goodeidae > Girardinichthys > Girardinichthys multiradiatus. The sequence goes on along the minus strand of NC_061795.1, from coordinate 37,549,096 downwards.
AATTTCCCACATGTAGCGTTTGACTGGAACTCAGGATCTACAAATCCGTATTCCTAAATGACCGAGTATCAGGGGGAAAAAAATCATGATTGGAAGGGACTCGTACTCATCGTCTTCCGCTTTATCTGGGACCGGGTCGCGGGGGCAGCAGACTCAGCAGACCGGTTGGGCTAACTGATTGGAAGGTTGTGAATTTAAATATGGTATTTAAAATATGACGACTTCTATGTAATGCACTAAGAAATATGAGTAAAATCCCTAATATCTAAAGCTTAATCAGCCTTTGGATTTCTCAGTTAACTGTTGCATTGTTATTGACTTTTACAAACTTAAAAACCACAGGTAATAGCCAGATATTATTTGAACTAAAACAGGTGCTAAAGTTTTTTTTTTGTATTTACAAAACAGGTATAAGTATTAAAAATAAGACATCCTTCATACGAGAAAGCTTAAGTTCAGTCACATAGAAACAGACATTGTATAAATGAACCTTTTTGGCTTGTCTAACACTTTATATCACAGCCTGGTTTAGATTACATATAATATGTGTGTATGTAAGTGTTCATATCTCTTTGTTTATCTGACTGCATGTTCTACAGGCTGATGTGTCCACACAAATAATATCTTAACAGAGAAGAAATAGAAATGATTAATGCATGAATGACAACAGACTGAATGTATGTGGCACCAAAAAGTCAGAGGTAGATATGTGAACCTAAGGCTAAGATCATTTTCAAAGATACCTTTGTCATTATACAAGCAATTAGGTGTCATATGCTAAATATTTAGGAAAGCATGAACTGCAGTCTTATGGTCCAAATGTATAACTGTATAACAAAAAGCATTTCAATAGCAACAATTTCAGAAGAAAATCATGAAATGCTTCTCAATTAATGTAAGATAAGATAACTACAAGTAAATTGTTAAAACAATTTCAGGCTTTACAGACAGTAGTCAAGTTTGAAATCCTCTAACTGATCGGTTTTAGCTGTGGTTCAAAAGAAACAACGTTAGTATGATGTAAAACATAACAGAACAAAGAAACTATTCATTTCTTCAGCTTTTAAGCCAGATGTGAAGAACGCCAAATATCTGGTTAATTGAAATGAAAGGGCTGCATGGTGGCGCAGTTGATAGCACTGTTGCCTTGCAGCAAAAAGGTCCTGGGTTTGATTCCCAGCCTGGGGTCTTTCTGCATGGAGTTTGCATGTTCTCCCTGTGCATGCGTGGGTTCTCACCGGGTACTTTGGCTTCCTCCCACAGTCCAAAGACATGCCTGTTAGGTTAATTGGTCACTCTAAATTGTCCTTAAGTGTATGAATGAGTGTGTGAATGGTTGTTTGTGTGTTGCCCTGCGATGGACTGGCGACCTGTCCAGGGTGTACCCCGCCTCTCGCCCATAGACTGCTGGAGATAGACACCAGCTCCCCTGTGACCCACTATGGAATAAGCGGTAGAAAATGACTGACTGACTAAAATGAAAGTCTCATTTTAGGTTCAAGGTTTTCAGATGTCAAATTATATATTGATATATTTAAACATGCTTTGGTCAAATAATTGACTCCAAAATTTTTGAATAATTTAGGGTAAGTTCTAGTGTTGTGAAAAAGCGTTTTCCCACTTATAGTTGTCTACCATTAATATTTTTTTTGTCAGACCTAAATCTTTCATATCATCAAATATATTTTAATATCAGACAAAGATAACCTAAACTAATGTAAAATGCAGTTCCTCAAGTAAGTTCCTCAAGTAGAGCTAACAGTTGACGGCAAGGTTTTCAGGGACAGAATTTAACTGAAGACAATTATCTTTCCAGAATTTATGAATCTTTGAGTTCCTAAACAACCAAAAGAGCATAGCTAAATATGTTTAGGACTGGTATTAGATCTTGGTTATCACCAATCAGTCCAAAAGAAAGTATGTTTGGCTTAAACCAAATTAGCACCAAGACATAACCTTGAGAGACAGCAAGCAAATCAATTAAAAAAGAGGGTCTACAACATTTTTGCTTTGATTGTCCCATGGTGAAAAGAAGCAACTTCGTTAATTGATTTTTTTTTTCTCCTTATGATTGAGAAAGCAAATGGAAAAGTCTATCTTAAGAAACCCTTTCTCAAATACTTTAGCAAGGCCACTGGACATTGATTGAATGTGTGTTAATGCCTTACCTGAAAACTTCTACATTTCCCAGAAACCTTTGAATTTCCAGTAAATGTTGCCCCTGAAAACCTATACCTGAACCTGCATTTATCTCAATAAGCATCTAATTTGATTTTGATGTTTAAGCCTTTAGTCTCACTTCCACAACTTAACAGTAATCCTTCATGAGATCCTTTGCGATACTCTGCATAAACCTTTTTCGAGTGTTAACAAAGCCCCTATCTCAATGTAACCAAGTAGTTTTTGTGCCTGAGTTAAACCGAAAAATCCCCTCAGGCAGGAGTCACAAAGAAGTCACACATGTTTTTCAAAAACACAGGTGATGATTCCTGGTCAGCTGGGCAAAGACACCAGTAACAGCTTTGTCATTGCCTTTCCATCATGGTACAAACCCACAAAGACACTTGTGTGTTTATATTAAAGTGTTGATCAAATGCTTCTTTATTTTTACAGTATACAAAAGGAAAACACAACAGGTCTTGCAAACAGTTTCCATCTGGACCCAAATTTAGAGAAAATGAAACAAAATGGCTTAAAGTAAATCACTAAAAAATGAAAAAAAAAAAGGAAAATCTTAAGACTGTTGAAAACTATGTCTAAATTAAACAACTTTCTTGTGCAAATCTATTTAGGTTTTATCTGCCATGCTAAAAACATACATCTTTGGACAGACAGAACCGAGATTAAGGTTACAACGCGTTGCAAAAAGAAATAAATGAATAAATAAAATAGATCCCTTAAGTCTGACACCTCTAAGTAAAATTCAGTGGAATTAATTGACCTCAAAAGCCCCTTCTACCTCTCTGAATTATAATGTATGTCTAAATAGTAGTAAATAACAAGATTTATTAGGGAACATGAGTGAACAAATAAGATTATAGTAAAATAATATCCCAGGTTTTAAACATTTTACTGAGTACTGTTGAATCTTGTATCCACCAATGGAAGAGCTCTGGACAAATTACAGCAAAAAATGACTTTTCTGCCTTTATGCAGAGCATCCAAAAAACAGAAAACGTGTGGAAAACAGGACATGCATATATTGTGAGCACATCATCACCCTTTTAACACATGCAGATGGCAGCATTATGCTACGGGGATGCTTTTATACAGCAGGGGTAGTGAAGCTCAGAGTTGAGTGGAAGATGGATGAAGCTAAATACAGATTGATCGTGGAAAAAAGCCTGTTGGAGGCAACAAAAGACTTGATACTCAACCACAGGTTCACCTTCAGGCAGGACACTAAACATAACAACAGAGCTACGATTGGATGGCTTACGTCATAGCATATTCATGTGTTAGGATGTCCAAGTCAAAGTCCCGACCAAAATTCAATTTGAAGTTTGTGGCAAGACTTCATAATTGAAGTTAATGGACACTCTTCATCCAATCAGGAAAATATTTTGAAAACCGTGTATCCTTGTCTAATCAATTTCAGTTGAAATCAGTTTATTTATATAGAGCTTATTCACAACAAATGTTGCCTCAGTGCACTACAAAACAGATCCAGTTTACAATCAGAAACAGAGGGAGTTAAAGAACTATTGAACAAGTTGATGTTTTTCTCAATTGAAATATTTCTAATGGCACCATTGAATAAAATCCACCCCATATGTCGTCAACAACCTAAGTAATCAACACATTCCAATAAATAAAAGCAAACTAGTGCACTAATGAAGTTAGGGGTAGAAAAACGTTATGACGTAGGGAAGAAGTATTGAACACATGAAGAAAAGGATGTGCAAGAAGGCACTGAAAACCATTAAGTCAGCTGTAATCTCTCCGTATTATGAAAGCATTCCAGCTGGTTTATTATTAACTGATGAACTTCCAAATTGTTTCTCAACACCAAAGTACTGAACAGAGTGGTACAACAGCTAAAAGCAAAGAGACCTTCTCAAAACTCTTACTGTTGCAAAACAGACTAATTGCACTTGCTACAGCTGCATTTCTAAACCTCTAAATTTTCCAATGAGATCTACTAATAATAGTATTAATTTCACCATAAACCAGCCAAGACCAGGTGCCCCTTGTGAGATTTCTGACAGAGGAGTGAAAAGAACAATCAAGGAAAGGCCTGGAAATTAGCAGGTACCAGTTTTCCCATAAAAACAATAAGCAATACACTCAACCAGAACAGTGTCAATGCATACTCACTGCTCCAGACTCCAGTGCTGAAGAAAAAGCATACTAAAGCATGTTTAAAGTTTTCTGCAAAAAGGTTTGGACAAGCCAGTAAAATACTGGGAGAATATGCATCTGGTGTGAATTTTATGCCAGTATCCCTTTAGAAATATTTAAACTAAGAAAATGTTGACGTGTTTATGCTTTTTTTACCTGCTGTACATAGTCAGTTACATCCAATCATGCAGATCGATTCAAAGTCTGTACATTAGTTTTATATAACAATGCCGTCAAGTTCAGTTTATAATGCTAATTGGTCAAATGCTTTTATCTAAGGTAACTAAGCTGATCACTGACTTTGAAGCAACTCCTCTTCCTGAATGAGCATGTAGGGACAGTGGACAGTCAACCACATCATGTCATCAACTTTGCAGCAATTCTCCATAATGCGCATGTCCAGTGACAGTGGAAAGGAAAATTCCCATTGTCTTTCCATTTCACACTTATATACTACTTTGTGTTACTCTCTGACAATAAAATAAAATAACATTTGTGGTTGAAACATAACAGAATCCAAAAAGTTTAGAGGTGTATAAGTACTCTTCAAAAGCTCTGTAAATGCTTCTAAAAGACAGTCTTTTATCCTGACCTAACATTTATCAACTTTCATTTAACAGACAGGATGTTATTCAGGTGTGGTAAAACAGGGACACATCTAAAAATTACAGACAGCAGCTCTGGAGTTGGACACCTTTGCCTAGATTGTGTCACTGGGTTTAATCCACTTATTGTCATGGAATGGTGGTTGTTCGCAGGACCAATGTGCAAACAGAAACTGGGGAGCTACATGGTGAGTAGAAATGTTTCATGGAAACTGAATTGGTAACTTTCACGGAGGGTGATTACAGGCGATTACAAGCACAAAACAGGCAGGCCACAGTAGAATTCAGTGGTGAGCAATGGAAAACCAGAGAGTTTAAATACAGATGCAGGGTGGAGAAATGACCAATGAATCAGAGGAGCTAATCAGATAAAATGTGGAACAGCTGGTGGCAGGGAGAATGCAAAGCAACTGAAGGAGGGAGGCTAATTAACACAGAGAAGTCCAGAGGAGTAACAGAAATTTATCAGGAAATTAACTCCGGGCGGATTTAGAATACTACACACCAATGTATAAACAAATAAAGACGTATAAGGAAAATACCTAACAACAGCAAGCATAAGGAAAAGAACTAAAGAAGGCACAATGTAAAGAACAGCGTAAAAAGTAAAGAAATGGTCAAAATACCCTCAAAACCAAATCCAAACACCTACAGATCGTGACACCAATAGCATTTCCCAGCATCACTGCATTTCAGAAAACAGGTGCATCTCAATAAAATAGAATTGAATTGAAAAGTTCATTTATTTTAAGCAATTCAATAAAATATTTAAACTCATATATTGCATAACTTTTTAACACAGTATTTATTATAGTTAATTTGATAATTAAGGCTACAGGTAATTAAAACCCAACATGCATTTTTATTTTTATCAAACTAGGATGTTACATAAAACAATATTTTTTATTACAGATATATTATGGCCACAACAATGATGGGAAACACTATTGTATGTGACTATTTGTGCAGCCAACTCCTGCTCTAGAGCTTTAGGTACAATCACAATGTATATTTGAAATGATTTTTTAACCTAATGTCCCCTTTGTCAGATGAACATCCACATTAACTATCAATGTAGGAGACAAAGGACACAAAGAAGAATGTTTGCTTCTTTACATTCACAGTCCAAGTTGGCTGCACAGTTTGAGGCAACCACAGTAAACACTCACATAACATTCAGGGAAAACAGCTACATATTTTTCTAGAAACTTGCGTCACTTAACCCTTCATGGCTTCAGCTCATTTCTTTGAGCCTCCAGCTACAAGGTAATCGGGGATAAAAGTTGGCAGCACTGACCATTCCAATACGATAAGCTCCAACTTGCTGTGGTTGCTCAATGATTTACCAGGGTTTACCAGATAAGATCTGCTGGCTGAGCTGATAAGTCAAACACAAGAGGAGATCATTGACACTCACACAGGATTAGGAAACACTAATGCTTCTGCAGCAACCTGTGTTTTCGTAGAATGAGAAGGTTAATTGATTTACTTTGTTCTGTCTGTCTATTTGAGATGTTCTTTCTGGTGATTGCTCTCTTCCTCTTACCTGTTAACCTTTCAATTATATTCCAAATGTCATCTCAACCCATGTGGAAATTTAGTAGAAATGTCATTCAGTTAGGATTTATTGTAAATATTGACTGACTGAGTGAGAAATGTACCTTGTAGAAAATCATATATGAACCACAAACTAGAATGTATTTTATTGTTCTTTTTGTACAAGACCAACACGAAGTAGTGTAGATGTGTGAATCGGAAAGAAATTTGTGTGAAGAGTTTTAAAATTTGTATTTATATAAAAATCTAAAAAGTGTTGCATTTCTATTTAGTCCCCTTTTCTCTGGTACCCCTAAATAGAATCCAGTGCAACAACTTGCAAGGAGAGACTTACCAGGAAAAGCAATTTTTTCTGCCGGAGTGGCAATATAATTAACGGTTTGGATCCAAGCATATTTATGTGTTAGACTGTCCTAGTTAAAGTCCAGACCTAAATGCAACTGAGTTAGATTTAGGTGTAGGAAATTAGTCTTCACAGATGCTCTCCATCTAGTGTGATTGAGCTTAAATAAAGAAACTAAATTTCCGTCTCCGGGTGTGCAAAGCTGCTAGAGACATACCTCAAAGGACTTGCAGAGAAAGGTGGTTTTACAAAGTATTGACTCAGGTGAGTTAATTACATAAGCTGGCCACGCTTTTCAGATGTTTTTTTTTCTAAAAAGTGTTGAAAATCATGAATCATTCTCTTTCCAAGTCATGTACTACTTTGAGTTCTCTCAAATAAAATATGAAGAAAATACATTGGATTTTGGGGGTTGTAATGTGAAAGTGTGGGAAAAAAAGTTAAATAGGCAAGAATACTTTAGCAAGGCAGTATTCTGTTGGTCTTAAAATAGCATTAGATGTGCTTTCTGCTAACATCCTGCTGATAAACCACCCCGATTGCCCACGCTTCAGCATCCCCTACAGGGGTATGGACTTTGAGCTTTACTTGGATTCGAAAAAGATTTCATTCAGAAAAGTTCATTGGTAACAGAAATCATTTCACAACATTGTACAGTTGTTTCATTTAATAAGATAATACCATTCACAAGTTATAAAACAAAAGCACAAAGATGATTTATATGTTAAACAAGAGTTTCATGGCACTAACAGACAGCTGAACAACGTTTATTGCAAATAGAAGCCTTAACTTCCACAATCTCTGTCTTTTCTGGCTTGTGAGTAATGCAACGTGCATACCTGCACAGAAACACCTACATTCATGGAGTGGGGGACATGAAATGCTCACATATGTCCATGAACAAGCACAAGACTCATGTGCTCACATTTCGACAGCAGCCACTTTCATGTGAATCAAGTTTCCAAGCAGGGAGCAAAAACCTTTGCTTAGCAAACGCTGCCCTTGAGCAGATAAGTTTGTTTGGTTTGGCAGATTTTGGACTTTAGCTTCAGAGATCTCCTGGGAAATAAACGCACTGGAATCACGTGGATCAACAGACTGGCTTTATCTTTTTGTGATGTCACTTTACTGTCATGTGCTTTAAACAAGATTAAATAAAATAAAAAATAATCTTAGAGGACAGAGAATCTAATCAAGAAAAAGTAGAAATATTTGATTTAAAATGAAACAATGAGCACAAAAAAAACCCAGAATTCAATAGTTGGTTACACAGCTGTGTTCAAAATAATAGCAGTCCAACATTATCTACCAGAGCATTTACTGTTGATAGTAGAAAGTACGTACATTAATACATGGCAGGTAATGTACTAATATGTGAAGCCAAGCTATCTGCAAGAAGCCCCTGCAGATTACTATTGTTCAAAAGGTGACATGCTGAAGAAGCTACAATTTGCTCACACAGTAACCGGTCTTAGCGGAAATAGAGAAACATTTTGAATGACTATCCATTTTAAGTCTAGGGTGTTCAGACAGTTTGTCAGACAACACCCCAAACACAAAATTCAAGCAACAACACAGTGAAACAGGGTGGCGGAGGCATCATGCTATGGGGATGTTTCTCATACCATGGTGTATGGACTGTTTATCACACCACAGATTTAGGATCAGTTTCAATCCATTAAAATAATTGATGAGGTCATGTTGCCTTCCGCTGACAATGAAAAGGCCCACTTAATGAATGTTTCAACTTGACAGTGACCCTTAGCACACCAGTAAGTGAGCAGCATCTTAGTTCCAGACCAACTGGATTAATGTTGTGGTGTGGCCAGTCCAATACACTGACCTTAATCCAAGACATGCAATGGAATTGTGGAGGGTAGTCTAATCATCCTGGACTGGAATGCCTGTTCACTTTTGCAATAATTTAGTCAACTTCATGTAATACAGAAGCACTTCTCAGAAACAGAAGCTATTTAAATAAATATTAGTTCAGTTATTAACAAGAAAGCAAAATCTTCAACCACGTTTCAGCATGTTATTTAATTTGTTTTAGCTATTTTTACTGAAAAGTTGTTTTTTTTTCTAGGCCATCAGTGTAATTTTTCTGGTTGGGAGTGTATTACATCAATATTTCAAAATGAAGTCATTTTCCCCCTAAAATACTTCAAGTCCAAATATTGTTCCATGACGTCATCCAGGATATGACTTCAAACAGCTCACATGAAATAATTAGTGTCACCTACTCGATAACCAGACATTGCTGTGACTGGTCATGTCAGGTCTGTGATAATCATCATCATCGTACCAAAAACGTACTCACCTTTAAGCATGTGAGAGAAGATTTCATCCAGCTGTGAAATTTGACATTTCCAACCACCTCAGACGTTTGCACACAACCAGCTGGAGGATTTTCACACGTGATACGTCTTTCTTGGCTCCCACTGGAGATGTTGCCTGGGTCGTAGTGACATGAGATCTATTAGGAGTTGTTCAAGTAACGGCAGTAAAAACAGGAGTGGGATTACTTTTAACAGCCACAGAGCTCAGGGGCTGAACTTTATTGCTTTGACGCGATCTTATGTGTCAGAGCGCAACAACAGAAACTCATTAATGACATTTCTGTTGATATGTACTCAGCCGCGTTTTGGAGAAAGGTCTCCTAGATTTCATAGGCCATAGTGGAATACCGCCATCTACAGTTTTCTCTTTTACAGTGTGGGGTCCCTCGTAAACGTGCACATGCATGAATGTGATGTTGTTCTCCTGCATAAAACAATCACTGGTCCACTGTAAAAGTCATTTGTCTGCTCTCTTGAGTTGATCTGTGCTTCATGGAGCCACAGTTACATTTCAAAAGTCTGACATTTGAAACAAAGTGTTCTCTTCGTACTTTACATGTTGTAAATGTCAAATAGAAGATTTAACAGGTCATGACATGATATAGTAGTAAGTTTTCATGGCTGTTTTATTCACCAAACACCTATTTTTAACTTTAGTTCACACAACCAAGAAGTATAAACAAAACAAGACAAAAATTATAACACAGACTTTAAAAAATACGTATTATTATGCATTCTAAAAATTGATTCAGTAACAATTGGACAAATACAAGTTGTTTGTTGCAATATGCTGCAATATATTCTACATCAGTTCAGGAAACACTGAAAAAGTTAAATAAATTAGGATAAATTATGTGTTTATGTTTTATAGCACTTACTTTGAAACAACCTTGCCACATGCTAAATTAAAAACATTATTTCATTAATTCATATTCTATACCGCTTATTCCATAGTGGGTCAAACAACCATGCACACACTCATTCACGCCTAAGGGCAATTTAGAGAGACCAATCAACCTAACAGTCATGTTTTTGGACTGCAGGAGGAAGCCAGAGTACCCGGTGAGAACCCATGCATGCACGGGGAGACCATGCAAACTTCATGCAAAAAACCCCAGGCCAGGAGTTGAACCCAGGACCTTCTTGCTGCAAGGCAGCAGTGCTACCAACTGCGCCACGGTGCAGCCCCTCCATTAAAAACAGTCATGAAGAAAAAAAAAACTAGAGCTTATAACACAACAATTCTTCAGCCATAGGTTTGCCATTTAACCATCTTGTGTTTTTGCTGACAGATGCAAAGGGATCACATCTTCTACTTAGAGGTCATTTTTAAAATATGGCCAGTCATGTTAAAAGGAAGGAAGGCCTATAAAGGAGTACAAAAATGAATTTGTAATAAAATAACAACATGCAACCAACAAGGATCAGAAGAGTCCAGAGATGAACTTGTAATTGTCTTAAGATTTAACATGGACAAATACTTCACAATATTAATGCCTCATTACACTTTTGCAGTTATACTCGATGCTTTATATTAATAGTCACTCGATCATGGGATTGACCAGGAGGATGGCAGTAAATTTAGAAATTTAACCAGACTACTGAAAATACACTAACCCTAACCCTAACCCTGAACCCGTAAAACTGCAGGAACTTTAACTTAAAAGTAAGACTCAGGCATGGCTAAAAAACGGACCAACACAGCAAGGATCTGGCAAGAAATAAGTGAGGATCAGGGACTTTGAATACACTAAGGGATTACTTTACAAATATAAGCCAGGGTTGACTTCTAGCAAATGAGCACTAAGTGCAGATTGTAATACCTATGCAAAGAAACCAGAGAACAGACTGAAAAAATGAAACAAAATTTGCCAGAAAACCGTCAAGATCTATGAAGAATCTAGAAAACTTCTTAGACTTTGACAGTAGGTTCAGCTAGTCCAGTGACTATATTGCACACCTACAAAAGCTGATGCTAGTTTTATGCTGGTAATAAAAGTTTGTAATAAAATCAGTAAATGACTTTTGACCTTTATGCCAAACTGTAATCTTTATAAGGGCAACAGCTGCTTTTATTGAAAAGTTCATTTATTTCAGAAATTTCATTCACTAAGTCATTAAATAAGTTAATTAAACAGGCTGATGTTCTCAAGCCTTTTTTTCTATTAACTATGATGATTTTCCCCTTACAGCTAATGAAAAGAATAGAATATTACATCAGACAGATAAAAAAAACATATTTCTAACAGAAATGTGGGCTTAATGAGAGAATGTTTAATACCTGCTTAATGGTTATTACTTTCGAAAGGGACTTTTAATCTGACAAACGAAGACTTACCGGGTTCTCATTTCTATACTGCTTCTTCTATAGTGGGTTGTGGGGAAACTGGTGCCTATCTCCAGCAGTCTATGGGCGGGAGGTGGGATACACTCTGGACAGGTCACCAGCCATTAAAGGGCAACACACAAATAACCATGCACACACTCATTCACACACCTAAGGGCAATTTAGAGAGACCAATTAACCTAACAGGCATGTCTTTGGACTGTGGGAGGAAGCCAGAGTACCCGGAGAGAACTCCTGCATGCATGGGGAGAACGTGCAAACTCCATGCAGAAAGACCCCTGGCCGGGAGTTGAAGCCAGGACCTTCTTGCTGCTTCTTGCCTGCTACCAACTACGCCACGGTGCAGCCCGCTACTTACCGGCTTCATCAAAAGTGGACTATCGATATCAATGATATAGATTTGTTACAGACAGAGTGAAATGCATTATTTTTATGCAACCTTCGTGATAATTATAGGTTACAACTAAAATGCATAATTTTGTTTGTCAGAGAATTAAAATTTTACATAATTAAAATGTTACATAAGAACAATTAACAGTAATATCATGTTATAGCTATTTTATGGCCTACGCAATGATGGGGAGCACTGCACCATTATTAACAGAGGAAGAAACTGTATGTGCAGGATTCAAGCACATTTAATGGAAAGTTGGTGAAAACATGTGGTACACAAACGTGCACAAGCGACAGGGATAACTCTAGCCTGGAGAGTATTGTAAAGTTTATTTTCTATTATTGCTCATTTAAGTTCTCAGTGGTGAATAAAGTTACAATATCAGATCTCTCTTACAGGTTTTCGTTTAACCTCGTCCTGTCAGCAAAGTCATTTTATATACGCTGACTGTTAAGAAATGTGATTAGTCTCTTCTTCACTTGTTAAAACATCCTTTAAGATAGCACAGAAACACAAATATTGCTTCCTCAAGACGAGTGTGGCCCCAATATTGCAAGAATTTTTCACATCACATTATTTTCTAGTTCTTTCACTTTTCAACAACAGAAATAAAAATCGCAAAAGTTAAATTAAAGACTGCGATACCTCAGTGGTTGTAATTCCTTTTCATAGTACATGGTCTGTAGTGAATAGTGAATGGTTATGAGGGAGCAAGCAGAAGAAGTTTCAAATGTTACTTTCATGGGTCAATGTACAGATTAACAGTGACCTCTGTCCCTTTAATGAATAGACTAAATGTACTGAGCTCTTCTTAAAGCCGGTTTATGGTGAAACTCTTCCTCCTCTCAACTGCAGACTTGAAAGTGCTCTCATGGTAGAACAGGAAAAAAACTGGAGGAAAAAAACAAGAACATGAGCTGGAACAGCAGCTCCAAGAACACCCAGGAGCGTTCACGTAGTCCTCTTCATAGCTCCAACAAAGGTCATGTGTAGGTAAAATCGAGCTGACAGACCTCATTGTTAATGTTACCACGGTTACTCTGCCCTTATGTGTTTTACAGATTTGTCAGGTAAGATTAGAGTGCTGGAAACCGCACAAAGTAACATTAAGTCTGTGGGAAACTGCTGGAGACGCCAGTCCATGTAAAATTCTGTTCAGGTTTTATAATTTTTTAAGTCATTTTATTTTAAAGAGGTTTACATAAATAAATGACTTTTTACCTGCATTAGAACTTTAGCTTTTTTGTGGATGCTGTGATTCTGCTCTCTTCTCCAGGTCATGACCTTCAACATGCACTGGAGTGGTTGGCAGCCAAGTTAAAAAAGCTCATCTAAGTCTGAGGGCTTTGTTCTCAATCTTAAACAAGTTGGGATTCTTCCTTCCAGGTCGGGGATGAGTTTCTGCTTCAGGAGTTCAAATACCTCTATTGCAAGGAGCTCCCCCCATGCCCACAAGACCCATTGTCCCATGTCCCATACCACTAGACCCTACTGCTGTGTGGTGTTACATATGTAAGGGAGGAGGGAGTAGGCACCAAGGCACCAGCATTTCCCTTGGGGAGATCCATAATTGTTCTTCAGAGGAGTTACCTGTATTCTGTATGGCTTCAGAAAACCTCTGAGCCATATGTTGTGAATTTGTATGCACTCGGTACTTGGTTGGGCCTTTTGCATGCATTACTGCATGAATAAGACTCGGCATAGAGGCGATCAGCCTGTGGTTCTGCTTAAATGTAATGACGTGCTGGACTGAAGGTCTAGTTCAGCTTTCTTCATAACTTCCCCATAGGCTGATTTAAATACATTTTCTGCAACCTTTCAGAGCAGTGGAAACAAAAAGCGCACAAATTATCTGGGACTCCTTTACCTGGATAAAAACAAATCCTAGGCATTATATCCTGCGACCTTTGGTGGAAAAGGGGTTATTATTTGTAAGCCATAATTGTCAATATTACAAGGAATAAAGACTTGAAATATATTACACTGATTAATAAATCTATATAATATATGAGTTTTATTTTCTGAAATCAGTGACAAAAAATATTGAACTTCTTCACAATATTAAATTCTTTTTTGAGCTGTCCTCTACATACTGCCGTGCCCCATGAAACAAAAAAATCTTTTGCTATGAATGCCACAAATGATCACCAAGTAGACAGACTAATATTGGGTCAACTTGAACCAGCTTGCCTCAACACACCTGCACATTGAACATGATCCAAAGTACATCATTAAACAACCTAAAGAGCAAGATGCACTACAGTTACAGGACAAGCGAAAATTGAGACGTAGTTGTTTCACAGATGCAGCTATGCTCTGTTCACAAAATCAAGTCCTCCTCTTTGCTTTTGCATTTTGTAATGTGACTTATAAATAATCAGAGTCGCATTCCAAAAGAAGAGATGAAGTATGTATCTCTGATCATCCATCCATATTTGGAGTAAAAAGCTTACAAAACTGCATTTACTATTTCATTATTTAAGCTACAGCAGTTCATTTAAGATGCTATGAAGCTTAACTTCAGAGCCACTAAATGAGCTTGATATTTTTAGCAATTATTATCTGTTTACATGGTAATATTGTTAGAAAAATACACAGGTATTCTTACATGAGGCTTAATAAAGATGAATTCCACAATCAATAAATAGAAACCAGGGCCACTCTGATACAAATATTTGCAGTGGGAAGATCACACGATTTCGAACCACCAAGAATGAAATTTCACCCAAACATGAGCAAAATCATTCCATCATTATGATTTGAGCACATGAATGTGGTCTCATCAGTATTACCTGCCATATTATGCCTTAGATTCATTTGCTGCGTGATGGATCGAATGATCTGAGAATATCATTCAGCTGTGCTCAAACAACACGGTCATCAATTGTGGCCTTTGATAAGACAAGGTAAAGATGTCCTAGAACCTCGTGTTAATTTAATGCTCTTAGCACGCCTTAATTTTGACTCTGTGAAAAACACATTAAGCCCTTAGCTTTGATAAGACTAAGGCCAGTTTGTTCAAGCTGGTGCCTTTAATTTTATCAAATGAGCTGTTAGGCCTGTTTAACAAGAAGGTCACACGGTGAGAAACTAGGTGGTATGTGCTGACAACCTCAAACCTGTTCACATGTGAAGGTTTGTTTCTCTCAAACAAAAGGTTTAAGTGTGGAGCCCAAATTTACACAAATTACCTCACGTCTAAATTTGAAAATCTTGCAACTTTAAAGAGTTATTTCTGAAATCT
This sequence comes from Girardinichthys multiradiatus, assembly GCF_021462225.1. NCBI lineage: Eukaryota > Metazoa > Chordata > Actinopteri > Cyprinodontiformes > Goodeidae > Girardinichthys > Girardinichthys multiradiatus. The sequence continues at coordinate 37,533,926 of NC_061795.1, read as the reverse complement.
TGATCAAACTCACAGAATTGGTACTGCACTGGGATTTCCTCCTGGTAGTTGTGCGCATGCATTTTTTTGTCTCAGTTGACACTTACATCAACCTTTAAGCAGAGGCATTTTCTTTTGCTTGGCATTTTAGCATTAGTTACTTTTTGATTCGTATTATGATTGCTTTTATGTGATATTTTAAGACTTTTCAGATGTGTTGAGTGGGTCTGTATTTGGTTCAGGTTCACATTGTGAAAATTCTTGTTTGTTTGTGTGACCCTCTAAATTAAAATCTGCCTTTAATTCTGTTTTAGTAGGGTCTTATTGAATGTTTTGTTATGTCTAATTATTTATTTGTTATGTTAAACAATGTATTACACAATATGAGAAATAACTGCCCAGCAAACTTCAAATGTTTTCTTTCTTTCTTGTATATGTAAGTTTTCTTTATATAATACTAGAAGTGGAAGCTGCTCTTCAAAGAAAGTGTCACCGCAACCACAGTGGTTTTTAAAAGTTAATCAATCAATCAATCACAGAACTATGAGGTGCACTGAGGGCCATGTTTAGAGCCATGAGAAGCAACTAAGTTTAAACATCAAAAATGTTTGCTTAAAGTATATTTGAGGGCTGATGTGCAGTTTTTAAACCTGATGTGCCATATGGTTTGTTTCACACCACCATCTGGGAAGTTTTTGAGTGATGTAGTTTGGAAAATTGCTTTTAAAGAATACTTGGCAGCTCTTTTGATGAACTATCTGTCCATCACTGCCTATTGTGATCTAGCTTCAACCACTCAGATCAACAGATCTGAGATCAAACTCTGGCTGATGCTCACTGGTAGAAGAATGAAAATATCTTTTCCACTGAGAAAACCATTCAAGTCATTTTCTCTCTCGGTGGTCTGACTCAACTTAGCATGGCCCCAAACTCCATCATTATTTTCTAAATTTTTTGAGAGTCCAACTGCTTTGTTAAATTGACCAATTTTAAGAAAGAACAAGATGAACTTCTATACAACCAAGGCAATATTAACGCACAGAAAGTTTTGAAGTATTACATAAAATGGCATAACGTAAGATCAGGTGGAAACAGGAAATTGTGCTCTCAACTCTAAATGTTACTGATATACTAACCAAAAATAATAAATAAACAGTTGTGATTTTTAGCAGCCTTGCAAAAGTATGTTTTACCCACATTTTGCCCCCTTACCACCATAAATGTGGTATTTTGTGTGATAGATAAACACAATGTAGCACACATTTGTGAAGTGGCAAGCATTTGTATTAAATCCCTTTTATTCTTTTTACCCTTGAATAAAATCCACTGCAACCAGACCTTTTTACCAAACTTGAAACTGTGACAAGATTTCCTGTTTTGGTATGTTGTCTAACCAATCCGACTGAGCTTGATCTATTTTACAAAGACGAATAAGCGAAAAGGCTTGCAGCTGTAATTACAGCAATGGTTAGTTCTTGCAAGTATTGATTCAGGAGGCTGAATACAAATGAATACAATCACAAAAGTTTTTAGATTTCTACTTATCAAAAAAAATATTACTTTCATTCTATTTCACAATTAAACACATTGTGTACATCAATAAAATATATTGACTTTTCATTGTAAAGTGACAAAATGTGGAAAATACCAAGGGGTACTTTTGCAATCTGGCTAATTTCCGAAAAATTTAATCTAAAACTAATCTAATACTTACCAATAAACTCGAGGTTTATACTATAAAAAAGATGTGTATTAGTAACAGATTGAAAAAAAATTATGTAGATATACCATAATTTTCCAATGTACTGTCAGGGAGTGCTAGATTTTGGTTGGACCCACATGCAGAGCAGAGCCGAGGAGCCTCATGTTAAGTTTTAAATGGTTTAATAAGGATTTTAAAACAAGAATGTACAAGGATCAGGGTGATGGAACACAGGCAGGTAACATAAGCTTGGGTTGAAAACACACAAAGAAACGGATGGGTAGCAAGCACGACAAGTCAGTAGTGAGAACAAAAAACCAGAGAGTATAAATGCTGAGGGAAAGTGGAGAGTGGACCGATGAACTAAGGGAGCTAATCCAGGAGGGAATCAGGAGTAGCTTGTGTGGTAGAGACAGGAGGCAACTGAAGGAGGGTGACTAACACAAATGAGCAGGGAGTACAGGGAGGTAACAGAAAACATCTAAGTGAAGAGAAATAAGTTGACAAACAATGAGACTAGCTAAAGGACATAAACAGGGAGGAATCAGATCTCTAAGGAAATATAAACCAACTCATTTCACACATGAATCGAAGAAAGTAATCTAAACACAAGAATTGATAGAAAGTAATCTAAACACAAGAATTGATAGAAAGTAATCTAAACACAAGAATTGATAGAAAGTAATCTAAACACAAGAATTGATAGAAAGTAATCTAAACACAAGAATTGATTAATGAATCTATCATGAACTAAAATAACAGCAAATGTAGAACATAAGACAAAACAGACTAGGAGCTTAAACTCAAATCCTAAAACAGACAGATTACGACATGTACTTGTATTTACCTGTCTTAGAAAAACAGGAAATAACAAAATCTAAATTTTCTCAAAAGCTATGTGCTGTACACTGTAAGCAATTAAAGTCAAGTGCTGAATGGTGGCAACAAGTGGTGACCTAACATAATAACATCATCTTAATTTGACTGTTGCCCCATTTGTGGAAGCGATTAAAGAGAAGACAAAGAGGGATTTCACCCATTACCCGTTAAAGTTAACTACTGCATTACTTGGGATTTTATAGGTCATAAATAAGAAAATGCTGCTGTATTTTGCCCTCCTCTAGCCACTGTTGAAGCCTCCCCTGTGAACATGTGTATGTGCGTTGCCAAGCTCAGGGGGAGAGACCTCGCCACGGGACTCAATCGACTCATTGCTGCGAACCAGTTAGTGGAAATTTGAGCAGGAGACAGGGGCCATACTGCTCGCACAGAAACAAAAACTTGGTTCATTCAATTTTAACATGTTGTATTGAATTCAAGAATATCAAATTGCAGCCCGTCCTCAGCAAGGCACCACTGGCAGAAATCATGTTGACAGTGCCGACTGCTGAATGCTGTATTTCCTGGAAAGTGATTGGCAAACCTTTTACAGTTTATTATCACACGCAACCCCCTCTCATCCATCCGAGCAGCCATCACAGCAAAGGATCTCTCTCTGCACTTTCTCTGTCGCACCTCACATTCTCCAGGCCATTTGGTTGCGATTTACTACTAAGACGTTTACAACAAATTGTTCCTTCCTCCCTCCTTCTCTTTTTTCCTTTTTCATCTCCTCTTCCCTTTATGCTTCCTTCACATTCTGATCTTTTTTATGGTATTTCATTGTGTTTTGTTTGTTTCACCGTGACTGCTTTCATCTCTCCGTCTGTCTGGCCTCATATAATTTCTAAAGTGGACCCAAATGCTTTCCCTGGCAGATGCAAGCATGCACTTCCAGTAAGCCTGAGAAATAAATCGAATATTTGAAAGAAGACAAATAAATACAAGTGTAAATATCCTCTTGGAGACGGCCTTAGAAACTTCTGTGTATAATTAGGCTGTCGTCTGTGAGTGTGTGCACATGTGTCTGTCTGTGTGTTTGACTGCTGGTTGTTTGCGTGTAGTCCAATAAGTTGGTAATTGTGTTTGTGTGTCTGCATTAGTGTGAGGGTGACTAAATGCCTATCTTAACCAATGTGTGAAATGTTCCCATCAGGGCTGGAAATGACTTAAAGCCCCCAGGGCGACAGTAAAAAAGGGTCTTTTCCAGGTTGGCAGACGTCAGGGTGACCACCCCTTGACCACCCAGCATCCCCACATCCTCCAGCCGGAGCAACAGCTAACCAACAAAACCCATGGGTTGGCATTTATCTCACGGCTTCGTGTCTAACTGAATCACTGCCGTCTGGCTGCGTTTCCAAATGAGCTTCCAGTAACACTAGAAAACAAGTGACAAAAAAGGGAGAATGACACAGTCTGCATTGGAAAAATGAATCAGAGAAACCAATACATGTCTGGCATCTGCAAATGTTATTATAATAACAGAGAGAAGATGGGGCAACCCCTCTGTTTTTCCTTTTGTTGTTTGTATGCTCATACCAATGTGTGTGTTGTGTGTTTGATCATGGCAGCAGAGTGTGTCTTGCACCAGAGTTGCTAGTGACTTGGCGCATTTGGCATGTTTATGTGTGGGTATTGTGTCTGGACTGAGCGGTCATTGTATTCCAGACATGTGGTATATTCACTGCTCTGTGATTCACTCCTACCAGCATCTGTTGACTACCTCTGCAGGCTTAGGAGAGGCCTGAGCAACAAAATACAACTGACCAGCTGTGACCTGACTGGACATGACCACACCTACAGAAAAACAAGAGACAACCAAGAAAAACCTGAAAGAAGCAATCAGTGCTGCTACAAATAACGCATACCTTTTACTAAGTAAACCAACAAACTGAAGAGTATGTCTCATGCTTTCTTTTCTCGCTTGTTGGCATATCTAAAAGAATAGCATCTTATGTGGGTCTAAAAATTAAGAAATGAAGCTCCTTCTTTGCAACATCAAGTGTTGTGATGTTCATGAAGTATGTGAAGCTTTTTATTTGCACCCATTTTGCATAGCGCATCTGTGTTGGGATGAAAGGTGTAAAATGCAGTGTTTTATTGAGTCAGAATTGGGTATATTGCTTTGACAATTATGTCATTATCTTAATAAATGATCTGGAAATAAAAGTTAATTGTCCTAAATACAGTTGATGCGTGCCCTTAAGAGGTCAAACAATTACTAGCTGAGTTAATCAGAAACTAGGCTACAGCTTTTGGTGATTTTGGAGCTGCTCTAAGCTTTTGTCATTCCAAGGTAAGCTAATCTACATCAGTGAAGACAGACTTTTTGCATGCCAAAGCACTAGAGCAGGTAAAGTTTTTATTTGGTTATTGTTGTGCCATTTGAGCTGTACTTACTCCAATTCCATTTCTGTGGTGTCTATGTGGAATATATATTGCATATCAAAGTTGTGCCAAAATGCACATGTTTACCTTATTTAAAGCAGCATATCTTCCTTTGCAACTGCAATGCAAGTGTGATCTATGCAATACTGTGATAGGGGTATTAAATATTTAACTTATTTATGGCTTCTTTAAGCCCCGATCCCACCACTACGCACTTCTCTACAATACGAGACAACTCTGGCTCAGTGATAAGAGTGGTCGTCAGTGAGAAGAGTGATCGTCTTGCAATCTGAGGGTATGGGTTCGATTCCAGCTTCCTCTGGCCACATGTCGTTGTGCACCTGGGCAAGGCACTTAACCTCAAATTGTCTATTGATCTGCATATCGGTGTATGAATGTGTGTCAGTGAGTGTGTCTGTGTGGATGTGGCTCTACTATAAAGTGCTTTGAGTGGGCAGTATGACTGAAAAGGTGCTATATATGTTCAGTCTATTTAACATATGAGCCATTTGGAGATGCATAGTAAAATTTTGTGCACTGGTTCAAAAATAAAAACAAAATTGAAGGTTGTCGATTCTGATTATGTAGCATCTGAACACAGGCAAAAGGAAGGCCTGCTGCAAAATGGTTACCAACAATCAAGACTGCTAGGTGAAATCTTATAGGTACAATTGCTCAGAAAATTATTTGGATTTATACTGAGAATTGACAGGTAGTGAATGAGCCACAGGTAAGCGCAAGGTGACCGACATCATTATCTGCTGATAGATGCACAGGGACCACAGCAGATAGGCACCCGAGACTCGTATGTTGTTAGTCCTTCATTTAAATTTAAGTAACTTATTGCAATATGGCATGATCTTAGAAAGCTGTTGAACAGTAAAAATGTATATTCTTGCCTTTTACAAAAAAAAAAATCACAAATGAACATGTCAAATGTGTTCGCAAAGAACTTTACCCCATACTGGTTCACTGAAGCTTTTTTGTGATAGGTAAGTTGTCAGCAAAAAGAATCAGGGATTAGGAAAATTTGTAAATTTACATGCTTGCTCCATTAAAAGTGTATTTTTTTTCTCTGTCAGCTTTTACACAGGTGGATGCTGAAACAAGCTTTTGATGGTGTATGGAAGCTTATGGTGTATGGCCAAATGGCCAACTGCCAAAGAGGCGGACAGCTGGCTGAGCTGACTGGGCAGGGATGCACACAATGCTGTGTAATTCCAGACAACTACAGGGAAACAAAGCTGCTCACTAGCTGTGGCTTAGACCATAAGACTAATGCATTGATGTATTTTCCCAGCTTATGTTTATTTCTTCCATAACAAGACAGATTATTTACAGCTGCAAGTGAACATACAAATGCACATACATATACCAGGAGTTAAATCTAAAGTGTTCTTTTGTTTTTTACTGCCTCCATAGCAACTTCTCTGTAATCAGACTGGGTGGTGCTAGTGGCTAAGATAACTTTGTGCAGATGATGAAACGGGCTGTGGTGCGTGCTTTAGTTTTCCTTTTTCAGCCTGCCAACTGGACTTGCAAAGCAACAGATAGGAAAGATACAATGCTGTGTTACTCTATGCTACATATAGCTGGAGAAAACTCTGATCACTTCCTCTGGCATTTCATCAAAATATCTTTAAACTAAAGGAACAGTATAATAGAAAATGTTTGTGGTTTGAAACAATAACCTTTTTAAACCTTAGTATACCACAATACAAATAAGTGACACATGCCTAGTTACTAGCACATGCCTAATGCTCCCCAAATATTACTTCAGTTTACATATATAGCATCTGCAATAAAACGAAATTAACGACGATTACTATGGTTCCTTGAATCCCAAATGACCGAAAGAGGTGATGCTTCAAGCACTGAATGATCATTCTTGAGCATGCACAGGTCGAGAATTAATAACAACAAAGTCACATGTGACCCACCGGTGATCCATGTGAGTCTATATAGACACATGACACTGGAAGCTCAATCCATCTTACTCTTCGCAAGCATTCAGAGACCAAAGGACCAAGCGCTCTGGAGGTCATCCCGGATTTATAGAACCTTAGTTGCAGTCTTAACTTTCATTTTATTTCATCCCTACTGACCGCTAGAGACGGTGCTTCAACCACTGGATGACGAATACCAACAAGGTCCCGAGGGATGCAAAAAACCCACAGGAACACAGCAACAGTACCTGCTTCAGAGGGACGCAGAAGGTGGTTGCTCCAGGACACCCTGTAGGGGATGGGGAATGGCCAAGTTCACCCTGTAGAACCTGGCAAAGGTGCTTGGTGCTGTCCAGGAAGCTGCCTCACAAATGGCCTCCAGCGGCACCCCGGTCATGGCAGAGATCACCCACACAATGTGCCAACCGCTGCTTAGAAAGGGCCTGGCCTTTCCAAGAGCCAGCATAAAAGACAAAGAGGCTCTAGGCTGACATATGCCTCAAGCACTTGGACAGGACAAAGAGGCCCTGGATCGAAAAGGGAAAGCCGTAGCGGCAGGACACTGTAAGCCACTGCAGGAACCTTTGGAAAAAAGGAGGTATTAGTCCACAGTGTGACGCCGGAGCCATCCGGGTTTGACCAACAACATGTCTCAGAAACAGACCGAGCATGTAATTCTCCCACCCGTCTTGCAGAAGACATGACCGACAGGTAGGCAGTGTTCAGGGAGATTCACTTGAGATCCACCCTGTAACGGGGTCAAACGAGGGAGACTGAAGGGGTGCAAGCACCAGCAATAGATCACACAGGGGTCACAGGGCGCATGGGTGGACACAAGTGCCTGGCACCCCTCAGGAACATCGTGGCATCCCTATGCCGGCCAACAGAGCAGCCACTGAACCCGACGTGAAAACGGGAAATGGCCACCACATACACCTTTAAGGTGGAAGGGGAGCACCCCAGATCCAGCAAATGGGAGTCAGGATGTATAGGGTCCAGTCCCCTACCATGGCACCAGTAAGTAAAGACAGCCCACTTGGCACCATAGACAACCCGCGTGGACGGTGCCCATGCGCCCGTCAAGGTGTGGTCCACCCTGCCCCCATAATGGGAGAAGGCAGTGCCTGCCCCTGTAGAGGCCAAAGCCAGAGCTGCAGTTGACTTGGATCAGGGTAGGGAATTGGGCCCAGCTGGGAGAGGAGATCCCTCCTGGAGGAGAGGCACATTGGCGAGCCGGAGCAGAACCTGTGCAGCAGAGGAAAGCAGGTCCTCGCTGGCCAAAACGGGGCTACAAAAGAAGCCTGGCTGATCGCGTGCCAGTGCATCGCACCCCACAGGACTGTCGGAGGCCCGGGAGTCCAATTCCAGACATCCCTTATGAAAAAGGGTACCCAAAGTTGCAACGGAAATAGCATCGTCCCCACATTGTTCAGGAGAGGAAGCCTCACCGTGTCCACCATCTGCCTGGAGACACTGAAGGAGAGCCTTCATCTGGGCCAGCTCCGTTGAGAGCTGATCCACCTTCGTGGACAGCCTCAGTGATTCGTGCTGTCTGACCCTCTTCCCAGATGCTGAAGGCGCATCCACAGCGGACCGTTTTGTAGATGCTGTCTGGCCAGGTAGCAACGGATATTGCTGGGCAGAGACCGTCCAATCAGCAGGCTGCTCCACCAAGGACAGCCAGGCCAGCCGCACCCCTCGTGGCAGAACGCTGCAATTAGAGCAGGCATAATCTGAAAGCTCCTCCCTGAAACGCCCAAGCAGGGGGGCACATGTCATGACCGTTCTCAGGCTGCAGAAGAGCTGAACAGGATGCACAACAGAGATTGTACATCACCATAGCTGGACAACAGACGAACAGGTGGCAACAGAGACTGTCGCGGCGAAAGCAGCAGCGAGTTAGAGTACTCGACACAAGTAGAAAACGCCACAGCTGAGTGAAAAAGCAAGGAAAATGATTAAAGTGAACAGTAAACTACTGCCTAAGAATTCAAACAAACTCAGCACAAGCAGAATTTGCTACTGGTGAGTCAAACAAACTGAGGGCAACAGTACAAACTGTCGAGCATCATAGTCAGACATGCTCTAATTCAGAAACAGCAATTAAAGAAGTCAGTTCGAGCAGAAAACTGCCAATGACTCCATTGCACATCCACTTCGCTTATGTAATGCAATACAGAGGCAACAAAATCACTGGTAGGTCACAGGTGATTTTCTTGTTAATTCTCAACCTGCGCATACGCAAGAATGATCATTCAGTGCTTGATTTTTAGAAGTGTACTCCCTTCTATATCCTTTGACGGTTATTATTTATTTTGTGGTGTGTATGTGGGGACATTTATTTGTTAAACATTTTATCAAAATCATTAGACTTTTTTCCAATATAGTCAAAAAGCATTTCTATAAATAAGTACCATGAAGAGCCAGTATGTGCTCCTGCATTATTAGTTTAAACCGTAAAAGATATGGTTTAAACTGACAAACAACTTTTCAATAGAAAAGCACTGTCAATTTGAATAATGAATCAAAAAAATTCTTTGACTACTTAAAATATCTCTTTATCTTTTGGTCTGACACCAAGAAGTTTTCTCATTATTATTAAACAAACAGTTTACCAAGTTGGCTTTTCCATGTCTCTGTTGTTGTTTATTTTAGTCACTCCAGAGCTAAAACAAAACTTTGCTTTAGCTCATTACACAATTCATATCCTTTCTGACCTGGTACATATAGTAAGGTACAATTTTCTTCCTCGTTTTTTAAAAACTCACTTAATACCTCCTTGTAATGAGTCTGACTGAATGCATATGAGAGTATCTGTAAATGCAGTTTTAATGTATGTAAATTGTATTGCTTGTTCTTGGAGAGAGATCAGGGAGGCAACCAGGAAGACGTTTGGCTGTGGCCTCTGAGAGTTGCTTTTAACAACAGACATAAACCGTTCTGCTTCCGACGTGGTGGCGTAACATATCATGTAAAATGGCAATTAATAATATAAATTATTTCAACTTTTATGTGCTCCATATGTTAAAAGAGAGGACATTTGCTGCAGAAAAACCTTTAAAGATATTTTATTACATTCAGGAGACAATGCAAACAGTTTGTTTGTTCTTTACGTTTCATTTTAGGATATTAAGAACCTTGGAGACTTTTCAATCACAGAATATTATCTCCCCTGAGCAACTTAGTACTGGTTTATCTTCTTACATTTTTACAAGCAGAACTAAATAGCAAACCTAAAAAACTAATAGAAAAAATTAGTTCAGATCTTACATACTGAACAAATATCTTTCCAGTAAGCAGTTTTTTTTTTTCTTTTGGCAGTGTTTATGCCTCTTTCACCTATTAACGTGAGAGATCAGACAGCATGGGCAAGAGAGGAATTTATTCGCCTCATTTCTTCCAGACGCTGCTCAGTGCAAAAACAATCGTATCCTCAATTTAAAACAAAGGCTTTGCTCCCTACAGTGTTCACATGTCAAAAAAAAATACCAAAATTTCATAGTGCTGGTTGCCAGCTTGTGTTGTGGTTTATGTTGCTTATAAATCTAAACTGTTTTGGTTTGGTGAGAATGTGATATGTCACAAGTGGGCAAAAGAAGCAATTTTAGAGATTTTAATTTATATAAATACCTGTTGAGTCACTTCCAGAAGGGGAAACACAACAAGTGAGTGAGTTTGTAATGAATGTAACATAGCAAACACTGCTGTAGTTACTGCTAATGATATACACTAATTATATACTGCTGCAGGTTCATATATAAAGTATTTCACTCTTGACACCTAAGTTGACTTTTATTGAAAAAATAAGTGACATGAAAGTTTTTTTTCATCAAGGCTAACACTTACATCTATAGCTCATGAAAAATTTCATAGTGAAAGAAAATAGCTCTAATTGCTGTAATCTTCAGTAATATAAAAGCTTCAAATGTTGGTTTTTTATTTTATTTATTTATGATGTTGCTTTTTATTAATGAATGAAGAAACAACATCAAAAGGTTCATATGAAATGCATGGCACTTCCTACATAACAGAGAAATGATACAAAAGCTTACTTATTAACATATGATGACCAGGGCTCAGACAGAACCCTAGTCTGGTTATTTGGCTTATTTAAATGAACAACAATAAGAATTTATAATTTTATAAAATGTTTTATAAAATATATAATGTACTAGAAATTTTGTTCTGATTTTAAAAACAGCCCCAGTTTAAAAACCTTTAAGAATGTTCATACGAATGCAGGGTTATAAACATTTATACCACCATCACTTTGCATAAGACATTTATTTACACAGAACTATGTGCTTTTTCTTTTTTTGAGATTAAGGTCTTTACTGGTATAGAGTCTGTTAAAGTAACGTGCACAAAAATCATATGGAGTAAAACATAATCTAGCAGTTTAAATGCTTTATTGTTTAAAACATTGTGGGGTCAATTAATAAAGATATTAGTGGTGATAAATATTTTTAAACATGAGTTTATGTCTTATTCTAAAACGAGACACAGAGGAAGAGCTGCTCCTAAAATACCAAGCAAATAGTATCTCTCTGTACTGACACAGATTTAAATGTGGCATTATGTATGCATTTATGCTATTTATCTAAATTAGAGATAAAACACATTGCTTTGCATTCTGTTACATCATGCAGATTGCATGGAAAATGTACTGACTGCTAAAAGCTTTCGGTCACTTTGCTGCAGGAGACGACATTTTTGGGAAAATAATTCAACCTTCTTTGCTGCTGGTCTTAAGAAAACAGGCCAGGTGTGTCACAGAAGGTTCCATTCATCCTCCTTCCAGTAATGGTTGCCTGACAGTTTCGTAAATATTAAGCGTTAGGGGCATGTAGGGAGGAAGGAAGAGGTGGTGAGCAATCACACACCTAACACCCTGCTTTAGAAACCATGCCTTTTTTCATTGGGATGTCAATTCACATATGTGTTTATTTTTTAATGTGTTAGTACAGTATATTTGTAAAGACACCTTGTAATATTTTTAAACCAAGACTTGTTTTCTATCTTCTAATGAAGTTAGTGGGTTGCAGCTTTTCACTATCAAAATCAGCAGCATCAGTTACAGAGACACCGTTCTAATGGTCTTATAGTTTTGAGGAATGGTTCCTTAGGTCCAGACCTAAAGTTTACTGTAAAACAATATTTTCTATCAATTCGATATTTCTGAATCCTCTGTGTTTGTGGTTGAAAAAGACTCCTCTCCCCTAATGTAAAAATAGGTGCATATACCTCCCAAATGCTGGACTTGATGGGCATGTTCGCATCTGAGTGTATTTAGTTCATTCTGCTTTGTGAATCCAGTGCATAAATAATATAAATAATTGGTGCTATTTACTCCTCAATTCTGTGCAACTACAATTTAGTAGCAAATAAATGGAGGAGATTGCACAAATCTTTTTTTTACACCAGATAATGACTCGAGCTAAACACATAATCAGTTTTATAAGATCTGTTAGAAAGAACATTAAGGCTCATGGTCTTTAGTATAAACAGTCATAAGGTCTATCCACAAGACAGTTCCACAAATGTAGTTTTAGTTTTGGTAATCAGCACATTACCAGATCCCCTGACAAAAAGCGTCCACTATGAGATCTGGGGAACATCAGTATCGAATCCATGCAGATGCGAATCCTTGAGAAGGCCCTGAAAAAATGCACCAGTATTTATCCCACTTGTGGCTGTTTTCAGGACTGGAAACAATGCTGTCTTTATGGTGTGGTATTATCTCTCTCCGGCCACAGCCTAGAATGGTTGCTGTCTTGTGATGGCCACTGCATAAATCAGTTTTGGTGGCAATGCTGTCAGGCGAGCATGTTAGGGAAAGCGGGTGCTTTGAAAAACTGATAGGAAAGAAAGAAAGACGAGAGCAGAAAAGCAAAGAGGGGGAGCTGAGAAAAAGAGAAGACTTGGCCACTAAACACCTAGTACACAGTGTACTTTCCCCCCAACCAACTTGCCATAAACTGAGGTTTCTGATCGATTTGTTCATGAAAGGGGGTTTCATTGTGTCTCGTTGTGAATGAGGCAGAATGAAGTGTTCCTTGAAATAACAACTCCTCTTCTTAGTCTTTGAGGGTGAAAGAGAGTACAGCAGGAATCAGCTAGGGTGGTTGCTCTCAGATAAGTACTTCGAGTCACCAGAGGGACAGATGAAAACAACATGTTTTCCTGCCAATGTGTTTCAAGCAACTCCAAGCTGAAGCTGGGTATAGCTGACTGAACAGTGAACAAAGATATTTTACTTGGCAAAGAAGATTCCTTTCTGCCCAAGAGGTGTTAAGTGGCTTAGTAAACATTTAGAATTTTTTTTGTCTTTCTCAGACAGGCCACACTGACTCAGATAATAGCTGACGATTAACAACCAAGACATGAACAAAGCACATTTATTAGATTAATTCACAGAAATACAGATCATAAATTGTGCACGTGCTTGTCAATTGCATGTGCGTGCGTGTGTGTGTGTGTGTGCTAACAAACACTCATGAAGGGGAAGGGGCTACTTGATAACCCTTTATTAAGGCTTGAAAACATAGCAAAGTAGGGAGACAGGCCGTGCGTGCTTTGTGAAGGTGCTGAGGGAGCTAAGTAGTGTTGCTGAGCATGTTTGCTTAGTGGATCAGACTTAACTGTCTTTGGCGTTGCTGAGATTTATGATAAAGGTGCAATGTCATAATCATATCATCAACACAATGGCTCCAGACAATTAAGGAGATTTGGTGCGCCAAGGTCTTTGAAGTCCTAGATGAAGCACTGAAACATTATCCAAACACAAGTCAGACAGCAACATACTGATTCATGAGCTCTATAAAGGAAAAAAATAGAAACAATAGAAAGACAGAAAGGTATGAATGGTGAATGCATTGTACACCCACAAGAATCTGAGAGGTGCATTCCCATTCATCTTATTACGTCTGCCGTGAGTTCAGTGTTATGTCAGAATAATGTGCAGTACACACAGCTGTACTGACAGCCACGTTATCACAACCTGCTTCAAAGCACTGCAAGAAAACAAGAGCTCTTTTGTGTACATGTGTGTTTATGTGAGCCAGAGAGACAGGGAGAGTACTTTTTGGCAGACCTTATTACCATACAGCCCCTCGCTAATCCTGTCCTTCCTCTCTCCACCTATAATATGGCTGCATATCTGTTAGCCAGTCTACAGACTGGGAGGAATCTGTTGCGGAGGAGAGGGCGAACAGAGGGCGAATAATTGAAAACACACAAAAGAGCACTGACTCAGAAAGTACAGCTACCAAGAGAAAGTGTAATATGCATGTATGCAAGAAAGCCTCAATGAATAAAGGTTTGAATTGCAAAGGAGACAAACTCACCCTGCGTGACATCTGACTAAATACTTTCATTGTTTCTTCTGCTGAAAACAAGTATCAAATATCGCAGCTGGGAGTGGAAGGAGACAATGCTCTGGAACCTGGCTTGTTAATTTAATCCAACATGTGCTCACTGCAAAAGAATATTTCTTGTCACAAGTCAATTTACATTTCTGAGTTCTGACCGAGGCACATCAAGCTGCTGCAAACCAATGTTTGCTAATTTTCTTGATATGAGAGGAATCACATTTGTGGTCAGTCCAGATATCCTGAGAAAATTCTTGAATTTTCCTGCAGATGAAGTGCCATAGTGTTTGAACATTGTTTGTTCAACTGTGTGGATAAAACTGTGCTGTTACCTTCCACACTACTTGGAAGTGTCCCGAGGCCTCTTGGAAGGATTTACAACTCAGAAACAATTTGACTGATACAAGGGAGAACCTGAGGTTTCTTTGACAAAGACCTGAAATATATGCTTCCAGTGTTTAGGCCATGAAGATGAGAAGCGATCATTTCAGGGGGACTAATAGCTACATGTCTGAATCCTACACTCCATAAACACATTTCAAATCTCTCCAATGCTCGAGAGCACTTCAGCGTTCTGACTGTTTGAGTGTTCAGAGCTGTCTGGGCTCTCACTCATATGGTAGCGCTCCTCGGGACGTATGCCAAACTCATAGCATATGTTGGAAAGGTATGACACGAGTTCAGTGAAAATGTGTTTTTGAAGTGTACACACACGCACACTTAGAAATGGCCTTTGTTTGAATGATATGTTTTTGGCAGGTATTCACACACATTCGGTATAAGTATGTGCATGTGTGTTAGCGTCTACATGAACTCACAGACGTAGATACACTCTTTGTGTTTCCCACATACCTAGCCACATGCAATCCTGGTAAACAAACACAGAAACAGAAAGCAATTTGTTTAGATTTTTTAATCTTTGAACAAAAAGGTCAGAGATTTCAGATAGGACAATGGGAACGGTGATGTTGTCTATCTCCATAATTTTCCAGTAGGGTTATGGACGAATCATGATATGTCTATGTATGGTTTTCTGTTCCACATTGCTGAAATCTTCTGTGAAAGACACAACCATGGAATTAACCCATCACCTAAATGTGCTCTCTGAACATAAATATCTCAAACATCTGTGCTTGTCTGTGATTGTAACTTGGCAGTCCCTCTAGAAGTTATCCAAGGACCCTGAAAACAATCAAGAGCATATTTGTGCCAACCTTATCTTAAGACTGGCTTTTATCCGCCATGCTGACTGCTGCTCTGGTATTTTTCTGTTCCCCACTTTTTCTTGCCCTCCCCTCATCCTCCTCGTTTTCCTCCATCACCAGTCTCAAGGATTTCCTTCATTATTCACTTGTTTTTCTCCACTCCCCCCAGCCCCTCCCCCCTTTCTCTCTTACTCTCTTTCTTCTTCTTCTGAGGCTGTTTTGATTGAGGATGTGCCAGTTTAGTTGGTGAGGATGGAACTCCCAGGTCCCTGAAGGGGTATTGGAGTCCTAGGAACATTGGTCTCTGGCTCTCCATGCGTCGGCATTGTGAGCATGGGCTAATCGTTAGTGTGAGGCCTCAAAGAGGGAGGACAAAAGGTCACAGTGGGTCACTTTAGCGTCCTAACATGAAAGGAGCTCCCAGTTTCAATGAGGATTAACCAAAAATTCCATTGACTAAAACACTATGGGAGCCCCCAGAACCTTATACATCTGAATTCCCCTTGTGAATTCCCGACAAGGAGAAAGTACCTTCTCTCCTCTGTTCGTCCGTTCCTTTTCCTCAGCTGTTCTCGCCTCTCTTCCGCATACATCTAATCAAAGATGCACAATGGACACATCATTCAGCTTGGAGTTAAATGAGTTCGTTGTCGGCAGTACTGATGGTCAAATCCTGCCCCTTGACCTAATGGGTGCCTTTGAGCAAGCTTGTGTGTGCGCACGTGTCTGTTTGCGAGCTTCTGTGAGGGAATTAAAGTGCCTGTGTGGCCGAACACATATTAAGTTCCTCCCTACTACAGAGCCAATTTAGAGGTTAATGAGTCAGGTAATGAACTTTTGTGCAAAGCTCCACAGTGCTGTGAGGTGAGTCTGTTTATATTCAGAGTCTCTCAATGAATGATCATCTGGGATCAAAACTCATGCTTTGTTTCACATCAAATGATAGAAAGCAGAATGAGTTATTGAAAGAATAAGAAAATGAAAGGATTACTGAACCGTAGATGTGACCTCAAACCAATGGGGCCCACTTTCAGTGCCTTTGTGACCTTAAGGCTATACCACACAATGTACAATTTTACTTATCTCTGTTCTTTACATTGAGGCCTTCAGCATGGTGCCATTTGACTTGGTTGGCACCCACTCCAAGTCATGGACAGTGTTTCAGTGCCACATTCCTACATGGCAGTAAAGCGTTATGTGCTCTAAACATCAAAGGGGTCAGTATAACAGAAGCAAGAGCATTATTGTCCTCCATAATGGCCTAACTAACAAGTTGATTATGCATAAGCAAATCCTATTCAGGTTCACTCTATGAGCTCCATTGATTACGACATGTTTTTTTCATGAAAATGTTCTAACTCCACCCATAGTGCTGACTAATAGCAGCTGCCAGGTAATCATCATATTATGCTGATTACTGAGAAATCAGGGCCTATCCTTAAAATGTCATGCATAAGTTTACCTTTTTGACATTGGAACTTTTTGTTGAAATACCATCTTTATCTTAAATTGATAGTGCAGTGTGTAATAAGACATTAATGTCACACTTGCAGCAGATAGCTCTGTTGACATCTTCATTTAGTATATGAATGGTACATGAACCCCTCAGACCTGCTTTAATTAAAGTCCTTTAAAATGTACTTGCTAGACTCTTAGGTTACCCACAAAAACCTCTTATACTACACTGATACCATCCTGAGACTTTAAAAAATCAAATATGAGGTGTTATGCTGAAAACAATTGTTGTTTGAATGTCTGTGAATATATGTGTGAATAGGTATCTCATGCAAAAATGTATGTTTTGCTAACTTAGAAATTTCCCCCAAAACTCTGAAGTTGGTCTATGATTAGCTAACCTTAAATATTGTCTAATGTGTTAAACTTTGTTTGTGAGTTTGAGTTTAAACTCCATAAAATGTATATCAATGTATATAACGGAAACCCTAAATGAGAAAGCTGCTATAGGTTTCAGATATTTTTAACTACAATGATAGTCAGTATCCATTTTGGCTCTGGCTCCATTCATCCATCCATCCATCCATCCATCCATACATACATACATGCATACATACATACATCCATCCATAGTCTATCCCCACAAACTATACCTTCTTAGCCTTGTAGGGTCACAGGGGGTGATGGGGGCAAATAGGGGTGAGGGGGTGATTACCGGTTCCTATTTCCAGCAGTCACACAGATGAAACACACAAGGTAAGCAACCATATATGCACAGTTATTTTAACAATGTGGTAAAGAAAAAAAAGAATAATAGTACAATTGTTTTCTTATTTGGCCATATGTTTTCCAAAGTCTGCCTCTGATTGGTTAATCAAGCCCTTGTAATTATTCTGGCTCCCAATGCAGCTGAGTTCTAAGATGGAAAGAGTAAAACAACACTACAGAACCAGCAAGAAGTTTTTCAGAACCAAGCCTGTGTAAAGACCCAGACAAGGGACCCTGAAATTCAGCCAAACACAGAGTACATTTGAAAAGATTTATACATTTTGCAGCTGGGAAGAGTCGGGAAAACTCAACAGAAGCACACTGGAAGCTCTATAATTAAAGAGTTCAGGTAAGGGTCTGTAATCAGGGAGTCAGGGAATATACAAAGACTCGAACGAGAAGCGACTAACTTTTCTGGGATCGATAAATGAACTTTGTTTCGAGGGCGGTGCTCCTCCAAGTGCCTGCTTAGTGTGAGGATTCTAATGGCGGAGATCATTTTTGCCATCAAAAGACTGCTCTTCTGTCTGCATGCTGTATTGATGACAACACGGCTCAGTTGGAAAACCAGGGAGAAACAGGCAAGGGGGATGATGTCACATGAGGTGGCTGGGAAACGGGATCCAGGACAGATCAGGTAGAAAACAGTTGTAGGCAAGGCCAAAAACCGAGAATCCAGGGCACATGAATAAGGTCAATAATCCTTCGATAATCAGGCAAGAAACTATGGACTGGAGGTAGCTTAAATAAGACAGAGCACAGGTAGAAGGAATCAGAAGCTGATTGCAACAGAAACAGTAGTTATGGCACGAGCAGAGAACAGACTGAACAAAAAATCATGACAGCCTGATCAAATTACCAGGTTAGGTTGAGATAGTGATTTTCGAACCAGGTGGTTCATCCTGTAACTGGTCCTGTAACTGGTTGTTGGGCAAGACACTTCCCCCCGCCCTGCCTGCTGATGGTGGTCAGATGGCCCAATGGCGGCGATTGTATGGCAGCCTCACTTCTGTCAGTCTGCCCCAGGGCAGTTGTGGCTACAGTGTAGTCTACCACTGTCAGTGTGTGACTGTGTGTATAAATGGGAGGATGATTTATTGTGGTGAAAAGTGCTTAGGTGTCCTTGGACTAGATGAAGCTCTATACTAGTTCAGGCCATTTAACATATTTTTGTTTGTATCACACATTTGGTTCTTTATTCCCATTTTGTGTAACGTTTTTGCAAAGTTATTATTATTATTTTATGTTCCACATCTCTGATATGAAAAGAATAAAACCCTTTCTAAGCATCCGGGGCAAGTCCGAGGCCATGGTACTCGACCGGAAAAGGGTGGCTTGTCCTCTTCAGGTTGGAGGGGAGTTCCTGCCTCAAGTGGAGGAGTTTAAGTATCTCGGGGTTTTGTTCACGAGTGAGGGAAGAATGGAGCGGGAGATCGACAGACGGATCGGTGCAGCTGCCACAGTAATGGGGGCGCTGTGCCGGTCCATTGTGGTGAAGAGAGAGCTGAGCCGAAAAGCAAAGCTCTCAATTTACTGGTCGGTCTACGTTCCTACCCTCACCTATGGCCATGAACTTTGGGTCATGACCGAAAGAACGAGATCACGGATACAAGCGGCTGAAATGAGCTTCCTCCGTAGGGTGGCCGGGCGCTCCCTTAGAGATAGGGTGAGGAGCTCGGCCATCCGGGAGGAGCTCGGAGTAGAGCCGCTGCTCCTCCACATTGAGAGGAGCCAGTTGAGGTGGCTCGGGCATCTATACCGGATGCCTCCTGGACGCCTTCCTCGGGAGGTGTTCCAGGCACGTCCCACCGGGAGGAGGCCCAGGGGACGGCCCAGGACACGCTGGAGGGACTATGTCTCTCGGCTGGCCTGGGAACGCCTTGGGCTCCCCCTGGAGGAGCTGGAGGAGGTGTCTGGAGTTGTGTACTGCCACCTACCTCAGTTTCCTTTTTAAATAGTCAACAACTGTGTGTAAATGTAAATAACCAGCCAATAGATTGGCATAAAACACTATCACACCACTGAGGGTCTCGACGACGCCTCGGCCTCTGCTCACGCCACTGAGGGTCTCGACGACGCCTCAGCCTCTGCTCACGCCACTGAGGGTCTCGACGACGCCTCAGCCTCTGCGCACGCCACTGAGGGTCTTGACGACGCCTCAGCCTCTGCTCACGCCACTGAGGGTCTCGACGACGCCTCAGCCTCTGCGCACGCCATTGAGGGTCTCGGCGATGCCTCAGCAGCTGCTCCTAGTCTGCAGGCCTTCCAGGGGTTCAGTGGGGAACTGGTCCCCATCCTGGTTCCTGAACCCTGTGACGAAGGGTTTGAGGAGGTAGCACCGCCGGATCCTGTCTCTGAGGGGTTCAAAGTGCAGCTTGTCCTCGTTCTGGCCTCTGAGGGTCCCCCAGACGCTGCATCAATTTCCGAGGGTCCCGTCGGTTATGCTTCAGCCTCTGAGGGTTTGCCAGGTCATGTTCTGGAGGAGCCCGTGCCAGAGGGGTCCGTGGGTGGACTGCCTATGACCATAGCTCCTGGGCCCAGTGACAATGCCCCTGAGCTGACTTACTGTGCTCCCAAGCTGACTTACTGTGTTCCAGGCCAGATTGACCTTTTTGCAGGCCTGACTGACGTTTTGCCTAAGGCGCCAGACTTCACGCCTGACTCTAAGCTCCGAGGTTCCTCTACTCTGCTCAGCCGACCTCCTGACCGAGGCTCCTCTACTCGGCGCGGCCGACCTCCTGACTGAGGGTCCTCTACTTGGCGTGGCCGGCCTCCTGATCAACCTGCAGGTTCCCGCTGCCGTCGCCGTCTGCCCAGGTCTCTACGTCTCTGCCGGTCTCCAGGTCTTCGCCGCCGTCGCCAGCTGATCAGGCCTCTTAGTAGCGGGTCCTGGACTCCTCATGAACTTTGTGCCTGCTCGGGACGACCTCCTGGTTGCCCGCCTGAACTTTGTGTTTTTGTTTCTGGCCCTCCTGCCATGCCGCCCCTGCTCGAATCCAATCTGTCTCTTTGCTTCACCTGGTTCACGCTCCATATATACACCTCCGTTCTGTTTATTCGTTGCGGAAACATTTTCTGGATCATGCTCATGTCTTGTTGTCTCGATCATGCTCATACCTTGTTTTCTAGATCATGCCATGCTTGTCTTACCTGCCTCTTTATTGTTTTGGTTCCTGCCTCCTCCTGTGAGTGAGTTTTTGTTTTTTGCTCATTAAATCGTTTTTTACTTACCGTCATGCTGCCTGCTAGTCTGCATTCTGGGTTCCTCCGTTGCACTGAGCCTAACAGTTCTAGAGACAGGAATCTTTTCAGTGTGGTAGAAGTCCACTTTGTTCCTGTCAATTTTAGCCGTTAGCTTCAGACTCTGGGTCAGGCCAATCTAGATTTATTCTAAAATAAATATTTAGCTTGCATAACAGCTTACAAACCTTTAATAGAACCCCACTTTAAATATTCTGAGCTCTCTCTGGCTCTGGTGTCAGAAGCAGCAGGAACCCCAAAGGGCCACTCATGTATTTGGAAAGTGTTTTAGAAAAAAAGGCCTGGACAAAGGTTTGTTCTGACGGAAACCCTGTTACCAGTAAAAAATTGTTTTCTTAAAATTTTCCTGGCAAATCTGGAAATTGTTGGCTAAGTCTGTTAAACTAAAGGCTTCTGGGAGTTATGCGCATTTGTGTGTTACTGATTAATACTACAGGCTTTCCCAAAAAAGGTGAGGCAGAGGAAAAAAGAAAACACCAGCAATTAAAAAGAAAACATAGATTTCCCACAAACGTGCCCCTTGTGACAGGCCTATGACAGTATTTCTGGGAAGAGAATCTTGTTATGAAGCTTGTATTCATGATGTAGCAGGCAGTAGCATTTTAGATACAGAAGCTTCAAGAGTCTGTCTTTGATCCGGCCCTAAAGCAACAAGCCGTTTAAAGTTGACTACTTGCTATCTAGAACTCATTTCTATCCACCTTTGCATGACGTCTTATACTGTTGAGCTTGTTGTACTATCAGTCATTGGTTTATTATTTGTAACTAGTCATATATCCTTTGACTGATTCTTTGACCAGTACCTTTCTCTGTGTGCTGTAGATGTTCAAGACTGGTTTAGTTCTGAATAAACATGAACTGATATCATACTTCTATAAATATGACGTCTAAATTTGTTTTCCTCAAAGAAATACAACACCTCAGATGATATAAAATCAGTAATACCACCTAAACAACCCGACCCTCACTCTTTTCAAAGTAATGATGACATTTAATAATAGTAAAAATAATTATTTACAAAAAAATCTGTATCCTTAATAAAAAAATCTCCTATGTTTTTCTGAAAGACAGATTCAGCATTACTTGGGCAACAAATTTTGTCCCAATTAGCTTCTTAGGAATGTCTCCCAGTTTATTTTGGAATCAGTTTTTCTTGAACAGGTTGATTTAATTCAACGTCACTTGCTCATTATTCGGGATTAAGGCACAATTGTAAATTCTGGGTATTAGAGTGAAAGAAATGAGGGGAAACGTGCTACCTTTCATATAGCGGCAGGCAGGAGTGATACTGCGACCCCTTTGTGTTCTTGAGCCTGTATCGAGTGAAACGACAGGAAATGGGGCCGTGTGAACCAATGGAACAGGGGATAGTAGGGAAAGAAGAGTGCAGACGTGAGCACAGGCATGTTTTCAAAGGACCACCAGAGGCTGCATGGTGACCTTCCAGATTGCACTGAGAGAACTTTGGAGTTTAACTAGGAGGCTCATTTGACCCTGGGCCCATTATGGTCCCATTCATGCTAAAATTTGTTTTTTCTAGCTTAAAAGCTGAAATAGGCACAATGTCCTCATGATGCTGTCAGGACGTCACTCTTCTCTTCAAACATTTGGTCTTGTCTTTTTTCTATTCTCCATAATATTAAATTGGTTGTCTTAAATGATTTTAAGTGTTTACCCTTTTATGTAATCGATTTGTGTACACTGGTTTGCAATTGTGGCAACTATCAGCACTCTAAATGACTTCAATGCCTGTTTGCCAACCAGTCTAACAGATAAAAAAAAAAATACCATTAATTCCATCTGAAGCATGAAATGCACATATCCAGTAGCTACAACTGCCCTTTAAAAGAAGAGAGATATTTCCCCATAAGTTTTGGTTAATATTTATTGAAAGAAACATGGCAGACAACAACTAATTGTAGACTGCACACTGTTTGTTGACTGAGAGTTTCAATGCAACCGGGGCACATTTTCTTTAAAAAAAACCTATTAAAAGCCTGAAAGTTATCAAGTATCTGGTAAATTCCCAGATGTCAAGAGGAAGGTTATTTTATTAGAGTTGTAATACCTTACAGTAATTTTGAGGGGAAAATGTTTTGGAGAGGTAAAAAAAAAGGTGAGGAAATTTAAGTTTGGAAACTGTCTGCACATCTGATAAACTGGGCCAGAACTTCAGAGATATAATAGTAAAAGATTGTGCTTATTGCGGGTCTGACAAGGCCACTTAAGTACTTTCTTGGAATCACTTGTGTTCCTGCGCCTTGGTTCCATCAACCTCAGGGTGTTCTCACACTAAGAGTTTGTTTACTTTGGTCCGAATTGGTTGATGAGTTTGTTAACTTGTAATGTTTTTGGGTGGTTCAGTTTCTTTTCACACAGAGAAAATTTCAAGCCAGAATGTTCAGTCTGTTTATTGGTCAAATGTGTCGGGATGAAAGAACCAAATGTAAATACAGGAAGCAGATGCTGTGTTCCGAGCAAGTAGAAAACACCTAGAATTTAATCATATCATTAGTATCTTTCTTTATTAGGATGTACTATTTCGGGCAAAATTATCCAAGTAGTATACCGATTGATTTTCTGGAGATGTCTTTAAAGTTGCACAGAGCTTTATGCAAAAGATGTGCAGCTTTTGTTTATTAGTTTGTCTACTCTGCTGCATCCACCATGTAATGCAAACCTGGCTACGGGAAGCCATTTGGATCAAGCTTGCAGCAAACACCTGGCAGCTGTGTCGGATCAAGGTTGGATAACATTCACATCATAAAATAACCATTCTAAACCAACTCCTTCAAACGTTCTTGATACGGATGCTTTGGTCGGCACCCTACCTGGAGGTCACTCCTAAAGAAACTAGATTTGCCAATAACTATATTGGATCTTGGTTTTAGGGTGTCCACAGATACCTCATTTTGGATTCATGAACAGGTGAGGGGAACTTTCACCAATTTGGGTCCAATTTTTTGCTTAGAAGGAAGCTTTGTTTTGATGTTTGTTCTCATTGAAACTTTTGCATGTGCATCAGACAACAGAGGGAAGGGGCAGCCAGTTAGAAGGCAGGTTTTAAGGTAACATGAGAGTTAAGTAACATGCATTCAGCCAATGAGCTAAATGGAGTCTAAAATAAATGGAGTCTAAAGAATTTGTCCTGTTAAACACCAGAAAATTTAACAGATGTGAGATTTTTCCCAAAATATTTTCATTTTAGCTAAAAATCCATGTCTGCTGAGTGCTGATGTACTGCAAACTCAAGGCTTTTCAGATGTGTCAATTAACAGGAAAAAATAGCTTCCTTGAACATTCATTATTGAACATTGCAATGATTTCTGAACTATTTTAATGACAAGGAAACGAGATGGTTTCCTTCACAATCATTTATTTTGTCTTATTTGAGGGAGCTTAGTGGACCTACAGATGGCTTTCATAATAACACAATGGTAGCCAGGGCTGGCCCAAAGTTTAACAGGGCCTTAAGCAGAATTTGATTTGGGGGACCACTTACAATCCATAATCTGCAAGTTATTGCATGCAGATTACAATAAATGGTAAATGGCCTAAACTTGTATAGCACTTTATCAAGTCCCTCGAGAGCCCAAAGCGCTTTACTCTACAATCAGTCATTCACACACTGACAGTGGTGGGCTACAATGTACCCACAACTACCCTGAAGCACACTGACAGAAGTGAGGCTGCCGTACACAGGCGCCACCGAGCCCTCTGACCATCCTTCAGCAGGCAAGTCGCTTGATGTGTCTTACCCAAGGACACAACGAGTGAGACGGACAGAGCGGGAGTTCGACCGGCAAACCACCGATAACAGGACAAACTCCTACCACTTGAACCACAGCCACTCCAACAGATTAACAGTTTGGTACACATTGATTTCAAGATTTGCAGGCCATGTCTACATGTAAATATAGTACTTCTTTTTTAAAAATGCCATGATTTCTAGAAATAGTTTTAATCATTCGTATAAAAAGGTTTAAATGAAATACTCCAAAAACATAGAAAAGTAGTGGAGCATGCACTCAAATGCATTCATTTCTGCTACATCTGAAATGCTTAGGGTTGAGGGTTTAGTTGGTGGTTACCCTATGACATAATTTTCTTAAAATTTGTAAAATATTAAACAAATAAAAATTTTACAGCCCCTAAAATGTTTTAAATTGGCGATTCTAAAACCATTGGAGTAAATTTACTAGTATGCTCCTTTTAAATAAACAGATTTTAAATTTTAGTGTTTGTACTGTAAGAAACGTTCTGCATAACAATTTGACGGTCATAAAACCATGCTATTTTGAGAAACTGTCTGATTATGTCAAGAAAAACAGCAGGTTAGCTGAGGCGAACAGAAGAGCAAAGATTCTCTGGAGATAAAAGACCAAAATCTAAATGGTTGAGTCAACAATGAAGATACCGCAGATGTTTGCTTATCATGACACAGCAAATGACAGTAGAAAGACCAGATCAGAAATAAAGATTTGTTACATTAATGTAACAGATAAAAGTCTAAGGCAGAGCATGAAGGAAGAGCACAAAAAAAGGCAGAGACAGACACGTGCATATACAGTCCACACACACACACACACACACACACACACACACAGACTCTTGTTTTGCTATATGTAGTGAGGACCATGTGTTGACTCCCATTGACTTCCATTGATTTTCAGTCATTTTCAACCCTTTCTATGCCCTAACCCTGACAATAACCCTAAACCTAACCATTACCAGTGCATGCCTAACCCTAACCTTAACCTAAAGTCAATTCACACCTTAGTCCTAAACCTAACCGTTAGCAAAATAGGTCGTGAGGACCAGCAAAATGTCCTCACTTTGGTACAAACGGTCCTCAATTTGATGGTGAAATCGGGAAAATGGTTCTCACTGTGATGCCAAGACAGGAACACACACACACACACACACACACACACACACACACACACACACACACAAATCCCCAAAAGGACAGACAGCTTTTGTTTCTGTCATGCAAGGCTCAGAGAGGCAGAGAGGAGCTTTATTGGAAAAAGGGATGTGGTGTTTTCCTCTCCAAAATTACAAGGGCTCATTAGAGAAGACATTTAGGAGCTGGAAAAGAGCACATAACACATTATACTTCAGACAGCTGACCCATTTATGGTATGACTTGTAGCATATCTGTAAAACAAACTGCAGTCTTGTCACCGGAAATCAGACCCATACAGTTTGAGGGGAAAATGTGAATGAATGAACTTTAGAGGTTACAAACATGGAAGGGAGGAGGCTCCTAATTTAGCTGTTGGAGAGGGTATAATCGGAAGCTTGCACAAGTCAAAGGTTCTTCAAATATAAGTTGCACACATATCACACCCACCCTCTACTGAAATATTCTGCTAAATGTGTGCTGGATCTTCTGTAAACTGATATATCCATTGCCTTTACATGTATCTGGAGGCGCCTGCTTCTGCTCCACATCTTACATTCCATTCTGATGGCCTCCATGTACCTCAGCAGCATCTCAGCAGTAATATTTACCTTTTCCCTGAAACAGGAAGGGCGATCCGACACAGTGGTATCCCCCAAAAATGCTCCCCACCCCCTCACCCCCCTTAGAAAAGCACCCATTGACAAAGAAACTATAAACCATTCATGTAGATGACATCATGCACTGGTGGGCCAAGGGCTCCACGACCTGGACTCACCAGGGACAGGAGGAATATTTTAGTCCTGTTTCTGATGTCTAGTGTGCCTCTCATATTATCTAAACAAAAATCACACAAACCCTGCACACCTTGGTCTAAACACTTGAGATGAAACTTTCCAAAAAGCTGTAGTGTGTCTGAGACCTTTTTGTTATAAATAACTGTCTGACTTCACCTCTTTTTTGCAATTCTGCAGGTTTTTTTTTATGCACTGTGGAGCAAGAAAATAGAAACACTATGTTAAGTTGACCTAAATAAATCAACAATAGGATAAAAATGGTGAAGTAATGGTTACACTACTTTATTAGAATGTAAAAACAACTTAAAGAAAGGACTATTTTTAGAAAGAGAGATGCAACATTTCTTTCATATTGTTTTGTAGAAGAAACCCAGTGAGATCAAAACAACCACTACTTGAGAGATGTTAGCCTGATCACAGATCTGGGAAAATGATTGTATTTTTCAACTTACATAAACCCAGAAACACTCTGCACAAACAAGCACAAACATAAAATAAATAAACGTTGGTCATGTTTCTTTGTGATTCGCTAAATGTTTGCATCAGCTCAGCCTGGCTTCGTGAGACAAAGTGCACGGGCAGGAGCAGCTGGCGACATACTCATTAGACCTAGGCATGAGTTCATTTTGTCCAGTTATTAAATTCAAAAAGTTAAATTAATACTACATAGGTTTGTTACACATCCTGACATATTTGAAGCATTTATTTCTAATGTTGTAAATGATTATTTCTTTAGGCTAATAAAGATAAGGGTTTTACAGACAATTAGAGTATAGTATCAAATGATTAAAAAAAAGGGGTTTTACAATTTCAGACAGTCAGTCATTGTCTACCGCTTCTTCCATAATGGGTTGCGGGGAAGCTGGATCTCCAGCAGTCTATGGGCGGAAGGCGGGGTACACCCTGGTCAGTTCGCCAGTCCATCGCAGGGGAGGTTTTAGGATGTCTTATGACAAAACATCACTGGGAAGACTGTTGACTTAACAGTTCCAGCAGGGTGTTTGCTGAGGGCTGTATCCCAGTATTGTAATGGAAATTTGAGAGGAAGGAAAAAGTGTGCTTGAAATATGTACACAAACAACCAGGATAACTGTAGTCTTAGATTCCAAAGCAAAGCCAATTTAAGAGAACGGGGAAGACTCACAAGGCATTGAGTGTAGCATGAGTCTGTGCTTCAAGTTCCACCACACAGGCATGTCCAGGACACAGCTAAGACTGTTCTTTGAGCCACTCCTGAATCAGAGGCGACATCAGAACTGTCTTACTTGAGCTAAGGCGAAGAAATTAACTGGCCTGCTGCTCAGTATTCCAAAGCTGTCTTCTCCAATGAACAGAGGAAAGAAGAAAACACATTTTGCATTTCTTTCTTTCAGTGATGATTTGGGGAGCCATGTTTCTTCTGGTCTTGGTCCTCTGTGTTTTATGTCCAAACTTTGCAGTGACATTCGATGGGGTTCATGACTGGTGAGGCACACACTCCTCTGGAGTTTGATGTACAAATATAAACAAAATAGAGACTTGTTTTAATTTTTTTTACCTTAATTTAAACATTTATTTGAAAAGATTTTAATTATGCTTTAATCAATTCCATACTATTCAACAATACCATAGCAATAAAAACAAAAGACCATTTTATTTTCAGAATTGATCCCCAATTTGGGGATATTTTGGCTGATCTCTCTTTTTGTACTTACAATTTAAAACTTTTGCTGTTTTAAAATTTAAAATTTAATTTAAATTTTAATTAACTCTCTCCCAATAACCTGTTGGAGTACCACTCCAACAACCCCACTATGTACATTTTCAGTGTGCATTTATGGCCAATTAGAAAGATGAAATTTGTCACACACATTCATTAAATACATTAGACAGAAACCACTGATAACGGTTGCACAGTGGCGCAGTTGGTAGCACTGTTGGACCCACTGTTGTAGCACTGTAGCACAGGAAGGTCTGGGTTCGATTCCCAGTCTTTCTGCATGGAGTTCGTAGTTTCTCCCTGTGCATGTGTGGGTTCTTACTCTGGCTTCCTCCCAAAGACATGCCTGTTAGGTTAACTGGTCTCTCTAAATTGTCCCTGTATGAATGAGTGTGTGCATGGTTGTTTGTGTGTTGTCCTGCGATGGACTGGCAACCTGTCCAGGGTGTACCCTGTAGACTGCCCTGTAGGGTCTTGCCCATAGACTGCTGGAGATAGGCACCAGCTTCCCTGTGACCAATTGTGGAATAATCTCAAATTGTATTTTACAGAATCTCTGCCCATTGACTGGGAATGCAAGTAGGCAATAAATTGCTCCTTTGGGGGCAAATTACAGATAATTTTTGTTTTTGTGTTTTGCCATGTGGCACCACACAGGCCATGCCTCTCTGGGCAGAAAGCAACATCAGCCAGGTCAAAAAAACGCCACTGGGTGTAACGCAACCTAAAAAAATGAGCCAAAACTAAAAGTTTTAAAAATATCATACTGTGTGCAATGAATTTATACATTACATGAGTTTCACTTCTTGAGTTGAACTACTGACATAAATTAACTTTATGATTAGATTTAAATGTTTTAGGATGGACCTGTATGTTCCCACAACACGGAAGCTAGCAGCAAATGTTCTTGTCTCTCTTTGTATCAGTAATGAAACCCCATCCCTTTCTCCTGTTTTTTTTCCCAGCTATCCAGTTCAATCCAGTTGTGTTTTGAAAGGGTGGCTATGTTCGCTGTTATTGTATGATTTTACAAAACCTCTCCTCCCAGCCTTTGAAGCAGGGAAGAGCTGACCGAAGCTCTGCGATCTCTGCTGTAAGCCCTACTCTGGGCAAGACCTGAGTCAGTCCCCACCACCAGGACTCTTCTCCCCTTCTCATAGCCATCCACATTCGCCCCGCTCTTTTATGCAACTGGAACAAATTTATGTCAGCTCAACAGATTTCCAGGGCACTTTTGAGGTGCACATATGGCTGCGAGCTTGCTGAAGCTGACCTGAGGGTATTTGTCCTGATTGAGGCCTTTGAAAATAAACAAGAGGACAGAGAAGCTTAGTCTTGTGAAGTGGTGAGATCTCAGAGAAAGAGGAAAAAAGCAATTACCCAAGGCGTTATGGACATTAAGTGCTGAATGAGAGCTGTTCGGTGGCTGGATTCTCTGAGTAAATAAGCAAAGTGGGGATATTATCTGGGTGTTGCAGACATCAATAGAAGGGATTTTTAGAAAAACATAAATAAACGTTTTTTGACTCGGCACTGACCTCTTTTGTCCGAGTGCTGCTTGGTTGGAGGTGTTAGGTTTCTGTCAGCCTGGCTCTCTGCATGTGCTCAATTTTCACACCATAATTAAGACCTAGTACAATAACACACAGCCTTTATGGTACAACAAAGACCTCCCTTTCCAGTCAATAACAAAAATGGCAAAAACATTGCACATGTTTATAGAATTGCAGCTGTGGGAGATAGTGTATCAGTTTAACAACATGCAGCAGGGTTGCAAAACACTGTTTACTCTCCATCTGCCCACTTCTCTTTGGCTGTTTTATTTCTCTGCTCTTTCGAGGATTTTGCAACAGAACCAATGGACCTTCAAGATTAACCCTAAATGTCCTCGATATGAAAATGATAAGTGCCTTAAGTCTACCCAATGTGCACATATTTCAGTATAATAAGCCATTCCATTGAGGAATTTCACATGAAATTATCCTTTTTGCTGTAAAATACAGTAATGTTGTTATTTACCTCAAACAAGAGCAAAACATTTTTAAGTACTTTAATGACTGTTCAACACCAAGTGTGTTCAACAGACAGGAGTCGATGCAATGTAATACTTTTTTGCCACAATTGTAGCTGCAAGTCTTTTAGGGTATGTTTCTTCTAGCTTTGCAAATCTAGGCACAAACATTTTGCTTGCAAAAAGAGCTCAGACTCAGTCAAATTGGTCTCAGAGCATTCTGACCACTGCAATTTTCAAGTCTTTCCATATATTCGTAGTTCGATTTAAGTTTAGACTTTGACTGGGCCATAATAACAACATATGCGCATCAATTCTGAGCCACTTTCCTGTCCCTGATTCAAAACAGTATACCTACAGCATGATCCTGCCACCACCATGTTTCACTGCGTGGGTTGTGTGTTTAGGGTTGATGTTCAGTTATTTTTCTGCCACATACAGTGTTTGGCATGTTGGGAAAAAAGCTGACGTTCGGTCTCATCTGACCAGAGCACCTTGTCCCACATGTTGGATGTGTCTTGCACGTAGCTTGTGGTAAAGTTTAAATGAGACTGTTTATGCATTTCCTTCAGAAATGGCTCACCACACTTCCATAAATGCCAAATTTGTGAAGTACACAATTAATAGTTGTTCTTCCAACAGATTCTCCCACATGAGCTGTGAATCTCTGTAACAACTCTAGAGTTACCATGGGCTGCTTATCTGATTACTGTTCTTCTTACCAGGTCTTTTTACGAGGTCTGTCAGTTTAGGTCTCTTGGGAGTTTTGCAGATGTGCCATACTCACTTCATTTTTGGAAGATATCTGGAAATGTGAAATGTTTAAAAGTTGAAATATTGTTTCATAAGCCAATCCTGCATTAACATTCTTAACTTTTGCATGATTTGTTGCTCTTTAAGATTGTGTTGCTCACTAATGCTCTCTAAAAGAAACATTTGGACTTTATTAGTTATTTACGTAACTTCTGAATGCAATTGGTTGTGTAGGATTAATTTAGGTGAATCCTAGTAAAGGTGGGTAATTGTAAATATATATCAATGTATGGCACAGTATTCAAACAATTTAGGGCTGCACGGTTGTGCAGTTGGTAGCACTGTTGCCTTGCAGCAAGAAGGTCCTGGGTTCGATTCCCAGCCTGGGGTCTTTCTGCATGGAGTTTGCATGTCCTCCCCGTGCATGCGTGGGTTCTCACCGGGTACTCCGGCTTCCTCCCACAGTCCAAAGACATGCCTGTTAGGTTAATTGGTCACTCTAAATTGACTGTAGGTGTATGAATGAGTGTGTGCATGGTTGTTTGTGTGTTGCCCTGCAATGGACTGGCGATCTGTCCAGGGTGTACCCTGCCTCTCGCCCATAGACTGCTGGAGATAGGCACCAGCTCCCCCGTGACCCACTATGGAATAAGCGGTAGAAAATGACTGACTGACTGTATGGCACAGTATTCAAACAATTTAGCTACACTATACCTGCAAGTCACTTGGCAGTTAGAATACAAGAAAACTGATGAAATAACTAGAGGTGACAGGTGCATTAACTCCAAAACATACCTACAGTCATATTCAGTACATTAGAATATGCCTTCGAAAGAGGCTACTTTTCTGATTAAAAATACCTTTTAAAAAACAACAACCTTTAAGCAGGTGTTAAATATATTTTACATTATTCCCACATTTCTGTATTAATTAATGTAATATCCTAATCCTCTAAAAAATAATGATATTTTAATAATAGCTGTAATATTTTCAATAGTTGTAAGTGTTATATCATCACTAAAGAAAGAAATAAAGGCATACAAAAGTCAGTGTGTGTTTCAATAATCAATATAACCTGTTTCATTCATTGAATGAAGTTACTAAAATAAACACCTTTTTCAATAATATTTTTATTTACCGAATATGACTGTATGTAATTATTTACCAGGTAAAGTATGGATCATTGTGGACCAATAACCCTTTCCCTCACCCTTAATTGTGGTGTGTTCAATTTGCCTTGGAGGTTTTGTTACACCCAGGGCCGATCTAGATGCAAGTAGCAAAATCAATGGAGTTTGATTGGTGACCAAGCTAACCACTATTAGTAATACAAACCAATTATATTTCTCTTAATTTTATCCCTTCAAAGACAAAATAATTAGGTTCACAAATACAAATTAGTATTATAATAGTAACAGATGTAACACAGAATTAATGAAATAAAAATGGTCCAAACTGTAAATAAACTTACTATCTGCCATTTTTATCACAATTTAAATTGAACTAAAACTTGTCTAGAGTTTCCAACTGTTCAACTTTTTTGTTGGAATTCCAACTTCAGGGGACGTTTTGTCAAGTTTTCCAATTTGAAACCTTTACAAGAAGAAACAAAGAAGGTTTGACTGTGTTTCTGTGAAAGGCAATTGCTCAAGTTGTAAAGATAAACGTCAGAGAGTGCAAGTTATCTGTTGCTGCTATGAGTTGCAGCAGCAGTGTCGAAGCCAAAAAAAGTGATGAATAACGTTGCAATACAAACTGCTCCGAACCCGTTAGAGCTGACTGCAGAAAATAAGAATAATGCTGCTGAACATAATAAACACATTGTTTACATCACTACAAAGTATACTTCTATAATACTTCGTAATTCATACCTTCGGAATCATTATCTTGGTAACAACTATCTGATCAAGGTGGAACATTTTTTTGTATAAATATTTTGATATTATTTAAATGTAATGTAGGAGATTAATGAATTACTATATTATACTGTATGACTTCATAACCAGTCATTACTCATTTTCTGCTATGAACAGAATTTCCAATAGCAAACAGTCATTCATCCCCCTCTCTCTGCCTCTTACATATTGTTTGAGGGTCAGCAGACATTGGTTTCTAGGAATTGGGGGATATCAGTCAGGGCCAATTGGCTCTTTGCGTACACACACAGCAAGCCAAGCAAGGAAGAGCCTTTGCCTTGTCGCTGCTATACTGCTGTTGCTCACTGGGTCACCATGAGCTCCTAATGATCCAAACAAATACATAATCTTTCCCTGTTTGCTTCATCTGCATGGGTCCTCTGCTACTAATTCTGTTTTTCCCAGTGTGTGCCATTGCATGGGCCCGCTGATATGGGGATGTTTATGAGCAATTAACAACAATTATGGTTGTCGAGTGTGCTCTGTTGATTTTTTTTTCTTTTAATGCATTTGTGAAAGCAACTGAGCATGATGGGGCTTTGTTGCAAGATGGTTGATTGTGTCCCTTAAACACAATGGCCAGAGGAAGTAAAAAAAAAGTATGCAACCATCCAACGGTCAGAGCTTCATTTTTGACGGTCACCCTCTTCTGCCTTGCCTCTTCCATTGGAAGATAGACATGATGGTTTAAAGGAAGAGCTGCTCCTAAAATAGAGCTAATGAACAAACTGCATCTCCCTTTCCCTTTGAAGAAGCTGTTTACTCACATTTGAATGAGGTATTATGCATGTATTTCCAGAATGAGCCACCCAAATGTACCTATATTTATGTAAATTATTTTCAGAATGACCAGTACTCTATGTAGTAAGTAAATTGCATGGAATAAATACCAGCTGAAAGCTGGAGCACTTCTGAAGCAGGGCAAGGATGTCACAGAACTGAGGTGTGTGTGTGTGTGTGCGGGTGTGTGTTTGCTTGTGATATTTTTGAAAAACAAAGAAAATCTTTACTCACTTAAATTATCTAAATGTAACATTGTTTTATGGTTATTAAATGCAGAATACAAACCTAATGGTTGCTGAATATTCTAACAGATAGGCCTCAACATGCAAAGGATGTTAAACAGATTTCAAATAAATTAGCTGTGCAAAGCTGACCTTTCCTAACTGCATACTTTAGGTAAGGTGCGCCGATGAACCTCACATGGAGTATTAATGGGTTTTTCGTAATAGAAGACCTGGTAATACCTGTGTGGCAATTTGAATGGTGACAGAGCACACCCTGCCAACCCGAGTTATTTTCTTTCTTGTATTTAAAAATTCAAAATAATGCAGTGCAATAACGTTCGAGAAAGATTAAGGGTTTCATTCTGATAAAATATAGTAAATTAATATAGACTCCATAAAGTATATACTCCATAAAGTAATGAGCATAGTAAGTAATGAATGTAAAAAAGCATAATTTTTTTACAGTGAGTTAGAAAATGGAAATTTTTATTAATAAATTCAGTAAAATAATCTACTGTTATCATAGGTGAAATAAAAGTTCAATTTGCCTTCTATTTCTGTCTGTGCAGGAGAACTCTTACAGCCATTGGTTGGAGTCAGTGAAAATGTAGTTTTATAGCCTGTCTGGGTCAAAGCTAGTAATCACAGCATAGACCAAGTCTGGAATTTATTACAATGTCCTTTCCAGACTTCTTACACTTCATCCTTACTCAAGTAAGCTGAAATATAAAATAAAAGTTTACACATCAATAAAGTTAAATATTAAAACCCTAAATTATATTTTCTTTATAAATACTATAAATAATTGACTTAGTTGACATAACAGATGCAAATATGAAAGACACCAAAGGGGACAAAAGCAGTGCTCAAATTTCCCTTAAAACTTTTCTTTAGAGATTAAATACTGAAAACAAAACAAAAAAATTATGTGTTTTACTCAGTGGTAATTTGAATTGTCTACACACCACATGCTAAACCTTAGAGAACAGACATGTATGCAGCTGACTTCCATGCAGGTTTAAGCGATAAAACAATAATATTGAAATGCTAGAGCTTGTTTAATTTTTTGTCCTGTCTCCTATGAGCCTGTTGCTTTTCATAGTTCAAATCGTGTTATATAATCACATGTCTTAAACTGTTTTCCTTAGCTTGCAAGATTTTGGCTTGTGGGATAGCTGAGGAGGAAGGTAGAGACTTACTTTGGCCTTATTTCTAATCTTATCAATATTTTATAAGAAACCTTTCTTCAGTCTTTTAGTGCCTAGCGGCCTCTCCCTGCAGGCTGCATCAATTCTTTATTCCTCCACAACCTACAGCTGTGGCTTGTCTTCCAAAAAGAAAGACATGAAGTCCAAAAAAAAAAATAACTTTAATACTTGTATTAAACTGTTTGCAAACTCATGATTTCCACTGGGCTTGTTAAAGCTTGACTCTTCTTTGTAGTCTGATAAGGGGATCAGGATTATGTCTTGCATTGCAGAAGTTGTAGTAAAAATAATTTGAACAGTAATATTTCTGATAAAAAAACAAAACAATTTCATTTATTTGGAGGTTAACACACAGACTGATGTTTCCAAGCCTTATTTTCTGTTAATTATGATTATTTTCCACTTACAGTTAATAAAAACATGACATTTAAGGGGAAAATATTACATAACACCAGTAAAAAACATTTTTAATACAGAAGTTTGGGCTTAGTAAAAAGAATGTTTAATACTAGCTTGAAGGTTTTCTTTTACAAAAGGCACATTTAATCTGACAGACAGGCCTCATTGGATCGATGTTCTAATTCACTGAAAATGACAGCAAGACTGAGTACCAACTCTGAAAAACCAAATCAACCAATCTAGGCTATAGGATATTATTAATGCAGTTATGATATTTCCAATAAGTCTGCAACATCTGTGGACCTGCTCAGAACTTTGTGGCCGGTTGATGAACATTCCAACGTACCATCAAGGACAATGGCCTCTGGGACAGTGCTTCATGGACTTACTTGCACACACTCATTTGCACACACACAAATGCTCAAGATAAACATATGCACCCCCTCACACAACCTTCACCGTTCCCGGCATGATGTTGTTTTGTAAACTTGTTGCTTCTTTGTGCTGAGGTTTTTTTGCAATCTCAAACTGTATCCTGCTAAGGATAAAGTGTGAAATCTGATTTTTTTCCCTCTACTTTCCGAATGTGGCCTCTTTTCTCATCTAGCAAGGGCAGCGCCTGTGAGTGGGCAGCAAAGCCTCGGTGACCCGTCCCCCCTTGTCTTGTGTCATGATGTATGTTTGGATGGGTTGTACTGGAATTCTAATTTCCCCTCGGGGATCAATAAAGTATCTTTGAATTTGAATTGAATTGAATTGAATTGAACATTTCCTTTTAGCAATCCCAGTCACATAATATATATAACTGCTGGTGCATTTTGTCCAAATTTTAAAAAAATCTTCTAACCTGTGTTTTAAAGGTGTCATCCAGGAGCTAGAAAATAAAAGGGATTATCAGTGACTGCAAAAACGCAGCTTAACATGCTACTGAGTAAAAGATCTGATTTCAATGCTGAGGCTATATGTTGAACTCATTTTGGACATGAGTCAGTGTTAGTATGTAGCTCTGATTTGGACCTCAATTTATCATCTATAGTTAAGCCTTAAATTATTTAGATTTGTCAGGGGTATGAATACCTCTGGCATTCACCCAAAAAGTTTGTTTCTGATAGGTATCTCTCAAAAGATGATAAAATAATGTAAACTGGTTTTTTTTATGCAATTTTGCTGGTTTTATTAACATGTTACCCCAAAACATTACATGTCAAAAATTATTTAAACCTCTTTAATAATCAAATGAAAGGTTCTCTATTATTACAGCAAATTATTTTTATAATTGCTGATCAGCTTTTTATATGCTTCTATTTTGATGATTTATCTTTAGTGATGAGCTCCAAGTCTTAAGCTTGAAAGGCCTACTTGCCATCACCCTAAACTTTAGCTCTCTCCATAGATTCTCTATTGTATTCGAGCTATGACTCTGGCTGGGCCACTCCAAAATGTTAATATTACTTTTAGTCAGAAGAAACATGGTGGCAATATTTAAAGATTGCTTTAAACTTAAATCTACCAGGGGAATAAATAGTTCTGGGCTTAACTATACACCCCCAGCCCCTCTTTGACCGAGTTGCTCATAATGCAGAGACAACACTGTGCTGAATCTCCAGGGCAGATAAGGAAATATGTATTTTGTATTTGTTTAAACAAATGTGTAGCACAACAGTAAAACCATGAATAATACACATGAAAAGTTATTTGCTCATGGAAGGGTTGGAGCATGTAGCTCAACTAGTACAGTTGGTGTGATAGCACTCAAGAGGTCATGAGTTTAACCTTTCTCATTCTTCTTCAAATTCTGCGTTTTCCTAACTCATCAGGGAATATAAATATTTACAGACAGTTTTAAAAATGCTCTCAAATTGAAGTCGTATAAACCAAACAAACTAACAGAATGCCTTAGAAAAAAATGGCTGTTTTTTGTAAGGAATAAATTAAGACACCCCAAATTTATTCACATTAAAATTGCTAAAATCACACACAGCCATATTGAATCAGGCACACATGATAAGAAGTTTGGTACTCAGCATTGTGGAAGAGCTATGCCCTGTTCAAACCTCAGACATTTAGTTTGGTGTGCTCCTGACAGCTAAAGTGAGAGTGACCAACATTGTGAAATTGAAAGAGCTTCCCGAGGCTTTTAAAAAGAAGACTGCAGCAGCTTATGAGTCTGAAAAGGGATATAAAGAGGTTTTAAAAGAATTTGAAATCAGCCATTGCAATGTATGGAAATAGTCTACAAGTAGAGGACCTTCAAAAAAACTGAAGAAATGTCTCGGTCCGGCTGTCCAAGCAAGTTCAACCCAGACCACAAGATGCAAAACACATTACATGCCTCTACAATCAGAAAGACAATGCAAAAGTTTAACTTTCATGGGATGTTTACAAGAAAGAAACCTTTGCTCTTTAAGAAAACCCTGAAGGCCAGACTAAAGATTAGTTCAGAGTTTAGATAGAGACCAGGACTTCAATATAAAACTGGACTTTAGAACAGAAGACAAGTTTGGCATAAACTAAATACAACATTGCAAGAGAATAACTTTATTCCAAGTGTAAAGCATTGAGGTGAAGTTGTCATGGTTTGGGGATGTTTTGTTGGCCAGTCAGCTCACCATCATCGTATACAACATGAATTTGAATGTGTATCAAAGGGTGCTTGAGGAAAATGGGAAACAAATTGTAAAGTTGAAGCAAAACTAGACCCTGCAACATGACATTAAGCACTTTTACATACAAGCAATTTCACAAAGGAATGTCTAATAACTAAGAAATGGAAAGTTCTGGGAACAATCAAAGCCCAAATATTTGTCTTTTTGAAATCATCTGAGGTGATTTGAAACATGCTGTACAAGTAAGAAACCCTATAAACATTTTGCAGCTGAAAGTGAGGAGTAGGGCAAACTTTACTCAGACCAAACCCACTGGTTATTACTGCCAAAGGGGGTAACATTAGCTGTCAGGTAAAATGAATTTAATGGTATGCCCTAATATTTTCATATGACTGTACACTCACAGATTACTTCATTAGGTGCACCTTGCTAGTGACCATATCACAAAGTTGCTGCAAATTTATCTGCTGTAAATCCATGTTGTAAATCTGCTTTTCCACAACGTCCAAAAGGAGCTCTATTGTATTAAGATCAAGTGACTGTGGAGAATAAATACATTGTCACCTTCAAGAAACCAGCTTGGGATGACTTGACATGGCACACTATCCTGCTGGAAGTCGCCATCAGAAGATACTGTGGTCATGAAGGAATAGATATGGTGATCAACGATACTCACGTAGGCTGTGGGATTAAAAAAATGTTCAATCAAGCGAGCCAAAGAAGGCCACAAAACTATTCCCCCACACCATCACAGACCTGAGTTGTTCATGCAAGGCAGAATAGATCCATGCTTTCATGAATGACTGAAAGTCACTGCTGAAATTGAGACCCATTAGACCAATCTGTTAGCATCCAAGTTTGATAAGCCTGAGTAAATTGTGGCCTGAATTTCCTGTTCAAAGCTGACTGGAGTGACCCCCATTTCCTGCTGCTGTGGCCCATTTGTTAGAGGTAGTATTATGCATACTTTGGTTTTAACAAGTGGCTAATTGAACTACTATGGTCTTTCTATCTTCTTTATCGAGCCTACTCATTCTCTGATATCACCAAGACAATTATGCCTATTCATCTGCCGCTTACTGGACTCACTCACTCACTCATCTTTGGACCACTCCCTTTAAACCAAACAGATGGTTGTGAGTAAAAATCCCAGGATATCTGCTGAAATACTCAGATGAGCCTGTCTGGCACTTCTACTTACCCATTTATGTTAACAAACAAATAAAAAAGTGTATCAAATAAAGACTTTTCAAATTTTGACTCTTTATTTTTATTTTTTGAAACATTGACATCTATGCCTTGTTCTCGACTTTCATATAAATCTCTCATGTAAAGGTGGCAAAGTTCTACCTCAGCATTTAATAAACCTTTTGGAGACATTTCCCAAGTCAGGCAGGGTTTTGTTGACACCAAAAAGCTCTGGAGCTCTGGACACCCAGAAGGACCACCTGGTTATCTTAACAGTTGGGTGCCCACTCTCTGAGCCAATGCTCTGTCTTACTGACCCCTGGAGGCCCTGTTCTGAGCATTAATTAGTTCTGCTCTTCCATCACAAAACCTCCCCGCTTCTCCAAACTGAGAACATCAAGCTGGTCACGCTGACCTCTATCTACTGCAGACCAGACCCTAACTACTTCCCACAAGTCCACTTAAAATATTTCTGAAAAAAATAGAAAACAAAATAAGAATCAAGTAGCTTTTGGAAAGATGTCTAAAGACTGACTGAGGCCTTCTGTTATACAAAAAGAAAGCCACTTATCGCATATTCGTTGTAATAAAACGTAATAGTTTAAAAGCGTTGTATGGTTTTGGCAAAAGGCAGAAGGCTTTATAACACCCGGGTCGCAGTAAACTGTCAGCAGGCATATTTCATTTGATGTGAAAAAAAAAAACTCTTCTGGCCTCTGTCTAATTACTTAGAAGAATTTTACAACCATTCATAAATAAGTCTGCACTTCTGACAGCGCCATCTGTTTTGTTAAAGGAGCTGAGTTTTTGATAATATATGTCAGTGGCTTGATTTAGTATGTGACTTACAGTGATGTCTTTAAATAAAATTAGTATGTTGGGAATTTTGACCACTAGACAGCAGAGGACCAGCCTCAAACAAAGCTTCTCACATTGTAACGACAAAGTAATTAACTAACAGCTGTCTGTTTCATACATATTAAGTTAGGTAATTAACGAAGAAAGGTTTTGCATTAGAACTGAATAGAAACAAAAAATTATCCAAGCCATATAAATACATAATGTGAAGTCTTTCATCTCAATTATTTTTATTTGCCTGATCCTTTTATTTTAGGTTTAATGCACATCTTAATTGTCTGGAATTACTGATTGCTTCCCAAAACACACAATTAATTTAATATTATATTCACATGCCAAAGGAGCCCAATGTGTGTAGTGCGGTGTGAGGAGCATACATGTGCTATAGCTGAGTATAAGAGGCTTTGGCATAAATGTGAACAAAAATAATTGATAAACTACAGAGTAAAAAAAAAAGGTTATATAGTTATAACCATTGAACCTTCTCACATTTTGTCATGTTACAACCACAAACTTCAATGTGTTTATAAGGATTTTATGTGATACACCAACACAAATTAGTGCATAACTGAAAAGGTGATGGAATACAATGCAATTTTATTCAAAGTCATAATCTGAAAAGTGTGGTATACATTCATATTTCTCCCCTTTCACTCTGATATTCGTAAAAGATCCAGTGCAACCAACTGCCTTCAGAAGTAACCTAATAAGTAAATGGAATCCACCTGAAGGTAATTTGATCACGGTATACTCAATACAGCTGTTTGGTGATGGCCCAAGGTGTTTATTAGAGAACATTGGTGAACAAACAACATCATGAAGACCAATGAACACACCAGAAGAGTCAGGGAGAAACTTGGGAAAACCCTTAAAGCAATGTTTGTTATAGAGCAACATCCAGGTGAGATATTTTGTTGAAAGGAAAATAATTAGTCAAATGAGGAGTTTTTTTTTTTTACAGAAGACTGTCAAAATGAATCATTTTACCATAAATACTCCTGTTTAAAGTTTGGCATGAGCCATTTAACAGTTTTGTAAAGATGTGGAAGAGGGTGCTCTGGGCTAATGACATCAAAATTGACCTTATTTGTCAACATGCAAAGCATCCCTAACACACAATCCCTATGGTGATACACGGTGGTGGCAGCATCATGCAATTCTTGCCATCCGCTCTGACTGAGCTTGAACTATTTTGAAGAAGAATGGGTAAATGTTTCCTTTTCTAAATGTTCAAAGCTTTGGAACTGTAATTGGAACTGCAAAGCAACACACTTTTTAGATTTTCATCTGTAAAACTCTTTCACAACACAATTGTGCTCTATATTCTACTGGTTTATCACATCAAATTCTATTTAAAATATTTAACTTTATGGTTGTAAAGTGACAAAATGTAAAGACGTTAAAGGGATATAAATAATTTTGAAGACTCTCTGTCCAAGGTCAAACAAAAATAAAACAATTTACTGCAAAAGAAGCCTTCGGGTAGGGTGAAAGTGATGCCATGTTTTTTGCATGTGCTGGCATTCTTATTTTTTTATTATGTTTTTAGTTGTTTTATGTCTCTGACCTCATCTTAGCTCAGACATTGGCTTTATTTATTAACACAGAGCAATTAAATTGATGGTCACAAATAAGTTTTTCTTTTAAACACTTTTATAATTGCAAATTTGTATAGACTCCCAGGAAGGAGCCACAGTATTTAAAAAAAGATTAAATGATCTAAATGATTTAATTATTTAAATTAGTATCATAAAATATTGGAATGACTTGTTCTCTTCTCTTTCTGTCTGACTCACGTTTTGGATACACCGGCCAAAGTTTTAAATAGGCTTTCTCACTTAATGGGTCTATTTTTTTTTTATGACTATTTACATTGTAGATTCTCACCAAAGGTAAGAAAACTATGAATGAACACACATGGAATTATGTGGTAAACAAAAAGTGTGAAATAACTCTAAACATTTTAATATTTTAAATTCTTCAAAACAGATAGGTAGATATATGTATATACACATACCCACTGTTTAAATATAAGTTTAAAGTAATCTTATTATTTCACCAACATTTAACTATAGGGTTAATTTTATTGTCTATAACAAAATAATTCTCTTCAAATTATTCTATTTGGTCTTAACCACAAAGCTTTGAGCTTTATTTATTCCTTTTTTTGCTTTTGAAAGTATTCCCTGATGATGAGATAGCTTTTTATTTGTGTCCAAAATGCATTACACATCCTCAATACTTTTTAAATCTATCAGATGGAGTCCATCTGTGCGTTTGTCATTGTCATATTTTACTGTCATGTTTTCTCTGGGCTTCCTCTCCTTTGAACTTTGAGGTGGAGGGCGGTGAAACACAGACGTGGCGCCCTATGAACGACCTGATCACAGAGATAAAGGGATGAGAGACAATCAAAGATAAAGAGAATAAAAGAGATGACGAGATGAAAGAAAGGATCGCTGCGTCACTGACTGAATCGCTCATTAGATCAGAACAGACCACATTCTGAGAAACGCCCAACGTTAGGAGACGACGTTGTGGTGTGCATCTTTTTCCCATCCAAACTTTCCGTCTGCCTTTGGCTCCACACACATCTCTCCACTCTTGTTCCACAACACATTTCCGTGACCTTTACAGAGGCCA
Source organism: Girardinichthys multiradiatus (assembly GCF_021462225.1). Classification (NCBI taxonomy): domain Eukaryota; kingdom Metazoa; phylum Chordata; class Actinopteri; order Cyprinodontiformes; family Goodeidae; genus Girardinichthys; species Girardinichthys multiradiatus. The sequence goes on along the minus strand of NC_061795.1, from coordinate 37,490,982 downwards.
AAACTCAGTGTAAGAGAAAGGCTTGTGGCTACTGGAATATACTGTGACGTATATGATACTGAAGGGCCATTTATTATCCTGTCACTGACTGTCAGTTACCCATTACCTCCCTCTTTGCTGAAGACCCTCTTCACTGAGGATCTTTGTCAGTCTCAACATGTGCAACTAACAGTTTAAATGCAGCATCGGTGGTAATGATCCTTCTGGAATTTGAACTTACAGTGTGACAAGGTCACAAGATAAGATTTAGAGGGATTGGAAATAACAAATACCATTGGTCTCCTGATGAGGGATGAGGTGACTGTGTTCCCAAGGAGGGGAACCGATGGTTCAGTGTCAAATCTCAGAGAACAGACCAATGGTCTGGAGCAAGTCCTTGGGCCCTCTAAGCAGAAGCAGAAGTCTGCTTCTGGTGAGACAGAGTGGCTTCACAGAAACCCACAGAAAGCTTAAAGGGATGGAAAGGAGTGAGGTGAATCAGCAGGCAGCGAATAAGACAAAATCTGCAGGAATGAAGCGGATAAAGAAGTGTTAAAAGGAGACGGATGTATTCCATGAACTATTCAGTCCCTTTCCCCATCACCCACATCATTGTTTGGTCTGTCAATCCGGCATATAAACTATACAGGCCAGAAGGAAGGAAATGGCATAGGATGAAGGATGAGAGCATGATACCTTCCCTGCTCAACTATTATTCTTCGTTAACCAGTTTTTTAGCACTGCTCAACCTTTCTGGTGGTTTCCATTAAGAAAGGAATCACCTTGGGTTTGCCAGGACCCCTAATCAAAACCAGACGTGTTGGAGCTTTTAATTGAAGCAAGATGGACCTCCACGTTGTACACAACTAGCTAAATGTGACAACTTATCCCATCACTACAACAGTGTTTCCCAACGGACTGGAAACAAAAACATCCTTTCAGTAACGGGGGATCTAGAGATTTGTTAATATGGCTCTGGTTTCAGAGGGCTGTTATTGTTGAAACAACTCCAGACTATTATTTACAACCACATGAAGCTCTCTTTCTGCATTGCATTACTTGCATTGTGTTTGAGCGTTTTCATTTTCTCACTGGGTAATGTTATGGCCATTAGAGCAGGGTTTGCTTCAAGCTTGGGAGTTCCAGCTTGTGTGTCCAGTATTAAAATAGCTCTTTGGTCAAAGGAGCTTGCTTTTAGATAAAAGAAAACCAACTTCTGAAAGAAAACGACAAGCTCAGAGTAGAGGATGTTATTTTTAGCTTCAGCCAAAACACCAGTTCCATTTTTGCTGCCAAAAGGGTAATGTTTTTATTTAGATTTCAGCCTTTATATAACTCAGACCTCTACTTTATTGTCCTGTTTCATTCATGCATTACAACAAAAAACAGAACCAACCATCTACCTGCTATTTTGTTTTCTTTTGAAACCTTCTCCTAATCTACTCTAAGTGCCTGGGTTCCTTTAAAAAAGAATATTAATAAATTGGAAATGTGGCTTTTCTGGCTCCCACTGTGTGCTTTTCTTTTGTTGCTCATTTCCTCCTCAAAGCTCCCTTGATGTGGGGCTTGTTTTGTTGTTTTTAGAGGAGTATGGGACCTCAGTGAGTTATTAACCCGGGCCCTTACCATACACCCTCTCTGACTTCTGAGATCAGTAGGCAAAATTAAATCACCTAGCTTGGTTGGAATTGAGATTCACTTAGTGTGGGCTAAAAGTAAAATTCAACTGAGAAATCTGAAAACCAAGCATCTTTGTCATTCAAACTTTGCTTGTATGACGGACAGAAAAAAGTTACCTGAGATTTCATAAAGCATGGCAAATATGTAAATCCAAAGGGTGCGTGCTGAAATGCAGGAAACATGTAATCACCCACAAATTGTTTCCCACCCAGGCAGATTTACACAAGGCTAAGTCAATGAATTATCAGGCAGTAGGAATCCCGAGTCACAAGGGCCATGACCACAGGCATGAAGAATATCCTCAAGGGACGGAGATAAGAGAGAAGAAATTAAAGAGTGGTGCAGATGATTTGCGAACATTTATTATCAATGCATATTCAATTTAATTACTGTTGATAAATGATCTTGTCTGAAAACTGTTTTTTTATTATTATGTTTTTTGGCTTATTTTTTTGCAATATTGTAATGTCCCCTGCCTGATGCATTCCTTTTTGAATCCTGAAAATACACTACAAAAGTAGAGTGAAGGAATGGGAGCACTCTCGGTACAAATGGTCCTGCAGTAGATGGGACTATGTCTCCCTTCTGGTCTGAGAATACCCTGAGATCCAACAAGATGAACTGAAAAGTATCCCTGAAGAAAGAGATGTCTGGATTTTGCTCCAAGACCTGGTGACCCAATCTGGGAAGCACAGACACACAGAAGGATGGATGCTCAGATGATTAGATGATGGCTGAATTGACAGATGTATGAATACCAACTTTAGACAGACGGATAAGAAATAATGTCTGGAAATACAAATATTTTTCCATACGTTTCCAGACCTGGAAAATATTTAAATCAAATTCCATACTTTCCAGACTGTACAAACCCTGTCTATAATTCCCACACAGAGTGTTGCAGTGCAGCTGTGGGTAAGCAGGGGCAGTCATGGTAGGGAGAAGGAAGGATAGAGGGAGGCCCAGGGTAGAGGGGCTGATTATTGGTTAAAAGGAGAACAAACTAAGGGTTTCAATATGTCCCACAGCATTTTAAAGTGAGACAACTGAGTTAGAGAAGCCAATTTAGTCTGCCACAAGGAGAGACTGTTTGCATTTTCAAATTGTTATTCTGACCAACTGTTTATTCTGCCATCTTCAAGTCCTCCTTTTGCTCTTTGCTGTACAAAACCTCATCCTTTAACCCTTTTTACCCCAAGGAGGTCAGCTCTGGTGTATAAAATGAAACATTAAATTTATTCTTGAGAAATAGGAAAAAGAATTAGTTCCAGTGAAAACCTCACATGTGGAGAAATGTTTCATTATGAATAACATAGCATGCAAGTGTATAATCCTTCAAAGCTAAAGGTATTGACTCAGTCAAAGGCAGCTGAAATATTGCAAACTTCCATTCAATGAGTCATGAAAAACATATATACATTCAGCATGCTTGTACCACACACAGCTTCAAAGCATTTGCTCAACCAGATGACAAGAGGAACTTCACTCCAATTGGTCTACAGAGTGTGCTGCTGTGTGTGAAACATCTTTCTGTTTGTTCTTTAAATTATGATAAGAGTAATGACACAGACAGTGATGACAGACACCAAAGCACCTCAATATCATCACAATCTATTGGCTCCAAAATGAAAGCAGAGTAGCTCTCGGAGTCATAAGTGTATAACAGACAAAAGCATTCTAGAGCGCTTCCACATTTATCTTGTAATTTTTGATCAAAACAAGGAGTGGCAGAGAAAAGTTATTGATTGCCTCCCATTCCCTGTGAAGTGGATGGGCCCAAAACAAATAAAACCCAATGAAATGTAGTTGTGGTTAGGCACAGCATGAACAGATTTCTGATCTCCCCTTAAAATAGAAGACCACTGAACATGTGACGGCATGAATGATCAAACCGCATGATGATGACTGACTGTCAAATATTCATCCAACCACAAAAACGCATTAATATTATATATTACGTTTACAAAAGAGGGGGAAGCAGCCCGTAGAAGACTGACTTATTTTGATATAAAACACCCGCTCAACTTCATTGAATATGTCTCATTAGTCTGGATTCCTTCCACTGTGCTCGAGGGACCCTTCCCAACTCTGAGCCGTTAAAACAAACAGGGAGGTCCCCGAGCACAGTGCTTTGGACAAAGGTTAAAGCAACATCCTCAAGCACTATTCATTTTGGAGAATCCATTCTACTTGCTACCTTTGATCCTCTCTCGAGCCCTCTGCCCCTCTTTCTCTGTTTCGTACCCAGATTAGGTAATGTGCAAGTTGTTTTTTGCAAAAGAAACAGTGAGAAGGAAAGCAAAGTTCATTGTGAAAACTGAAGGAAAGAATCTCCATGGGTTTTGACTTACAGTAAGCTGGAACCTGAACCCACAATGGCAAGTGCAAAAGAGGCACGAAAAGTTTAATCAGCACCCTAATTTTTTTAAGAGTGAATTTGTGTCTGAAATTCAGCTGCTAAAGGCCCCTGAGCGAAGCCTATCCCTCAGGCTGTTTACCTCCACTGGAGATGTTTACTTGACCGTCTATGATTTAGAGGCATAACCAAATAAAACATCCAGTGAAGTTCAAACAGCTTGTGACGCATAAAGGGTGTAATAGAAGGGACAGTACTGTGTTCAATGATGGCTTACAGCTGGACCTCCCCACGTCACCTAAAGCAGTGAATATGAACTAAGTAGACCAGATACCCAAAGTTGTTCTTTCCCAGACACTTAAAATTGTTTAACTGGGTGCCGATCAAAATATTCATTTTAGTGGAACTCTGTATTATTCAATAATTTAAGAGGGTCCTTTGTAAATTAGTGTTGAGTCCCTGATGTGCGCACATAAAATAGTGTACCAAGTCTGGGACATATTTCATCATATTTCAACATTGTTAGCATTTGACCATTTGTACAATGTTGTTTATGTTTTGACAAGGGGAGCATTGTTGTGTAGCAACGGATCTGTTTACATAATTTCTTGATGTTGTAAGCACTTACATAATGGCCCCATTCATTTGGATCGAACTGCAGCTCCCTTCAAGGCCCCTGGACTTGCAAACAACTGGACACACACCCAACAATCTGCTGGCTCACACTGCTTGCCAGAAACCTACCTCTGCCACACATCAGGATTGGAAATGCTATCTTGAGAAAATGGATGTGGGGAAGGAAAGGAGAGAAAATAGAAAGAATTGATTTAATCCAATATACAGTTTCAGATGCACCTAGCACATGTTATGGATCATGTGACATGCAGTAGACACATGTTGGGCGAATGGCAGCCAGAGCATGATTTTGTTGTGGCTACTCCTGCAGCAGAGGAATCATCTGAGAGGGCATAGTTCTTTCAAAGAATGATGTCATCCCTTTTTTGAATTAACAGTCTTGACTGCTCAGGTCACATTTGACCTCTTCATGTACTCTGGGAAAGAACAAATGTAGCTGAAAAACAAAATTAAATAAAAAAAACATCTTGCACCACATCAAATTAGTCCTTGTTAAAACAAAATAGCAGTTGAAAATTCCACTTGTCATAAGTATAAATCTACAATGGCAAGCCTTTCTAGGGTTTCAGTGAAAAACAGTCTCCTTCTTTAACTTTCATATATCAGTGCATTGCAAAAGTATCCATGTCCTTCGACCTTTACCACTTTTTGTCACCTTACAACGACAAATTTAAATGTACTGTATTTGGATTTTAAGTGATAGAGCAACACAATGTAGTGCATAACCTAGAAGTAGAAGGAGATTGAAATATGGCTTCAATTTTTTTTTTTACTCAAACAATTCTGAAAAGTGTGGTGTGAATTTTGAATCAGTGTCCCTGAGTCAAAACTTTGTAGAAACACACTATGCTGCAATCATAGCTGCAAGTCTTATGGAGTGTGTCTCTACCAGCTTTGCATATCTAGAAACAGGAAACTTTGCCCATTTGTCTTTGCAATGTAGCTTAAGTTCTGTTAGACTGCATACAACAACCACTTTCGAGACTTGCCATAGATTAAATTTAGGTTAAGACTTTGACTTCCCCATATATCATATAATCTGATTTGGACTAAAACATTTCATTGGACTATTGACTTTGCTACGGTTGTTGTTCAGTTGTTGGAAGGTGAACCTCTGCCCCAGTCCTAAATCTTTTGCTGTCTACAAGAGGTTTTCTTCCAGGACTACCCTGTGTGTGACTCTATTCTTCTTTCCATCAACTCTGACCAGCTTACTTGTTCCAATTTAAGAAAAGCAACCATGGCATGAAGCTGCCACTGCCTTGTTTCAAGGCAGGTAGGGCGTGTTCAGGGAGTTAGCGACCCCCGTTTCTTTCCTTAATGTTCACTAAAAAACTTCATACTGACATAAAATTATATACAGGTGCACTCTATTGACCAGTTGGTAGACTTCTGAAGGCAGATGGTTCCAATGGATTTTTATCAGGGATTGGCAAGTAATGATGGCATATTAACTGATTTTCACACTTACAAACCTTTGAAAATCATCAATCATTTCTTCCCACTTCACAGTTATGCACTATATTGTGTTGGTCTATGACATAAAATCCAAATAAAACACACTAAAGTTTGTGGCTCTAACCAGATAAATATAAAAAAAAAGTTATATGGTCTGAAGGCTGTGGCCAGGCATTGTATTTAAGTGAATATCTAATGGTTTAAAAAAATTAACATTTGTAGAATCACAAAATGACAAGACTTCTTATCTTTTGACCCTGATATTTTATAATTGCTAATCAATTTCAGAGTTAAAAAGCAACTACTATTGAGTTTCTGGAAGGTTGTTGCATAATTTCATTTAACTGAATTCCTTTAAATTAACTTTTAAAAAGCACATCCATAGGTGTATGAAGACCTCGCAAATGTTTCTACATTTTGTTTTTCAAACTCGAATGAACATCAGACACATTGTTTCATCCTCCAGTGTATAAATCCCCTCAACAATTAACAAAATGTGTAATTGCCTTGGGATATATTCATCATTCAGCAGTTTCTCTCTACATGCAAATAGCCAGTTTCACCTTTATCTCAAAGATTCTTGAGAAAAGGTTAATGAACTGTATGATCATTTACAGATAAATTATCAGTCTGAAAGGTTTGTGATTTCAGAGCATATCAAAGCACTCAAGTACAAGTTCTGCATCCCTCCACAACAGAATGTTCCTATTTCTGTCAATATTGTGCAATTGACCAAAGGATGTCCTACAAATTTGCTGAATTTGCAAGATAAGAGACGTACGCTGGTCAAAAATAATCTTTTATCATTGTTATGAAATGTGGAGCCCTTTCACAATTACTGCTGCCAGTTTAAGTGTAATGCTGACAAGTAGGTTTCAGAGTGTGGAAACACATCTTACATGTGCTCGTGGATACATGCTCCTCAGATATGGAGAGGTGAGGAAAAAACCTTACAGTCCAAGAGAAAACCTGAAATCTAAAATAAACACACAAGAGATAGAAAACCGAAGATCAAAGACATCTGAATCAACAGTCTGTGGTCATGAAATTCTTTGAGTGACTGGTGTTCAAGCACCTGAAGGACATCACAGGCCCCCTGCTGGACCCCCTGCAGTTTGCTTACTGGGCAAACAGGTTCGGTAGATGATGCGGTCAATTTGGGACTACACTTCATCCTGCAACACCTCGACTCCAGAGGGACTTACGCCAAGATCCTATTTGTGGCCTTCAGCTCAGCCTTCAACACCATCAACCCAGTCATCTTTCACCAGAAGCTAACCCAGGTCAAAGTCCTGGCCTCCACCTGTCGGTGGATCACCAGCTTTCTGAAGAACAGGCACCAGCAGGTGAGGCTGGGGAGCATCTTCTCCCGCGCAAGATTAATAAGCATTGGCGCCTCCCAGGGGTATGTTCTCTTCTCACTTCTCTTCTCCCTCTACATAAATGACTGCATCTCAGCGGACCCTTTGCGAAACTCCTGAAGTTTGCAGATGACACCACTGTTATTGGTCTTATCCAGGACAGTGATGAGTCTGCATATAGACAGGAGGTGGATGGGCTGGTACACTGGTGTAGTCAGAATCACCTTGAACTGAACCCATTTAAGACTGTAGAGATGATGGTGGACTTTCCGAGAACACCAACCCCCCACACACCCCTCACCATCCTCAACAATACATCCAGTTCCTGGGAACAACCATTAATTGAAACCTGAGACGGTCTTCACACATAGACAATGTTCTGAAGAAGGCCCAGCAAAGAATGTACTTCCTGAGGCAACTCGAGAAGTACAACCTTCTACAGGAGCTGCTGTTCTTCTTCCACTCTGCCATTATTCAGTCTGTCTTCATCCATCTCAGTGTGGTTTGGCTCATCCACAAGACAGGACAGGTTCAGACTGCAACGAACAATCAGGTCTGCAAAGAGAATCATCATGGCTGAGCTTCCCTCCATCCAGGACCTATTTAGGTCTAGGGTCAGAAAAAATACGCTACAGAGTACTGTCTGCCGATAACAGACGCCACAACGACAGTTTCTTCCCCCAGGCTGTTTCTCTGATGAACACTTGACAGTCACAGTTCCAGAACAACACCATGGGTACTTGGACTGATCTCACATTATCTTCTCTGTAAAGTCACTTGTGGAATATATGTACATTTTAGTAGTTAATCTATATTTTTTATTTCCATTTATATTTAAAAAAATAAATAAATAATCTTCACTGAGAGTAAAGTGTACCGGAGTCAAATTCCTTGTTAGTGTGCACAAACTTGGCAATAAAGCTGATTCTGATTGTGAAATTTACTTGCATATAGAAGAAATTCCCAGCTATAGAGTTTCACTTAAGATAGATATTTAAGTGTTTTAAATTACTCAGCCAGATTGTCAGATTTTAAAAACACTGTTCACAGAATGGTTTTTTGTGACCAGGACACATCCAGGTAATTACCTCTACTTGTCATTGGCATACTTATTAGTGGGAGGTCCTTTAGAGTGTCTGGGGACAGATGTCAAACTGATGCAATGGAAGTGATCAGATATAAAATCCAGATCTAAATAGGGTCTTTCTTTCAAAGGGCTCAGGGCAGAATACAACCTCTATTTTATCCGACTTTTGAAGCATAAAAGCAATAATTTTGCTAATTTTAAAGCAGGTCTTTTATACATGTTTATTATCCAGCAAAATATGTGTTTCATCTGATCTACGTGGGAACTGGCATTTATTCTGTGTTGTGTAATATTATTAAATGCAAATATTTAAAAAAAGAAATACATTTGTCTAAGCATATGGCCCTGGGGAGTACCACAGCTACTCAGTGGTACTCAGTTTATTTATAAAGCGCCAATTCACAACACATGTTGTCTCAAGGCACTTCACAACACTCAGGTACGTACATTCCAATTAATCCTAACCATTGAACAGTGCAGTCAGATTCAGTTATTTATTCAAATTGAATAAAAAGTTTTTCTATCTAAGGAAACCCAGCAGATTGCATCGAGTCAGAGATTTGAAGCATTCACTCCTCCTGGATGAGCATGTAGAGACAGTGGACAGTCACTGGCGTTGACTTTGCAGCAATCCCTCATACTGAGCATGCATGTAGCGACAGTGGTGAGGAAAAACTCCCTTTTAACAGGAAGAAACCTCCAGCAGAACCAGACTCAGTGTGAGCGGCCATCTGCCACGACCGACTGGGGGTTTGAGAGAACAGAGCAGAGACACAAAGAGAACAAAGAAGCACTGATCCAGGAGTACTTTCTATGGGAAGGAAAAGTAAATGTTAATGGATGTAGCGCCTTTAGTCATTTCACCTAGAAAGAAAGAACAGATAAACTCTGAGCCAGTTTTCAAGGTTAGAGTCTGAAAAAGAGCACATACAATTAGTTATTGTAAAAGCTCAGTCAATCACCATGTCTGGGAGAGAGAAAGGGTTAAACACTAAAAGACCGGGCTATGTGGGTCATCGGTAAGAAGGTGAGCATTAAGTTGTTGCCAGCAGAAGCTCAGATGATTCCCCTCTCCAGAAAGGTGTCTCAGGTAGACACAGAGCCAGGCCAGGTGTAGCTTCTAGGAAGAGAAAAGAGAGAACAAGTTTAAAAGCTGAAATAACAGCAAATAATGCAAAATTGGAGAGTAGTGTGAGAATGTAGCGAAGAGGGTGAAAGTAGTCATTATGTCCTCCAGCAGCCTAAGCCTATAGCAGCATAACTACACAGATAGTTTCAGTTCAGATTATTTAGTTAAACGGCGCTTATTTACAACAATGTCGTCTCAAGGAACCCCACAAAGGTCCCACTGATGGTCATTGTTATACTAAAAACCACAAGGATTGGGATACTTCTCTCTGTCAGACTAATAAAAAGTAGCTATTTTTATTTTTAAGAGTCATGTTGCTTTTGTGGCTCTAAACAGATTTTGGTTACCTGGACCAATGGCAATAATGGCTCTTAGGGTTGTATATGTTGCCTTGCAAAGGTATTCACCCCTGTGGCTTTTTACCAACTTTGTTACATTCTAACCTGTAATTTAGATGTTTTTAACCTTATTGTTTGTGACGGTTCTGCACAAAATAGTCTAAGTTGGTTAAGTGAAATGAGAAAAAGATATCTAAAAAAAAAGAAAAGAAAACTGAAAATTGCCGTGTGCATATTTATCCACTCCCTTTGCTATGAAGCTCCTAAAAGGTTCTGGTGCAACCAATTACCTTCAAAACTAACATAATTAGTGAAATGAAGTCCATCTGTGTGCAGTCTAAGTGTCACATGGTCTGTCATTAAACACACCTTTTCTTTAAGGCCCCAGAGGCTGCAACACTACTAAGCAAGAGGCATCACATCATGAAGACCAAGTAGCTGTGCAAACAAGTCAGGGACAAAGTTGTTGAGAAAGAAAATCCAAATCTTTGATGGTCCCCTGGAGCACCATCAAATCCATCATCTTCAAATGGAAAGCACATCGTACCACAACAAACCTGCCAAGAGTCGGCCCCAGACCAAAACTCACAAACTAGGCAAGGAGGGTATTAATCAGAGAGGCAGCACAGAGACCAAAGGTAACCCTGAATGAATTCAACAGCACAGACGGCAGTATCTGTCCATAGGACCACAATAACTTGTAGTGTTAAAAACACGAAGGCACCTTTTAAGTTTGTCAAAAGGCATTCGGGCGTGTCCCCAAATAGAGGAAGTTGCTCTGGTCAGATAGGACTAAAACTGAACTTTTTGGCCACCTGGGAAATCTCAACAGTGAAACATGGTGATGGCAGCATAATGCTGTGGGATGTTTTTCAGCAGCAGGGACTGGGAAACTTACACTTGAAGATCACAGTCCACATGTCAAAACAGCCCAACATGAAGGAGGTGAATTTTTTGGGGTGGGGGGTCGGTTATGCATGCTCATGTTTGCTGTTTATTGTCCTATTTGTTGTTTGCCTTACAATAAAAAAGCAATACATCTATGAAGTTGTAGGCATGTTTTGCAAATTAAATGGTGCAAACTCTCAAACAAACTCTTTAATTCCCTTCCGATTCCCTCAATTATGGCATCCCTTCCTGAGAAACACTGTATTTCCTCCTGTGGGAAATTTTGAGATGTTTTCATGCGAGAAGGGACATGTATTCCCTTCAACAGATTCTGAGTTTGTAATATAATTGGAAAACCTCCAAAAGGAAGCAGTCAGGAGGTGTCCTGATCAGATTACTGAAGTTATGTTATCACTGATTGTATCCAGATGTTTTTTGTTTTTTTTTCAGTCATGATCAAAATCTCATGATCACAGGTAAATGAAGATAGACAAGTACATTTTGTTTTGTTGCTTGGGATCAAAATTCAGCTCCACTGTACAACGATGGTCATGGTTTCAGGATGCCAAAAGAACCAGCTCTTTTTTCCTCTTTAAATAATTTCTGTAGATGCTGCCACTAATATCTTGGACATTTCTAGAATATTCTTAGCATAAACTCATTTGATCCCTTTAGAATTATGATCTGAAGAAATACTTTACGTGTATCTTCTATAACATCCTGACAAAGATGTGTAGATGTGTCATTTGGTGTTTGTCTTTAGATATGTACACCCATGGAAGGTGCCTTAAAATAGAAGAAAGGAAGAAATTAAATTAAAGGGGGAGGAATGAAATGAGGAGGGTACTAAAAATAACTTTTTACAGATGCATTTGTCGGTCCAAGGTGTTTTTGCTTCACTAGCACACCTTCTCAAACAAAGCACCATCAAAAATGATCAGCCAACCATAGGTAAGTGGCTACATTTGGACACTTACAACGCGAGAAGTGCAGACAACAGGCAGAGAAGAAAAGACGAAACATCATGAATATGAATCTTTTTAATCTTCACAAAAACACTATGAGGGCTGCTGATGCACTAAAATGTTTTTTGGAAGTAGCAGTACAAATACAAAGCAACCTTACAGCTGAAAATCCATATAAATCCATCTAACATCAATCACCAAGGCGTTTCCTCTTAAGAAATAGAGGACTGTTTTATTCTGAAAATGTGATAGTCTCACACTCTGTTTTACTGTGGCACTCTCACTCTTTTTACCATTATGCGTAATCACACACACCAGCTCAAACTATACTAACACATACAGAACTGTGTTCTCAGACAACGCCAGTTACAGATATTCCTGGTGTGGTTGAAGGGTGGAGTGGGGAAAACAGTGGACCAAACCAGGTTTAAAGTTAGAATTGTGTTGTCATATGAAAATGACCTCAGTTCTAAATTGAGAGAGGTACTGATGGAGACCTTGGATCATAGTATGGTGGGGACGGCCTCCCGATGTCACTCTCACTGCATGATAATAATCTCATATAACCGAATGACATGATTGTACAAAGTCTGGCAAAGAGAGATGCCACATGACGTAAGTCTCTGACTCTGTTGCTTCCTTTTTGATGCCAATGAGTCCACCTAACACTGATGGATCCAAGCAAAATGATTTCATTGTAGGGCTCCAATCCAATTACACATGTCCTGTTGCATTTACAGCACAGTACTGATGAGTCCTAATTTTTTTATCCGAACTAGAAGCTGAAGGGGAATCTTTATAATGTCTGTCATGGAATAAAAACCAAGAGTAATCAAACAGATTACTTGGCTCTACACTGGCTCAGGCCTGCCAGCAGTGTGGCTTTCACGCTGGTAAATATTTGCTGTGAGTTGAGTAGCATTGGCATCGGCACATCAGAGGGACAGTCTGTGTTTCCCAAACATTAGCCAGGTGACGTCAGGGGGGCCTTAATGATGTTTAACAAGTCCAGCCAGTCCAGCATCACCCCATAAACAACCTCGATACAACCTGTGTCCTCTGCTCAACTCTATTGGCGCACAATGGAGCAGAACACCCTTGCAATTTGGCTGTTTTCCATGTTATTTTAGTGTAACGAAGAGAATTAAGCTCTGCAAAGAGTTTCATTGTTATTGACATCATTTAGATGTTTGCACCTTCACCACATTTCAGATGTGGGGCAACTTAGTGTTGACCTACTGAAAACTTGGAAAAAGAAAAATTACAGACTGGAAAGCTCATGACATCATCACTCAAAAAGTACAGCTGCTGTCAGAGTGTTTCCTACCTTGTCATGTTTGTTAGCCTATCAAAAAACATGTACATGTCTAAATGTGAGAATATGAAGTGAATTCTAAGGAACATTAAAACCCGTCATGCGTTTGGAGCATGTGTGTCGCTTTTGATGCAATCCCAGTTAGAATAGTGTGTGTATATAAGAGGCAAGGGTGTAAAAATTAATTGTGTCAGAATAGGGGACGTTACAATTGCTGTGATGTTCCAGTCAAATTTTATTTTCAATATTTAAGTATCAACTGACCTTTTGGGGCACCAGCTTCCCCGCAACCCACTATGGAAGAAGCGGTATAGAAGATGACTGACTGAATGACTGACTGACCTTTTGGAAGTGAAATGTTAGTGCTTTAAGAGATGTTCGAAGTTTTCAAATGATAGTGCCAGATTGATCAGAAAGTACTGTTGGTCATGCCATTAGAGTCACTTTTAGTTTCAGGCATCCGACATTCCAAGTTGACTAAATCCTTATCGAATATTTACAGTGTTACATGAGACTTAGTAATGTTGTTATTGGGTGATTGCTGTGATATTTCAGTAGTAGTTGAGTAAATGCTACAGTGATGATGCACATGTGTTATAAATATGGCATTCTAGAGTGGCGGCGAATTTTACAACCTATCCTAAAAAACCTGTGACAGCCTAACTTAGCTGGTGGAAGGCAATGGTATGTCATCATTACCTAAGGAAGCATATCTTCCTCCGCCTTTAAAACACTAGAGAAAAAGACCAAGATAGAGGCAAATAGGACCAAAAGGGTGAGGGGGGAGATATAACTTGCGACTTATTATCAACTATTTCCATTCAGAACAGCAAAGGACAGGAAAACCAAAGGGAGGGAGAGACAGGGTCGTTGGGGTTCATTCCCATCCGGCAATCCTCAAACTCACGCACAAACAAACAAAACGTTGCATGGAGCAGAGTTTTCCAGCAGGAGCTCAATTTGTGTTTGGGCTCACTTACGCTATTATATTGGATGAGTATGATCTCAGCTCAGACTGAGGCTAAATGTTTGTGTTTGCCTGTTTGTAGGTGGGATTTTCTATGCGTGCACACGTATGTTTGCGCATCTGCATGTCTGTGGGACCATGCAAAAGGTGTGCAAGCAATATCCTGAGTTTACATTTGCACCAGTGGCTGTGCATGTATTTGAGTTTGTTTGTGGGTGAGCGTCTAGGGTTGCCAGAATGTCTGACTGGAGAGCAGAGGTCATGCTAAGGTTGGGATGAAGTCAGAATGTAATTATGCTTCAATGAACCAAATGGGAAGTAATAAAGACCAGCTGCAAGCTGTGCCACTCTTAAAGTTTAAAGCAAGCTGCACATTTTCTTTACCATGCTCTGCGGAGAAGGGAAATACTTGGTATGTTAGGGTTCGAGGAAAAGTGAAAAAAAAAATAAATTAGAGGAAAAACAACAAAAAGATACTTCATAAAATGGTACTCTGCTAGTTGGGAGTAAAGAGATAACAAAAATTTTGAAAAATATTTCCATTCAGACTGTAATGGGCGGAAGCTCCCAAAGCTCCCTGGCATGCAGCCAAGGATGATAATGGTCACTGAGTGCATATACGGGATTAAAGCTGTGGAAAGGGAGGGCGACACACCAGGTGGTTTTACTCGGGCGATCCAGTTTTGACTGCCTGTGTCAAAAAAAGAAGGAATGGTAGGAAAAAAACATCAACTGGCCTGTAAAAAACAGTGGAGAAAAACAGGGAAAAAACTTTATCTTCCCCTAAAGGAGCCTCCTTTTTTCTAACCATTTTGTGATTTGTTTTCATTTATTTTGGTCTCATCTCTTTGACCTACTCATCTTTCCAACTCAGACCTATTTTCCAAAGCTTGCCACCTGAAGATCCCGTCAGTGCCTGACAGCAAATTCCCAGGGAAGGTTGGGAACTAAAGGAAAGTGTCTGGACAGGTGAAGAAAAAAAAAATCATTGCTTTCTAATAAACATAAAGGCTTTAACTAGTAATGCATACAGTAGAAAGAGGACATTAAACGTATTAAACGTTTTTCTACTGCAAATTTACTTAAATCTAAAGGCAAGATATGGTTGCTGGTGATTTAAAAAACACAGAATCCACCAGTGAAAAATATTTATCATAAAATTAAGAAAAAATGCAAACTAGAAGCTTGTGAGGCAACAGTACTATGGTTGGACTATTTCTCTCTGTTAAATGTCATTTTTCACAAGATTGTGGGAAAAAAATAGATAGATATACAAATGTGTCAAAAATGGTTTAAAAACCATTATAGCATTTAGACCCCTATCAATGAGATGCCAGACAAAGAAAAATTGCTTTGTATAGTCTTAAAGTAGTGTAGCACTTTCGCTCAACCTGTTGGCGTGAGCTATCAGTCAACTGTATAATAGCTGAGGAAACCTTAACACACAAAAAAAAAATTAAGTCAACTGTTTGAATTTTCTTCCAGGAGCCAACACCCAGAGGCTGGTGGCTTATCTGCCAGATGACTTAGCATGTACATCAGTAAAATAAACAACCTAATGCATGTTGGTTCTTGGAGCAGATAAGCCATTTATTTAACTAGCAAACACAACATTATATTACAGACAATAGAAGAGGATGGATAACATAATATTTTGCACAATAAGCAGTGTTTATTATATTTTTATATAATATATATATATTATATTATTATTATTGGAAAACTAACATAGCATTTGAGAAAAAGGACATCAAACATCAAAAGACAGTCAAACATAGTGGTAGTAGTGGGATAATCTGATGCTTGAATGATTGATTAATAGAACCATGAATCAATTTCTCTAGCAGAAAATCCTTAAGGAGAAATATCCAGTCATCAGTTTGTGATTTTAAACTCAAACATACTTGTGTTATGCTGAAGAATATTGACTTGAAGCACATCAGCAAGTCCAACACTAAATACCTAAAAAAAAAAAAGATGTGCTCTAGTCCATGTCTGAACTTAAATCCTATTAAAAGGCTTTGATATTACTTTTAAAAGGCCATTTATGCAAGGAAATTCTCAAGTGTGGCTGAATTAAAACAATTTTGTGAAGAGGAGTGGATCAAAACTCCTCCAGATCAGTTTCAAAGACACATTGCCAGATGTCAAAAATATCAGCAGGTGATGTTGTCAAAGGTGGGACCAACAGTTATAGGTTTAGGGGTCAGTTACTTTTTAACCTAGGACAAGGCTGCTTTGGATGCCTTTTTCCTAATAATTGAAGCCATCACATGGAAACTGATAAACTGGGGAAAGAAATATGCAGACCCATTCAATATATTAGACTATTGTTGAAAGTTCATGTATTTCAGTAACTTAGCTCATTAAATGACACATTATATAGAATAACTGCACAAAACTGATGTCTTCAAGCTTATATTTCTGTTAATTATGATGATTTTCTGCTTACAGCTACAAACAATGTGTCATTTAAGGTGAGAATATTACATCAGAAGAATAAAAAACATATTTTTTAAAACAGAAATGTAGGCTTTCTGAAAGGCCTGTTTCATAAATGCTTAAAAGTTGTTATTTTCAAAAAATACTCGTAATCTGGCAAACAATCCTCACTGAAACACATATTCAATTTGTTTTACTATGATTGTATATAAGGATAGGTTAATGTACACATTGATGCATCTTTCTTTACATTTAAACTTTGGCTTTGTACTCTTTGAGTGAGTTTGTTTGCATGTGTAGATTGTTGTGTAAAATCTCCTTTTAGTAATGTGTGGCTTGTGGGGTCCCATGAAAGTATTTAAGAGTTATTGGGAAACTTATATGAAAGGGAGCAAGTGGTACAGCTTGGCTCACACAGCTCAGCTCACTTGCTGGAGGGAACAAACAACCTGGATTATTTGAGCTTCCTGGGAAAAACAAGTATGACTTTATCAGGGAAAGTACAAGTCACCGAGTTCTGATGTGGAACCAGAGGCTGCTGTCAGAGGGCAGCTACGTTTACAGATATTCAGGAGCCAGCAGTCATCCCTGAAACATGTGGTTCCTGTAAAAACAACACCCCCACCTCAGCCCCCCTAGGTCCATGAACTATCAAGTCATTCGACAGTGAAAGGCAGATGTGTTTTTTCCTAAGGGTGTCCCTTGTGGGTATGATGTATGCATGAGCGTGCGTTTGTGTGCTTGCATGTGTAAGACAGGGGCTGTTCATTATTTCAGTCTCAAGGTCAAGACCATGGCACTGCAACTGGTCCTGATTTAGATAAGACCTCAGCAGTGCACTTTCTCAGACAGGGGTTAGTACCCGTCTAGTCAAACTTAGTAGTTACAAGGAAAAGTCTTAACTGTTTTAATTTGAACAGGTATTTTCCTTCTGTTCTGGAGCCTTAATGGATAAAAGGACGTCTGGAAATGAGCTAGGGAGCATGTAACGGAGCTTCAAAACAGGAATCTTACAGCTAATAGACTCCCCACAATGATCACTCAATAAGGTTTTCATCTTCATCTTTTAGCAGATGCTCTAATAAAGCATGGATTTAAACAGAATGCTATAACGTTTCGCTGAAAGTACTGCAGCAACAAACCCTGGTTTGTGCCCCTCATGCAATACCATTTAAAGGGAAATCTCTCCCCCAATCAAATAAACATATTTCTCTGCTGGTTTTAAATATAAATACATCTACAGTTGGCTAAAGGGTTGTCTGCTTTTGTTCAACCTTTTAGAACTTGTGACAGTTGATCTTTGGTGCTCACAACAGCAAAACAATACAATAGCCAAACTCTTCAATCCTTAAAACCTAGTTGACAACTTTGCGGTTTTACCTTTTATCTAACTAATAGTAACTGCCAGTTAGCTTACCCTAAAGAGGGGTACATACGCATTGGAAAAATTTTCAGAAACCTTGAAGGTCATGACTTATTGACGTTTTACGTGTCAAGTAAATCCATAGTATTGCTGTGAGACATGGTTTTATTTTATTCATTTATTTGCTTTACAAATATAAATTTGAAAAGTGCATTCTGCCCATCAGTCCATACTTTGAACCATTTGCTGGAAGTACAACTGCAAGTCTTCTGGGGCATTTCTCTACCATCTCTTCATTACTATAAAAAAAATAGTTTGGCCATTGTCCTTTGCATAGTTGTCTTGTTGACAACTATGCATATTGGTTGTTCTATTACCTGAGCCTCAGTATCATTGCAGCCCCTCCAGAGTCATCAAAGGCCTCTTGGCTGCTTCTATGATTAATCCTCTACTTGCCCTGCCAGTTCGTTTCGGTATTGTTGTCATTTTGAGACAGTCTTTCTGTTTTCGAATAATAGATTGAACAGTGCTATGTGAGAATGTTCAAAATTTGGGATGTTCTTTTTTTAACCTAACCCAGCTTTAAACTACTTCTTAACTGTATTTCTGACCTGTCTGCTGTGTTCCTGGTTCTTCATGATGCTGTTTGGTCACTAATATTCACTGACAAACAGCAAAACCTTTAAGAGAAAAACCAATTTAGGGCTGACCCTATTTACAAAACGTCACAGGCAATTTGTTGTACCGGATGTTATTTAGGGGTGTCAGAAAAATGCAGGAGGATGAAAGCAAATAGTTAAATTCAATTCAATTCAGTTTTATTTATATAGCGCCAATTCACAACACATGTCGTCTCAAGGCACTTCACAAAGGGTTTGGAATGTTGCAGGGCTGTTGGGGAGGTTAGAATAAACTACTCAGTGTTAGAGTTTGGCCATTTTAGAATGGGCTATGTGTAGGGGTACTAAGTAAAATGATAAACTGATAAAGTTTGTCCATCTAGAGTCCACTGGTGGCCCTTGTTATACTAAAAACCACAAGGATTGGTGGTACCTCTCTCTGTCAGACTGATTATAACTATTGGAAAAGAGAAGGGGTAGCAGGGTAGCAGAAATGGAAGGTGCACATAACACTTCCAGATTTTTTTTTGTAAAATAATGAAAAACCCCTTTCCTTATATTTCATAATTATGCAATATTTAGTGTTGGTTAATCACATAAAACCTCAACAAAATTCATTGAAGTTTATTCGACACAACAAAATGTGTCAAAGTTTAATAATTTTGTAAGTTAGAGGATATTAATTCATTTTCTTCCACTGAATAAAAGAAAGATCTGCAGATCTTTACTGTAGCGATTTTTATGTATCGAGAGTTAGCCTACATGTGAAAAACCTCTTACTAATGGTGTAAATCCACTCAGACCACATTAATGAAAACTTACAGGATGGTCCAGAGTCTTTCAAGATGGGTTGTGTGAATCACTTATAAATAGTAAGTCTCTTTCCTACAGTAGACTGGGGTCAGTTTGCTCTCAGTTTAGAAAACGACAGTCAGAGACGTGTAAAAATGCACAATATGGTGTGAATTGCTATATATAGCTTTGACATTTTTGAAGTTCGAGTTGCTAAAGATGATAGAAATTCACACTTGTGTCATCCCTCCTCTGAAGTTTGGATTCTTTGGCCCATGTGTGAGAAGATTTTCTGTGACTTTTGGTGTTTTGTTTACTAAATGTTGCTAAATGTTAAATGTTTGCTTATTCATAAGTAAATGGTCCACCATTTAGTGTATATCAGGTTTTACACCTCATCAAGCTGTTTAGTGTAGTCTGGAAAAGCCCAGCATGATTGGATCACACTTTTTCAAATTAAAGATATGCACACTAATCAACAACCTTTATTATAGAAAATGTTAGAAATAAATCAAAATAATACCAACAACACCATTAATTCACAGGACAAGACTTCCTATATTAAAATATAAAAATAAAGGGGGGGCATGATTTTTTTGGTGTGTTACTTTTAATAAGAGCAGTATAACAACAGATTACTTTAATCAATTTCTATATATTTGTTGTAAGATTCCTATAAAAAAAATCATTATTAACATTGTTACTGAAAATAATCCTGTTTTGATTCTTGATGTATCTTTATCTATGTATTTATGGCTATCTGTTTCTCTCCATATTTCTGACTCTCTGTTCCCAGTATCAGACTTGTACAGCCAAGGGGAGTATTTCCCCCTACCTAGTCAGAATCCAAGAATCCAGTCATAAGAAATGTTTATAGGTGTTTTTCTTAAAACAGACATGACGTAATGGACAGAATGTTTTAGGTTGTATGCTGTATTGTTGAGCTTCATGTTCATTGTTAATCATTTGTTAGCTTGTTTAGCATTTTTCTTGTGGAGTGTTAGTCTGTTCTTGTTTTTCTATGTTATGTGTTCATTATGTGTTAGTTTATGTTAGACCATTTAGCAGGTTGGGGTTATACTTCTCGGGGTAGAACTCCGCCTGGAGTGATACAGAGAGTACTTCCATGTAGTCGCAGCAGACATGATATAGTGTTGATATAGTGTTTCATAAAAGGACAATGGATAGACACATTTGATATAGGAAAGGTAATCTTAAATGGCTTCTGTTGTGATCAATCATTATTTTCAAAATAAATTCGACATAAATATTAAATCGACCGCCTGGGGGGGCTCCAACCTATGGCAGCCTGACCTACTTTTTGATTAACCCAGCTCATAATATTGTGACTACTTGGGGGGACTTATAAAGCATTAAACTTTTATGGTAAGTTACCTTGAAATATTGTCACAGCAAAAGTTCCATACCCCATCCTGAAGCAGTTTAACACTGAACTCTACATTCTAATACTAATAATGCAAAATGGTTGCATATTGCAGGTGATACACATATTTATTGATGTGAAAGGACTTGCTAGTCTACTAAACTGTCTCACTGTTAGATCTACATAACATGTATTTATCAAAATATAACAAGCCTGACAGTATGGGGAATCGATTTAGTAAATTTGGAGCTAAATCCAGCTTATGCAGTTTATTCAATGCCATTTTTCACTGGTACAGGCTCATACAGTCAAACACCCAGCATTATTTTTTTCTGCTTAAAAATGTGCACAAACAGAATTAAAAAAATAAAGATCAAAATAGTGCTGTGTGAACAACACAGAAAGAAAAATCCAGGTTGTGACACCGAAATCTTAAAACGATATCTGTCATGTTACTATTAGCTAGTGGATCACCTTTTATCCTACTAAAATATTGCATCTATAGCACCCATTGAATGCTACCAATGCAAGGAAGGGGGAAAAAATCAATAACCAATGTCATCTAGGAGCAACGGAAACTGTTTAGGCTGTACCTGCGACAACAAATTGTCGTACAGCTACCTGACAAATAATTGGTTTTGTTCGATGCTGCCGTTGCAAAATTACAAACCACTAACAGGAATTAAAATAAAAAGTGTGTTTCTGGCTCATAGATAGTCTATTCCTTAATTACCACATATAAACACTTTCTCTAAGGCAATACATTTTCTTGGTTTTGGAGTCTTTCCTTCCCTTTCTCTTGATACATGAATGTAAATGCTCTCACAGAGGTTTTACGCACAAACCGAAGGAGTGTGCTAGGCTGCAGCTACAATCTTGTTATTGCAACGAAGAAAAGAAGTATTATTTTCTATACCATAGAGACAAGAATTATTAAAAACTGAAAAAAACGTTTAATATACTATAGGGGCATTAGGACAACATCTTTATTTGACTTTTATATTTTTGTTATCTTGACTGAATTACCGATTATTTAGTATAAACAATTCACCTAAACTAATTTTTACAAACAACCAAATGTGACCAATAAAGACAGGGAAAGATGGTATTTGGATTGTTCAATAAGTTTTATATTTTTGCCTCTTTCTTTAGTTTTCTCTAAGATTTCTGCTGCCATCATATGTCTTCCATCATCAGCTACCTTTAAGACATGGTTTTATACTGTCTCAAGTTTACATAGGTAAAATTCCAGTATCACACTAGTTTTCCTCATACACATCATATACCACATGATTTGTAAAACATGGAATGAATGTGGTTTTTCATGTTATGACAATGCCAGAGCAAACCTAATATTTTCCCCATCACTTAAAGTAGAAAGGTCCCAGTCAGAGTTTTTTAACCAATACCGGTTGGAGTCATTGGCATTAAGTATGTGTCAATACTGAATCTCAATCTGATACCTGCACTGTCGCAATTCCGGCTTGCAGCCTTCATACCTAGAGTATAGAACTACTAAAATCACATCAGTAGCTTTACAGAAGCTTGAAGTTTTTAAAATGCCCACCTAACATCCTCTTGGTAGCCAATGTTTCTGCGAAACAAAGTTGTTTAATTTAAGTATTCAGATGCATTTCTTTCCAAAAAAGCAACTACAGACAAATTAAGTGATGTTTTATGGTGTTGTTGATATTCTTACTCCTTACAATGAGTGCCGACTGCTACCATAAGCCTTTCCCCTGCCCAAAAACCCCCACTGGTAGTCCAGATCTCATGGAAAGGTTCCTTCCAGTTGCAGTCAGAACAGGAGATGAACCCTGGCTCGATGTAGAATGGACATTATGCAATAATATTAAGATTTTAGACTTTCCATTTATTAGCTCAAATATAAAACTACATGTATGCTTCAAAAGCCTTGGAAACAGCTCCTCTCTGACAGCAGTTGGGAGTATCTAAAAAAGGCCAGTTCTTCACTAATCCCATGCAGATATACACCCATCTGGAACAACCCTGACATCCTACTAAAAAATATGATAAAATTTCCAGATTGGAGGAGTAAAGGAATTGAATACCTGGAACATATATTTGAAGAAATTCAGTTAATCCAATTAAACAGATTAATAATGCAAGATGGGATGGACAAGAATACATTTTTAGAATATTAACAAAAATAAATAAATTTAGGCTCAATAACGTTGGGTTACAAACGCCGTCAAGTGTACTAGAGTTCCTTAATCTCAACCCGCCCAAATTACTGTCTAAAATATAATGACACTGTTTAAAATAGATGAATCAATATCCCTTCCTATTAAGAAATGTATCAGTCCACTTTGACCAAACATTCTGGCCTCAGATATGTTTAAGAACTTTTAAAATGGCCAATAACCCCAGTTTACAATAAAATAAAATCCTTCATAGAGTACAGTATATGGGTCAACGGATGTTCAGGATGGGTTTTGCACCACACAATACTTGCTTACAGTGCACAGGCAATATACCGGACAATTACATCAATGCACTATGGTTATGTACATGTGTTCAGAGGTTTTGGGTGCCAGATATGTGAAGACTTATCAAAGTGTCTGAGGTCACCATGGAAACAAATTCAGTTCACATGGTTTTCACTGCTGTTATGATTATGAATCTGAGAATTTATTAATAAAAATAAGTCAACTCAAGGTCAAACATATTTCAATTAACAAACTCTTAACTATGCTAAAACAATCCAACTAACTACAAAGCAGAATTAAAGAATAGGGAAGACTAATGGGCTATGTACAATATAAACAAGTTGATGAGAGATGATTGAAAATCATGACCGAAAAGAGTGATGCAACATTACCATGCAATGTTTATGTTTGAGAACCAAGGATTATCTTGAAGAATCTGGAAGTGACGTGAAGTTAGTCTTGAAACTAACTTAGACAACCATTCACAATGCAAGATCAGATAAAATATTTTTTTAATAAAATTATGTTTTAAGAATGATCTTCTGAATAAAACCAACCTTCTGGATGACTAATTCTCAACAGAGTCTATTAGCTGCCTTTATTTATTAAAATAATATTTAAAGAAATATTATTAAGGGAATGGTAAAACATTTAAGGGTGTATTTTGGAAAAGAGCCAAATCTTTCTGGAGAAATGGGGCTTAATGGTGTTTACTTAGTTATCAAATTTAGTAAAATGATGTTAGGGACACATTATTTACTGGATTGAAAACTAAACCTTTCTGGGTAAATATCATTTGGCAGCAAGCACGTGTTCTTACCTGTTAGCAGTTGAAGCTAACAAAGGAGGCTGATAGCTTAGCACCACAATGAAACACACATCTTTAAAAATACTGTCAATAAAAGGGTTAAAATGCATGAGCGCAGACGGCATGTTATGATCAATCTTCTGTTTATAATCACCCTTCAGGTAAAGTTTGTCTTAACTTTAAAACATACAAACAAAGAACACAAAACCAAACTTCATAAAATGGAAATTGTTTAGATTATTTCAATCTAAATCACTTCTATATTATTCTGCCCAAACACTTAACCTCATGAACTGTGGTGAGGAACGTTGTCCAACGCGGCGAAGTTTGAAGAAATGTCCACAGTCTTTAAACGGTTAGCTACAGGTAACCTCCTTAGCTGTGGGGAGTGGCAGCAGTTCTGTCAGCTGGCCAAACTGCACATTACCGTAACCACGGTGATGTGGCTCCTGTTGTCCTTCTCTCAGGCAGGGAAAACTGCTTCACTCAGCTTGTAGAGACAGCTTCTCTACTGGGACTTACCACGCCTGTTGTTAAGGCGTGGTAAGGCGTATTCGTCGCTTCCTGTTTTCACTGTTGCACTCGGTGGATTGTTTAGTGTGCGAAGGCTCTCTCGTCTGATTTCTCTCTACTGTGATATCTCTTACTTGTTCTAATATATAAGCACGTTAAAACACATACTTTCTGTTGCTGCATTTAACGTTTGGGGACTCTCTGTGTCTTACATGATTTTTAAAGTAGTGATAAGGGGTCTCTAGCTTAGCATTAGCTTTAACTCCACCATGGCTACCTGTTCTGCTGTTTCTCTCTCTGAGTCTCCTCCTCTCTCCTGCTCTCTGTGTCAGATGTTCAATTATTCCTCTGCCTGCTTTGGTGATAACGGTACGTGTAATAAATGTAGTATTTTTGTAGCTTTGGAGGCGAGGGTGTTGGAATTGAGAGGCCCGGCTCCGCGCTGTTGAAAAACCAGCAGATAGCCGAGGCCCCTTAGCCAGCGCGGAGCCACCGAGGGTAGCTCCCCGTAGCAGTCCTTCAGCAGAGCCTGCGCAGCCGAGGCCTCAGGCCGGCTGCGTGACGGTACATAGAAAGCATAATCCTACATCCCAACCCACGGGTCACCACCAACCCGTCTATGTTTCCAACAGATTTTCCCCACTTAGCGACACACCCGCTGAGAAGCCAACTCTGGTAATTGGCAGCTCCATAGTCAGAAACGTGGCACTAAAGACATCAGCGGCCATAGTCAAATGTCTGCCAGGGGCCAGAACGGGCAACATCAAATCCTACCTGAAACTGCTGGCTAAGGATAAGTATAAATACAGTAAGATTGTTATTCACGCTGGCGGTAATGACACCCGGTTACATCAATCAGAGGTCACCAAAGTTAGTGTTGCTTCGGTGTGTAAGTTTGCCAAAACAATGTCGGACTCCGTAATTTTCTCTGGTCCCCTCCCTGATCTGACCAGTGATGACATGTTTAGCTGCATGCTGTCATTCAACCGCTGGCTGTCTAGGTGGTGTCCAGAAAACGATGTGGGCTAAATTGATAATTGGCGAACATTTTGGGGGAAAACCTGGTCTGATCTGGAAAGA